>NC_064433.1:52974700-53655615 GCF_023343835.1 Lagopus muta
TATTGACAGTATGTTTAATGAGATAATTACTCTGCCTTGTTTGCATAATGATTATTGGCTTAGAATATCTACAGCCCAGAGAGAAAGAGAGAAAGGAAGAAAAAAAAAAAAAAAAAAAAAAAGCATTTCTGTCTACCATGTCTGCCTGGCCAATAGCAAAAGCAACACAAAGGCCACCTGGGCACCATGATGCAGAGTAGAATAGGAGACAGGCTTGGTCATAGCCAGTGCTGGCTCCTGCAGCTGCTGTTCTGCCAAGTCTCAGAGTTTCTGCAGTGTGAGGGTCCCTTGCTCTCAGTCTCCTCTGGTCTTTAGAGGTCTCCATGTCCTGCTCAGCTCCAGGCAGGATGGCAGGGGCAGCTGGAGGGGCTGTGTGGTGCAGCTGGGAGGTGAGAACACACCCTGAACCAAGGTCCCTGGATGCAGCCCTGCAGGCAGACCAATGTCCTGAGGAGAAACTGAGAAGTTTTATGGAGGAAATAAAAAAACTCTGTAGACACCTAATCTGAGCTGCACTTTGCCATACCTCTCAACCCTACAGTGGAACTAACTGTGCTGGATTTCTCTAGTTATGCCCTATCCTGTGATCTAGATGCGGTCATAAATTGGACATAATTTTGAATAGCTTTTTTTTTTTTTTTACTCTGAAATTCTACTAGATGAACACTCCTGTGTTCTAAAAAGATTTAAAAAGAGGTTTTTAGCAGTCACAGCATCAGAGCTTGCAGAATTACCAAGTGCTTATTTCATCATGGCCTCTTAAGTTGGGTGGGATTTCTTTTAATAAGCCTTCAGCTCTAGATCTGCTTCCATGCTCCAAACTTTAACGCAGTTTGTCAACAAGCACAGAGTTTTACTGCATACTCTGTACAGGAACTTGTGTTTCTTCTACAAAAGTTTGCTTGGAAAAAAGCAAACAAAAGTTTGCAAAAAACAAATAGAAATACAAAAGTTACCTCTGGAATAAGTCCCTGCTGTTTGTACACCCAGAGATATGGTGGACGCTCCATTCTTGGAGACATCCAAGGTCAGACTGGAAGGGTTCTGAGCACCCTGATCCAGCTGTAGCTGCTCACATTCGTTGCAGGGATTTGGACTAGATGACCTTTAAAGGTATTTTCCAGCTCATGATCCTATGATGAAACAGAGATATGCTGTGACTCAGATTACTGCCTGAGCCATGCAACAACTTGGATGGCACGGCTGCAACTGTCACACTCATTTTTATTCATGGCTGCTGTTTCTTAGGGCAGATGTAGAAAAAAGTAGAAATTACCTGTGAGCAAAAGGATATAAATATTTGGATAATGCGATTACCAAAGGGCAACAAAGTTTCAGTGGATTTACAAGAGATCCTATTGAAAAATGAATACTCAGAAGTGATGACAGACATAATTTCACAGTTCCTGTGACAAAGGAGAAACTCTTGTTATGCGTACAGATCTTATCACCCCTCTAGGTTATGTATTCATTGTTATGAGAGGGAAGAGTTTCTCCTCTTTTCCTGCAGCATCTCTGCCATATGTCTCAGTACCTAGCTGCTCATCTGGCCTAGTAGACCAAGAGGAAGTGATTTTAACCAGCAGATTTGAGAGGTAAAAGCCATACCTGAGGTAGCTCAAGAGGCTGACTAATAGCCACTGAATTTCCTATTTCTAGTTTGCTAGTTGATGATGTTAGCCAGATATTACACCTATCACAAAACTGTTTCAGTGGAGTTGGTGGGATGATGTTCCATCTTTCTAAAGAAAACCCTTAGTGCCCTGACACTATCTCCAAGTAAACGCTGAGGACTACATGGTTCGTTGATACTTTTACTTGTAGAAGTTAACTTGCTGAACGTTGTCTTAAACACACTACCATCCAACAATCCCTATTTTTTTTTTTTCCAAGTGAAACCTATATCTAATAACACTTCACTGTCTTGTGTCAATTGGTCATATCAACTTAGAGAACAAATCGCTACTTTAAAGCAGTCTCCCTAAGGCAAGAGAGACTAGCTCTTTCTATCAGGATGAAGATAAAGCAGGATGCAGATAAAACAGGAATCAGATGCTCATGCTCAGGAAGGCCTGCTCTAGAACCTGATGGAAACTAACTAGAAACAAGATTCATGTGCTGTATCTCCCCTTAGCACTGCTGGTTATCCCTACGTCTCACACTGAGAAGTCTAACCCTGCTGAAGTGGTGTGAGGGCTGACTGCAGCAGTACATTCAGAGCTTTTAAAGAGCTGCACTTTGAATGAAAGCAAAGAAAAATCACCTTCTGAAGCCTCAATCCACTGTAAAAACAAGACCTCATCAAGATCTCCTAGCCTGGCCCCTCTACGTTAGAAACAACATTCTATACATAATGTGACAGGGCTTGGCAACCACTGGCTCCCATGAAGGGTGTCAAACTTAGCGAAATCAACCAAAATCAAGCAGAACAAGCTATTACAGACAGCTAATCAAACACAGGGAGATCTTCTAAAGTGTAGGTTTAAGCAGATGATATAATCTCCCTTCTCTCTGCTGGCAAGTGAAAGGTTTGTAAGACCACATCAGGGCTACCTTCCAAACACTGCTCTTTCTGATTTCCCCATTGCTCAGACATTCCCAGTTCACAAAACAGCTCCTCTTCAACTGCCAAGGTGGACCTGCCACACAGAGCCTGGTTTCCCTCTTTGGTGCCTCATTTGTTGTCATCAGCTGGCAGGGCACGTATCCTTCAGTTAGCAAGCACGAGCTGTCATGAACATCAAGCTCCACAGGAAATCATGCCTGTGTCCTCCTCGGTTCTACACGGCCATCTCCTGTTCTTCCAAGAGACCTGCTCCTCAGGGATGACAGTGACACATGGCCTTGGTGCAGATGGTAGAGCTGCTACCCTGACAAGCTGCCAGATACCTTGGTGTTTTGTTTGTTAATCTAACTTTATTTCGCTTCCAACAGGGCAAAATGTCGGGCACTCTTGTTGCAGTCTCATTTCTTTTGTTCTCATTTCTTGGCATACAGTTTTCTTGGAACTATTTCAGGGTTAATGGACGTTGGTCCAGGGCCTTTACTAAATGTTGGCAGGAATATTTTCATCCTTTTCCTTGCTCTCGTGATTCTGGTGAAGCATAGTCAGATATGCTATGATATCATAAGAATGTGAAGAATGACTCTTCAATCTCCAAAAACAATTTTGTTTTGTTTTGCCACGTCTACACTCCTTGTGATCTTCCTACTAACTTATTTGGTAAAGTACATTTAAAAAAAATTGGCATACTCTATTCAAAGAGATAAAACAAAAATCACCACAGTTCATCATCATTACACTTATCTAGAACACACGTGTTGGAAAACTGCATTTTACGAGATGCTGCTTTCTTGTTACTCCATATCAAGCAGAAGTTATGCTAAATGCGACACATTCGTTTAAGTACTACATCCACAGGAGGTAATATTCCTTATTAAGAAGTGACATCCCAAACATAGGGCAAGACAGTTGTAAGTCCTAGAATATGGGATTGCTCTGTGTATTGATTCTGGCCTTTAGGGCAGCATCTAACCCAGATCAGACAGGTCTTCGGAAGTGCTGTATGTTCCTTTCTTTGGGATTACATATATTACTATCGTATTACTGTCTGAACACGTTTGTTAATCAGGAGTAGCCTTTTCCATCTCTCAGTTACACATCACATGGTATTATCATTTTTTGACAAGTAATTTTCAGCAGACCAGTAGTCACTAGTTATTTGGTTATTTGGTCACTAGTTATTAAGGCCATTCCTCATTTACAGTGAAGGAAATCTCCCTCAGTTCAATTTCAGCCCAGTGGCATTCTCTCACCTAAGATCACTTAAGCCAATAACACCAGTATTTGACGAGTTCAGCTTTTCCAGGGCACATAACTTGCATGGTTGTGCAACTTACAGCCAATCTTATCATCAGTAGGATGGTTGCAAATACTGTGTGCTTTCCAAGCACCAACTCTGCCTATAAAAAAGAGTTCCCCATGCTTTCATAGCAAGAAGCATTACAGATCCTCAGTCTTTCAGGGTCTGCTACATGTAAATGCTACCATCTCCAGTTTATCCACAGGTTCCTTTCAAGAAAATGTAGATATGCTTCTTTGTTGCTTCCAGTTCTATTCTCTTCAACTAGAAAGCACAGACCTTCTTGATGCCCTTTTTGCTCCACATTTCATTGACTTCTTATATTATACAATTAATGTAAAGCACACTGGAGATCTCCTAAGAGGATGTCTTCACTCCTACGTGCCTGTCTCAACATCCATGATCCTCCTACTCTACAGCAGAAGTCAGCCTCTGTTCACAAGCTATTTGGGTTACCATTCCCTCTGCTACCACGGTCCCTCAGCTCGCCAGCATGCATGAGAAGACACAGAGTCTTCAAATCCTTAATTCAGCTCTGCTTCATCAGTGCACAGGGCTGGAGTCAATTGGCTCAACGGGAAGCCTGTGACTCAGCAAGCAACAGGATCTGCAGCGAGTGTCTGCAAAATGCTTCCCTCTGTCACAGTAGCTGATGGACCCAGCAGCCAAGCCAGCTTGGCACAGAAATGGAAGTACATTGGTAATACAGGACCGCAAAGGTGACAAAAAAAATTGTGAGACATAGGTGGAAAATGCAAAAAACACTGGTTGTGGGGCTTGGGGTGGTGAGAGATGAGGGAGAAGGAGTGTTGTTGGAGAGGAGGTGAAAAAGAAAAAGAAATGAATAAGTAACAAGTAAAAGGATGTGTTAAAAATAAAGGGTGGGAGGAAAGAGAGTAACTATAGAGGAAAATTTTAGAAAAATGGGAAGAAAAAGCAGTCAGATCCTGGACTGGAACTACAGGGACCACAGAAATAGGACTACTGTAAACGTTTCTCATAAGAAACAGTAACAGAGAAACAGACACTTATGTGCATAGAAAACCGAGGTGTAAGGATGCAAATCACAGCACTAAAAAAGTCACTTGACTGAAGAAGAGTCAGAGATACTGTATTTGCTGAAGTAAAGGCCACCTTCCCTCACTTAATGCACATCCATTCCAAATCTAGCAGTTGCTAGCTACTGCCAAAGGATGCAGCCATTACATTACTCACAACCATTTTGTGAGCAAATACAGCTCTAACCAGACAGAAAAAATGAGCACCGTTTCTTTCAGCTCTCAAAAAGCACCCAGAGAGTTAGCCGAAAGGACATTGATAAATCGTCATAACGTACTGCCACAAAGACAGCTACCTCACAGAACTAACCCGTGCACTTAGAGCATGCATTTCATATTATTAAATTCACAGCTTAAATGTGCTTCCCAGAAAGTCTTCACTCAGTCCCAATGTGTCTAGACTTTCAGATTCACAAACTTTGCACGAATTTGGTTCCTTCCACGCTGTCTCTTCCACCCTTTTAGAAAGTACTATGAAACTGGACCAGTGCTTTTAAAACCACGAGCCTGGCTTTTCTGAGAAGCCTCCAGTCTCCTCTGAACAATATGCAAAGCAAACTCAGGGAGGGAACATGAGAAAAAAGAGAAGTCTTCTTTCCTCCTCCTCTTTTTTTTTTTTTTTTTTTTTTTTGCCTAAGACTCACCAAAACAAGAGTCTAGTATTGAATATTCAGCACTGAATACTAACTGCTCAATAGATGGTCTGTTTGCAGAGCTCAAAGTGGAAATGACCCAGCAAGGAGAAGAGGTGAACACGCTGCTCCATCCATGTGATTAAAATGCTCTGCAAAAGCAGTCCTCCCCAGTTCTCCCCACCTCTATTCAATGGAGGCCATTTGCTGCCCCTACCACAACTCATTAAAAAAAATGTTTGCATTAGAGGGGCCCCTGCACAAGTATTGTCCCCATGGCTCTGCGCTTAGGAATGTTAGCTCTGGTGGTGGAAAACCTGTGCTAGCCAGCCTGTGTGACCAGTGGTACCTGTTATTGCTCCACTCAGGAGAAGGGGGAAGCAGAGGGTACCTGCTCTCCACCTGCAGGAGACATGGAGTAAATTTCTCTGGCAGCTGCAGTGTTCTGCAGCAGGTCTTGGAGGCCTCTTTTCAGGACTCCTCCCCAAAGACAGAATCCATTCACACCCCTTACCCCAAAGCCAGGAAGAAGCAGCCTTTAATGGGCACTGCACACATTCCACAGGCCTGCTGCAATTGGTGTGATAACTCTTACTTCAGTTCTCATGTCACATTTTCCTCTTATGGGATGTCCATCCCACCCACTTCAGGCACGCTTGCTGCTTGGGCTAGGTCTGGTGTGCAGAAGCCTAGAGCTGAAGCACCATGCCAAGTGCAAGGAAGGTTAAGCAGAAGCCTGCTGCATCTAGCTATGGCACGAGCCAGTGTACCTGAAGGAAGCTCCATCCCTCGAGGCATCCAAGGCCAGGTTGGAGGGGCCCTGGTCAGTCTGGTGGATGGCAGCCCTGCACAGAGGACAGGCATTAGGTTGGAACTAGATGGGCTTTAAGGTCCCTTTTGACACAAGCCGTTCTGTAACTCTATGAAAGCCCACCACACAAGCAGGAAACTCTTCTTACAGAGTGGCATAGCTGGGCCCAGACATGGCACCTGCAGAGCAGAACTCTTTGTCCACATTTGCTTGCACCACATTTTATGGTCTGTATCCAGTCACTGTCGCTTGAGGAGCAGCTGGGGATTTTGTTTCATTGTGTTGGATTTAACTTTCCCCTGAGCATTGGAGATGGCAACAGGTTACACTGGAAAAAGCTGACATTAAATACTCATTTGCTTAATTAGGACAACCTGCCTTATGAGCAAAAACTGAATGTCAGATAAGGTGGAAATCACATAAGACAGCTTCTTGATGATTTCTTTTTTCCTCTGAAGGATAAGATTGGGCCTGCTCCCTATGCCCATCCTGAAATTTTATTTAATGAATGACCTGTTTCTGCAAGATCCTACAATGTTAGAAAAAACACACAGCCTTTCCTGGTGGTCCTCTGACATGGGGAAGCTTTCAGTCTTGTAGGAAAGCATCATGGGTTGAGGAAAAGATGATACGCGGGGCCTTCTGAGTGAGGTAAGCATTGCTGCCACCAGGGAGGACCAGAACCCAGGACACAGGGTTTTCACACAGTGCTGGATGCCACCAGCTCCTGAGTCCCCATCAGTGAAATGGACTCTTGTCTATGCTGCCCTTCCTCAGCTGCAACTGAGGGTGTTTTAGCACTCTGATTTAACCCGTTATTATTGCATTTAGTTTTGTGCATATTTACATTTCTTTCCCACTACCTTCTGATTTCCTTTACTACTTTTTTTTTTTCTTAATCTGCTTTACAAATTTTACACAAACCAGCTCATACCTGCTGGAGATAAAACAGCAATTACACTGTGTGGTTGACTTAGTGGTCTCACGTGCACACTTACATGCATGTAAGATATTCTGCATGCAATGAAATGAGTTCTGTTCAATCTAATGCATTTTTAAGTCTTGTCCCAAATAGCCAAGCCAGTGAAAATACCTACAAAGAAAACAGGATAAAGAAGACCTGACAGTAATTCTCTAAGCAGGAAGAGTTTTAAAAGAGAAGAAAGCAAAGCCGAGCAACAAGTTTTATGTCTAGAGACAGCATTCCAGAAAATGACAAGAGTCATTTAGACAACAGCCTAAACCTGCAGTCCTTACTACCAAGGCAAATCTCCTTATCTTCTGGATACGATCTCAACAAGTAAATGAAGAAAAGGATTTTGTATTTCTAAGTGTTTGAGTTCATACTACAGGGCTCACAAGCAGCAGGAAATTTACAGAACGCTAACCACTGCATGCCTAGAAAACATGAGAAGTCCCATTACACATGTCTGCTCCGCTGCTCCCAAGTTACTGCCTCAAACTACTCGTGCTGTACGTTTCAGAGAACTTTCACAAACTGCTCCAGCTGTTGAAAATGTACTGTTTCCCATTACCATAATATTTGAGATCCTGAGAAAAAAAATGCTCAGGATAAGCTGCTAATTAGTTGTGAACCTGTCATTCATAGCTGTGAATCATCCAGTTGGTTGCTGTAACAAATTCCATTTTAGAGAAATTAAGTTCACTTACCAATAGAAGGGAACAAAGTGCTTAGCTGTAGTTGAAGGGAATGAAACAGCGCTGAGCCCCGCATTTCAGCCTTGAGACAATTTAAGCTGCAAATGAGCTTTTCCTTCGTTACTGGATGCAGCGAGAGCCAAGGTTCTATTTAACCCTCTCCACATTTCCTGATTTCAAGTTTATCAGAAAAGCAAGAATGGGTCAAAAGTACTTCTAACCTATTACTTACACATGGAGAACGTAGAAGCAGGGCTCCTGCAGCAAGCTGTGCCACTTACTAAGCCCCATCTCTAGCACGGGCTAACATTTTGCTTCTAACAGACTGTTTCTTTTTTTGCTCGCCTCCTGGGAGAAAATAAATGGGAAGGAAGAATGAAGACAGCCCAGGACTGCTAGTTATGCATGTGAAATAGAGGCAATTAAGTTATTACACACACTTGCTGCCATTAGGAAGGATCATCATGAGCTGACCCTGCACACCTGCCCTTTGGGGCAGCTACACAGGGGTTTTCAACAGGTGCTTCCCTCAGGGAGAAACTGCAGCATTGGGATCTCTGATAACAAACTGTCACAGCTTTAAACACAAAAACTTCCACATGTATGCACAAGCGTGCAGGATCTAGCAGACATGCATAAGCATGTTTTAATGCAAGCATAATAAAAAGCTTACAGAGGTCTCTATTCCTTCATCGACACCGCATTCTCTTCCTGCTCTTGCTATCTATGGGATCGCTCAGCCATCAAATACCCTTTATGCTATCCATCCTCCTAACCCGAGTGTCAGCAATGCGATCGCCTCAGCCGCCGGGCTGCTGGGCTCCAGCAGGGCCGGATCGTACGGGGCATTCATTTCCAGACACAATGAAACCAATGGAAAATCCGGCGCAGATGTGGGGAAACGGACAAGCGGGTGAACTCGGAAAATTCGCAGACCTCCGGGCTCACGGAATTGTGAGCTAATTATTTGGACTTTAATGTCACATCAAGTATCCCCCAAAGGACTGACCCTATATTTGTATTGGTTACACGACAGCCCGCTGCGGCTCTCAAGGCTTTGTTACAAAGCCCCACGCCCTGGCTGTATTTAAGGCCGCCTCTTCAAAAGTCCCCGTGTGAAGAGGCACTACTGTTTCCCCACCGCACGCAGCCTGGTGCTCCCACAATGTCATTTATTTTACCACGGCAAAACCCCACGTATTGAAATTGTGTCCCAGGGGACGCGTCCCTTCTGACTGCTCCAACTTGCAAAACGTGTAAATTAAGCTCAAAAAACGCAAAACCGCTTCCATGTGGAGATGCTGCTGATCGTATGGGTGTGCAAACCTTCCTTCTCGGTGACAGCACCAGTGGCTGGAAAGCAGCCTGGTTTCCCACCAGCAAACAAGCTGACAATGCTGATGGGAGCACTGATCTGTGCTTGAGGGCAGAGTCACGGTGACTTTCTGTGGGACAGCTCTAATGCCCAGCACAGGGATCTCACAGCACAGAGATCTCCTCTCACCACTTGCAGAAGTGTGGGACCGCCAGGGCTGTGGAGCTCTCAGTGCAGTCCCACGGGCAAAAGTGTCATCTGCCTGAAGCAGGAGCCCCTTCTTTAACGAAGCTTTCACCCAAATAAAATCTTGAGGACCATGAGCCCTAAACTGTGACTTAAATAGATGAAATAATTTCCTGCAGCCGTCCAGCTATTCTTATGTAAAATCCTGTTTCGGTTCTTCCTTTTCATCCCTTTAAGGAGCTTTCCTTTAAGGCAGGTAAAGAGCGGACTGCTGAGCAGTGAAAGTCCCCCAATTCTACCTCCCAGTGTATTTTAGAATTCAGACAAGTAAACCATAAAATCATCCTTCTCTCCGTGTCAGACTTCGAAGGCAAACTTCTTCACTCGGGAGAATTCCGGCCAACTCACAACTCACAAAGCCCTACAAAGCCCCTCAGCCTGCCCAACGTCTGGAATGCACCCTCAGGAGCAGGGACCAGCACAGCACTGGGATGGCTGTGAACGATGGCTGCTGCCAAGGAGTGGGCCCGGCCACAGCCAGCAAGAAACAAAACGGTTTTGCTGCATTTTGTTTTGTTCCATTTCTTTCACATCAAATTGCGTTAAGATGTGAAATCACATGAGAGAAACAGCCAGGTTTGGTTGCGTTAAGAACCAGCGGTGCTTCTGCTGCGTGTTTGCATCGTATTGAGTTTAGAATTCAAACAAATTGAAGGATCATCATAACGGCTCAGCAGGTGAGAACCTTTGTAAGCAAACTGCGGAGCGGTAAATAACTTCCTTCATTTTCTGGGACAAACATAAATCTCAGTTTGGGTTGCCTGAGAGCTTGTAAGGAAACAACAACAGCAGCCACTTCATCTATTAGTAAATCACGCTGCAACCGGTGAAGCAAACAATTTTCAGCAGCAAAATAAACCACTCACTTGGATTAAAAAAAATAATAATAAAATAAAAATAGAAGTCAGACCTTGGGCTGCACACTTCTGTGTTACAGACGCGTTCTAAATTGTCCCAACTGCTTTGCCTGCCAGCTCTGAATGCTACCAGTATCGGTGATTTCATGAACCGAACCGAACGATGAAGACCATTCGTTCCCTTCTGCCAGTGCTGGGTGCTGGGTCCCGTTACACCGGCAGGCCGATGGCAGCCCAGCACTGTGCTGGTATCCTGCAGGCAGACCGGCAGCACGGAGCGCTCTGAGGGCCTCATCCCAACCTCCCATCGGCACTGTAGGGCTCTCTGCTGAGTTCATGGGCTTTGGGTTCTCTCTGGAGGTTCAGCTCCACATCCCAAGATCCCATCCAGGCAGCACTCTGAAACCAGAGGTGCTCCTGCCCGACTATGGCACGCTGCAGAGCGTGGAGCCTCTGCCCAATGGCCATGGGATATTATTATTATTATTATTTCGAGATGAAGCATTAGGGAGAATTAAAACACGAGGGATTTTTTTCAATGAAGCCATATTTCTCCGCGATGCAAAAGGATCTTTACATAACAACTGCAACTCGGGAGAAAAGCTAATTGGATTAAGTCCTCTGAAAGGGAGGTTAAGGTGTCTGAATGAGACAACCGCAAAGCCCCACTTCTCTTGCCATCTGTTTAGCAAGACTAAAGCGTTTTCTGATTAATATTATCTTAATCAATCATGCTGCCATCTATTACAGCCGCGCTGAACTTAAGGAACGGACAGTGCGGAGCCTCTGCCGAGGACGGGCGGCGCCGAATGCAGGGCTAGGGAACCCATTGCCTGCTTTGGTTTTTCAGTTTGGTTGTCGGTTCGGGCGGTGTCCCCTGAAGGCCCGTTCCTAACAACGAGAATCCGCCCGCAGCGCGCTCGGCGCCGTCCCGGCAACGGTGGAGCGAAGCGGGACAGCTCCATCCGACGTCCGTAACTCGCTCACGGGCGGGACACGAGCGCAGTTCCCCGCGGAGCACTTTCTCCCCTCAACACTATCGGGATATCGTCCCGGGGTGAGGGATGAAAGAGCCCCGGGATCCGTCGGGGAGCCGCGGGGAGCCGGGGCCGTCCCGCAGAGCCGTCGGGGAGGCGCGGGGGACTCGATCCGCTGCGGGGCTACGAGTCCCGGAGGCTCTGCCCAGGGAGGGAGGGAAAGAGGGAAGGAGGAGGGCTCGCGTGCCGGCGCCGGTCAGATAAATTCAAGCTGCAAAGGTTGTTTTGGCGGCTGTGTGCCGGTGTCCGGGCTCCGGAGGGTTTCGGCCGCTGCGAGCGGGCGGGTAGTTGGGGCCGTAGAGACGGCAGGGCCCGGCTGACAGCCGCAGAGGGAACGCACGGCCCTGGGCCCTGCCCGCGGGCGGCCCCCGGCACGGCCCCGCCGCACCGCCGCGTTGAGTCGGGCCGCGCCTGGCGGCAGCGGCGGCCGTCGGGGCGCGGGTTGCGGCCCTCAGGGAGAGCATCCCTTCGTCACGCTCCTGTTCCGGCTTCTCCCCTCCTTGGGAGGCGTGAGTGAACGGGCTGAGCGGCCGGGCCGGCAGTTAGGGGACCGGGAGTCCCCAGAGCTCTCCCCTTCGAGGCGCTGCCCGTTGGACGAGCTGCGCACCTCGCAAGCAACTTCCCCGATAAACCTCGCCGAAAGGCTCCCAAAAAACCTAAAGCCTACAACTAGAAGCAGAGAGGGAACGAGTTTGCCGGCCGGTAGCCCGGGGAGCAGAAAGGGAAAAGGAAAAAAAAGAGAAAAAAAGAAGAAAGGGAAAACCCCAGCGCTGCGTCGCGTCGGGCAGCGCAGACCCGGGGCTGCAGCGTCACGTCGGGAAGCGCTGCCCGGGGGGCGAGGGGAGGGAGGGAGGGGGCACTTACCTGTGGAGTCCATATCGGGTTCCTCCAGCAACCCACAATGCATGCTCTTCCCATGGACGGGACGGGAGCCCCAAGGTGCCGGGGTGTGCAGAGCCCCAGCTCGGGGGTGCGCGGAGCGAGGGGAGAGGGAGCGGGGCGGGAGGGAGGGCAGCGGCGGCTCGTGGGGAGGGGGAGCGCGGGAGAGGGGGACACTCCGTAATCCAGCAGGGCAAAGCCAGACCCGTCAAAATGTTTGCGGATGTTTCATGGGAAAAAGCATCATTTTATAGAAGCCCTGATGGGAGAAATGTCATTGATAGGCCAGCCAGCCTGATGAATGGCTGCTACTCAGATGGGGATGTGGCAAGGCTCAATGTGAAGCCCATTGTGATGCTGTTTTGAATAAGAAAAGCTTTCCTCCAAAAAGGGGGGCCTTAGATCTACGCAATCCCAACACTTCGACTTCCCTCTTCTATTAGAGCATTAGAAACGTTTTTCTTATTTAAAGTTCCAGCGGCCTTTCCACTCCTCCCTTCCCCCCGGCCCCCACCCAGCGCCTTTGGCTCATTACAACCACGGATCAAAATCGCCTCCGATATTCCAACGGGCTCGGGGCTGCGCTCCTCGGGGCGCGGCCGGGCGGGCAGCGCCCGCTCCCCTCCTCCTCGTGGCTTCCTCGTGGCTTCCCCGACGTCCCTCATGGGGCGGGGGCTGGGGGGGGGTTAAGAAAAAAGGGCGATGTGTGTGGGTAGCGAAGGAGCCGGGGGGAGAGGCTGCCAGCGTCCCGCCGGGCGGTGCTGGGGCAGCTCCGGGCCGGGGCTTCGCGTTCCCGGAGGGAGAGCACGGGGTGCCGCTGGGCACGCGGGAATCGGAGCTTCTACCCCGAGGGAGCGGGGATCCGTCCCGCTTCGGGGTCAGGGAGGAGAGGCTGGGAAAAGTTGGTGATTCTGCAGGCGGCTGTGTGTGCTGGAAGTGGAAGTAAAAGTGCAAAGCTGGGGCTGTGATAAAAGTGGCTGGTCCGGGGAAGGAAAAGCTGTGATTAGAATATGAATGGAGCTCCAGGAGAGGAAGAGAAAGGGGGATTATAGCTGAATTACTTTGACCATGGACAGAGCCAACATTTTCCACTCTTCTCCCCCTCTCCCCTCCCATCACCCAGACTGCCCCCCTTCCCTCTGCCCGTCGGTTTGCGAAGCTTTTTTTTTTTTTTTTTTTTTTTTTTTTTTTAACACCACAAACCCGCAGCAAAACAAGCGGCGAGGTGGCTGAACGGGGCGCCTTCCCCGCCTGAGAGACGGCTCTCCCTCCCCTCGTGGGGCTGCCCCAGCCCGCCCGCCCCGCTAGGCCTCGCCCTGCGCTCAGTCAGAAGCAGCCTGGAGGCCTCGAGACACCTGCAAGCATAGCGAGCTCGGACGGAGCCCAGGAGGGGACCTCGCAAAGCGCAGTGCTTCCCTCAAGCGCGGCCCTCAGCTTCTGCAGGCTGCCAGGGCCCTGCTGCAGGCACTGCCAGAACCTGGGAGGTCGGCTTGTAAAGGAGCTGCTTCTATGGGGCTGATGTCCCATTGATGAGTGGAATAAAGTGTGTGTGAGCTCTTTCTAGGGTGAGATTCCATTGGGAGTCTGCGCTGCATGGCTGGAGGCTCATCTTTCTCTTCAACAGGGTGCATGCTGCCCACCTCTCCAGATTAGTTCCTGTCCTCACGTTCATATGTTGCCATCTTCCTGCTTACCTAATCCTCAGTAGGACACATCACTCTGGTATCCTTCCACAGCTCAGTGTTGGTTGAGCTGTCCTTACATTTCCAAAAAGTGCTTTTGGATTTCCCACGCGATTCTCAGCAAAGGACATAATTCTTCTAAAAGTGTGGGGCGTTCTCCCACAAAAATCTGATTAACCTAACGTGCAGCAAGTTGGAAGCTTACAGATGGTTAGACTGCAAAGCGCTAGCTTTTTTCAGTAATGTCAGCTGCAGGATTGGATTTGATACAGAGTAAAGGGCAGGTCTTGGCAAGAATACAGAAACTCTACAATTGGGGATTTTTGCTCCAGATTCTTGTCTATGCAGAACATAGACAAACCACAAAACCAACAGGATAACCCTAGTGCCTCAGTGTGGTGTTTTCAGGGGAGAGAGGCTGTGTCACTTATTGTGAAAGGAGAATCATAGAATCATAGAATTGCTGAGGTTGGAAAAGACCTTAAAGATCATTGAGTCCAATCACAACCTAACCATACTACCCAAACTAACAATCCTCCACTAAATCATGTCCCTGAGCACCACATCCAAACGGTTTTTAAACTCATCCAGGGATGGTGACTCGACCACCTCCCTGTGGAGCCCATTCCAGTGCTTAACAACTCTTTCTGCAAAGAAGGGTTTCCTGATATCCAACCTAAACTTATCCTGGCACAACTTAAAGCCATTTCCCCTTCTCCTGTCACCTTTGTTCAAGAAAGATGAATGGGTGCTTGGAGCGTGGGTGCTTGGAGAGAAGGGAAGGGTCATCGAAGGGTAGGGAGGGTATCCACTTAAAATCCAATAGTTTGAGCTCTTTCAAAAACAGGTTTCCGTGAGTGTCCTCCATTCTGCAGCCATTTGTTGCAGTGGGCTGCAGCCACACAAAATTTCCTTGTCATAAGATGTTCCTCATGGTGGTACTAGACCCCAAGTATCATTTCTAGACCCTAGCATAAATACTTTGGGAGTAAGTGCCAAGGAGCGAGGGCAGTTTCAATGAATAGTAGGGGAAGAAACCAAAGCGTAGTAAGAGCTATCAATTTAGCCATAATACCCAAGGCAACAGTAGGCTGAAGTTCTAGGCAAGTTTTCTCTTGTATTCGCAAGGACAGGAACTTGTGTTAATTTTAGTAATAAGTCAATGTCTTGTGAACAGTTGTATAAAATGGCGTTGACAACATGAGGGACCTGGAGCGAATGGCTTAGAGGACCCTTTTGGATCCCCAACATCTCAGCATGTACAGAGTGAGATTTTAGCAGTGGCTGCAGTCTGGGAGTTTTTTCATATTTTCTTGCTTGCCTAAGCCTGCTACCTCTGTCCCAGAATGAACAAACACTTCTGTCTGCTCACTTTCCCAGCTCTGCAGCTGTTTTATTTCTTTCTTTACCTACTAGGAAAATCCCGCAGAAGAAAAAAAGAGAAGGATCTTGTTTATGTACTGGTTTTCCTCTCCCAATTACCTTCCTTATCCATACAGGAAATGTTAACTTTATTTTACATATATTAACACTCCTTAGGAAGCTATACACATAGGTGAAGGACAGGATATAAACTGACAGAAGGCTTCTGGAATCAACTGTGTGTGCGTGCTTGGGAGTGTGATGCTGACAGATGCAGGAACTGAAGAACATCAGAAAGCATCCTAGGTAAACATGCACACACTGATCCCTCTTTCACTGACACAAGGCTTTCACTGACACAAGCACTGAGAGAAAGTGGCTGGGGCAGGCACATAGGCAAGGATCTGGGAGAAAATGATCAGAAGAGCTGAGGCATGCGAATGATGGATTGCACATGCATTGGGCAAGGGGGTACCTTCTTTTTAGATTGAATGAAAAGTAACGTTAATTGCAGCTGGCTTGCTGGAACAGTAGAGATGTCCAAAGCCAACTTTTGTTGAAGATGAGTATAGGCCCACCTTAACTGATCTGCTTTTATTAATGCCTGTGAAAGGAATTCTGCTCGGCTGCAGTTCCTGGGTTCAGGGAGAACTGGCAGTGCCAGAGTTGCCAAAGGAACTGTGCAAAACAACTTGTTCACACTGGTCAGCTTCACCCTGCACAGAAGGAGGGAATTCACTCTTCTGGTCTTGCAGGTCTGGGCGACATCATTGTCTGTAGGAGTCCAGAAGAACTCCTGCATCTAGGGCTGCTGCCCTAGGAGTCCCTTTCTGACTTCAGTACGAGGAAAGGGCAAGGAGTCATCAATTTCTGAGCTTATACCAGATTTAGCTGGCTTTTGTTGTGCGTGGCTGGTACTAGTTACCAGAGGATTTGTACTGTGCGTTGGAAGAAGAGCCAGCCCTAAAAGCTATTATAGACAACAGACACAGAAAAGATCCATTCCAGACTGCCGAACAACTGGACGTGAAGCCGTCATATCCTCTTAGATGACTGACTGATAATGAGTTTCTTTTGATCCGCCTGGAGCACAGAGCATTGCTGTCAGTGCCTGCCGGTGACTGGCAGGCTGAGGCTTGAATGCAGAGTTAAGTTTTCAAGTCACTGTGAATTAAAGGTAAATCCATTTCCATTATCAGAATGCAATTTAGCAAGAAATAAAAACAGTTACGTTTAGTGCATTCATTTATTTTGCTCCTTAGTTTTTGTATCATTTTTTCTGTTCATCATGTTTTGATGTTAAGTCTGAGCGCACTGCCTGAAATTGAAAAACATATGCTTAGCTCAAGCAGCTCCCTGAAACTCACAGCAAGGAAAAAGTCACCGCTACTGTGAGCAGGGAGATGCTTTTCATTTGAACCAACACACTGTTAATACGCTGACTGGGATGAGGGGATAAAAGACATGCAAAATGAAGCTATTAGCAAAAAATACTTGGTCTTTGCAAACACCTCAAAGGCACCTGCCTCAGGAAACAGGGGAGTAAAAGAATAACTGGAATTAGGAGAAACACATACTTACTCTTTCCTGCCCCCTCCCACCCCCCAGCAGCAGGATGCAAGGAGCAATGGCCTGCTTACAAGCTCAGAAAGATTTTTCTGAAGGAGGAACAATGGTCCAAATTCACTCACAGAGTGGCTAACAGGAATCATTGCTGTCGACTTTTATGAGACAGGAATTAAGCCATATAAACTGCTTTTTAAAAATCTCAGCTGCAAATAATAGTAGTAATAATAATAATTATGTATCGTCTCTGATGGGAGCTTGGAGAAAGTTTAACCAAGTTCTGGTGTTCCCCTGGACAAACATTCATATGCATCTGTGGCAAAGATGGTGCATGAGTCCTGTGAGTCCGTATGGTGAGATCTTCAATGACTGCCAAGAGGCAAAACTGATTCACTGGCTGTCTCCAGCACCCATTACTACTCTGAGGAGGAGATACTGATCAGGTCTACAGGCAACAGGTAGAGCAAGGTTGGTGAAGCAGCCAGTCACTGCTCATACACTTCCATACCTCTTCCCAAAGAATGAATTTCCCCACCAAAAGCAGGTAGAAACATTCCATGGGAAGGACAGATTCAAGCCAGAGCTTGTGTTCAAACGTGCTCAAGTTTCTAGGAACATTCAGGTCTAAAACATGGGTCAATTTCCTAGGCTTCTGAGCCCTAGACGTAGAAACTGGAATGCAGATCTTCACTGTGCCTTGCACACATTAAGCTTCCCAGCACCGGTCCAGATAATAGCAAAGAGTCACCATCTGGCTGGATTTTACGGTTTGATGAAGTGCTCAGTTTTAAGGCAAGCACATGTCTGGCACCTGGGGACTGCAGAGTCCTGATCCCAGTTCTGGCACGGTCTTTCTGTGGCCCTGGGCAAGTCACGTCCTCTTCGGAGGAGGGAATTCATCAAGTGCCCCATGGCCCCACTGAACCGGCAACGGGCTGTTAAAACAATCCTCAGCTCCAAGTGGGGAGCAGTTGGCTGGGGGGGCATTGCAGCAGTGCCAAGCTAGCTCCATGCCACAGCTCAGAGCTGCTGGTCCTGGGGCACAACCGAGAGCCTGCGCTGCTCCTGCAGGGCCCTGCACAAGGCATGTGAGCTCAGGTAGGTTGTTCCAGGGCTTGGGAGTGCACAGGCTTGAAGCAGCCTAGTTCTAAGATCTAAAACTGGTAAGTTTTGAGCCCTTCTTATTTGGCTTGGTCTGCACAGTGATATTTATTGCTACAATCCAACCCTACAGGTGCATTCTGAGCAGGGTTTACAAACCAATTTGCAGAAGTACAGCACTATTTATTTGCCATTTGTTATCACTAAACAACGACACAATCTTCAGACTTCTAAGTTACTCCCATATTACTATAAAGCACAGATGTTTTCTATTTATGAGCAAGAAACTCCAAGTAAAGTCACAGCGGTAATTTCTCATCATTGTGGTCTATTTTTTGTTGGTTTTCCTCCTCTTTTTTTAAGCAGCATGTAACTAGGAGCCCATGGAATTCAAAGCCCTCTTTGCTGCATGCTCAAGCTTCTTTGCAAGCAAAGCTCTTAAGATATGGATATTACAAACAAAACCTATTCATTTTCTACATCTTAAAATTATTAAATCCCAGTATACCTGTATTTGATATTGTAACCTCTCTGAATGCCAGAATTGGCCAGTCTGGTTTCATTTTTCTTTATAGTTTTCTTGTTCATATGTTTGGAAACATTTACCTTAGAAAAAAAAAAAAGAAAGAAAGAAAGAAAAAGTCTTAAAGGGTACGCAAATGACTGAGGCTGTTTTTCTGAACTCTAAACAACACTTTACCCACAACTCCACAAACAGCTGTGCTTTTTCTGCCCCCTCCTTGACTCGATTCTGCTTCTCACACCAGAGCAGTACAGCTAGGCATGGATGCTGTTTGAAGGGGTAGCTTTTAATGTCTGTGTTTTGAAATGAAATGACAATTTCTGAATTCTATTCCAAAAATACTCCTGCCATTTGATAGTGCTGAATCCTTATGTGCAAAGTAAATGGGAACTTCTGATACATGGAGTTAGATAGCTCTTCCCACAGCAGCACACACCTCTGGGCACGGACCGTATTCTGCCGTTCAGTTGGGACTAATGCTGGTGACCTTCAAGTTGAATAGCAATTGGAGTAGAAAGCCTCTCCTGGAGGCTAACTAGTGAGAGATAAAGAAGTTGCAAAAGAATGAACATTTTTGGCAATTTTCTAGCCACAAGTCCTCCTGCTAATGCCTTAAGATTTTGTTACGTGCTGTTCAGAATACTGTATCTCTTTCAGCAAACGTGGCAGGGCTGATCTGGGGAAGTTTACTTACAGCAATGCAGCCCCTAGCTGGCATGAGACCTCTTTGTGAAGGAACTCACTGTATAAAAAGGGGGGGAGGGGAGGTCGGCTGAAAGATAATTGAAAGGATTGCAAAGATGAGGCTCACCAGAGGAAAGCAGTGTGACAGCTGTGGGATTCTGAGGATATATTTTACTCCACTAGTCTCTGTGTTGTAATTTGCCCTGTCTGCAGTAGGATTCCTTCACTGAACTGCCTCTTTCACCACAGCTGTCTGCTCAGTTTCTGCTGCTGGTTTTGTACTGCTTATTCTGCTGCAAAGAACTTACTTGTGAGTGTCTTAAGAAGGAACACAGGCATCCTTTTCAAGAGAGGCAAGAAGTAAAAACTGGGATTTCAGCTCAAATCTGCAGGCATATAAACTCCTATATATTCACAGATTTCGGCGAGACAATAACATGTAAATGAAGCTGATCAAGTATCACCAAAACAGTTCATAGGGGATGACTCTCCCTTGCTCCTAGACATGTCTAGTTTCTATGCTCTGCTGGATACACCCAATGCTAAAATTGCAACCGGCTTCCTAAACTACAACAGAGGATTTCCTTTACTCTCTCAAGATCTTCCCAAAAGCCATTGCCATGCTTTCAACAGCATGAGGTGTAACAGCTGCAAGGTCCCCCCTTCAGGACTGCACACAGATCTGTACTCTCAACAGGGTTACATGGGAGCATGCTACTTTGCTCTTCTCTGCTGTCTGCTTAAATTTCTGCAGGTGTAATTGCTTGCATTGCTTAGTCCTGATAACGTCCTGTAGTTCAGACCTCTTAAGCCAGGAGATCACTTAAAAGAGGACTGGCTAGCCTTTATCCTAAGAGTGGTTTCCTTGTGCCAAGTCAACGCTTCTCCCACCAACATGCTAAAGCCTGTGAGGCTCACTCCCTCTGGTGGTGCACCCGAGCCTCAGTTTGGCAATCATGGAGAAAAACGAGGTTGTTAATTTGGTTGGGGCTGTTGATTAACCCCTTCCTCTAGTAGTTTGCAAATGACAATTTTTGGTTTATGTCGTTCTGCTATAAATCATCATAAATAACCCAGAGCTGTTCAGATCTCAGTAGAGGTGCTTCAAGAGCTTTTCCAGTCCAAATGTGCTGTGCTGAGATCTACATTGCCATCAGTCCTACTGAAAAAAAAAAAAAGAAAAAAAAAAAAGAGAATAAAATCTCCCCGTTTTGTTTGTAATCTGATTTTGTTTGTAACCTAAGACACAAAATTGCTAGTTTACATATTTTGTTAGCAGCTTAGGAAGTCTATTCAAGCTGGTACTCATTTGTGCTTCTTATGTGGCTAAGAGAACAGCAGCAACATGACTGGCATAGCCGTGTCAGGATCAGCATCCACAATTCAGCTGTATGAAGAGGCAGAGGGCACCTCAGGACTTTCACAGTCAATGTTCTGCATTCTGATTGTTCTAGTGCAGTATATTTCTCTCAAGCACCTAAACATGCTCATAATTCCTCCTGACTTCAGTTAAAAAGGTAAATGTGCTTTCCTAAGAAAGGACTCAGGAGAGTTTGGGGTTTTGAGTGAACTCTTGGTTCATCTGCTGCTTTAGGTCTCTTTAGACCTTGTATCTCATAAAAAAAAATTGCACTTAAAAATGACTATTTCAAATTCTCTAGGTGCTGTTCTTTCATATGTCTAAGACTGACTAATTAATGCTTTAACAACATGCTTTAGGAATAGCAAAATGTTTTAGACATTACGAGAAGGCTTCACCATCCTTAACACAACACAGCACCACAGATTCGGGCACAATTATTTAAAACATTTATTAGCCTTTCATATTCCACTAGTCTGTAAAACGTGTTTTTAACCTCTCTGAATAGGATGTGCCCTGAGGGCAGCTCATGCCTTAGTCCAGCAAAACATTTTTCAAAACAGAGTATGGGGTTGCTACATCCTTGAAAGGGATGGATGTGCCTTGCTGGATCATGACTTCATTCCACCATTCCCTCGTGCCTTGTTCACTACGACACATCAATGCTTTCAGAACTACTAGTGAATGTTACTGATGAAGTGTCTTCTGTGAACTTAAAACAGGTAGAATACACACAAAAGATTTCCTACAACTGGTCTGCACCTCCTTCTGCCCACTTAGGTTGTAGAGTTACTCCCGTACACCAAAAAAATCTTTCAGTTAGATACGCTGGATTTCAATTTATACAAAGTACTTTTTCTCTTCTTTTTCTTGTTCATTCGTTGTACTTAGCTAGTTTTAGCCTAGGTATGATGTTCATCGACTGCAGTTCTTGGAATAAGAGTTTACAGGCATAAGGTATCCGCAGAGAAGACACGTGACAAGATGATTTGCAGTAATGGCACCTGTGGAAACAAGCAAAAAGAAAGTCAGAGTTTATGCACAAATAAAGCTCTGCAGAAAAGAGCAGTTGCCACTATCCACCATTTCCTTTGTCCACCTGCATTTAAATACTGCCTTCAGTCCCAGAAGGAGGTGAGTGCTTGAGATGCATTAGCACTTAAGGAAGTCACAACTTTAGGCTCTTAAATAAATCGGACTGACGTCAACAAGAGCTTCATGTTAAACCTGCACTTTTCTTGGACAAGAATCACAGTGCTTAGCAGTTAACAGGCCTGACTTCTACTTCTTCACCACTTACATAACTGCCAATCAATATTCTGCATTACATAATGAGAAAGAAGGTGAACAGAACAAAGTGTGTCTGAAACATGACTCATGATTCAGTTTCCATCTTATAGACAGTCACAGAAAAGAGAGAGGAAGAACGAAAGATGACATTTAGTTGGGATTTTTTTTTCCTTTATTCACAACGTTACCCTACTAAGCTGCCTCAAACGTATCCACATTCCTAGCTCTGAAAAGGAACATCTCTCTCCTTAGGTCCCTCTGTAGAAACAGCAAAATCTTTCGTAGAGATGGAGATCTGGTAAAACTGCTTTAACACGTAGTCTTTGCACTCTTTACTCAAACAATGACATTAAAATCTGGGAAAGAATATTTCCTTTTTATTCTATTTATACCTCTGTATTTCCTCATTCTCTTGTATTCTCCATCTTCTGGCTTTGGAAGGTTGATGATGAAAGTTGATGTGTTTGCCTTTGCAAACACAGAGTGTGTCCCGGCACCTCCCTAATGGCCTACTCTCCTTCTGCTTATATGTTTCATATTTATATTCTCAGCATAAAGTCAAGACAGTCTAAAGTTCCAAGCAGCTACATGCTTCTGTGGTGCAGAATGAGATAAAGAATGAACATCTGCAATAAAGCCAATGCTTAGCCATTTGTTTCTGTTATCAGTGACCTTGATCTAGAGCCTGAGGGAGTCACTGCAGCCAGGCCTAATAAGGCTGACTGATGCTAAGCAAGGTTCTTGGTTATGAAGCTCACCATTAGTTCCTTCACAGTTGCTCTTCCCTGACTATGCTACTTCTCTTTTATGGATATATTTAAAAGAACATCCCCAACAGATGTTCTGAAAAAATGACCTCCTCATGCTCCATAATTGGGGTATTTTTTTTTTTTCCTCCTGAAAATCATCTAAGATTTGACAACAAACGGTATAGAAGATGTAATTACATTTCTCTAGTTTATAATGTCTTAAATCAGAACGGGCATCAATTACAGGTTGATAACTATTAACTTGGTCCAAATTTATAGTGATGGCTGTGTTTTTACAAAGGGTGGAGTAGCCTAAACAGAAGCAATTTTTGATGACAGTAAATAGCAAACAGTTGTACTAAGAACAAACAAACAAACAAACAAAAAAATACTTTGCAAGCCTTGGAAGCTTGATGAGTCACAACGTTTCTGATTATCAGCAGTAATCTAGTGTTTGATAACAGCAGCTAAGAGCTGAGGAGTCCAAACTACTCACTGCACCACACCTTGATGCTAGACCCTCCTGTGCCTGTTTTGTAGGTGCACAAAGATCATCCATAAAGGTTACAAGATACAATGTGCACAAATTGTAAGTTACTGTCAAACAGAGATCATAGAAATTGAAGTATCCAAGAGACCATTTGAGTTTAGGATTGATGCCACATTGAACAGAAAAAGGCAACAGTGCCGAAGCTGATCTTAAGACTTTAAGATGCCCAGACTCTATGGAAAAGAATAACTTATCATCATCAAAAAAGGACCAAATTTCATTTGAAAAATTCAGTACATAACTCTGTAGCACAGCAAAGCTGAAGGATCTGCACGCAGCTGGTTTTGTTGCAGCAAGCTTCTACCTGTACCTTTTATGGGGACAAATTCTGTCACTGCCACAACAGTCCCCTTCTATGAAAAGTACCAGTTCAGGCCCCAACACCGATGCACTGTTAGTGTGCTGCAGAGAGACATACCCAACTGCTAGTCCCTGTCTGGGAGGAGAGCATATCTTCCTGCGGACAATTGTCCTTAATGACATCCACCAAACAATATGTTTCACAAGGTTTCTCACAGCAATGCCTGATTAATGCTGGAATCACTGACCAAGCCAGTTTGGAAGACGTGAGTTTCTCTTAATGACCGTCTCCTCTGTGATGCTCATTATAGGGCCACTTGCTTTGGCTACTGGTAGGTACTGTGTATTACATAGCAGAATCTACCTCTTTCTGATTACTCCTGCACTCCAGACAGCTTTTCACAGAACTCAACTGCAAGAATGTCTCGCTCTGTCTGAGAGCTTCTTTCAGTTATTTTAAAAACTTATTAAACTTTGTTATGTTACAAACTTCAAAACAGAAAGCATTTGGATTAGCAATCCTTTAAAAACAAAGTTTAACACTATCTCTAATGTTTAAATTCCCAATTTCTTCAAGGTGCTTTCATTGAATCCAGTCTCTGAAATTCAATCTTCAATTGTACTACATCTGCATGAGGGTATTTTTAAGGCACTGCATTACACAGTGAGAAGCGGTTGTTTGAATTCATGCATGCCCTTCCTTCCAGGCAACTGCCTTCAACTCTTACTTGTGCTGCAGCAGTTTTAAAAGACCTGGATCAGAAAGAAGGCTCACTTGTTACATACAGTGCATACACACTCAAGAAAAACAAGAGCTTAAAAATGTTTATTGCACAAAAGCCAGTAGGGCAATGCCCAACTAAATATCACCAACCAAGGCTTTGTCTGTATTTCTGCTCCATAGGGAACAGAACTGCTACTGGTATTAGCAAGCACGGCGAGTTCTTTCTGGCCAGACACACTTCTGAAGAAAGATTTGACCACAGCAAGAAAGGACAGCTGTCACTTCTATGTCTATAAACTGAAAACATGCCTTACTTCCTCCCATATCACAGAAAAATTACTCTCCAAGAACCAAAGTAAATAAAGCCCAACGTCCTGCCCTTCCTAATTGATATTGATATCCAAGATGCTACAAACTTCCAATGTTATTAGGAAATATTTAGAAATGAATCCTCCTCCTCAAACTCCTCATCTTCCCCAACAAATAAGCACTGAAGTAACTTGCAGCTTGAACACACACAATTGATATTTTCTTCCCTTAGTCATGGGACTCTTGGCCAAGGGCGAAGTTCTGTAACACAGAGGCACATTTACTCTCTCTATAACATGTTGATTTATGTACCTTAGAGTTGAGGGCTATCTTGAAAATAGGAACACGTAAGAAAGACACTGCATGCACACAGTGAAGAAGGGACACCATGACCTTCAAAAGGTCATAACCACTGCAGTTAGACAACTTACCAGCCAGAGTATCCCAGCAAGCCGCACTGCCCGCAAACATCCACTTCAAAGGCATCACTTGAAATCATCAGTCTCTCCAATAACAGCATGCTGGCTCCATAACCTATCAGGCAATCCCGTTCCATCTCTCCAAGACGTAAACCACCATCACGGGATCGACCTTCAGTGGGTTGCCTTGGAAATAAATATTAGGAAAATGCAGTAAGAATTCCAGAACACAGGTTCCACCACTCTAGGAATACCTGCTTTCAAACTACAGGAGTGATATAATATCATCAGATAACAACATTCTACAAACCAGTGCTGCTGATCTCACAGATGTCATTCAAATTGAAGAATTTCATCTTTGCTCCTGCATTGGCAATGTGACGCAGTTCTGTGAGCAACAACGGCAGTGTCGTGCCACATCTTTACCTCACAGAATGTAGCTGAGCAAGGAAGACCAAAACAGTATCCAAGAAGAATATCTAGCAACCACAAACCTGGATACAGATACTCTTTTTTAGCTGAAATGTTTATTGTATTTTATAGTCATTTAAATGACTATAAAACATATAAAAACGATATAAACCATATATAAAAACTATAAAATTCAGCAGCTGATGAATGCATCATCAAGATGAACTACAACTAAGTGAGGCTAAATTGTTAAAATAAGACCAGTTTTAATCAAAAGTATCAAAACAAAGCAACAAAAAGCATGATCAACTACTCCCTTCTGCTGTGTGCGTACTACTAACTCTTTACTTAAAAAAAAGAAAGGTGCAGAATTTCAGTAACAATTATCTCATTTACTTTTTCACATCTGATGGTTAACTAATTTCAGTGCTGTATGGGCTCTCTCTAGTTCCTCAACACAAACTGAAGTCTCACTACTTGTCTGGAAAGACTTATTTATCCTCGTGGTGCCAGAAGGAAGGAAGTTTTAACAAATCACAGAATTGTAGGGGTTTGGAAGCGACCTCTGGAGATGATCAAGACCAACTCCCAAGTCAATGGAAACAGACATTGAAAATTTTGAGACAAAAAAGCAAGGTAAAATCTATTACTTAACAGTATATATATATTTTTGGTTGGTCGTGGCCAGAATTTTCAATATTCATTTGTCATGCTGCAGTTTAGTTCGGTATTAGTTCTGCTCTCATATATTAGCACACACAGTAGCACTTGGGCTGCAAATATGAAGAGTGAACTACGAAGCAGAAACAATCTTAACTTCCTGAAGCACTAATATATTGCATGCATGTCATGAAATACTTCAATCTTAGTATATTCCCCAAAGCATGACAGCAAAGAGAAGGAATAAAAATTGTTATCAGCAATCACAGGAGGCTTTGTTGGTCATTGAAAGCCAGCGTTTATGTGCTGTTCCTTTCTGCTAGGGCACTGTAAATCACATAAAATATACAATGCATACATAACTTTTGGAGTATATTTAGTTGATATCATTTCAATCTACTAAATATGTTAAATATATTAGATAGATTTAAAGTAAGTTTTTGCCAACTTAGGGAAAAGGATTTCTAAAACACTTCAACATCTAATAATTATTTACAAGTAAAAAAAAAAAGTATAAATAAAAAAATAAATAAAATAATGTATAGCTAATTACCAGACCAAACTGACCTTCCAAAGATGCAAGCTGTGTTTGTTTTTTAGGGGAAGTAGCTCCCTTTACTCTGACCACAGTGGAACTTTAAGACTAATCTGCTTGTAATTCAAATTGCCCTTTTCATTCACATAACCTTCTATTTTTCCCTGCTGTTGGGAGAATGGATAGAAGCTGTTTACATCCTGATTAAACTCCCGAGCCCCCCCCCCCCCACTCGGGCGATGGCACCATCACTGTTCAGACACAGTTTTAAAGGCCTAACCCTGTGGGAATGCAGTTTTGTGAAGCGCTTTGAGGCAGATTTAAAAGCAGTTGAGGCGTCCAGTTGAGTACAGACATTTGCTGCAGCACTGCACTAGAAGTGCCCGAGTTTTCTTCTACCAGCTGACTTGACCAATCATAGTTAAACTTGGAAGCCTACTTTCAAGAATTTCACCAGGTGTTGGTCCACAGGATAAAATGCCAACAGAGCTTTATAAACGTGACCCCCCTCCCACCGCCCCCTCCCAAATAAAGTCACAATCCAATTAAGGGAGGATAAAAGCACTTGAAAAAACTATGGGGTCTCGATTCCAGCCCTTGAAGAGATGGAGGACGAAGATTTTTAAGGCAGCTGAAATCCCATTAAAAAAACCCACGCACACACGAACAAAAATTTCAACTTCAATCTTAAGCTCTTAAATGTTTCACTCCCACTGAATGTCAAAATTATCTCACTAAAAACAAAAGAAAGCAAATAAAACCCTTCCTTTCAGAGAAGTAGTCTAGTTCTAAAGTACCCAAACTTTCAATATTGAGATTGGGCCTTTGAAAAGACTCTGTCTTTGGCTCCTTAAGTTTATCAGAGTTTTTTCAGCTTACACGAGTTGGAAAATTTTTCATGCTAAGGGTCGTTTAAAATATTCAGACAGTTTTTAGGAAGCATCTGTGCTTCTATACACATACACTGCAGCTGTTGCCCCGGGTAACTGCTGCTGTTATTTATTCTGAATATAACATTCTGAAGACAAAGCAGACACTCAAAAGATAAGATGAGGAATATACAAAAAAAATTACATCTTTCATATTTTAAGGAAAGCAGAGATCTTAAGACTCTTAAATCTTACGTCAAATGAATGGATTTTTTAAATCAAAAGAACTAATAATCAGGCCAAGTGGTCTTCACACTACTCAACTGTTGCATTTAGGAAAAAAACCCATGAGACAATTAACTCCAGTGGTTTAATCACATTAAGGGTTTCTTGGTACTATTTTCTGGAAGAGCAGCAGGTTCAGCTTCATGGTGCCATTCCTTGTTTCAGTGGCAGTGGAGGGAAATGTGACCTGCTCCCATGAGCAAGAGGACACCTCCTGGATCTCACCTCAACTCCTTGCCTGCACCAGAGCTCTTGGCTGAAATGCTGATCTCCCAGAAGTGTGGCACTACCTAAAAAAACCACAGCCCAACAGGAGGTGGGAGCACTGTGCTCTCCAGAGAGGAACTCTGACCACTCTCACATTACGGCTCCACGGTACAATAGGAACTGGCAATGTCTGATAAGTTCAAAGGACGTGCAGGTGGCAGCTCTGACTGCCCATCAAAACAACCATGCCTGCAGAAAGCTTACATTGTTTTCTCACAAACAAAACTAAAACCAGTTTATCTATTAGATATTTAGCAAGACTGAGCATCTGCACAACACCATCTATAGAATTACGTTTTAAATTAATTGTTAACCACTCATGGGAAAAAAATAGTGAAGTCTTGCATTTCATTTAGCAAATGCCAGCTCAGAGGGTAACATCCTGGTGGTTTTTGATCATGCTGACAGAGTGCTGCTTTGCAATTTCACAAAGTCCTGTTTAAATCTGAGCAGTACTTAACATTAGCGATGTTCAGGGAACTCAAGTCTTCTGCCTTACTTCAGATGGAAATGTAACTCCGTCAGTTAAGGTACACTTGATATATAATAACATGTATTTCAAGATGATGATTGCTAAATTCCATATTGGAAGCTGTTACAAGATTACCTTAAAAGGCAAAAAAAAATCCAACAATATTAGAGGCAATCTAACAGGAAGTGCAATGGATGAAAAAACAATAGTGAATATGAAAGCTGGCAGAGCAGGCTCCCTCAGCAGAGGCGATGGCAATAAGGGCAGTTTAATTAGTTGAGGAGAAAAAAGAAAATTCCTAAAGGGCCAGTCAAGTGGCAGCATAAATTGAACATTCACTAGCTTTCCTCAAAGTCAAATAAAGAGACCTAGCTCCATAGTGTGATGTTACTGACTGGAACAAAGGATTCAAAGCAAGGGGTGGGGGAAATCACAGCACATTCATTTTTACATACAAGTATTACCTTGACTTGGGATTTAAGTTTTATTTAAATTCATTATCTCTAAAAAGCTGAGAAAGCTGGGGGAGACAATATGAAAGCTGATGAAGGGATTTGGATAAGCTAGGAGCTCTAGTGAAACAACTGTGTGCACCTCTAGCTGAGACTAAGTTTTCATTTTCGTACGAAGGGACAACGGTATGACTAACACAGAAAATGGGGCAGACAGACCAGTAATTGGGAATATCATTCCCACTATACAAATCATCATCCAAATTGTCCAAATCATACTGGCAAGGAGCTATGACACAAAAATTAAGAAGGAAAGTGCAGCAAAACTATTAGAAGTTTAGAAATAGAAGTTTTTCATGTTTTCTCTCCCTGTTTAACCATTGATATTTTTCTCTATGGAATGTGTGAGACAACTTCAATTTGCCCCAGAGAAAGCATGGGGTCAGAGAGGTAAAATACATGGGAAACATGCAGCAAAAAGCAAGAGAGAAAGATACTTCATTATCAGGTAGAGCAGAGACCTGCACCTCCACTCTGTAACAATGTAAGACAGGCAAAAGCTGCACCTGTTAAGAGGACCGAGTGGCTAACATAGTGTGTGGGCAGACAGGGCAAGCTGTCTGGCAAGATTTAGCTGATAATCCTCTGTGATGGACAGAGTTAGACTAAGGGATTCACTAGAAGCCTCCTCAAAACAAAGACTGTGCCACTGAGCCACCTTCTGTGAGACAGGGATGTCAGCAATACAGCTCATGAGCGCAAGCAGCCTTAGAGCTGGAGCCAAAAAGCTTGTTTGCCTCCAAGGAGAAAAGGTGAGTAGCACCAATGAAAGCAGAATGCTGCCAACTCCCCAAAGGTGCAGAGAATGTAAGCCCACCTCCAGGTGTTTTTGTTACATTTACCCTAGTGTACATCTTCAAAATTTACCCAAGAGGACATCAATGCAGCAATCAACATTTTTGTTGGAGAGAGAATCAAGTTCAGGCTCAGAGCAGTCCACACAGCTCCACAGAAACTGAAGACATATTTAAACCGGGCAAATAAAAATGGAGATTTATTGTTGTTGTCTCTGTAACCTTTGCAATTTATTAGTGTGAAAGCACAGTTCTCTTGCACAGTATTGTACAAAAACTGTGGATCACCACATAAAACTCTAAATTAAGTTTTACAGTTGAATGGAAGTTTTGCAAGGCCAAGTGCAGTGTACTGGGGATGCATGTTATGCTAATGCTGGTTTGTGCTACAGTTGGGCCACATCAGTATTAACCTGCTCCGTATCACAGACTGTTGAAGTATCTAAATTAATTTGTTTCTACTCGTATCTTATTTTGTAAAAGTACAGTTGTTAAAGGGGAGAACTGGTCCTCCTAAAATGCCTATGATAAGAACAGTCCAGCGGGGAAGGGCCAAATTGTGCCCTGAGAATCAGAGCATGGTGCTTTTTAACCAACTGCTAACAGAAGTCTGAGAAGCACTCAGTTTTTGTACAGCACAGAGCACACCTGGATATTCAGAACAACCTCCTACCACAGCGCACTGTGAGAGCTCCACTGTGCAGAAGCGTATCAATAGCTGACAGCATCTTTTGTCAAGCATCAATAAATAAACTGCTGAATAAACTGCTTTACACCCATCTGTTGGATGAGCATATTTCTGAGTGCAGGTGAGGAATTCTGCATCCAGCCTTGAACAGTACCTGGTAAGTACTGCTCTGGGTCCTCGAGCTCTTGCATGCATTTTATCCAACACCATGTGCTTCAGTTTCTGGTAATACACAGGGCCAAAATAGATGTACGCTTCCAGAGGCTCCCTGAACGAATTAAGAAAAAACACAACATTCACAGTTAGCACATATTTACTTTAAGAGAGATAAGCATGTCACAGACAAGAAGAATTTAAAACAATCTGGGAATCACAAGTCCTTAAAATATGCGTTGGGGCTTCCAGGTCTGAAAATCCTCCAGAGAACCCCTCTGAACAGAAGAGCAGTGCACTGCCAGCACCACGCACTGCTGCATCAAGGGACAAGCAAGGAACAAGCTCCTCAACTCTTGCCACATGATGTTCTATCTGCAGCAGGTGGGGGCCTGCTCAGCAGCCGTGCCCCCAGCACAACACTCTCTGTCCGGAGACTCAGACAAGCAGGGTAAAAGGACCATTCAGAACTGCACTTAAGATGCTGAGCTTTGCATCCACACAGGAACATTTAGAAGCAGCACAGAGGGTGTTACTCATTTCTGGGAGCTGGATTAATAGGTGAAGATTTCTGTCTTTAAAATAGCCCCAACTGTAAGAACAGCACAAACAACTAAAGATCAGAAAGCAACAGCTGAGAATACTTGGTCATTTCCCAGTTACCACCTTCAGCACTCACTAACAGCCAGATTTAACACAAAATCTCAGCACACTGCCAGCCATTTCTTTCTAGAAACATGCATGTGATGCAAAATCAAACAGCAGACAACCTCCCAGTCACAGCCCCTATTGATATGGTAGAGTGTTAATCCAAAAGCTACCCATTTAAGCCAGTAACAACATGCAACTAGACATTTGGAATTTGCATACGTATTTGGAATTTTCACACACATTAGCTTCCAAATTTCATAAAAAAAGAATACATGAAGCACATGAAATTTTGCCTGCGAGAATACCAGCAACCTAAAGAAAAGTTTCTAAATAGGACAAAAATCAGTACAAAGCTGAAGTTCAGGAGCAGGAGAATTCTAGAGCAAGATTATTCTCAGTGGGAAACAAGATTAGGCATGTTTGTTAAAATCATGAGTTATCAACAAAAAGTTTTTCAAACATTCAAGTACTTCACAAAGAATGTAAGGTGTAAAAAATGTTTGGTCTTGAAACAAAAGACAAACAACATATGGAATAAGTTGGTAAGAATAGCAATTAAAAATAAAACAACTTACAGGAGAGATCCAAACTTATTCCTTGAGAAGAAAGGGACTTGGAGAACAATAAAAATAGCAGGAAGGTGGGATTAAGATACATTTTGGAAGGCAGGCATGTGGAACCATATGGCCTTTTCCTGTTCCTAAACTATCTCGTGTTCTTTGAACTCCATGCCTCAGAAGCCAGTCCCATCGGCACAGCAGGAAGGTTGCAGATTAGAGTGCAATGCCAGACTGAATCATTGTGTAAGTGAAAGGAAAAATAAAATAAAGCACACAAAAAATATTCCCAAGGAACAGACACCTGCTTCCAAATCTACATTTTACAGTACTATTAGAATCACTATGAAAATGCTCATCTGATTCCAAGTACATACAAGAACTGCTGCTAAAAGAAAACTGAAATTTCTCCCAATCCCTCGGAAGGAAAACCTTGATTTTAACTTTTTTGCCATACAGAAGAACTCAGATTTTCATGTCTCCTACAATAGCCAGTCACATTACAGCATTTCCCCACTCCCCCAGACAGCAAATTCTTACCCAGTGATACCAGATGTTACATAGTCCTTCCCTAGGTAGTTATAACCATGGCGAATGAGATCTTCACACACATCCTTCACTTTACTGCCTCCAAAAGCTGTTCCGTAGTGAAATCTGCCATCTAGGACCCCAGCCTTCCCAGCCAGGAGTTCAATTAACTTTCCTACCTACAAGGAAAAGCAGAGTTAACAGCCTGCTGACCAGCACATGCTAGAACATACCTGGATCAATCACAGTGTTAGTAAGGCAGATGTCTAGTGGGAGGTGCCCCTGCCTATAGGAGGGGGGATGGAACTAGATATCTCAAAGGCCCCTTCCAACACAAACCATTCTGTGATGGGCCTGAGATGGCAACCTGTGTTACTGTGTGCAACAGAAACAGTGGGAGAAACCCAAGGAGAACAAGGAGGTATTCCTGTAGTGAGGGATGAAAAGCAGACGGGGTCTGGGATCCCTTTAAGTACCAGAGTCAGACATCCTCTTTTTTTTTTTTTTTCCAGCTTGTCTGAAAAGTGAGCACGATCCAGTGTGGCCTTCTGCTGTGGGAGACTGCTGCAGAGTTTGACACTGACCCACAGTGCAGCAGTGGGAACAGGAGGAAGGCAGCTAACAAAGGAAGAACATCACAGAGGTGTACAAAATAATCAGTAGAGGTTCCATACAAAGGTCAGGTTCTGATGTACATGGTACAGCCCCACAACAAGGCTTGCATGAATTCCGTGGAGATGTCAGTGATCTAAGGCCTAGAACTATTACTGAAACTCTGCTCTTCCCCTCACTTTTGCCCAGCTTACTGGGCATGGTCACTTGGGAGGGAAAGACTTTAAATGAAGTACCTGGTCGCTCTTCTAATAGTTTGATGCAGAACAAAATGATTGTGATGCACAAACAAAAAGCCCACATCCCAACTCCTTTTACAGAAGGATGTTTCAAAACGGATGGTTGAAGGTTCATAAGAGGGCAAGCATGTGGCACGAGGACTGGAGAATATTCTGGCTGCAACTGTATGGCTCTCACATACACACAGTTTTGTTTTTCTGGCTTAACAACTTCACTTTCTATTGCAGGACGCTGCCTCTTTAATGACAACATAGCCACTAACCGTCATACGCGATGGGAAGCCATGAGGGTTCATTATGATATCTGGACAAATCCCTGTATCACAAAATGGCATGTCCTCCTGAGGAACAATCAGTCCACACACCCCTGCAGAAGAGAGAATATTTCAATTCACCAACAGCAAACCACCAGCAGGGCTGACGCCTCATCACCAGATTTTCTTCGGTGTTTTTCTCCTCCTCTCTTTCTCATGGATCACTTTTTACCCAGATTCATTACCGTGACCGCTGCTCGGACCTGCAGACTGGAAGAGAGCCCTTGTGACAGGACTGGCTGCATTAGCATAGCCCTGCATAATGCTCCCTGTGACGTGTCAGCTAGCAATTAGGGAAGAAAGCTTCAGATACAGTTTTCAGATGCAACCAGAAGCTTTTGACCATCAGTCTGGAACATCTCAAGTGAAACTATTTTTTAGAGCTGATACTATAATTGTCTGGGAGAAAAAAAAAGAAAAAAAAAAAGAAATCAGGTCTCTTGCATTACCTCTTCGGACAAACAAAATTAACACTGATTCAGAATCCCTTTATCACGTGCATCTTCACTAAACGCTCAATAAAGTCAGCATTTGATACAAGCTGGGGCAAATTAAGGGAAAATACAAAAACCCAACATTTTTTCAGGTAGTGTTCATTTGCTGAGCAAAGACTGCTCTTGATGAACTACAGGCAGTATAAGGAGGGGTGGTACTTTGTATTTTGTCTGCCCCTGAACACACATCGTAACTTTAGGAACTTTTTTTTTTTTGTCTCACTGGGACAAAACAAAAGAACAAAACACCAAACTCTAAAATTACTTGTGATGTGTTAAGCGGAAGCACAAAAACTCACTTAAAAGTCTATCACGCATCGTGACGTTTTCCTTTCCATTCTTACAGTCGAATGCTGCAGATCAGAACACTGCAGTGATAAATGACCAAGAGATCTAACATACAACTGCAGGTGTTAAAATGCAGCTGCTTAAGCCCATACTCCTTCAAGCCAATGCTACCGTTTGAGCGGCCAATTTCTTCCAGAAGCCCTTACAACTGGAAAAGCCAACAAGCTGTCTGAGATGAGCCCGTCACACTCTGGGAAGGGCCCCACAGTGGAGGGGCTACTAAGGGCTGGGGGTGCTGGGCACATCCCCAAGCAGGCAGCCCTGGCCGCCAGCACACAGGGGGATGGCGGCGGCAGCTCAGGAGGGAGCAGCAAGGCAGGGAGAGGTGCACCAAGAGCAGTCAACGGAGCGGGAATGGTAAGTATGGGGGGAGGGAGGAGAAGGATGAGAGCGCCTGGGGGGTGGGGGTGGCATTTAGTTTTGAACTTATTTAAATTAATTTTCACTGTTCCATTATGATAAAGCGGCAGCACCTTTCTACCCTCCCCACCAAGAAGCAACCACTTGCTGAAAACGAAAAAAAAAAACCACCAAAAAACAAACCCCACTCTTTCTTGTGAGCACAAGTTCTTTATCCTACATTCATACACATAAATACTTTACTATGGGTTTATTATGGCATTTGTGTTGTGCCTTATTCCTGTTTAGTTCTAAGAAAGCATTAGCCTACATCTGGACTTTGGGGCACCTGTAAGCCAAAAATTAAATCTTAGCTAACTTAAAATTACTTTAGGCTCTGAAAACCTTTTATATGCCACGCTGGTTCCCATAGCAGACAGCCACTGTGTTGTTTGTTTTGTGTGAAAGTGAATGATAAAAGATCCATGAAATCGACACAGAAAGGCAGAACAGCAGAAAGAACTGAGGGCTCTCCATCATAGCGGCTTCTACCCTCCGCTGACTTGCGGAACAATGGGACCTACACACCCAACTGCAGATCTAACACAGCTGTGCATTTCATTAGATGAAGAGCACTAGTGACACAAGTAAATAATTAACTTATTCTGGTCCGCTGGCTGTGGTTATGAGACCAGTCATAGCTGACAGATTTTAATACAAGTTAACACAAAGACAGCATAATGAGCTTAGAAGTTAAAAACAAAATATTTAGAATCCAGCAATGGGAAGCTCGCTAGGCCATTTATAAAGTTTCTGTTATAGCCCAGGAAAAAAAAAAAAAAAAAGGAAAGAAAGAAAGAAAGGGAAAGCTATGAAACCTCAGTTCTGAGCGCCTGTATTTTAAGAAGTTGCTGAGTTTAGGTAGCAGATGTACAGCACATTCAATTGCAGAGAAATATGCAGAGAACGGGATGGAGAGCAGCTTCTACTTCTCCGTCTTTTAAGAAAGTTTATTTTTTCTCCTAAGGAGAAATTTACAAACCTGAAAGGCACCTTCCTGCACACAACACAACTTCTAAAAGCAAGCAGCTGCAACTCACTCCAAAACGTGAACTTGATTCACTTTGTAGTCCCTCTCTGTCGGAGGCTCTTTCAGAGATCAGCTAATGCCTGCAGGTCTGCTCTGAGAGTTCCTGACTCTGCTTCTCTCTTTCAGACCCGATTGCTGTACCAGGGTTTGCAGCAGGGCAACAAAATGCCAGTTTTGCATTGCCAGGCAGCTGCAAAAAGGTGACCGAGTGAATTAATCCATTAGAAGTAGAATAATCACTTGAAACTGGCACATAAAACAGTAAAGGAGAAAAGGCAGAAGCTGGATTTAATACAGCCTCAAGTTCCAAACGCTGTCCCGTGCAACACCAACTACATTTCACAGCCAAGCTGCCTGGCCGTTCCCTATGCAATATCCATAAGTAGGACATGCTCAAACCCGTACTTAACTTACTGCAGGTTTTTAGGACTTTCTGGTTATTATTCATTCAGACATCACATGAAAACTGCTCCCCAGCTTTCATATAGAACAAACAAAACTACTTGGTTTCATTCTCCCCCCCTCCCCAGCACGCATGTTCATGTGCTGCATGTGAAATCCAGCAATACGGTTTTAGCCTACACGCTGTATTCTGATGGGCCTGAATCTCTTCTCACCCATAACACTGTGAAGAACACTTTTCTAGGACCAGAATCAAACACTAACAACCAGAAAAGGCAGCAATTACTTTTCTAGACAAAACAAATGCCGTGCTGTTGTATGCCAGCCAGTAAATGCCAGCCCTCATCACTCCTGATGGCCTCATCTTATGTATAGCTGTCTGCATCCCAGCACCCCGTGCCTCCACATGGCCCTACAGGACACAGAGCTCTCCCACCTCTTTTCTCCATTCCTTGATGGGAGATATTCCCATTTCCAGAACTGGTGTCTGCCCTGCAGCCTGCTGACAGCCATGAAGGGCTGGGGGTGGTGGGAGGGGGCAGGGTCCCAGTGATGGTATGGGAAAGTTTGTCACCAGCTCTGTCAGGTGCCCTCTATGCACACATGCCAAATGAAAAAAAAAATAATCAAATAAGTCAAAACAACCTAATATAGAAAACTAATTACTAGCAGCAGGAGGGACATTAGCAAGCAAAGGAGACAAAGTGAATGGAAGCAGCAGTAATACCAGCTCCTATCAGCAAGACAAAAAGAACTGCATTACTAAGTTGTCCCTGTTTGTTTATTCCAATGATAGAACGGCAAAAGAGCTCAAACTAACTGAAAAATGCCTACTTTAGATCTGCCAGGTTTGACAGAGTTTGGAAATACCCCTGCAAAAAACAACTAGGCCATGTAATGAAGAAGAGGGGTACCTACAACACAGCGCTGTATATTGTGGGCAAAGGACCAACTGATGGGCAATAGTGAATAAGGTTAAGCAAAAAAGTACATCTGCATCAGAGCTCTGACTGCACACTGCCATGGCTAAGCACAAAACAACTCCAGGAGAGAAAAGTGCCGCATCACACGAGCTTTGTTCAATATCAAATCATTCGCTGATCTATCGTATCACTTCCTAGATCCCATTTGACATAAGAACAGAATTAAAATTAACAGATAAATAATGCATAAGTAAACTTGATTAGTTTTCTTATTAAAAACATCACTCTAAATGAGAGGAGGTGCTAGAAGACAATACAGTTTGTACACTGCTTTCCCATGAGCTGCTGAATGGTCTGATGTGATAAATTTGCATAGTCTGAAGCACACAAAGAGCTGATTAATTGAAACCCTTACAATGCTTCTGGAAGCAGCTATTGTAAAACAATAACCATAGGAACTTTACAAAATACACATGGCTGAATGAGTCAAGAGCTTAATAAAATGTGTGTTCAGGATACACTATTTGGAAACAGAATTAGAGATTTTTATTCTGTGCCATAAAATGCTAAATCACCCTAATTTCAGAGGTTGTTGAGGATTTACTGAAGAGGTCAGAAGGTTACCTGTTTGCTGCTTGAGATAAAAAATGCCCTGATTTTCTTCCTAAGCAAGCACGCCAAGCAGCGGTGTTGTGAAAAATAAACAAACAAAGCCCGTAAGGGAAGTTTTAACAACATTCTGACATCTCCTTTTCTCATAACCAACTTCTGAAGATAAAAATAAGGTAAGAAATTCCCACCTTCCCCAATGTCCAATAAACGCTAATCATCCTGCATTCCTGCAGTCAATAACAGCAAATTCTTTTTAATACCGCTTTAACCATTTAATTCCTATAAACCCACCTATGTGTTATTAGAGATAATGCACTAAGTCTGATTTATAAGGTGGGAAAATGACACCAGCAACGATTTAAAGCTCGCATCTCAGTTTACACACACTGCCTACGTGTAGTGCAAAAGCAGCCACTGAGAGGACAAAGATAAGTTGTTCTGAGCTATGAATTCAGGCAAGCACGAGGCAGATGCTCAAACTAGTAAAAATTTTAGAAAGTAAGCAAGGTCAGACTTTGGTATATAAATGGCATTGTAATGAAGTTTATGTAGTTGACAATGCTGTGAATGGATTTTGTTTTGACAATAAAGAACACGGTTCATTTAGGAAAACAAAGACCATCTTTCATGAATTTAAACTCGCTTCCTTGTCTTTAGAGTTGTTTAAGTGCAGATACTTCAGAAAGGTTTAATCCTTTATCTTAGATCTTCAGCTATTAAAAAGCTTCTGTTTGCCAGTTCAAACAATCTCTTGCTTAAATACAGTTTTTCCACTCCTCAGGAATACTGTTCAGTATTGCTGCTTAGTTCTGTGATCTACAGGACCTTTGTTGGAGGTGTTAATCCTTTTTCACATGAGAGACTGAGAAATGTTCTTTCAGAGAAGTGATATATTGCTTTTTTTCACATCAAAGGAGCCCAACTTTTTCCTCATTGTGACTTGTAGCAAAGCAAGAGGAAATCTGGAAATATAATAATTTAGTTTGTATGGAATTCAGATGAAGCTTCTTTAGCTTAACAATCCTTTAGCCTTCTGTGCTTTGAATGTGAATTTTCTGAAGAATGCAAGATTAGAAAACAAAATAATACACCAAAAAAGTTTCTTTATCCTTCTGGAAAATGTATGATATGTTATAGTTAAAGCAAAGACCTACAGCTTAAGATAAGTCCTGTCTGGTACGTATACATTTAGTCCTGAAACATTAGAAGCTTAAGGACTTTACAAACTAAAGGGACAGCCCTAAGATCTTATTGTGACATCCTGTTTGAAGATGAATATTGAGATAGCACAAAATACTAGCCGGTGGGTTTCAGAACACAGCGCAATGGCCTAACTTTCCTTCTTCTCCTGTACTTTGTTGACAAGTTTCAAAGGGAAGGCGAGGGCTTTCCAGGCAGTTTGGAAGAAGTGCACTTAGAGCATGGACTTGCATGAAAAGAGTGGACAGGCCAGGAAGTGGTGACCCTTGCCCATACAGTGTTGACATGGGAGAGGACACAAAGAAAGTAGCAAATACAGATGCAGTGGCATAGATCTAAATTATTACAGGGGCCTACCAAATCTACATGCGTATTTAATGAAAGGCTCTTCTGTAACAAAAGGCTAAAGCTGGTTTGTGAGATTTAATCTGTTGTATCCCAGACACTTTCCAATTCTGTTACTCTGCTTCCTTCTGCCCCAGTGACAAAGTATACCTCCAGAATACAAATCAATTTGGAACACATGGAAAAAAAGAAAACCAACATGAAAAAAGCTTTGCGCAATCTTGTATTTAATACATATTTAATTAGTTTAAAACTGTGACCACAATATCACGAAATCAAATCTCATCTTCATACACTCTCTCCAGAAAATAAAAAATACTGACAATAGAGAAAGGACAGTAATTTGCTTTCTCTCCTTCTTACTAAATTGAGGTACTTGTTTAAATGGCTCTATGATGGGCTTAAAACTAACACTCACAAATTAAACTTGAAGAGGTAATCAGCTGCATTCAGACAAAGAAAGAGCAAATTCAAAGCTAATTAAAAATTCTCTCAATAGAAAACGTTAAACCATTAGTACTGTGATTTCTGTTTCCCAGTTGCCTATATTCTTCTGCTACAACAGATCCTTCTCTGATTTGATGTTAGAGAAGGATGATACTAGCAGTACGTTTACACAGCTAGCGCAGGAGATTTTCCCCTTCTTTTCAAAGCTTTTGTTGCCTGTAATCTAACATTAAGTCAGCATCCAGCTCTTCACTGTATGCTGAAGTCACAAAACAGTAAGCTCCAGTGTTCTTGTCAGTATTTATTTCTATGTATCTAATGTATTTATCTTCTCCCCAAGCACATTTCTCCCTTCCACCACTCTTCCTAACATTTTTTCTTCTGAAGTACTACAAGACAATAAACTGAAAAGCCTGCTACCAGTAAGGGCATAAATCCCCGTAGGATATAATATTTAGAACGTGCCAACTCCCAGGATCACAAGAGATTATTACAGATTGATGTACTGGACAGCTAACAAGCACACGCCTGCAAAATCTGTAACACAACTGTTGCAATGTTCCCACTCTTATCCCCCCCAGCAAGTGGAAAGGGACATTTGGCATTCTGAATAATTGACGTTGGATTATCATCATCACAGGTCCAAAGAAGGGATGGAGTGGGCATCAGTCATTCTAACCTGATATGACGTCAGGTATAACTGTGGATGCTCCCAAATCCCCCTACAGCATTTAGGATGTTGTTTTTCATTACAATGGGACTCACACAGCTATTTTACTTTAGGGAAAAAATATTATTAACGCTCTCAGGTTTTCTGGATATTAAAGAAAATACCGTGATTCCACTACCATGATTATCGTGTCTGCATGTGACCACAGATAATATCAGAGCATGACAAGGAGCAAGAATATCCAGAGAAATGTCTGTCCTTCAAGACCTCTAAAATAAGCTCTCTCTACTGGGAGATGCCTTATGTACATTTAGTGGTACGGAAGGCCCTCTGCCACCTAAAGCTATATTGCAGTTTGCCTGACACTTCTGCTTCCTCCTGTCATTCTTCCACTTCTCCCTCTTCTCCTCTGATGAATCTCAATTTGTGGAGAATTCTTCTTGGTTTTTGGAGCAGTATGGGAAACAGTTCCATTTTAATGCTCTCCAACTATTTCAATTGATGCACATCGATAGCCCAAGTCAGGAGACAACCGTACATGCTTACATTTTTCATGCAAGATAAATATTTGTCATGATTAACATAGAAGCTTCTTAACTATAATGTATAGTTTTTAAATTCCAATAAGAAAAACTGTCACATGCAGCTACAATGCTGCATTATGCCTGAAAGAAGAACGAACCAATTAGATAAAGTTTAAGAAAGTACGAAGAAATGGGCTTTGCTATAAAAACAGTCTCAAGCTTAACGTACTTCACATCTCCTTTGTGTCTTAGGTTGTAAAATTACTTCAAACAAATTCTACAGGAATTCTTCATGAAAGAGAAAAAAGGAATGGAGCAGCTGAACTATCAAGTCTTTCTATTTCTCTCTTAAGCTAATGATCTTCCTTCTCACTTACAGAAACTATCCTATATGGCTGTTGTGGAAGAACTTGACTGGATTTTAAAGGGAAAGTCAAGAATGCACTGTTTCTTCTTTACTTTTTTGAAGCCTTCCATAGGTATTTTTTCCCCAGATATGTAGGGAACAGTGGGAATCACTTCTGTTTTTAGATTAAAAGCCACCATGAAAATAGAACTGAGAAAAATGTTTCAGTGTTCATCAGAGGGGTTTATCTCCATTTCTTAACAGTAGCAGAAAAAAGGCGAAAGACCAGTTTAATTTCAAGATGGCAGCCCAAGTTTTAAGCCGAGCTATTACTGCAAAGTTCATTAACTACAAGTAGTTTTAAGTATGTGTGTTTCAAATCTAAAGAGTGTTCTCCACTGTTTCCTCAGTTTCCTCTCTCTTTGCTCCACGTAGACCTCACAGATACTTGTGTCACCAGATAGAAGAAGTTGGTGTGCTAACACTGAATGCTGTGGTTCCAGTTCCTCAGAAATCAAACTAGGGAAGTACAGATTTTGTTATTGTTGTTGCTGGTCCAGTAGTTTTTAAGGTGGTGTCACATTTCGCCCAGTAGCAGGAGAGACATGTATATGCCTCTTTCCTTCCCCATTCCTTAGTCTCACGTCAGATGCACTGCCTTCAGTGAGACTAAGCAATGATTTCAAACCAAAGCAAGATCTAAATACACACTAGGAATACAACATTCAGGTAGCAGGTTTAGTATAGCACATACAATGCGGCAAATGGTCATGCTAAATTTCTAAGTTTCTAGATTTTCCATGTGCAAAGATGAAAAAGTGACTAGCAGTCAAAACCAGTCCCATATTTAGACCACAGGGAACAAAACATGTTCGCAAATCATTCGCAGTCAGACTGCAAATCTTCAGCCACTTCTTTCACTACGCTCCTCCCATGCACCCCCAATACTTTGAGATTCAGAGAGGATATTCCATGTCATGTTTTATTGCCGTTCATGCCAAAGGGATTTCATTACTATCTTCAAAAGATAGGGAAACAAGCTTCTAACTTTCATTTTACAATTAATATTCAACCCTGGAGATCACCATGCCACTGAGCAGCTTCCTAGTAGGAAGCTATTTTACAGCTCTTGGTTTGAAGATCAAGAGGTGCCCCAGATCACGTTCCATCTCTAGTCTTCTCTGTTATTCAGAATAGGTCCTCTCACTCTTTCCTTCAACACCTTTCTTGATTACTCATTGATAAATCTATCTAAAATCAAATTCACACTTGGAAAAACTACTTTCTAGGTTCATATATCAACAGTTTTGTTTGCTGATTCCTCCTTCTCTTTCCAGAAACATAATTGCTCCATTAGGCAAACTCAACCAATAAGGAATACTTCTTCTACCACTGTAGTCATAAAACATCTGAAACATGCATGATGCATATATGTGATGGGAATACTCAACACGTATTTCTTTTTATTAAATACATAGCTTACCTTTCTGTCCATGACGACTGCTAAATTTATCTCCAATTTCTGGGCGCCTCGTTTGCCTCAATAACATTTTGATCAAGAAAGCATCCTCTGCATTTGATGAAATCATTACTTTTTCAATATAAGAATCAGTAGCACCTTTATAGCTAGCAAAAGAAGACAGAACATGAATTTTACATTTACGAACAAAATTAGTTAAAAACAAGTACCTGTTTATTGTTAATTTTCTGGCTGAGATGCAGCCTTAATGGAGCCAGGATTATAACTGAAGAAAGGAGCTTAAGAAATATTCTAAAATAATTTAAGAACAAAATGAAGGCATAATATCATGTACTGGTATAGAAACGAAGGATGGGCAGAACACAGTATGGGATACAGAAAGAGAAGAACTTTGCAGGAATCACCTGAGTTTATGCAGCAGGAGATGCAGAAATTAAAAAGATAAATGCAGAATGAGGTTCTATCAGATTTCAGTATCTCATGTAGGAGATTGTTTTGTCTGTTGTTCCAGAAGCTGAGATGGTTGAACTATGACACCTAAACTTAGAGCCCTGTATGCATGTCTCTATCTCTTGATAATTATCTTGTTATATCACTTCTTTATTAGTATCCTGTAGGATTAAATCTTCAGCTTCCTATTGGTTCTGAATCACAGAGAAATGCAGCATGGCTCTATCTGCCTTTCTGACCTGGACACCAATTTTTGCCTTGCTCTCCAGTAATTTATCAACATGCCAAAGCTACTGCCGACTAAATAGTGAAAAACTTTTCATGCTTCCTAATTTATGTATTTTACTTCAAAGTTTTTATCTCAGAATTCTTCTGATCTTTCAGGACACTGAGGGAAAAAAATCTTTTTAATTGTCCTTTCCTACTCATTTGGTGCTTTCATAAAGAACATCTGCTGGAGTGCCCAGAGCAAGCTGACCAGTCACCATCAGCCTCTGAGATAGGAAGGCCTCCATCTTCTGGACTCCTACCTGGAAAAATGAGAGCTAAGCAGCAGTCAGTGTTTTCTGAGAGTCTCCATGGAGGAGATGCACTCCCTCACTGAGCATACATGTGTTCTCTGCCCTCCCACTTGTTCTGCTTCTCTCCTGTTTCTCCATTGCTTAAGCTATGTATGACACCACTCCTTGCTCACAGTGTCATCACTTCTTTCTTGGATTCTCCTGGGAAACTCAATGATTCCTCTCTATACACATACATTCAGGAAAGTTCCTTGTACAGTGGGACCTTTCCTCTATGCTACCTTCCCCAGGTAGAAAGACAAAATGCAACATACGTTACTGGCACGTCTTTGTACTGTGGTTGCTGTGGCACACTGCTTCCTTCCAGAGGTGTCTGGGTGACTGTTGGCATTGATTTGTTCACAAGGACTTGTTTATTTTCTACTTTTTCACCTACATCAAAGAGAAAATAAAATAAAATGTATCTGGCTACCTATATTAGAAATATATTCAAAGCTACAGAATAAGGAGTACTGGAAAACAAACTGTTAGGAACACATCCAGGAAGTAGGCCATGTTATATTATTGAATATCGCATGGTTAGGGAATCATCAAACCAGCTTTTTTGGTAATCAGAACAGTTGTGTGTCGAGGGCACTTTGAGAAGATCTGTCGAACATAGCCAAGGTCTAAATATAAATATGAAAAGGCATCTAAGGTCGTTTACCATAAGGAGAATATTAACAAGCAACACTGTAATTAATTTTAGAAATTTCCACCTAAATGTCTGGACATTACATAACATCCACGAGTTGTGCAAGAGCACTTTTAGTCTCTCTTTCCCTGCCCAATTACATTTCCCATCATATTTGTTTTCCTCTCTCCCTCAAAATATATTTTTGAGGTGTTAAAATGACAAAGCCTTACCTCCTCAGGGAGCTGCATTAGCTGACAATGCACTAGGAGGTTTTAATAATGAAAAATAATATAAAATCTCTCCTTAAAAGTCAACAACAAAAAATCATGATGGATGGAACCAGTAAAAAACTACAATATTAAAAGTCTGCCATTTTGGGGATGAAAGAAGAGTAGTACTTCATAACAGTGAATCAGTGAAAAGGTTAGCACTTATAAATTTTCTACTTATGCACCTCTCTTTCCCATGCCCTCCCATCAAAAAAACAACCAACATACCCACAATATTAGGCACCACGTTGCCTTCACAGGCTAACATTTAAACATTTTCCTCTATAATATTGTCCACTACAAGCAAAAAAATATGCTAAGAACAAAACAAAGCACACAAGAAACAGTAACAGAACGTTCATGTCTACTTCAGAACCAGTAGGTGCTAGGCCTAAACGTGCAGTCTGACGTACCAGGAGAGCAGATACCATCAGCATCTAAGATTTCATGGCGCCAGATTGGTTTGCGAGTAGCTGCATCCAACATTGGACCCATCACTTTGTCAAATGTCTGATTTGTGTAACGCTTCAGTGTACACTTGGCATTCTTGTACACGAGACACCTTCCAAAACCTAAAACGTGTTCAAAAAGTCTTTACAACATGTTATCAGAACAAAAAAAAAAAAAAGAATGCTGAAACACGTGCTAAGCTATGAAATGATGTATTTTTAAGTTAGATTATTCATCATTGTGAATACGCATACCTGCCACTGCACAAAGGCACAATTTAAAATCAGATCATGTATGCTATCACTTCTTAAATACAGGACTGCACACCAATTCTGAAGTTCTGTCAACCCCTCCTATAGCTCTGTACACACACACACACACCATTTTTCTTATCTTTGGTGGTCCACACACAGACATACCATAGGAGGAGATGTTTAAACAGGATGAGAACAGCCCCTCTTCCTTTCGGAGGTTCTAAAGGACCCAAACTTTCACTCATCCTTGTAGCTAACAAAGCCTAGCTTACCAGGAAAGTGATTAGTGGGTGTTTCATACAATCATTCCATTTTCTCCCAGTTCCAAGAAGTATGAATTACATATGACTTACATGTACACATACACATACATACACGTGTATGTGAATACAATTACATGTAGAGTTAGCTCGTTTAGATGAGAGAAGCAGCACCTTTGGAAACTTCTCTCTAGGTGCAGCAACTAGCCATACTACAAAACTTCCATCATGCTTAGAGTTACAGACAGCCTAGAGTGGAGCTTTCTAACAATCCTACATTATTTTAGTCCATTTGAAAGATGGATGTGGCCACATACAGTACATCTATATTGTTAGATTATGTCAAGTAACTCCTGACAGGCACCACAGCTCGCCCTGTAAATGCTACCAGTCTACCAGAAAAGAAAACATTCCCTTTTAAATCATGCCTGTTGTTGTTTTAGAAAAGGAGGCATAAATTAAATGCATCAGACATTAATGCCAAAGATACATGTCTAGGAATACTATTATTGCTGCCTAGCAACAGGGAGGAAGGGTGTATGGGGGGGAATAAAGTCATGGAAGAAACTGATTTTGGCCACCCAAAAATAAACCAATTTGATCACACTGCATTACGTCTCCTCTCAAGGGAATTTATTGAGGAGAGAGAGAAGAGAAGAGACACCAAGTTTTCAGGGAACTCTGCTCTATCCCCCAGCAGCATTAACATAAAGCTCTGAGATCTGTGGAGAGGATGACACAGGCCAGAATAGCACAAATACAGGTTTCATTTTGTTAGCTTCTATTTGGTGCATTGAAATATTGAAATATTTGGTACATTGAAAGACACATGCAGTGCATTGGTTTTACTTTTCTGTTTTTAAAGAAAGAAGAAATTAACTTCTCTCGGAATAAATACTATTTTGTTTTAGCCAATACTATTAATTTTCCTCAGAAAACAAGCAATACTGTTACAGTGCCCTCAGAGCACCAAGATCACAGCACACAAAACACTACACGTTACACACACTTTCTGAATACATTCAAAAATCTGGTTTTATCTATTGCTTTCATTACTGACAAAAATTATGAGACCTGTGTCAGCACTGATGAAAGTCTCAGGCAGCCATCTAGAAAGCAAATACCACACACATTTTATACAATACCTTTTTTTTTTGGCAAGCTAAATATTTCCCAAGAGACCATTTCTCCTTTTTTACTTGAAGTCAAAAGTTGTCATAGGTTCTTATAATGCTCACACTCAAGAGTTTATTCACACGTTGGCAACTTCACCCAACTATTACAACCATGGAATTACAGACACTGTACATGCAGAAAACAAAAGCACCCAAAGTGGTTTTGAAAACTGTTCGTAACTGTTTGTAAGAGCAATAAAATATAATATATGATAACACCATGAGACACCAAGGTTATTAAAGTATGTATTGCAGCACACAGTGGAGAACTGGGAAAGAATTGGTGGTTCTTACCTCTGTCCAGAGATGCTTTGTTTAGGACAAGAGCATCTTCAATATCGTAACCACTGTAGCTCATGACAGCAACTGTGGCATTCTGTCCAGCAGGCAGTTTCTCAAAATCTATCAGTTCAATTGTTTTTGTTTTTACCATTGGCTTTTGTGGATAGGCAAGAAGATACATAAGAGTATCTATCCTGTTTCTTTGATTGTATCCAATAGTACCTGTACATAAAAGAAAAACAACAGTCTGAAGGTCAGTGGGTTTCCTAGAAAAAAGCATTTCTTAGCAAAAAATTACCAACATGCATAGAAACTAAACTGACAAACTGAGAAATTTCATACAGTGAGATGAATTCCTCATGAAAAAAGTAAAAAAAAAATCATACAAGAGACTGAAGCAAAACAACTTCACATTATTATACTCAGATAAACCCCCAAGAGGTTTCTTATTTTAAACTTACAGAAAGATTTTATTTTTTTTAAGGGAAGACCTAAGCATCAAGGCAAAAAGAACAACAAAAGAAATCAAACTATTGTCTCCCATGACTGAATGCAAATAAGATTCTTTTAAAACACTGAATTACAGTACAAGTATTAAGTTTGTTGTTACTGTTGCAATAGCCACAGAATTTTTTAAGAGCTGAAACTGTGATCCAAAATCATATCAGAACCAATAGAAGGACTCCCATTGTGTTGAAGGGGAACTCTGGATCGATCTCTGTCTCTTCTACTTTGTATTTTCTTCCTTTTTCTGGGCAATAATTAGTTTACCAGCAGCCTGTGATACAGTGTCACAAAGCACAAACAAAGCATACAGCTAGCAGCAGCCAAGACTGATTTACTTTTGGAATTAGAGACGCCTTTGCTAGAAAGACTACTGTAGAAGTTCACCCACAATATATTTGTCTTTTTACATGAAATTAATTTTAAATTTACAGTTCAGAATTCAATCCTTTGTATAGACCTCCCAGCTTGAGACTGAAATTTTTGGCCCTGTCCCATCAGACTGCCAGAGTGTCTCCTGAAATCTGAGGAAAAAATAATTAACACCCAGCAGGGAAACATAAACTGTTGTGTAGCAGAACAAAAGTTAAGGCAATCATATGTTATTAGTTTGCTGTACCAGGACTATGCTATGTCTCTAAGCAATTAAGAAATTATAGCCTGAAAAGCTGAAGTACTAAATATTCTGCAGTACATGTGCTAAAGAACGAAGTCTTTCAGAACCTTTCCCATTTCTCCTGCAATTTCAAAGAGTGGCTTTTTTCAAAGAAAGGTCAAAGCAGCCTAACTATAATGAAGACTTCACATGGCCAGCATATAACATAGCTGAACACAAAGCTGCTCCTAAGGGCTTTATGTGTTATATGCACATACTTGCAATTTCCAATTGTCTGCATTTAAATAAAACATCTAGAATATCAATGATTTAAATGCAGGCAGCATCATGGGCAGTTCCAAAGGCCTACTGGGCTGCTTACTGCTAGGCTCACTGTTCTGAACCACCATTCTCAGGGATGAGAACAGGGAGATACCTCAACAAATAATGTCAAAAACAAACATCTTACTAACCATCTGGCAGGCCTAGACTTTTCTTGGTTCGGGGAAGTAAACCTGAAGCCACAAGCACAATGTTCTTAAACACCTGGGACAATTTAGAATGCTTGACAGGCTTTACCCATCCCTTGCTTCTGAACAGCTGCTCTCCTGTCTTTTTCTTAGAGGAAGAAATAGTTCATCCCAGGGCAGTATTTTCTGCACGCAGCAAGAAGCAAGCTCACAGGGCCTGGAATTTCCAACACTGACGACTCTCCCAGTAATCCCTGAATAAGGCTCTACAACCTGAATGCTCTCTTACTTTTGATATTACTCTAGCCTAAGAACAAGACAATGTTTTCATTTCTACTCCCAAACAAAACGGAGCTTTAGACGACTCTTTTTCTTGGCACCTAGAATGAATAATGTGTGCTTTCAGGACAGGCTATCTGCTGCACAGCTCATCTTAGAAGTTTTAGACAGGTGTATTTCCCTGTTGTTGAGAGAAATATTCTCCTGAGTATGCCACTATCTTTCTCAACTTTCTCTTCTGAAATGCTTGCAATTTTTTTCTCCTCTGGCATGTCAGATCTTAGCTAAATTTCTTCTTTTATACTCCAGGAACAATCTGAGTAACCTCTTATATCTAAGGGTTTACAGATGACACACTCACATATTTCAGGTAATTCAAATTCAAATTCTATCTATGCCAGAGTAACAATGCTTCATGTGTTTCAAAGGTTCAGCTGTTACTGCTTATCTCAGACCAGAACTGACATTACTGAGATTTTGAGCCTCAGTAATAAAGTATTCAGGTAATTTTTAGAGCTGAGTGTTGTAGCATATCGAATGGAAAATGTACATGTAGACCAAGTAGTGGATATCCTAGCAGGAAAGAAATGTTAGTAGAGAATGATTCAAGAACACAAGTAAAATGATCAAACACCTGAGGGATGGGATGCCACTCAGAGGGACCTACACAGGCTTGAGCAGTGGGTCCAGGTGAACCTCATGAGGTTCAACAAATTCAAATGTCAATAAAGAATGGGGGATGAAAGGATTGAGCACAGCCCTCCCAAAAAAGACTCGGGGTGCTGGTCAATGGCAAACTGGACAGGAGCCAGCAATGTGTCCTCACAGCTCAGAAAGCCATCTGTATCCTGGACACATCAAAAGAAGTGTGGCCAACAGTACAAGGGATGTGATCTTGCCCTTCTGCTCTGCACTGGTGAAGCCTCACTAGGAGCACTGTGTCCAGGTGTGAAGTCTTCAGTACAGGAGAGACAAGGACCTGTAGGAGCACATCCAGAGGAGGGCCACAAAAATGATCAAAGGGATAGAACATACAGCCAGCTAGAATACACATTTATCCAATCCTCTGGTGTATTACTTACAGCAAGATTAAATTTAACAACCAAAATTAACATAGATACAGAAATTAACCTACTTGAGATAGGAGCACAAAGGGATATATTACTGCACAAGTCAAGAGAGGAACTTCCATACTTCTGTACTTCCCTTAGTTTCACCATGGATTTTCTACTATTCTGTCCTTCATATGAGCACAAACCAACAGAGAACAGGTGAATCATTTTAAAGGCTGCAGTGAACCCTGTAGAGAAGCTCCACCTCAGCTCACAGATTTTCTTTCACATTACATGTCTTGATTGATGTGGACATTCAGGATCTGAAATACTCTTCTCAAGGTAGAAAGATTAAGAAGTTGGTCCCAAAGATTATGGGGGAAATCTGGCTTGTTACTGCCCCAACAGGTGCCTGGTGCCAGGGAGAGAAGCTCCAGACAGGGGCTGCCTCACAGGGCCCAAGTGCTGCAGAACTGGGTCTGGCCACAAAGCAGCAAGCCCAGAAGAACAGCACAAGCTGGTGTTGCTTTGTTGGCTTAGTTCCCTGCCTACAGGCCGGCCATACACAACCTGGGAGCACTTCAGCTCTCAGCCCACCGACCGAAGTTGCATCAGTGTTCTTGCTCACTCCCCAAAACTGCCCTCAAATATTCTCTGTTCTTTCACAGGCTGGAGCTACAACTGACATGCAGAGCCTTCCTTCCTTGCTCAGACTCGTGTTAAACACTTGGGTTGGAACCACCACACACAGCTTTGCGGACTTGCAAAGCCACCCTCACAGATAGGCCTGTGCAATACAGTGGACTGCTGACAGGACTATGGGTGTTTTCATTTCTTACATTAGGTTTTTGTGTAACGCTTCTCAGTAACAGAGGTACAGCACATAAAACAGACCCATTTCCTGCAAGTTGAAGTGACTGAAAAGCTGCATTTAAAATCACACCTCTAGTCTTAGGCGCCTTTGATCATTTTAAACATTACTGTACCAACACATGGAATTCGAACAGTACAGATTCTTGTATTTTAGTCCTAAATATTCCCCAGATTTTATGCTTCTGCTGTTACTTCTGCACTCAAATGTCAGCCTTCCACTGAGGCCCTTGCAGCTGCTCCTGTATTTGCCAGCACAACTTCCCCTCGGTCTCACAGCACAACTGACAGTGCAGTACAGCACACGGTACATTGTCTATGACAAAACAAAGAGATTTCATTTCAATATCATCTCACTGAAATCCACTTTGCTCACTACACCGAGTGCAGCCCCAGTCCTCCAACAAAATGACCCACTCAGAAAGATATTTTTCCATATGTTTTAGACGGTCGTATTTTAACACCTAACACTCATCAAGGATGCTGGATTGCAGACCTCACTGCAACCTGACGGACACCATCCCTTTATCTGTGCTTTCACATCTTTCTCTACAGCTGATATTTGTAAAAAGGGCTGACCAAGCACACAGGGCCCTCGTTCTGAGCACGGGGCCCCCGCTGTGCTCCCCAGTTTCGGACAGACAGAAGTGACACCGTGCACTTGGACGTGTCTCCACATGGCAACATGGACCTTGTAGCCAGTCTGCAATTGTGAGATGGGGAAAGAAAGAAGGGTGGAGAACTGCAGAAAAGCTTGGGGTTTGTAGTGCAGCATTACATGCCCTCGTAAGTAAAGTCTGAACTACGTGTAACCTGTTTCAGGATTATCCTTTAGATCTACAGCTGTATAGAAAAAACAGTTTCTGCCCCTACATATTACCACTGAGGGTGTTTTTTTTAGAAAGCACTAATTAAAGAAAAGTTTGGGTGCTTGCAGATACTTCAGGCAGAGCAAAACAAAGCTCAGGTCACGTGCCAACATTTAAAATGTACTTTTATCTAGCTGCTTATTCTTAGAGTCAGGTGTTTTGTCATAACAAACTGAAACAAAAGCTTTTTTTATTGCTCAAGATATTCAATGGCTTTTGTGTTCCTAGCGTCAGCAGAAACGTCAGAGGATTGTATCCAAGGAGCTAAATGTGCAAGACCTGGGGTCAAAGCAGCTGAATACACCAACCTCAGAAAACACAGACAATGAATTGCAAATGACACTCAAAACAAAACGGGGAAAAAAACCTTCACACAGAAAACTACAAAAGAACTCCACAGATACTGAATTGGCTTTCTGTACACACTGATCCTGCTTAACTGTGTGTGGTAACTAACCAAACCTTCTGAGACTAATAGTCATAAAATAGAGACTCGGGGGTGGGAGGAAAGATAATGGGATGGGGGAGAACCGTAAGAAAAAAGATTGCATCGCCCCTCTCTCTTTTTTAAATTTTATTTAAAGGGGATAACACACATCTGCTTCTATTTTCTGCTATTTTGGTGGCTGACCACGACAGTTCAGCATCAGGCAGTTAGTATGCTACTATTTCTGCTGGAAAAGGCTCACTAAAGGTGCTGAGGTTCAGATGCACAGCATTAACAGGAGTGGTGTGCTTTTTTTCTACAGTAACTCAGCTTCCAAGGGACCATCAATACAAGCACATGTACAGCACAAGTCTGAGTGCAGCTGTCTGAGCTGATGCACTGCAGCTCAGATTCTTGTCAGCACTCACTCTGGTTTGATCACAGGCTGTATGACTGCAATGCTTTAATGCTAGCTTAGCTATGTAAGAATGGAAGAATGAGGACTTACTGTGTGTTAATTGCTCACCACTGCATACTTAGAAAATGGTTTGGTTTTTCTTTAATGATCAGCTGGTACGTTTGTAAAAAGAATAATTAACTGATCATAAATCAATTTTGTTTCAATCATTTTTCTGGGAAGTCATTATTATACTGCATTCTTCATTTAAAAAGGGAAAAAAAAAGAGCCCCGAATCTTAAACTGCTGCTGTGGGAAGTGGGCAAGTAACTAAGTGTGCTCTTTAGTAATTTGCTCACTGTGTTTCTATAATGTCAGTCTAACTTTTCTTTTAAAAGACAACTGCTCGGCTACTGAGGAAAAGTCTCTTCTCTTTGCACTGTCTCTCTTTGTGAGAATGCTTTATTTATTTATTTATTTTTTGCCTGGAATCTCTTATCTCTTTTTGTCCGGAAACTCATAGCACATTGCAGCATAAAGAGAAAGGAAAACCTGACTGCCAATCCTTCCGTTATGTTGAAAACTTCAAAGTCATTATGATTTACCCCCCTAAAAAAACCAAAAAACAAAAAAACAGCAATAGTGCCCCCCATTTTCTCCAAATGTAATTATTAAGACTTACAGATATGGTCTCCATCCAGCATAACTGCTTTTTTATTTTATTTTTTCAAACTTTTTAGAAGTAACTCTTCCTTACTTCATCTCAGCAAGGAAGTATTCCCTTCCTAGAGAAACTTTAATGTTGAGCAGGAGAGAATATCTCTGTTTTGTTACTTTCTCTACACAGCCTCAAAAACTACATAATATTCCAAAGTGGAGTAAAAATCAAATAATCTTACCCATTGCTTGTTTCCCCATGGCACACTGGTAAGTGTTTCGTGGGGACTGGTTGTGGTGAGGATATGGAATCAGACCGGCACAGACACCAAGCAGCGTGAAAGGCTCAATCTCCAAATGTGTTGTATCCCTTAAAAACAAAAAAAAAGGGTACCAGTTACAGAAGGCTTGTGAACAAACATATAAATATCAGTTATTTAATTTAATAGTATCTCATAACTCTTTATTTCAGTTTTGCTAAGGAAAATGCAAGCCAGTAAGACTTCAAAATATGGATTCAATGTGGGATTTTTTTTTAGCTTTTTTTTTTTTTTTTTCTTCCTAATTTTAACTGTTTCCACATGAAATGAATTAAAGGAAAATAAAGTTTCATCAAGGAGAGAAAAAGCCTCTAGGTAACAACAACCTGAGGGAGCTCAGCAAGACAATAAAAACATCAGCTTATACAGCAAGTCCCAAAAATGCCTTAAGGAATGTCATCGCATGTAACAAGAGTCCTCCGCATCAAGTTACCATTCTAGAGATCTAAAAATCTACAGGGGATGTGGAGGAAGGAGAAGCAAGACAGATTCAGGTATTGAAGAAAATCCCAAAGCGTAGTTTTAGTTTTCCAAGATCAGTTATATAATATCAGTTAGAAAGAAAACATCTGTTTCCAAACCAGATCCAGCACCATGGATGATACGCCATAATAAAATACTACTTGAAAAGCTCTGCAAATATTTTGATATTAATTACGTTGCTACATGGCACAACTGATGAGGAATAAAAAGACAGGGACAAGGCGTACAAAGGCTGAGAAATAAGAAAAAATCCATTCTACCTGGCTTGAGCTTAAGAAATTCCATGCACAATGAAGACAATTAAATCAGTGTGTGCGAGGATGCACACAGAGCGACTAACAACTGAGGATGCAGTATACAATAAAGCTTGGTTGAAGCAGGCCTGTTTTTTAAAATCAACATAAGCAACTAGGAAATGCTTCATTTTAACATAAAGATAACTATAACTAAACCTGCCCAAGGCATATCTTTCAAGAGCACAGCAGATGTATAGGTATACATTGCTTGTCTCACACATCTAAATCCACTGCACTCTGCAAATCTCATGTTTAATATCTGACTTATCTGGAAAGTCTCTTGGAAATTTTTTTGAATTGAAAACATGAATTTGATCACTTAACTTTAAGACCCTGCAAATGAAACAACTGGAAAAATATTTGTTATAACGACATTATAAAGGGGTAAAGCACTACAAGCTCAAGAAGGCTGAGGCACAACCTGGTAGTGCACACTGAAGAGAAAGACTAGCAGGAACTTACAGAAACAACACACAAACCACTGGAAAGTTGAATCTGAAAGAACTGGGAACCCTAAGGACCAAGCCTAGTGAAAACACCTGACAATCCCAGGCACCTCTATGAATCACAAATCTGTTTCAGCAGCCTAAAAATCACCAGCTGGCCAGAGGTAGATGCTATTTTTCTCAGTATAAATGTTTATTGAAGCCCTCCTTAAAAAACACAAATAGTAGAATGCCAATTGCAGTCAAGGAATTGTAAAGTAGTCTTAAGAGCCAGCAGTTAACTTCAAGCATGGACTGCTCTACCATTTTGTGCAACTTCACAGAACGAATAGCTTCTCACACAATAAAACAAGAGGTTTAAGAACCTACTGATGAGGAAGTTACCAAATTTCTCGAGAGGGTACTAAGGCATGGATTTACATACACATTTTCAGATAGCGTAAAGTTCAGCACAAATATTTTTCTATGGAGGTCAACCTCATTTCATCCACAGAAGATGCTAGATCCAAGGATGCATTTCATAATAATTTATAGTTTAGAAGAGTTCAAATTTCTGCAAGTCAAAATGCCTCTGCCAGAAATGGAACCAAGAAAGGAAGGCAAACTTGTCAGCTTGAAAATAAGAGTTACAAACGGGTAAGGAAGAAATTGAACACGCTAAATAGAAAAAAAACCTTAATTGGATTGGAAAGGCAAAGAGAAGATACCGTAACTAAAAGAAGCCTCCATTACAAAAGCAGGAATGTTAATGGGATACTTCACAATAGTGGATTGTATCTGTTGTATTATCAGAACAAGTTGTACCAACATGGTTGTACCATTTAAAATGCAAGATGATGTTGGGGGCAGGGGGTACTCAAGATGTAGGGAATATTATTACTAAAACCAAGGAGCAACGTGCCTGTACGGTGCATGCTTAGATACTTATGACCCTATTAATTACAAGGAATTACGCTAAACTCAAAGCAAGTTGATGGACAAGAATCTTCCAAACTTTTGGCAGCTATCTTGGAGTCATTTCTTCACACTCTCCATTGGAAGCTCACAGGCTCCTCCTATTTGTGAGTAATCGATAATCTCAGATGATATGTTCCCATTAACCTTCCTAAATGAGTCAGCCGTAGGATAACTTAAATTTTTTAGCTCTGACAGTGTAAGGAGGTTGCTTAATTTTGGCACAGAAGACAGCAGTTGTATGTACTCTTCCTTGCTCATGTATACAGAAGCCAGACAAGAGCATGCAAGAGTAATTTCTTAAAGTGATGAAGTCTTCCAAGGCCTGGGCATGAGCAATGCAACTTAATTAGCAGAGTTAATGCATTTCAACTGGCAAAGGCTACAGACAATTGAAGGTCTCATCCAGATCCACTGAAATCAATGATGTATTTCTACTAGCCTCCATGAGCACTTGACAAGGACAGAACAGTTAGAAAACGCATTTTCTGCATAAACCTACTGATCAAATATTTCATGGAAGTAACCAATATCCTCCTATGTGTAGCCTTACTTGACAGAATGTTGTCAGAGCAATGCTGAAGTAGAAAGATATGAGGACTTAAAAATTTTAAAGAAACGTTCCTTTTATATGGAGTTTCAAATCACACTCACAAGCTAGAGGGTCCTTTACCTATGCAGAAAACACACACACCCCAAAAAATAATCAGTGAATCTTTTTAAACAAAAACCACGTGCCAGGAATGGGCTTTAACATATGGTAAAGATACTTAGAATGATACAGACATTTTTATTGGGGCCTATTGTACATCAAAAAGTCAAATGGAATGTCTCATCCTGACACTTCAGGCATTTAATGTAACCCGGTTGTCTAGTATCCCCATATATTAAGAACAAAGAAACTTTTCCAAAGGACAATCACAAAATCTTAATATCATTGTTTAACAAATGGAACCATTTCCCTTCTGGCTTCCTAATGTATAAAACTATTTATGATGAGCAGCTCAATGATTAAAAAAAAAAACAAAACTAAACTACCTCCAGAGAAATGAATTATATACCCTTAAATATTCCATATTATGGAGAATTAGAAGCTGGGGTAGATCTCCCAAAAAAAGACAAAAGGTAAACCACATTTTGTAACTATCCCACAGATAATTAAGGATGTCTGGAAACTGATACCTTCTATCTGGGGTTGTTTTAATCATTAGCAAGGAAGCAGTATACATGTATAAAAATAATAACATGATATTCTTGCATTCTGGAGAGTCACTATACGAAATTTTTTTATACATCAGTGTTTAGTCTGAATGCGTACTTACTTATTAATTGTATGTTCATACAGTGCAATATTGCAGTCATTTTCTTCATTCACATCCAAATATTCAACAAGGCCTTCATGCAAGAAATCTTCAAAATTCCTGTTGTTAAATTAAAAAATTACATTGGAAGTATGGTCTTTTCTTATGTTTCTGCAAAAATTGAATTACAGAATGCCTATATTGAAAGTGTGTAACATGTAGAATACAATCTAGAGAATTCATTTATGTTAAACCTCTGCATTTTTAGTATTCAAAGAAAACTGCATCTTCAAGCAATCAATCCCCTTATTTTGCTGCTTCACAAAGACTGACTGACCAGTGATACTTACTTGAACAACAAAGTAAAATATCCTGAATGTATTCATCATCACCATGATATCAGCAAAGCATAAACACTTCATTTTCAATCAAGAGGAAGATGGAAATCTCCCTGGAACTTCCTCTTGTGGGAAAAGGAAGATCTGAGAGATTTTATTCCGTGTAATTGACAAATTTCATACCACACACAAAAAAAAAAAAAAAAAAAAAAAAAAAAAAAAAAAGGAAAAAGAAAAGAAAAACACCAAGACAACTAAACTTAATTTGACTCTGAAACAGAAAACCTTCAAAACACTGATTTATACACATAACTTATATGTGCAAATGTATAGAAGAACACACTCCTCTTACTGGCTAACCAACACTGTGAAATGATGGACTGTCTAAATAATTTCCACATAGTATTTACAAAAAGATGTGAAGAATATGAAAATAGTATTCTTGAACTGAGTACCTGTAACCCTGAGCCAGTTCTTCCATATGCTTGTTTGTTACTGCAGGTTTTTGCTTCTTTACAATTATATAGGGTCTACAAGTAAAAAGAAAAGAAAGGATTATAATAGCAAATACTTGGGTAACAGTTTGTGCTTTCAGGACACTGCAGCCATATCAACCATTTTATAAACTGATACAGCCAAATAGACACAACCAGCAATTATTCAGACCTTGGTTTGAAACACAGGTGTCCTGAACTGGCTCTTTGTCCTTTCAGTAGCAAAAAACTGCACCAGAAAAAAAATCAGACTTGAATTTTGACAAAGCCATCTTTTTTCTCCTCTAAACCTTTAAACTAACATTTTCCAAGTTTCACCTACACATTTTGTCAATGGCTTTAAGAGATTTAAACCTTACTCCACAAAGCTAAGAACAGCATTAAGTTCTATGGATACTTCAGGGTCTCCATGCAAAAGAGAGTCATCAGTTTGTGCTGAAATGCCCACATGCAGAATGTATTTTGCTGATACTTAGAAAGTGCTGGCATTTACTATTGGTTGCATTACATGAATCCATAAATTTCAACCACACATGGGCTTCTGAAGGCTTCCTTATTGCAAGGAAACCCTAGCACAAAGGATGGCACGCAAGAATGAAACATCAAGGGCTGTTGCTATTTGGACAAGTTGCTCTTATAAAGAGCAGCAAATAGCTACAAGATACTTGTGGAGTCCACTCTGAAGTCTAAATAACTGTTTGAAGACTAAGGAGCACTTTTAAATGGTTAATAAGGGGATCTGAACAATTACCGGGTGGGGAATGTCACAAAGCAATTTGGTTAATTCCTGGAAATACACACAATTTCACTTCTCACTCTTAAAAAAGAAAAGAAAGGAAGGAAATAAAAAAAAACCCACATCAAATCAGAACTTTTTCAAACCTGGATTAGCCTAACTGGTAAGGTGACTTCTGTGCTAATGGAATATGGCCGTACCACTGCATGTCTTGAGTGGGTGTGATTAGCTGATATTTATGTGTACTACTTCTGGGTCTTTACCATGCCTTACACAGCATTCAGTATGCTCTGAATTTCAATTAACAAATAAGGTGGAATGCCAACTGTAACTAACGTATGTATATAGTTCTTACGTCATTCTGCTCCCAAGCTCTTTTTTGTTCTGTTACACCTTGTTCTTTAACCAATCAATTCCTTTTTGCTTGCCTTTGTGACATGACTGTTATCAAGGCATTCTCTGTGCAATAAGGAGTGTAAGCACTCAAGGCAGAGACCTTCCTTACAAATTTAATGAATTCCCTGCCTAGATAACAGCAAGCAGTGAACTAAACCAAAACTTGGAGACTTTCCTTTTACAACAGAGAGCACATGCATGCCTGAGGAATCTTTGTACCAGAAATAAGGGCTCTTGAAGGCAAAGGGTAGCCTCTCATTCTACAAAGTGGTATCATGTCCAAGAGGTGGCTGCTTGTACCTTGTTTAAGTACTCTGATAACTTAAAAAAAAAGAAGTAAACAAACAATCCAAGGAAATGGACTATCCCTGCAGTTGCCAACTAAGTTGATTTCTCCTTCCTCCTTTTTTAAGAAGCTGGAAGCAATATTTTGCTCTAACTTCTTTATAGAGATAAAACTAATCTACTCAGGCTTTTTTTGGGAAGTTGATTGACTACATAATCAGACTACATAATGTCTTGCCTACCTATCTGCTTTGAATGAGGGTTATTTAAGGAGAAAATAAATGCTCAAATTCCCCTGAATTTGAAAACAGTTTTTATGTTTAAATCTGTAGTTCCTTCACCCAGTGTACTTACAGTGCACAGAACAGTGCTTACTAGATAATTCTGATAGGATGCTTACCTGCACAATCTCCCTCCATCAGAGGAAATGTAGACACATCTGTCAGAAAGATTTGTAGAGATGGAAACAAATTCATTGATATAACCAGCTCGTCGCATTATCCGAAACGTGTTGACTAGCTTTTGATGATCACGTATGACACCAAGGATGTTACCTATTCAGAAAGAGAACAAGTTCATGGCCCACTCTATATAAGCAGAGCTTTGGATGTGCAAACTCTGATCGTGTCTAACATGTACAGAAATACTTCCCACTTCTTGCAATTAGTATACGTATTTAAAATACATATCTAAGTATTCTGATGCATGATGAGCAAAGAAGACTAAAATTCATTTTTAAAGAGTCATCTAACCAAGTTTATCTTAACATATGGAACACAACTTAGTACAGTGTCATATTAAACAAAACACAGGGAGACAGCCTGATATAAATGTAGGAATATGCACTTGAAAGACTTTCTGTCCTCTTACATCACATACTTAAATTTGAAACAAATCAGACAACCACAAGGCCGGATTCTTCTAGAATTAAAACAAGAAACTAATTATATTGATCAGTTTTGCTTCATTAAGTATGAGATCATCTACATTTTGGAACATAAGTGATCTTGCTCCATACTACAAATGGAGTGTCTGAAGGAAGAATCCAATCCTTCTGCTCGGCACTTCCCTTTAGACCATAAAGCAAAACAGGAGGAGTGCATGTGGTTTCACTGAACCTTATCTTTAACATATTGCTAAAGAAAAGCAGAGCTAAGGAATGCAGTGTAGTCAAGTGTTTCTTTCATGTAACTGAGAAGAATAACTGCTGTTTAATTTGAAGGTAAATGGAGAACTTACTCACGGTGACAGACCTTAAATACTAATCCCTGAAGTGGATGCTGCTGACAAAATCATAGTTGTAGTTCTTAACATGTCACTATTTTGAAATCTAATATTATAGTAACTGCTGATTAGAAATACTGAAAGATCAGCTGCAAAAGGAACTTAAGCGTGCAGAAGCAAAGCACATGTGCCAAATCATTCTTCTAACAAAGGAAAGCAATGCAGCTTGTTTTAAGTCTCATTTTTTATAATCATTCACAAAGCAAGTTGTTGCTTAAAAGGCAGTTTTAAAGAGAACAGCATTGCTAAATATTGCAAACAGTAAATGCTGGCTTCCTGTTTTTAAACACAGTTGCATGAATAGATACAAAAATATATGAAGACTGCAATAAGAAGAAATAAATTCTGTGAACGAAGCTCTGGATTTATAAAATTAAAGTTATCATTTTAAGAACATTATTCTTTTTAAAAAGTACCTTAGGAAGGTCAACTAATTGGTGAATGACTAGAAAACCAACCAAACAAAAAAAATCTGTAATGGAGTATACATACATTTGTATGCATTCATGCAAACCTGTATACAAACAGTACTGAAACTCAAAAGAGCTTCAATATCCCAGCTATATGCATTTGCAGAGTTCTGAGGACAACTTCACACACAAATAAATGCCATCATTTGACCTGTGTCCTCTGCTTAACCCTATCAAATATTTGCTGATGAAATTACAGGGGAAATTCACAGGGAATACAACAACTGTGTTTGGCCACGCTCCAAATATTGCAGCGTTTCTGAAGAGTAACTCAAAATTGGCAACAAATCAGAGTCAGACTGCTGAAGAGCTGCCTACCATTCAGGAAAACAAGGAACACATTAGGATATGAAAGTTCTTCACCACAGAGCAAATTCACATCTTCGACTCCAAGATTACTGGCTAGTTTAATGATTGGGCCATCTTCCATATCTGTAGTAATGTGAGTCATCAGAGCAAGGTTTTTAACCAAACCACAAGCCTAAAGAAAGAACAAACAATTTAATCTTTTATCCATTCATGGAATCACAGAATCATTAAGGTCGGAAAAGACCTCTAAGATCATGCAGTCCAAAACATCCACCTACCACCAGTATTTCCCCATTAACCATGTCCCTTAATACCACATTTAAATGTTTTCTCAACACCTCCAGGGGCGGTGACTCCACCACATCCCTGGGCAGCCTGTGCCACTGCAGCACCACTCTAAGAAGAAATTGTTCCTATTATCCAACCTGAACCTCCCCTGCCATTCCCTTTAGTCTATTGCTAGTTACACAGAAGAGGAGGCAGCCCCCACCTCACAACAGCCTCTTTTCAGGCCACTGCACAGAGTTACAAAAGAAATTCAAAGCACAAAACAAATTAAGTACATTGAAAATTAGGAAAAAAAAAAAGTAAGTACTTTCTACATTGCACAGATAGGTAATGTTTTAGCATTTAAAAATAAAAAGTACAGTTTGTAGATATGAAGTTAACCAAAACATGTATAACCGTTTATTCTTCTCTCTTTAAAGCAATATCTTTATTATTTACATAGAAAAATCAAGGAAATATAATTCAGCAGCATGACAATATTTGGACACTTCATTGTCATAGCACATAGTTTTTACAGATAAAGTACATGAAGAAGTACAAACAATTCAGTTTTAGGTTAATAAAAAAAAAGTTAGGTTAATAAATTTTTAGTTATTAGAATTAATTGCTATAACTCCATACATCAAAACTTCTTAATTTTAATGTAATTTTACCACTATATCTTTGTGGAGACTTGAAAATAACAATATAATTATTTGCAATTATTTGCAAATTAGGTAACAAAAAGCATTTAAGTATCTTAAACAGCATAATTTTACTTCAGCTGCTTAAGACTAGCTCATATTGATTACATATTTACTCCAGAAGTCCAAAGCTCTCACAGGGCTTTCCATTCAGGACGTAGAAAATGAAAAGATTACAATATAAAGGAAAACTGCCAGCATTGATAATTTGGTTGAAAAAGCTGCATATTTAAAGGTAAGATAAAGCAGTTTCTGTAAAATTAATACAATTCTAGAAAAATTGCAGGTTGATTGTAATTTCAAAAGAGTATACTCATTCTAGAACAAAGGGATAAGAGTTGAGGATTCCTTTTCCTGTCCGGATCAAAACAGAGCAAAGAGAGCAAAAATAATTCAACCTAATGATTTCTCAACAAAGCTTCTAGCCATTCCCTTCTGAAAGGAGAACAGCATAGTAAGGAGGACCAGGACGTAAACTGATGGGATGTGAGAAGACAAACAAGCAGTGCTACTTGACTAAGGATAATTTCTCTCATCAAGAACCCTCCTCAGCAAAATTCTTCCTCTGTCAGAGGACTGCTTCAAACCAAACAGTGCCACCGCTGCTCAGGAGGACAGAAATACTGACAGCAACATACAAGTCCCTTACCTCTCCTTCAGGAGTGTCCGATGGGCAGAGCATCCCCCACTGAGATGGCTGCAATGATCGAGGACCACTCACTTTCCTTGTCTTTTCAAACTGAGAAGAGATTCTAGTCATCATTCCCAGAGCAGATATGTAAGACAAGCGGGACAATACTTGAGTCACACCTTGGCGGTCCATTTTGAATCTCTTCAGAGACCAATTTCCCTGTAGAACACAACGAGCATTTAAAAAACAGTTATCACAGGTTATCTGTCTTTCAACACTGCATTCCCTTTTTCAAGATTTAGACTGAACAACCTCAGGAGCTTTGCACAGCCAATACTGCCCATTTCATAGAATCCCAGAATGGCTTGTGTTGGACAGGACCTTAAAGCTCATCCAGTCCAACCCCCTGCAGTGGGCAGGGCTGTCACTCTCTAGATCCGGTTGCCCAGGGCCCATCCAACCTGGGCATTTATGTCATACAGCTGTCTAACTACCCATCTGTATATAAACTACTCGTTATGACACACTTATTAACTGAAGTTGAAACAGAAGAATTGCTCTTCCAGATGATTTTGCTATAACATCTTCAATTACACAGAGACTGATCTTCACATGCACACAGGTATATCAATGCTCAAATTTAACAAAAGTAAAAGCTTTTCTGACCTTTTTGAGTATGTCAACAAAAGGGGTGCTTCTTTTGTGTGTGAAATATACTTTTACAGTAGGTCCTGCTTCAGTTCTGTCTTTTTTGTGATTTATTTTGGTAGGAAACACAGATGGTTATACTGAAGCAATCTGACATCAAAGTCACGTGTGCCTTCTCAAAACCTTTGGGTATCAGAATCTAGAGGAAAAAGACTCATTCATGTGTCTTATCTTCAAAGAAGGGTGGGAGGTTTTAGGTCTATCCACACTTCTCCAGTGAGTTTACATCAACTAGAAGAGATTCATTCATATACCAATGATTTCATGCTTTGTGACTGTCAAGGGCAGTGTTACTTGTGGTTTCAACTAGAACAAAGGAGTTCAGAGAATGTTCTAGAACACAATTACGTTTAAATGGCAAGTAGATATATAATAATATCTATCAATACCCAGCAGTTCACTGCAACCTAAACTAATGTTTCAGCAGGCTATTAAATTTAGATACTACGTATCTTGATTCAAGATCCATACTCCATATATAGAGAGTTCCTGGTACCTGAGTCAGTAGATACAGCACATTTTTGCCCAGTTGTTACTACTTGCCCCAGTCACAACACTACCAGTCAGTCCAAAGGGAGCCAAGAGCCTGAATGTTTTCTCTAGGACTGCCACCTCCTAATCCATGTAACCTTTTGACAAACTCATGCCAGCACAGCTAACAAAGAATTTAGAGTTTGCTTGCTATACTGCACTGAAATCTTTTTGCTAGGTTTCTTTATTTATACACTAACAGCATAATCTCATCTTTTGATTAACAGCAAGAAGAGAAAAATTGGGATGGATACTGGCTTATTTGCCTACATCTGCCTTTTTCCCTTGTTGCAGAAAGGGTGAAGACATAATATTCAACGGCAAAAGGCCTCACTACTTGTTCATCCTTCTCACTCACTCACTCACTCACCATGACACTGTTACAGGACTGGAAATTATCAGAATATGAATGGAGAGTAAAATAAATCAGTAATTTATCCTCATGCTAGAAATGACTGTAACCTGAACTACCACACAGTTTTTCTGCACTGTCCAAATGACTGAAATCTCAGCAACAGGAAAGGGAGGTAAAACACTCCCTGAAGAAATAATGTGAAAAAATTATTTATGCTTTGGAAGTGTCAGAGTGATTCCTTCAAAGCTGTCTAAAACAACCCAAACAGGTCAGGGCTGCTGCAAGATAGAGGACTTCCTACTGAAAACTCCTGTATCAAAATTCCTTCTTCAATGGCACTGCGTGATTTTGTAGGCTCTGAAATGTCTGTTAGGTCTGTACTATTTCTGCTCACTTACTCTCCTCTGGTATTTCCAGGATACACAGACTAAGTACCACTGAACACCAGTGTACAGAGGATTTAGCAGTGTTATGAATTATTCTGCATGCTACTAGTGTAATTACAAGTCTTAAGTTATCTCATGCTCTTTGGGACTATCACTGAAGCATTCTGGTGAGATTGGAGATTGCTGTTTCCAAGAACGATGTTTATGGTATTTGCTTAATCTCTTGAATAGTATGCACTGGGCTTTGTTCCTGAGAAATGATTTTCAATGCTTAAGAGCAGATGGTGTTTAACTGCTTATGTGACAGTAACAAAAAAAAAACTCCTAAGATAGCGGAAGAAGGAAGACTTTACAATATGTACTGAATAGTTTGCAGATTTATCTCTGTCAGTCCAAATGGAAAAACTGGCACCAGCTAGAAGAAAGCACAAGCATTTAGAGAAACAAATCTGTCAACTGTTTTGGGTACGTGCACTATAGAGATTTAACTACGTTTTGGGCACTCATAAAATTAAATAGTGATAAGCTTTAAACACTGGGATTTGTAAGTAACAGACTAGGTTGTTTTGAATGCAATTTGTGGAGTTAATTTTATTTACAAGAAATGAAGAAAAACTTCAGTTTCGTACTAGGCAGAAAAGCCCTCTCAAGAGTTCCAAAGATTAAGAAGCAAGTTGCACACAGTCTACCAGCAACTAAAATACTTTCACTAATCTAATTTATTAAAAATTCACGTATTTCAAATTCACTTACAAGCTACTAGCTAGAGTGCAGGGATTATCACACAAACTGTTCTTGCAGATATGTGAGGTGAGAGACAAAGTTAATAATTACATCTTGCTCTCGTCCACTGGCATGAATGAAGATATCCTCTCTAGTAGAAGGCAGATATGAGCAAAAATCTAACGACGACAAATTAGACTTGATTCCAACCATTTTACAGTAACATCTGGTCTACTAGTTTTCCCAGTTAAATAGTTCAGTATCGTTATCATTGACGTAACAAAAAAAATACTGGCTCCTAGCTACAAATTTGCTCACACTAAATTTACTTCTACTAGCCAGCTCATATAATTAAAAAGGCATCACTCTTCAAAGAGCTCTTTTTTAGCAATTGTCTTTCCTTCACAATGTGTTCTTTTCCTGTCATATTTCAACCATATTTTGGACATATGATACAGCCTCAACTTAATTAGGTAATAAAAAAATATCACGAACCACATAATAAAGCAGAACGCACAAGACAGCAAGTTGGATTAACAACCTCTATTTTAAATTGGTCTGTTTCTACTGTTCCATCACAGATACTTCAAACACCTCTTTTAATTAAATGGGGAAATAAAAATTGGTTTGAAGAATAACGATTTTTCAGCCAATTCCAAAAGCCATGTCCATGACAGAACTTTGCAATTTTTGATAGATTTGACCAAAGACAGTGGAGCCATCAGAACAAAATTTACACCACTTCAGCACTCAGTACAGTAGAAGAATCTTGTATATTAGAATTAAACCAAAAGTACTTACTGTGGAAATGGCATTGACCATGCCATTGGTGATTTGGTCCTGACGCATGTGCTTCACTACATCAAACTGAGCTGCACGTTGCTTGGGGATTACCTGGTCAGCAATCTTTTTCAGCTCAGAGTTAAATTTTTTGAACAAATCTTCAAACAGAAGAGAAAGAAGCTGGAAATACAAAACAATTGGATTAAGGTCTGGGAAAAGTGGAAGAACGCAGGTGTTTCGATATTTCTACCCTTCTGGTCAGCTGAAATGCAGCGTTTGTTTCTTACATATTACTCTCATAAGTTTTTTTGCTTAATTTCTCAGATGTTTCACTTTAATAATTTCAAAATAGAAAGCAAAGTAAGAAGAGTCGTCTAAGCCTATCTATTCATCTTTTTTTTGTTTTGACCTTCACAATATCTTTGCATATGCACCCATCAACAGTCAGAAAAAAACCAACCAAACAAACAGCAATACATCTCTTAAGAAGCATTGCAATTTAAATTCCAAATGTCAGGAGGACTAAAAACACAGCAGCTATCAAATGCCAGAAATGGCAGTTCCCAGTGTCGAAGGACTGTAAGGCAGAACAAGCTAGGCATTCAGCCATCACAAGTCAAGATGTCCTGGTGTCAGCTGTGCAGTTTAATTTTTTTATGTGAAGAATTAAAACTGAATTATAACCGTATCCATTAAACGTAGTCTTAATATCTCCTTCTCTTCTGGAAAGAATGCAAACTACTCTTCATACTATCAGTGGGATAGGCCATTAGATTTCACTTGCTTTTCTCCACTTACATGTCACAACCAGACTGATCAAAGTCTTAGCCAAATGACACTGTAAAGCAGCTACATAGATTATAAAATATCATTTTCACTAGCATCAGTGCATTTAAGTATGACAAAATCTACTAGAAACTCACACAGTTGTATGATTAGGCAATACAAGATTGTCACTACTTTTCACAGAGATTAAGAGTAGACTAAGACAGTCTACACTAAAAATGTAAAGAGCATTTAGTGTGCAATCATTAAATTGTAAAACCTTATATAGAACAGTGATCATGTACACTGCATGTTAACTCTTGACAAAAACAGAACCCTATTTCCATTCAGAATAGAGAGTCTTCAATAAAAACTTTTTTTTTTTAAACCTGGTCTTGATACATGATGAAGGTGTTGGAGACCCTCTTCCTGATCCTTGTAGGAACATTTTACAATGCAACTTCCTCTTACTACTGTTAAAAGAAATTCAGTCACCTGAGACTCACTGCAGTGTCACAGCTTTTTTTAAAGCCAAATTCAACTAGAAATGAAAACATCTTTCATGAAGTATTACATTAGGAAGGACAACCCACTGGCATCTCCAAAAATCAGATTATGAGAGATGTGTTTCAAATGGAGGGAAAAGGAATGTGCACAGTTTTAACATGTCTGAAAGTCTTGTTAAACACAAAACAGACTCTTTTGAGGTCAATCCTGGTATACATTTAATCTCAACAGGTTTCTGTGCAGAAACTTTTGATAAAAACATGTCACATACAAAAATAGTTCCATTTTTGATTTCTTGATCTTAAAATCTTTACAAAGTCTCCTAGTTCCAGGTGCTGTAGGGATTATAACATCATCCTTCTTCTCTGAAATAATAAAGCCAAACCCCAAGTACACAAACTTTGCCAGTCTGAAAAGTGTTATGCTTTGCTAATTTCACTCACGGACTCTCAGTTTGTAAGAGCTCTGACTATCTGGCAAGGCAGAGTCTCACAATAACCACATTATTTAGGTCAAGAGTGGGCGATTAAAGAAAAAGGATGGAATGCCAGTGATAATATTCAATGGATTTCATAGTTAGTCCAGGGCCTTTCAGCCTGCTTAAGTCAGGATCACTAAAGAGCAAATTATATTAAAGAAAAAAAAATACTGACAGCTCATCAATTGATTTTCATTGAAAATCCAAAGAAAAATTAATAAAGAAGTTAAGCTGCTGAAATACAGTTTCACCAATTAGCTTAATGTCAGAGAATTCTAATTAGGCGCCTTGAGATTGCTATTTAGCGTTTAAGCCTTTTGAGTGCCAAATTCTCCCTTTCACACAAACTGGTTGCAAAATTAAAGACATTAGGCAGCCTTAATTATATTATCAGAACAGCTGGGATTAGCCAATCTCTGAAGTCAAGGCGGTATTCTTTTGTCACAGGGTAGAAATCCCTTGCTTTCCAGGGTGCCGGATTTTGGTGCTGTTCCATATCTCACCCATACAAAGCAAGCTGCATTAGAAACAAAAAAAAAATGAGGACAAAGAACAGAGTAATGCTTAGCAAATAATGAACACATTAAGGAAACAGAAAAGGTAGGTGAAAAGATTAAGCCTGAAATCGGTAGGTTTTGCTAACACCTCAGCTGGCACCTGGCCTACCAAGCCTCTCGTGGCAGAAAGACTAAGAGAAAGCTCTGTAAACCAGCTTGGCTAGTGGATACAACTCTGTTATCTAAAGCTAAAGCACATTTCGTACTCTCTTGTCCCATGGGGTGTGAAATTAGCAGCTATTGTTTTCACACATCTTTATAAACACAATGCCTTTTATGTCTCTGCATTGTTTAGACCGCTATGTTTTTCTCCTCACATGGGAATCTTTTCTTTTTTTCCTTTATTCAAATTATAAATCAACAGGATTTTTATTCCAGGAACATGCTGGCATGAAAAGAAAAAAATAACAACAACAAAACCCCCTCACTGCTCATTTTATCCACACAAACTTTAGCTAAACACAAACATTCAGAAACTGACAAAAAAAAGAAAAAAGATTTCTACACTTCTTAGTCAGTAATCAACAATATTAAACTGATAATATGGCAGAGAGGAATTCAAGTGTTCAGCTTGAAATGAGCATTTAAAATATCACAAGGGATCCATAACTGCTCTTAAGCAAGTGTTACAGCCTCCCCCCTGTGCAGCTCTCCTTGATGTAGAAAAAATATGCATTGCCTTTGTTATGATGATCCTCTACATTTAAGACCCCTTCCCAGTTAATTTAAAACAACTTTGGTTGTTAACATCTGTGAGCAGAAGCCTTTTTCTTAAAGCCTGTAAAAACTTCCTTCCGCTTTATTTTCTGCCTCTAAATTATCAAGAAAAATAACTACTTTTCAGTCCAGCTAAATAAGAGCATATGATAGAGCACTAATTACATTGATTTACAGCAACAATGCTACAGCAAAATAAATTAAAAAAAAACCAAAACGAAACAAAAAAAGCCGAACAAACCCAACAAATAAATCCATTGTAGACTGAAATATTTGTCCCACTAGAATATTGAAATTATGTCTTATTATTCTGCTTTGCTACAAGAGTAGAATCCTAACGGACAATTACACATTAACTTGAAGAAAAGAATTCCTTTCCTATGTGGTTAAGAATTTTCATTGTTTAATTTGTACTCAGAGCATCATCTTAATTCTGCTGACAACTAGGAAGCAAAGTACATTTTTATTCTGAAGTGACTGCAAACTGTGTGTGCACATGCAATCTGTATTTGCGTTCACACATGTGGATGAGAACAAGCGTGAGTGCGAAGGAAAACAGGGATGTGAGGCAACATGCACTGTACTCCTAAATAAAAGTACAGTAAGATGAGAATTCCCATAAGACTGGAACAGAAACTGATGGATACTGTTATTTGTACTGCAACAGAAACCCCAATGAAAGCACGTGGGGAGCAGAAATGCAGTTTCCCATGGTAAATTATGTATATTTGTTTGGATTTCTGATGCGTGATCAATAATTACAGATTATATTGACTGCAATAACTCCAACTTAAATTCACAGAGATTACAACAATGAAATCCAATTGTTATCTAAAGAAAATATCCATGCCAGGATAATTAAGCTGTTCCTTCACCCAACAGGCAAATTCCTACTGCTTTAGGAAAACATGGCGGGTTGATGGTTGGACTATATGATTTTAGTGGTCTTTTCCAACCTTAAACATCTATGACTTTCTAAACTTCATTTCGCCAACAGCCGTTAGCCACCAGCCTCTTTGCAAAAGAATGGTGCCAATCATGCATAAATTCAGCAAGCAAAGAAACCCATGCACTCTACTTCAGTCAGTCAAGTTAACCTACTATTTTCAGAAATTTCAAATAATCCCTCCTAGTTCTGCCTTTAGTAAGCTGAAGATTTTTCCCACTAGTCATTTTCTGTCAGAACCAGAAGGCACACAGCTGCACCCAGAAAAGACAGCAAGAGCTTCTGAAGCAAATCAAGTGTTTGCGCTTCCATTTTTGAAGGCTCAAAACAGAGCTTATAGCCAGAAAAGAAGTATCTAGTAGGGCTTTAAACCACATACTAATCATGTTACTCTAAAGGCTAGATGAGCAGTTGATAACAAATAACTAATCATAGGGACTTCTCCAAATTAAAGATGGCTCAAGCAGTTGTTCTGCTAGCTGTTGCAGAAGCTGGGTTCTCCACAGAGGCTCAGCCCAGGCTTAATATGTAAGTTCTCTCAGTACAATGCTTCTGTATGGGGGGATGGATTTACTGCAGAAGTCTTGGCACTGACAAAGGTACAATGGAAGTAAAACTGATGCAGTATTTACAGTTTTGCCTTTTCATTTGTTGGAGGGGCAGAACAGAAGTCAGGATACAGTTTATTAGTCCAAACATCCTATCTATGAATAAAAACAGAAAAGCTAATGAAAATAAAGCCAGAGGAAAATGCTTCAATTGAGAAGGCAGGGATTCCCCTTACTATACCTCTTTTAAAAACAGGTACTAACAAAACCCCAAAAGAGCTTTAGCTCTGAAGTAAAAACCTACCTGCCCTGCCAACTCCAAGCGTTTATTTCCATAGTAGTCTCTGTCATCTACTTTATTTTCTCCTTGAGCCAGAATTACTCTGCGCACCATTACTGCTGTGTAAATGCATTTGGCACGGAAATTGAACTCCTTCACCTGTAATGAAAGAAATGAAGAACAAACTGATGTTTCAGGACCAATTCCTCAGCTTTGACTCAGACACCAATTTAAAACACAAGAGAACATGGCTGGACAAAGGGATTACAAAATAGCATTCTGTAGTTGAGAATGTTCTCTATCAAATAGCGTTACTGTACTCTTTGTATCTGTTGTAGTTTCCATGGAAATAAACTGGAGGCATTACTTTCAGAGCAAGTAGTACAGGTACAGGTAAGGACCTGAAGTAACAGCTGACAGTGTCTGGCTATAATTTAGTGGTACAGCATTTCATAAACAGATTACTTTTGACTCAGTTAAAATATTTTTCTTCAGTTTGAGGATGATTTACTTCATCTCAACAACAAAGCAAACAAAGACATTTCTTCCATGTCAGCAAAGCTCTTCCACACGAATTGCACTGATTTTTCCATATAGAACAGTTTTTCGTCTCACAGTCAAAATCTGGGTAATCTGGGATAAGGATCATTTTTTTTATGCTCATTTTCAAACTCTAGCATGTTGCTCTCACAGAGAAGATTTGCAGCTGTCTTATTTCATATTTTGGCCACACAAACCAAATCCATACTTCTCCCTTGATTGAAATCACACTTTCCAGAAGCCTCCTGTCTTATTCCCAAAACTAACAGGGATAAAACTTAAAGTTCTTGCATTATAGGAGCATTTCTGTGAGGAGGATGAGAGAGAGGTTTGTTCAAAACTTGTCGTTATTGCATCCTGATCAGCTTCTGTAAGACCATCAGTTCCTGTTTTGTTTTCAAAAGGACTGATGTCATTGCAACCAACACCACTTCTGGCCATCACTTTTTTAAAAGACTGAAAAAAATAATACTTCCATATTTTCCTTAAATGAATGTTTTTCCATTGTGAATATTTTGCATATTTGGTTGTTTTTTGCTACGTTTTTTTCTTTTAAATCCCAACTAGCACCAAAGTTGCCCCCACGCCACCATGTTCTAAAGCAGGGCAAAAGAGTAACAGAGGCTGAACACAGACCAAACAGAACATCACCATCTAAAATACTCCAAAAGCATCTAAAGTCTCATATCACTTCTGGGTTTTCTCTCCTTAACTGTATGATTTTATTAGAAGTCTGTTTAGCTCTAGAATGACACAGTCTGCAGTTCTTTGTGTGAGAAGTTTTCAGGTGCTATATCATTACAGACATACAGACATCATTACAGAACGAAGAAGAAAGAACTGGACATCTCTAAAAATAACCACACAGATCTACTTCAGGGAAAGAAAACATTACATACAAGAACATGGGTCAGAATAGTTGATGCTAGCAGTTCTCGTGCTTCTTCCATCTTTGTTTTCTTTGGGCCTCCCCACATCCTTTGCCTTCGTACTTTGTTTCCAATGTACTTCAATGCCTGTCAAGTGAAGCAATTAACTTCAGTTAATATCAGAGCTGTAACCTATAAAAACACACATATCTTTGCTTTCCTTAATCAATCAGTGCAAAGCCACAAGCTACAGACAACACAAACTTCAAGCAAGGTGGAAAATAAGAAACTGCATAAGCGATGCTAACAAAAAAAATCTCAAGAACTGAACATGACTATGATTATAATACATGCATACGTGTTGCCTATCTTGTCCTGATAACATCTGGAATTGGAAGTGTTGAAAGATTATGATTACTACAATGAGGACTGTAGGTATAAGAAAAAAGATTGTGTAAATACCAAAGACATCTAGTTTATCTCATTAGACTTTTTCATCTCCAGTTCTTTTGTGTACTTGCTGAGTTTCATCTAGGTATAAAACGATGAGGTGCACTCTGAATTTAAGGATGTCACTACTTTTCACATGCATTACAACATAACCCCAGGCTTCTGCAAACAAAGAATTTATTGACTTTGATTCCTTTCAGTTAAGCAGTTCAGAGCAAAGCCTAACTTTCGACAGGGCCTGCTGCCTAAAAGCCCCTGGCTTAAACTATCTCTGCAAAAAAACAAAGTGTATGCGGACTGCTGACAGAGCAAAGTGGTCAATATAATCATCTTTAGACTTTATGGCTACTTGCAAAAAGAAAAGATGCACCTGCATCTGTGTAAAAATTTGAGCTTTTTGGCACTCTTCCAGACTAGGAGCAAATGCAGCCATCACGTGTTCCTCTGTGCCAATCATCTGTACAATCTCTTGGTCACTTTCAACACCCATGGCCTAGGAAAAGAAGAAAAGACAGAAACAGCACAGGCTTTATGTTTACTCACTGACATTTGCTTATGCTAATTTGGTATTGTTTGTCTGCATTACTACTAAGCAAGAGCTAGTTCTTCCCTCAGAAACTGTGCCATCTGGCACTGGCAGTACATATTTTAGCTATGGAAGAACCCAAAATGGAAATCTTGATAAGCAGCAGGAACACACACGCACACTCTTTAGACAACAGTTAAATTCCACACTTCTTTCGTGAAAAATAAGTAACAACCCTACATGTGTAAAACCAAAACCAACTCAGAATCCACAACAAAGGAAGGTGAAATTACTTAAAAGATTACACATGGTCTCTTACCACAAGCAATTTGGCAAATGCAATTGTCTACGATACAGCACGTCCTATTGGAGAATTATTATTATTATTATTTTTTACAATACACCTCTTCTTCAGCTCTTTGCATTTAGAAGATGACTTCACTACACAGCTCCACTTGAAAGCCATTCTATTATTTCGGTGATCCTTGGACACCTTGTTAGGCTTTATACCACAAAAAAAGCTTAATAAACTAAGAAAGCGCTTAACAGGTTTAAAAAAAATCTCTCTATCAGTAAGTGTTTCAAGGTGGCAGCCAGCAGTGAAGGCCTTTGTGGATTCCAGATGGTGCTAAAGCTCCCCCTTCACACATTTGTCTGGAGCTCTGCCATATCAAGAAACAGAATAATCTCACTAAACCTCTTCTGGTTGACTTATAATACGTTTCTCAGAAGTTTGGGAGGAAGTTACGTTTGCATTCATATTGTTCTTCAAACTGCCAGCCACAAAGACCATTGTAAATAATGGCCTATGTAGACTCTGCATTCTGGTTTTCATTAAAAACTGGCAGTGTCTCAAAAAGCTACATTTTCCTCAAAAATGCACAAATACCTTTCCTTCTTTTTGCCTTCATGGGGTGTTATTTTGCCTAATGCCTACCTAATGCTATCGCTTTGCAGAACCGCTGCCCCAATTGTGAAGTACCCAGCTTTTTCTTTTTTCTCTTTTCTTCTTTCTTTCTCAACAAGGAGGCCGAAGTTCTTTCAACTTAGAACTTTCTCTCTTCACCTTGTGGTTTATTGGAAATTAAAAGCAGCACAAAAGTAGCACAACCCATTAAAACTGTGAGAATGGTTCAGTTTTGACGTGAAGCACTACTCCATTTATCTCAGACAAATTTGAGTGTCAAATCAAGACAGTTAACTGCACCAGGGAAGAGTGGTTCATCCCAGTTCATTCCTACCAGGTAGTCATATCATCAATCTCAAGGCACTTCTCAGAACCAGAATTTGCCTGTCTGATATGACTGTAGTTAACTTATGTGACTATTTTTCAGATACAACTATGCTACCTCATCCTTTCAAATAAGGTCACTTAGTAGTAAAAAACAAACAAGCAAACAAAAAAAAAAAACACTTCAGAGAAGTAAATAAAATCCATCACAAGTCAGTCTCATATGAAAAGCATGAAAACTTTATCATAGTCATTTTCCACACTTCTAGAACTTAGAAGCTAACCAGCAAACCAATTTAGGAACCACTACTTGATTGACACCATTGTTACACTTAGTTCTAATAAGAAGAACATTTTATGAAGGGAATTCTTCATACTGCTCCAGGCACACATACCAGGAACACATCAAATACAAGTTGATACGGCATTGCTTCATATCCTGCCACCAGATTTAAGGTAAGAAGGCAACCAGACAGTAAGAATCATGTGAAATGTGAACAGAACAAGCAGGGAAGAAAAAAACCAACAAAAATATCAATCTGCAGTTTTATTATGTTCTTTTGTCCCTTTAAAAACAGAAAGTTGCAGTCAATTAGAAAAGGTTGATCATTTCTTCTAACTTGACAAGTAGTCTGATTAAAATTTGAACAACATACAGATGAAAATAGGACATACCATCATACCACTACAGATTTTCTAGTTCAAATTTGCAGCAGCAAAACTCACTTGAAAATTTAAAAGCTGTTAAGTGGGAAAGGCTGTAACATAATGTATATTGTATTATTACAGAAATACAAACTGGGGAAATTAATTCATGAGTAGTAATAACTATAATTTCGGGCAAATAACTAAGAAAGATATGCTGATGTAGTAGCCTACAAATAAATCCATGTATTCTCTTCTGCGTTCTAAAAAACCTGTCAGAGCTGCACATACAAATCCACCTACATGCAGTGTGAATGGGGCAAACAAGAGACACATACTGGTATGAGATGTTTTCTTTGTTAGTAAGTTCAGGACAAGTGCAACACAAGGGCTACCGTCTCCACTCACCCCCCAACAAAAGGAAAAAAACCACCAACTAACCCAAGTCCCCCAGACAAAAACCCACTCCTGAATTAACTTATAACATCGTTAGGATAGTAACATGACATTCTTGGGTTGCTACCTGTGTTACAGGAACACTGTCACGGGGTAAACCATGACAAACACCAAAGATGTGTGAAGTGCTACAAAGCTGATAGGAAGAGAATTAACATTAAAGCACAGTTAGCCACAAGTTCTCTTGTTCGTTTTTGTTTGGAAGGCAATGCTGCAAAAGAACAACTTCACAGGAAAGTGGGGGACAGAAGGAAGGGACATGATGCAAAGGGATGACTTAGAAAGAGCAGTGATGGGATTAGAAAGGAGACGGCAGCAAGATGATGAAGAGTGTGGTTGGAAGTCTAGCAGTCAATGGATGCAATAGAAGTCAAAGCAAACATTAACAATACTCATATTATTCTGGGTTCAAGTGGGATAAAGTGCTCCAACTAGGGTCAACTGCTTCCTAGGACTGGGGAGGATCCTGTTGCACAAAGTCTGTGTGTGCATGTGTGGATACACACACTCGTAACACACGATAAAGTGTGCATGAAAGAGTGAGAGCCCAGTTCTTCCTCCCCCAGCTTGTGTCTTAATGATGATGTCTAGGCGTTTCCATGGCACTTGCCTAGAATGTAGCTCTGCAGTCCATCAGGCTAAATTACAGAATGGAGACAGGCAGATGACTGGATTAAAAAGATGTCAGGGAAGTTCAAGGTTGACATCACAGACAGAATTGGTCTGGAGCTTTCATAATTCTAAAGATACGAGCTATGAAACTGTAGCCATGGAAACACATGATTCTGCGGGTCCAGCAAGACCACCACTCAGCTGTTCCTCCAGGGTTGCATCTTAATGGCTCCAAGGCTAACATAATTTTTTTTTTAATATGAAACTCAACCCACTGTTTACATCTTTTGCTGCAGGTCTTAGAGCATCTCCCTACAACCTCAAGATAATTCATCCAGCAACTTGTAACATAAAATTCAGCTTTTGAGCCCGCCCTTGGCTACATATAACTCTCTTCCTTCTCCAGCTGGTTCTAGTGCAGCACTCAACCTTCGTTTACTTCAGCGCCCAGAGCCTACCCAATCCAGGCCATACATCCAAACCAAAAATAGTCTTTACCTTAAAACAGCTCTAATTCCCTGCAAAAATGGCAGCAGCATCTCATCTGTAACCTGATGTTTTTCAAAACAGGAACAACAGACACTGTAAATATTGCTCTGGTTGCATGTGTATATTAACTAATAAAGCAACCTTATTCAGTAAGCAAGTTACTTCTGTCTGATGCTTTCTACTACAAGGAGTTTGAAAATCTTGGCAGATACATACTTTAGGGGACAAAATTGTTCACTTTATACTACTTCAAACCAGAAACTGCATTTACACATACAGGTGCTGCACAAGTGCTTCTGTCTCTTTCAAGAAAAAAAAAGAAAGTAAGGAAAAAATATCTGTGTTAGCACAGCAACAAAGGACTAAGTGCCCAAAAAGTAAAGAGCAGATGCTTCCAAGTTTGTTCTAGTCTACTCTCAGTAACTTGTCTACTGTAACCTATCACATTTCATTTAGTTGTGGTCAATGCATTAAACTCCACAAAACCATGGCCTACATGTACTCATTCAGCACAACTTGCTGCTAAATCTTCTAATATGTCAATCACAAAGATTCTTACAGGTCAGGATGGCAGAAGAACTCATTCAGGCTTGCAGTTTAGAACAGACTACGGGTAAGGACGAACTACAAGGCAGATGCTCCTTCTAGGACAACCCTACACAGGCCAGTTCCCCTACCTACCCACCTTAAAGGACCTTTACAGCCACACCACTATTTCCTTCTGTATAGAAAGGTGATGACAAATAACCAGTTCTAAATTACCCAAAAAAGGATGATGGTCACAAACCAGTTAAAGAAAGAAAGATTTGCTTACCCATCCCAAAGATCAAGGCTCACCAAATACTTCAGAAAGAAGGATTGCTAGGTAAAGAACATTTCCCTGTGGCTGCCAGCCTCTAATTGAGGATTAGGGAAGCTGGTTCCACCCCTTCTGGTCACACTGGTGAAAGAACTACTTTCACCTGTGCTACCAGGGTTCCCTGTGTCCCTTCACCAGGTACTCCATCATTGGTTCAGTCTGTGAGTTAGCAATTCCCATGCTCCTTCCCTCCTCATGAAAGAAAAGAAAAGGTGGGAACAACATACAGAATCATATAACCATTAAGGTTGGAAAAGGCCACAAAGATCATCCAGTCTGACCATCAATCATATGTTCAGGCCTTGCCATAAAACGTTGTCAAGATGTGACCATGAGTCATGCCTGAAACAGGAAAGTGATCTTAGATTCTAGTTAAAATAAGCACTTTTTGAGTTTTAGGCCTCAGCTCTGTTGGTCATTGGTATCTGTAATGCTCTCTACTTCACAGCCCTTGCTCTTGAGATGAAAATGTCTAAGGGATGTTATTACCTCCACTTTGGAATTAAGGCACAGGCAGTCAAAACTTCAGACCTAAGACTATGTATATAACTTAACTTCAGCCCTTCCAGATGCACACTGTGATACAACCTCTACGTTAGAGAAGGAATACTTACTAGTAACAAGTAAGATCCACATTCTGTGCCCTTTCTACTGAAAAGAATTACTCTCCTTGTTTTTCCAACAGATGTCCTGAGCAGAATACTGCTGTGTGAGATCTGAGTTACAAGGGGATCCTTCGGTTAGAAATTTTCTAATTTCAGAGCCAGAGACTTTGTAACTTGACTTCTAGTAGTTAAATAAAAGCTATATTTACATTCCGCAGTGACCAAGAAAAAAAAACATCAGAAGGCAGTGTCTTCTTAATAATTAATTCAAAACACTATTGGGATTTTTAGTTTTCAGCTGGAGAATCATCAGCAATGGAATGAAGATGTCTTAAGTTCACATGACATTGAAAGAAAAAGTAAGGAGAATGATGTCTCATGAATTCACCAAGCACTAGTCAGGAATGGGGCAGTCAGAACAGTTAAAAGGGGTGCATCTAATTCCCTGCTGGACCAAATCGATATAAGGCTGTGAAAAGCACTACTGTGAGAACATCCAACAACTGCAACCCCTTATTTAATAAATACATTTAAGTAAATATGCAACAGTTATCTGGAATTTTAAAAGTATATAAAGGCAGGTAAATAACTCTAACTCACATGGTTGGAAGGTGATCAAATAGACTATATAATGCTGCTAAAAAGAAAACAGAAAACCCACAAACCAACCCACAACCTCCTCAGACTTAATAACCCTGAGCAGTTACTCGTGCCTGTGGTCAGGTATTTATCTATACCAGCAGGGCGTGACAAAATGTAATAAAAGTCTGTTAGTGAAGGTGGAACCCAGCTGTTTGGTGCTTGAGCAAATAGATTATGGGCTACATTAACACTTTCCTGTAACAGAAAAGTTATGAATTTAATTCTGACATTCTTATGTGCATTTCTCCCCACAGATGGTCTCCCAGTCTCTTTCAGCACTGGTCATGGAGACCAGATGATTTTCTCTAACCACTTCAAGTGATCAGCATCATCCAACATAAGACATTTGCTTCCCATGTCTAGAACCAATTATCTAGGTATATTCTAGAACCAAACCCAAAGCACTTCTCACAAGGAAGCTGATTCCTACAACTCAGAGCTGTGGTAACACAAAGCCTGTAGCTGCAAGCTTCAGCACGCAGCACTGCTGGCAGGAACTTGATGGATGATGTGAGCGAGTGCTGACCTCTGCTGGCAATATATTTCCTCTGTAATTATCCCATTGCCAGCACTTGTTTGCCACGAAGCACTATAGGTGAAGACAGTAAAAGAGGTATAGAAGTTACTTCTGCTGGCTGGTGAATCTAGGGGGAAGGCCCTCGGTTTCCCTCTAGCAGCAAGTATCCTTGAGTGAATCAAAACGAAAGTGAAAAGCAGAGGGCAAAATAGGATAGTCTGTGGTTTCACAGGCAATGAGGGCCATGGCATGATTCTGTCACCAGCTCAACTGGCAGGGCAAACACTCCATATTCACTCCAGTTCTTGCACTAAGTCAAGTCTTTTCATTGGTCTCATCAGGGACCTCTTTAAAACTATCATAGCTGTCTACATTCACTGCACTGAAGAGAGGTGTGCCTGAACCAGAGATTCTGAAGGCTATGAGACTCCATGAGTCTCCTGCCAAGAAATAAAAGCCACTCTAGTCATCTTAAAGGATTCTAGGTCTAAGAACTGCAGGGCCTCCCTAAAAGCAACCAGTTGTCTTCATGGTTATGACTGGAAGTTACATATGTCCAGTTCATGGCTATGTCATGTCACTGCATCTGAAATCAAAAGATACTGAGCTCCTCAGCAGCTCAGGGGTTCTGGGGAGAACAAAACCAGAAATGGAAATCCTTAACGTAAGTTTGCAACACAGTTCATTAGAAAGCAAGAAAAAAAAAAACCTTTACAACTTCCTGCAGCAACATGACTACAGGCAGAGAGACTTTACAAAGCAAGAAGGGGTAGCAACTGTTTGTCTTGGCACAGCAATGTTCTCCTTACTGAAAATAGCAGTGCTTTTCTCCTTTTTGCTGGACAACAAAGACAGTATCCCAGGGGAAAAAAAAGCTTTCTTTCTTTTTCTCAGCCATGCCACATCTTTCTGTACATATTAACTTTTGAGAGCTGCAGTCAATCTTCATTTTTTACTACAGCATGGATACTTATTTTTTCAAACCAAGAGTTGTATTACCTTAAAGATGATAGCAATGGGAATATCTTCTGACAGAGTGTTATGCCTCAGGTAAAATCTTCCTTGTTTCACAACCAAGTTTGTTCTGCTCTTCTTCTCATGAGTGGAACTAAAGGTAAAAAAACAAATGTATTCTGTGGAACATAAAGTTTGCACTGACACTCCAAGAATCTTCTGCATAAAACTTAGCAAGCTCAAGAATCATTTAGCTGAACTAACATTGTGTTTTCTCTTTGAAAAATTACATGACAACTGCCAGATACCATCCTTTAGCTCCAAGATGGTGGGCTATTATCATCTGTGATCTGGAAGGCCAGTATTCAGTTTACACGTGCACAAGCCCACACTTTTCAAGAGCATCTGTGTATGGTTTTACCCCGGTTCAGACATAACCAGCAAGGCCAGTCTGCGCACAGATACTGTGACATCAACAGTAACAAGATAACAGACTTTAAGTTGTACTTTTTGCATCATTTAGGAGAGATGTGGGAAACCTCTAGGAAAAGACAAAATAGCCCTGACATCAGACAGTGACAAGCACTATACTACGCCAGCAGGCAGCTGCCAATAGGCAAAAAAGATAAATAAAACTCAGCTGAGGAGGAAAGGCCAGACTTAGACTACTTTTCAATTTTCAACAATTTCTGAAGTATAAAAACATTTTGTTTCCTTCTCAACTGCCTTTAGAAGTTCTAACACCAATCTGATTGAGGCAGTCAAACAAAAGGTTATACCCTATTTCCACAGCAGTGACTTCACGTTACTTGCTACGAAATGAGGTCATACATCATCAATTATGAGGTTCAACTTGTTATATTAAAAATTCAAATCCGCTTTTCCTAGTCTAGGATGAGTACTGAAGCATATGAGCAATTCCCACTGATTGATTTCAGAGGACTGCTCTCCTAATAGATTCTGGGACTGACATCTAACCATACAAAATGACAGAAGCAAGAGAGGAGCACTGAACACTTACACTTATTCTCCATTAAGCTATTTTAGAGAGAGAAAACTGCTCAGCTACTTCAACTACAACAACTAATGCTCGAATTGTCATTTTTATCTTCTTCATGTAATTGCAGGCATCTACCATACCTGGTAACAGAAGCACCCACTGTGCCTTTTCTATCAGCTTCCACAATTATTCTGTTTTTGGATAACTGCTCTTGGATAAGGATGACTTTCTCTACACCTTTAACAATGAAATAGCCACCTATTCAAAAGAAAAGAAAGGTTTTGCATATCAGTATCCCTGCACCTTACTCACCTCTTTCAGTATCTTTGAATAAAAATTATTAGACAGCAAACAGTGAGTACTTAAAGGACAACACAGGAGAGCAAATTTTCTTTTAATAAAGTAAAGAATAAACTGTCTAAAAGCTATGATTTCCAGGAAAATATTCCATTAGACTAAATTGAACTTCTGCTAGGTTCAAATCCAGTCTTGGGGATCTAAGAATGTGTTTGGGAAGTGCTTGGACAGAATAAGAGTGGCCAGAGAGAGCTCTCAGTCAAACTAAACACTGCAAAGTTGGAAAAAACAACCCTCAAACCTCCAAAGTAACCATGTTTATTTAAGGATGTTATAGAATTATTAATTTTACAGTATTGCCTGCCAGAAGAGCATATCACAAGGACATCACAAGAGAGCTGGCCATTTCAGATACTTGTTATAAAAGAGTAAGTCTCCCATAATTTACTCACTTGCACTCTCCAGCACTCCAGGAAGAAATTTACTTTGTATTACTTTTAAAAATGTATTTCAATGTTGCAGCTAAGACAATCTAAGGAATACGCACATAAGCAATGTTTGATTCCTGCCTTAAATTGTAGCTGTCTACTCATGCTCCTCCAGCACAGAACAGTATGTCACCATATTTTCCCATCATGAGCAAGCACAGTCCAGTATGTGCTTCAAAGGCGGTCTATTAAAAGCCAAGACCTTGCTTGTTAGAACCCTTCATCTCCTCTCTGCATATTAAAGGTTATCACATAGCACCTTATTCTCGCTTCACAGAATGCAGTAAATGAAGGTTCCTGCTCTGGAGAATACTGTTTTATTCCTCTGTTTCCTCTCTTCCCTGATCTATTTCACTGCCACAAACTAGCCCCATCGCTATTCCCTTACAATACATCTCTGTACAATGCTATATGTACATCCCAACTTCTTCAAACTTGCAGAGTGTCGTTTTTGTGGTTGAAAGCTCTGTCTGCAAACACAAACATCCCCTGCTGTTATTTTCAAAAGCCTGATGATTTCTTTTAGCTACAGGTTTACATTTGAGAGTTCCCACAACGACTTCACAGTGATAAGAACCATAGCAATGGGGTATTCATCTGCTCAAAAAGAACTTGAATGGAAACGTACCTGGGTCTAAAGGACATTCGTTGAGTTTTGCAAATTCTGCTGGAGTTTTTCCAGTAAGAACACAATTGGAGCTACGCAGCATGATAGGCATTCTGCAAGAAAATCACAGTTACAAGACAGAACACACTTAAGGTACCCAAAACATAAGCAAAATACAAACAACAAACTTTTCCTTTAATCCAGCCTTATTTCACAGACTTTCAACATAACTTTATTTTAACTGTGCTATAACTGCCAGCTATTTTGCTTTTTTGGTATGGTTAAGAGCTTGTCTTTTTCTCATGCCCGTTATTATTTCTTTATGAAACCAGATGTTCTTCACAATATTAATACCCTCAAGTCATTTGATAGTTGATAGGAAAACATCATCAGTAAATGATACTCATCATTTCTCCAAAAACTTTGCCTTGGCTCTAAAATAAATAAATTTTAAAGTAGAGTTTAGTCTCATCTGGGGGAACCAGAGCTTGCTTTACTCATTTCACCCTCTGCTCCCACAGACATCTCTACATTTTACGTATGAAAGACTGAACAAAACACCTTTGGCTACCAAGTAAACACGATTATTCCCATTTTGCAAAAAAGGTCATTTGCAGCTCTACTTCTCTTTCACACAGTTTCCTCTAGTTTTATATCAATACAAACATAGGCAACATTCATCTTTATATCAATTCTAATAAATAACCTTCTTTGGAGGAGACCAATTTGCAAAAGCTTTTGAAAAATCAGATTTTGTAATGGAGCCTATGAGCCTTACTGTGTACAGCTACTCATCAAGATTTCTCTATTGCCTCTGAAGAAGGAAGCAAGGTTGGCCTGCACTTATTTTGCAATGCAAACTTCCCCCAACACAGCGGCAAATAAAAACAAGTACCAGAAGTTTGACATCTTACCTGCCAATGGGTAATGCATTACGGATGATCCTCTGGCTACCTCGGGTATATTCAATGTCCACTGTAATCGGGGCAGAGTAAGTCATGTCTCTCAGGCGGCACTAAAAACAGAGCAGTCCTATGGTTGGGTGGCTGAACAGTGTCTCAACACATCCCATGCTCTCTTTGTCTCTCTCTTGCTCAAGACTCAATCACTGCTATACTGATCTTTCTGGTCTGCTCTCCTCAGACTTGCTCTATCACTGTTGCTAACCCTTAGGTACTCCTGTATCTTCATGCAAGACAAGGTTTACTGCATATGCAGAACACAACAGAGCAACTGACAGAAGGTCATTTGTGACCTCATTGCACATTTTATACCTCTGATACCAGAACTGCAGATTTATCAGAATCCAGATGGCTAAACTTATGGTCCTATACAGCTTTTCTGTGTATTGATTATGCATTACTATAAGGGAATTAAGACTATACTGTGCACAGAGGGTGCATCTGTAAGGAAAAACAAGCCTCAAGAATCACTGCAAACTGGTTACTCCTTCTCACCACATGAAAAAGTAAACAATTTCTCTAGTAATAAAATACTGATGTGTACAAGGAGATATAAAACAGTAGATATAAAATAGACTTGTAGGAAACTGGATCCCGCTGTGCTCCTGGCAACTTCATTGAATTTAAAAGTAATTGACAAGATATTCACTTCTAATTACTTCAAATTCATCTGTACAGTTGACAAAACTCACATAAGAACTGTGTAAGAAGGAGAGTTAGATCACTTCATCAGTATTACCTGAGAAAAACAAGGCTTCAGTATTCTTTGTGTGTGCTTTGTCCACATAAAACACACTATAACCCATTGAAAGAAAAGGAAACAATATCTAGCAATAGGCATTAGTGAGAATACTTGAGATACAAGAGTTGGTTATTCTAAATTCAGGGTGAATATGCTCTTTGAAGCATTTATTTTGCCTTCTTGTGCTTGTACAATCACCTCACTTTACAACAGACAAGGATTTTGATTACCTTATTCTTAGGCCTGAGTTAGCCACTATTTCTCACATGCAATTTCATTCACATATAGAAAAATCTTTCTCATCTCATTTTGTGCATGTTTAAATATATCGATTTAATGCTAGCTTAAAAAATTGTCAGAACCATGAGGTGGACTCTATTACATTTAATTTATTGTTGATGGCTGAGTTATTATATTATTATATATTATATATATTATTATAATATATATATATTATAAGCTTTACTTAAAACACTTCCATTGAGCTAAATGAGAACTGAGCCAGATTGTAGAACACAGCAATGTGGCCATGCACAAGAGGCAACAACCAGTAGAGGGCTTTTTTACAGAATCTCTCCCAACCACAGAACATCTCTGTGAAAGCTTAAGTGTACCACATACATTACATGGAAAAAAAAAAAAAAGGAATAATAAATAAATAGATACAATTTCAAGTGTGAAATATATACAATAAAAAAGAAAACATACAAAATGGCAACTGATCTATCAGGTTGACAATAGGCTGCATGTAGATAAACAGGAAAAAGAGAGGCATGTTCCAAGCTCTGTTTTTCTTCTTCCTTATATGTAAAGAAGCTAGCTTACTTTCTACCAAAAGCAGCAGACTTTCTAATTCCAGTCACAGCATCACTTGTTCTTCAGGAGTCTTTATTTCAGACACGCACAATCTATCTGTTAGCCTACATCCTTACAACAGGCAAAACAGCTTTACATGCAGTCCGTAAGACTAATGTTCTGCTGCAGTTTGTAAGTTATTATCAACTTCCAACTGCTCAGAATTTCTGTATTTGCTCTCTATCTGACTCAGACTTAAAAACTGCAAGGGATGTACTTCCAAAGAAGACTGGGTCTGAAGTGATCTACAGTGCAAAATGTAGCTGCCATGAAACACTGAACACAACTATTCACACACGTCAGGGCAATAACAGAAGGAAGAGTTACTATGTGATGTTTAAATATGAAGCTTCTTTTTACAAGCATGTGTTGAATCATAAAACGTGGCACGCTTGTGCTTGAAGTAAAATCAGATGCAGCAGTTATCTAAGGCATTACCGAGGTCAAACAAAGAACTCCTCACAGACACAAATATCGGTACCTCGTGAGGCGATACAGGTCGTGTCACATTGAAACTTTCTTCCACATCTGGAGTACCCACATAGATGTTGAGGTATCTGTAACACAAAACAATCTCAAAATGAGCCAAATGTCTTCCAGGCAACCTGAAGGAAAAGGAGTTCTACAACAAGTAGAAAATGAATTTGCTTTGATGTGAAAGTAGGTTGATTAACAATAAGCAATGATTCTTCCCAAAGTAACCCACTGTATTTGAACACTGTTATAGTTAGTTAAAACTTAAACTGCACATACAAAAATAAATCCAGATCACCTTTGCAAAAAGGGAAATGGAGATTCCCCTCCATCACCTGAAACTGCTAAGTTACGGAAAGATAGTGACATAAAGCATTGTTAACAACAGTTAACTCTATTTATCAGAATTATTATTTAAGCATCTGTGTGTATGTGCTCCAACTAAGAGGAAAGCATGCAAGAGCTTTGCTTCATTTATGCCCAGGCTGATGCTTATAAACACTTCACAGTCAATAACAAACCCATGTAACTTTATGCAAGCTACTCCTGATAGGGAAACCAGCTTTATGCTTACTTCAAGTACCACATTGGATCAGCATCACTTGTCACTTTTTCATTGGCTTTCATGATTTTCTTTATCTGAAAAAAAAGCAAAAGAACTGAATCATTTCTTTTTTTTCTGACTACTAACAGCCAGCCCATTCCCACCAGGAAAACATACCTCCACGTTGATAAAATAGTTGAATGAGTCTATGTGCTGTTTCACAAGTCCTTTCACCTGAAAAATACATGCATGCAGCAAATAGCATCAGCTTTAATAACACTGATCATATAAGGCAGACATTGAAATATAAGCATTTATAAATGCTTCTGAATCACTGTTAAATTTTTTTGGTGGACAAATTTCTTAGAACTGACTGAACAATCTGTCTGGTTCCACACTATATGTTTCCAAGTCTACACCAGAGCTGAAACAGAGAAGTAACTCAGGAAATGCAAAAGCAAGCACCAAGCAGATTCTGAAGTTATATAAGCAGAAGATAGTGACTGCACGTCAAAATATCTTTTGTCTTTTTGTAGCACAACTAACCATTTGTGTTACTTGAGAAAGCAGTGATCTGCACCCTGGGAAAGGCAGCTGCCAGAACGAGAGGGAGCCAGTGAGAGCAGAGAAGTGGGGTGTTGAGGAAGTTGTTAAAGAAGGGAACAGCTACACAAGGACAAGACAGACTCTCATAATAAATCTGAATTTGATTTCTAGGTAGGAAGAGCACTTGCTCATATGTAGTATCACAGAACCAACAGCCCCCTGTTTTCCTGCAAGATCACGATGCCACAAAAAAAAAAAAAAAAAAAAAAAAAAAAAGCTGCAGGGACTGTACACTGAGAAGGAAGGGAATTAACAAAGTCAGGCTGAAAGATGCCTGGTTGAAGGGGGCAACACTTCCAGAAACTGATTAGAGAGGTGCAGAGGTGGCTGCTGTTCTGCAGAGGGACCTGTGTATATCATAGGCTTCACCTTCACCACACAGTTCTTTCACCACTCTGCCCCTTTCCATTCTCACTTCCAGCTGCCAACTACCTGTTATTGCAATTCATTTTAAGTAGAACTGTGCCTTTACCTCATACCAGATTATGAGAATAGCACTGAAATCAAGCAATCTCGGCGCTCAACCAAGCTCTGATATTTGTGAGCAGAGATATCCACACACTGCAGCCTCTGCAGAATGCAGATCCGGGTTTCCCTGCAACAAAGACAACTGCAGATCCAACAGCAGTGTTTGCAGAGAGCTGATATAAAGACCACGAGGAGGGCGTTGGGGTGCAGTGGGAGCCTAAACAACTGCACTGCCCTGCCAGAACTGTGAAGCACAAAGAGCTCAGGGTGTTCCCGCCTGGGGCGGTGCATCCACTGACCTTGAGGAACGCGGGTAGGAGCCTCCATTTCTCCTGCAACCAAAACACACAGTGGGAAAGTTGGTTTCCAAAGGGTGACCAAACATGTGTGACAGCTAGTAATGGTTTTTGACAGTAGTTACATTTCACGTCACTTAGGAAAGAATAAAAGACCGCCCAAAGTCAGCTCAGACGAGCAGAAACACCCCGAGGGATGACTGGGACCACCTCAGCAGCCCCCACGTGCTGCGCAGCACCGACCAGGGGCAACACCCAGGCGCCAGCAGCACTCTCAGGTCACCCTATTGCCGCAGAAGAATCGCCGCTCCTCGCCCCGCGGCTTCCCCCTGCCTCCTGCCCTCCGCCGCTGCCCTCACCTCCACTGCGCTCACGGGAGCCGCCGCCCGCTCCGCCGTCACGGCGCCCAACTCCGCCGCCAGCGCCTCCATCTCACCCGGCGGACCCGGCAGAGCGTGCCGCGGTGTAGCGACCAAACGGGTCCCTGCTCCTCCTCGCGGAGCCCGAACGTTCCGGGCACGGGCAGTTCCGAAGCGGTCCGCCCTCGCGCGGCTGAATGATTTGTTCCTAGCGCACAAATGCTCCAAACAATTCAATCTTCCCTTGAATGCCTCCGCTTGTTTGTTTTTTTTTTTTTTCTGGTTTTGTTGTCCTAAAAGTAGATTCGCCTCCCGGTGTGCAACGAGTCACTCATCACATGCTCAGAGGAGACATTGCTTATTTATTTCAGGATTGCAAACCTGGGTGCTGGTGGGTTCCCATAGATCACACACAAGCACAAAATGATCTGCACAATTTTTATACACCAAAGTTATGGAGTCTGTATTTTTCCAGTCTGTTCTCCTCATGATAATGGGTCAGTGACAACATTGCTGACTCCACACTTACGCGGCTACTCATGCTCAGGGGAAAAGTCTGCATGTGGGCTGGGGTCTGTGTGACCTGTGGGTGTGAGGATCTGTGACCCGGTTGAGATCTGTGGGTTAAAACTGGGCACCAGACAAACAAAGGACATCTGGTGGTTGGGGTCTGCTATAGCCACCCAAACCAGGGGGAGCAGTTGAGGAGCCTTCTCTCATCTGCTACAGGAGGTGCCAAATCACGGGGCTCACCCTGTTGGGGAAAGAGCTCTCCTGCCTCTAGCATGAGGAATTCCACAGAGGAGGCAGGAAACCGCCATGGCTGAGCAAGGGCCTGCTGGTCAGTGACATCACCGAGCAGCGGGCTGTGATGTCACCAAGTCTTATGCCTGGACTCTCGCCAAGTGTGTGTGTGTGAGGCTTGGAGCGAGCATTTGTCTTGGGTGCTGGGCTGTGCTGGCAGTGGCCCTCGCTGCCCATCCCTACAGCCATCACTTGCATTTCCCTGACCTGTCTGGCTCAGGCAGCTGGAGCCCCACAGGGTGCACGTGCAGCAGAAGAGGCGAGCTGGGTGGGGGCATGTCCCCAAGGGTGGCAATAAACGCTAGGACATGAGGAGCTGCCAGAGCCAGGGCTGCATCCTGAGGGCTCTCTGAATGTGTGGAGCATGGGGATGAATGTCATCTCAACTCTCCAACCTTAGTTTTCCACAAAGTCTCGGTTTTACATGGAACAGAGCTGAGGCACAACGAGCTCTGTAAACAAATATTTGCAATCAGGTCTGAGCAAATCCATGCAGCTCTTCTTCCATAATGCTCTTCTTCCATAATGCTCTTCTTTCTCTCTCTCTTCTTCCTTTACCAATTTCCCACCAAAGGAGGTGGGAGAAATGAATTAAATCAATAACCAAAGGCTTCATTTTTACAAACCCTTTAACCATTAGAGCTCCCAGTCTTCACTGCACTCTTCACAGCCTCCCCCACCCCAGCACACACCACACATGTAGAAGAAATACTCCCAGCCTGGCCTTAACCATATTCAGTCCATGCTCTGTACTTCAAGGTTTCAAGTAATTGTTTCATTCCTTGATGTAACCCCATTCTGCCTGTTGAGCCTTTCTATTCTGCAGTTAGTATGCATTGCAATACGGGGCAAAGCCCCACTGTCATTCATCCTTAATTAAAAGGACACAAGCAGTGGAGTGGTGAATTAGAAGTGCAACAGCATACTATCTCGGAATCTGAGCTTACAAAATGTAAGAATATGACTCATCAAATGCAGCCCTGACAGAGGAACAGAAATTATTTTTGCATTATTAAGAGAATCCAACAACCATCCTGCTTTCAGCACAGTCTCAGCACATTGTATCTGTGCCCAGGCCATACCTCAAGTCCATCAGAACTAGCCAACCTGGGCAGATGATCAAGATAGAGATAAGGGAAAAAAGCAATATTGATACATTAACCACCTTTAATAAAAACTTCATTTACAAATATTCCACCAGCCCCTGTCACATTAATGGAATTCCTTGGCAATCAAAACAAACTTCTAACTACCCCCACTCATCCACCAGTCTGAAGCCTGTTATGATTAACATACTCCCCATAGAGTGTAGCTATAGAATCTATAAGGTTGGAAAAGACTGCTAAGATCACCTAGTCCAACTGCCAGCCCACCCCCACCACACCCCCCCAGCCATGTATCTCAGCACCACATTCACACATTTCTTGAAACACCTCCAGGGATGGTCACTGTAGAGAGCAATGAAATGTCCCCTGAGCCTCCCTCCTCCAGACTGAGCAACTCCAGTTCCCTCGGCCGCTCCTTATAAGACTTGTGCTCCAGACCCTTCACAACTCCACTACCCATCTCTGGACATGCTCCAGGGCCTCAGTGCGACCTATGATCACACAGAGTACATTAATTTCATCAAGAGCCAGATGTCAAGGACAGCAATTACACAATGTGTAATATCTTTCGCTCTGTGCTCCAGCTGAAACTGAAAAGTTACAGAAAAAGAAAAGCACCACAACATATTAGTGCAGTCCTTTATCTTCAGCATTTAACATGATCCATTACATTTCAGAAACAAATTGCGTAAGAGACTTTTCAGCACAATGGTATCACAATTGAATGCATACAAAACTTCAAAAATTCTTATTTCAATAAAAGAAGCTGTAACAGAATGGCATCTTGTTTCACAAGGACAGTTTCAGAGCAGAGGCAAGTGCTTTTCAGCCAGGGTAGCGTCAACAGCATGCAGTAACATGACATTAAACAGATGCAATCCCGACGGTTGAAACATCAAATAAAAATTAAGATACATTAAACAAGCACTTGAAACATAGGCCATGCTATAAAACGCCCTTTTCAAATCACCAAAATTTTTTTTTTTCCTTTGAACAGCAGAATGTATATCTTGTATTAAAGTTCATAGTTACATCATAAATGTTCTTCCAATACCCATTAAAAAAACCATCTTTTGGCTGAAACTTGACGTATGTATTTCCAAGGGTGTAGCAAATCACAGAGAATTAACTTCCCTTAAGTGCTTTTGAAATGCATTCTTCTCTGGCTGACTTTGAATTGCATGTCGAAGTTCTGGATCTGTTTGAATGAATCCATTTTACCTCCTGGCACTGTTACTGTATTCTAAGAGTTCCCTTCTCAGGCTTCCATAGAAGTTCCCTTCAGAATACATATTCAGTTTTTACACCTTTTGTATTTTTTTAAAACAAAGGATAGAACAGAAGTGCACTACAGCCATTTGTTTTCTAAAAGGCCTTTCAAAAAATGATTTTCATACCATGTACATGTGGCCAAAGTCCTCAGACACTGAGGATCAGCTGACAAGAAGTCATTTCCCTTATTAAAAAGAGTACACAATTCTGTAAAAATGGACTACAAAACCACAGTGCTAATAATGCCCAGTTTTGCTATGATAGACAGTAATATATATAATACGCGTGGCACATTAAGCTTTTATGGGCAACTCTTCACATCAATAAGAATATATCGTAGTATAAAATATTAAAAACAAGCTATTTAACTTGTACCACATGGAATTTATATATATGTGACACTTTAAAAGGACCATTGTGTGATAATATAAAGGATCATTTTCAAGTAAATTATGATTCATTTCCATAGATAAGAACACATGTATATCAAGTATTGCAGCAGTATCTATTCCCAGTAATCTGAAATATGCAAAATAAAACATGTAAACTTACAGAAGTTTACTTCCGTATCTCTCAGTTCCAAGCCTATTCTATTTCTGTATTTAAGATTCTGGCTGTATTAAATGGGAACCAAGTATTGGGGCTGAATCTGCAGGGATTTTGAGAAAAGCAAATTCAGAACAACATAAATCTAAAATGAAGACGTACTTCTCTCTGACACCTACTGAGAGTGAACATGATCACATCTGCAAGAATTGCAAGGGATCTGGTTGTCTGCTTTCTGACACAAGAGTACCCAAAATACATTTTGAACATTCTAGGCCCTTATTCAACAGATTACAGAGGGTGAATGCTCTCTGTTGTACTCTGTAAGATCTCTCCCAAAGTCAAGTGCTTTCAAGAATAAAGGTCAGAAAGCCCAACCTCAAAAATACTTAATACCCATTAAGATCAATACAAGCATTTATATTAGAGGTTAGACTTGGGATCTGTATGATATTCACTAGATGGGTATCATACAGATATTTGCATTCCCACCCCACCCTGTGCCTGGCATCATGTTTCTAAAGTGTTTCATCTCTCTATCCTGTCCAGTTGACAACTACTGAATTATTCTTATTTTAAATAATGAGCGCTTCTGCAACTTCCGTACCAGAACAACTTGCAATACTGGCATTCCTGAACATAACAGGGGCTAGGTTTAGTTCCAGTATTCACAGGAGCACCAGAAGTTGGCCAACTATAAACCTGGATTTGGTTACAAAAGCAGTTATGCTACATTTCTTTTTATACTTCAAAGTCTTTCCAGAATCATGTTTTTTTTTTTCATTAGACGCTGCTCTAAAAAATACAATGTAAGCATAATGCATTTTATCTACAATTATTCTGTCATCTCAAAATAGCATATGTAAATATATGTAAATATATATATTTTAAAATATTATGTTTTAATGGTGGCAAAACAGTAAGTGCTTCACCACCTCCTACCCACCACAAATACAAATAATTGCTTGTCTCAAAAAGTGAAATACAAGTGCCACAATCCATTGAGCAGACTTAGTTCAATAAAATATATATGTAATAGAAATTAATTTTCTTCCAGTGGATTTCAGAAATTATCCATCTACAATTTACAAGATTGCTCTCGTTAATAGTCACTGGAGTTCTTAGTGGGGGAGCCAGAACACAATCTCTATATTAAAAAAAGATAAAAGGTAGAAGAAAGGGGTACAGAAATAGTTTGGGGTTTTTTTTTCAGTTACTGGGTGCTTCTATTCCTGCTTTCCCTATTGCTGCCTCAGGAAAAAGTAGTTTTTTAAGTATGTTCGCATAGAATGGTCCATACACTTGTTTATTAAATTCTACAATGCTTGCAAATTGAGATCCAACAAGTTCCATCTCTGGTTGAATCACAGAAAGGCCTCCTGGCAGTGCAGGCGTACATTTCCGAAAACTTGGAGGAGCAAGCAAGCTTTTCATGAACAACTGGATCCGTTTATCTGAAACACAATATCAAGTATGCTCAGAACAGTGTAAATCCAAGATGAAGACACACTCACCTCCCAAGTGCTCTGTACATCAGTACAAGAAATTCAATAATAGAGGTAACTACACTTTCCTAAGCCTCATCTTTCAGAAGGAAGCAATATGAGAAGCCTTTTGCAGCTGGCTCCTAAGAGGCAGACAGAGCATTACCCTGTCGCAATGAAGTACTTTCACTAAAAGGTAGTAGATAGTAACCAAAAACCCTCTGGGTTTAAACCCAAAAATGACAGAGGAGAGACTGAGTATCCTTCAAAGCTCTGCTATCTCTCGGCCTTTAAGGACACGTTTAGAATTTTTCCTCACTACACCAAACCACACCTTGCAGCATACCCAGAGCACAGACTCCAGGTAAGCAATATTTCTTTACTCTTAGCTAATCCAGTATTTTACTGCACTAAGAAAGTGCTTTTAAAACAGCTAATTAAATTTTAAAACTTACTTCCAGCAAGCTTATCTAAGAGCTTCTATATAGACACATACAGTAAGACAGTGATGTATTTTCTTACTAACCAATCAAGGAACTGACGGGGTTATTCTTCTCAACAATACTTGTGATTTGAGCCATTAAATTATTCTGCATTTCTGCATTAAGAGTGGGAAGATCTCTTGCAGTGAGAGACTCATTCACTTTGATGCAAATCTGAACACCAATAGCATTTAGAGCTTCTTTCAAATCAAAAGTTCTGAAAGATAAAAAAAAAACAAAAAAGAAAAGCATTAACAAGATTTACAGTTTCTGCACCAGTTTAAAGTGAATTTACTATCTCTTTTTCCCTTCATTTTCAACCTGCCCTCTGCAATGGTACAATATAAAAACATTATCAGCAGATTTCTGCACTTCTACAGATATAAGACAAGTTAGCATCTGTAAGATAAGGATGTCAATTGGAAAAAAAAGTCATTTTTAGCATGCAGCAATGACAGACTCGCACTGACCTGGAGCTTATGCATTCCTTGGGGCTCGATTCACAGCATTTCACAAGGAAAAAGTAAAATGGAAGTTGTTGGGGTTTTGTTTTGTTTTGTTTTTTGAGACACTCTGAGATCACATCATACTTGCTTGTAGCACAAGCTGTAGCAACATTAGAGGCCATATAACTTCAGCTTCCTAAAGTAAACTTGAATCAACTGGCAAAAATGACTTGGGGAATATACTGCTGCAGCCCTCCTAGTATTAGAACAGTTCAGTTCAAAAGGATCTACCAACACCAAAGCCCAACTGCCTGCCTGACTTCAGGACTAACCAGAAGTTAAAGTGCAGTACAGAGAGCACCATCCAAACGCCTCCTTTTGCACAATCAACAAATGGTGGCTCTAACATTTAAACTGTTTTCCCCTGAGTTTTTAGACCTGCTTGGTATTCCCTGTTAAAAAGTAAGTATGAAGAGGGATAAACAAGGCCTTACTTCTTGCTCATGCCTTCAAGAAGGGGAACAGAGATTCTTTTCAGTAGGTTGGCAAAATCAGGCACATTTGCAATCGCTGCACCCACCATATTGTTTGTTATGAGACAAACACAAGCTATGATTTTTAATTGATTCAGCTTTTCTCTCAACTCCTGAAGACGAACTTCATCTGTTATTAGAGTCTAGAAACAAAACAGTAACACCAGTTTAGGGATACAGAGGGAGAAAAGCAGGGAGGAGGACAAATAGGATTTAATCATGAAACATTAACGCTTTTAACCAACAAATATGCAAAGTCAGACAAGACAGCAGTTAAAACATTTTGAACATGCAACACTGCACAAAATGGCATTATGCACAAGTACCAAAGTCAGACTGTGGTAGGGAAGAAAGATAAGGCCTCCAGTGAACAGAGCACCGAAGAAACTGCATTTTATTTCTCTTTGTTGCTGACAGTTATCTGCGGACAACAATTCAGGCCATGATGTGGCATGTTTCTGAGATCCAAAATACAGCAGCGATTAGGATTAGACAGAACAGTCTTCTGGAATCAGCTGTCTTTGGAAAAATGCCATCATCTGCAGTTGATGGACAGTGCATGACAAACTGTGCATAACAAACATCAGTTCAACCACCTGAACAGGTTCTGTGAGTCACCTATAATGCTGCAGGCAAAAAGCCAGCAGATCACACCAAGAATGTAATTACCACAGCTAAATGAAGTTTTTTAAAAATCAGTTTTAAGTTTAAAAGCTCACGATAACCAAATCTCCCCACTGATGAGCTGGGCATTAATATTCAACTGCTCAATAGTAATCTCATACTTCAACAGTCTAGATTCACCAGAAGATGCCTGTGCGGAGCTCTTATTCAGACTCAGTAGAAGAACGGTAAGATATTTTCCTTTTCTTCTGTTGACTGGGAGCGCTAAGAGCACCCCCATGTAGTCCAGGAATTCTCTGCCAAGCCACTAAGAATAGCAGCTAAGATGCTTGCTGCAGTTGCTAATTTTATCCTTGACTGATAGACAATTTCACACTGGCTTAATTTAAAGTGGCAGAGGTTGGTAATCAGGAGTTGGAGGGAAATACCAGTGATTCTTGAAGCAATAGTTTACATGCATAGAGAAACTATGAATATCCACTATAGTGAGCTTTAATTTCTTAATGACTCTGTCATAGAGTAAGAGATTCACAACCCAATCCCACCAATTCCAGTTTCTGCCATTTGTTTGGGAAAACAAGGTACTACAGACAGATCTCTCTCTCTCTCTCTCAAAAAAAAGTATATGTATGTATATATAAATAAAGAAAGCCAAGCATCATCAGTACAAGGTCCAGCTTTTGACCACAGGCATGACTGCTCTTAGGGTGGAGCTAGTGAGCTATATGGAGAGAGAAAACAAGCTTTTCTGGTTATTGAACTTGCCCCATCTCAGTTCAGAAAACAAAACTAGTCAATTTCCAAATTTACTACTCAGAAGATTAAGAACCACAAGAGAAATGTTTCACTCGTTGTCATTAATAGCATGATTATCATACTGCATCAATATTTTCATACAGCTAGAAAGCTGAAGACACCGGAACACACTGACCTCTGGAATTGTTTTGTGGTAGTCCCACCGTAGTAGTTTCAAGTAGCCATTGTTTAGCACCAGTGTAGGACTAATACTTGATTTACAACTATGATCAGCACCAGGGGATGAGGATGATTCATCGGAAATGGATGACAATTCATCTTCTATGGATTCCTTTATCCATTCTGTTGTGAGATCCAGAGCACCTAAGCATTGCAAATCAGCACAGATTTATCATATAATTCCATCAAAGCAGCAACTTGAGGCAGAAAGCTGAATAATGTAAGCAAGGTTAATATGTACTTCTGAATACTGAGAAAATGTGGTGGACACTATGCCCTCAGAGAAGCCAATCTTTCCCTTGCTTTTTTCATGACCATCTCAGCTGATCATCTTTGCACAAACCCAGTAAGAAACTGTTGGACTTCAGCCAAGACTAATGATAAAAACCCTCAAACTCCAAGGACCCAATTCACTTTTTCCTCTTTCAGGGAGGCCAGTAAGTAGTTGGGTCACAGGATTGGAAAGAAGAGGTGAAAGGAGAAACTGCATTAACAGCAAATCAATCCCTTTTAAGTTACTTGACAGGCTGCATTTATAAACACAGCCGGCTGTATCAACGGCTTAGGGTTCCCATTTTAGAAGCCAACACTTAAGAAGCAAGTTTACTCTTTTCCTCTCCTTTTTAAAAAGTTCTCTTAAAGGCTGCTTTGCAACATTAAGCAAAATGCGTACCGGTGGATCAAAGTGACCTAAAGAAGCTTTCTCAAAGTTTGCATTAAAAAAAAAAATCTCAAAACTTCTGCCCCTCTGACTTTTCAGGCACACTAACTGGTTTTCCATATATACTTCAGACTAACAGACTTGCTGGGTAGAAAGTAAGTCTCATCTTTCAATATATAACACCAGGCCTCTTTGTCTACAGACACTAAGAGTCGCTGTTTGTTTTTCAGATGCTACTCAATTAGACAAATACAAATTAGTCAGAAAACACCCAATAGACAAAAGATGCTTAACCATAAATCAGCATTTACTTACTGGAGTTTTTCCTCTAAGTTAACTAGAGAGAGATTCTGTAACACATCCTTAAACATATACATATATATATAATAGAGATTTAAATGAAATACAGCTTCAAGGACACCTACTTGGTGTTTCTTCAAGAATTTCCTGGAATTTTGTTCTTTCATAGTCCACCAAATTACGCCGAAGGTATGGTCTAAGGCTTTCAATTGTGTAATTTGCTACATCCATTTTCATCAGGTCCAGGACATGGAAAATTTGCCTGAAAGAAGAGAGATCTTAAAATAAGAAAGCTAGAACAGTCCATTGATTTTCATCAGTAGAAGTGAAGCACGCCTTCATTAGCACTTTAATTCCCATTTTGGTCAGGGTTCTCCTTCCTCGTTATTTAAATGTAGCAGTCCCAACTGTTACTTTTTTTTTTTTGTCTGAATACTTGCAGGAAGCATGCAATTAAAAGTTCAAGGTAGATTGAATACGCCCTCTGAATTTTGAAAGAATGAACAAGACTGAAACAGCAGTCTCAGAAACATATTATTTCAAGTGGTGTTGTTGCTGTTCAGTGTTTAACTACTCGGAGTCAGTAGTTTTAATTCAGGCACTCAACTCACTGCATTAGGATGGACATTACATCCCAGTCACAGAATGTTACAGCAATTGCCTCTTGCCTTTAATGCTTCTGCTGCACAAGTTTTCTTACAGTATGAGAACAATTAAAAAATGCCACTATTTAAGACCTTCCCCACCATCTTTCTCTGCCCAGATGCTCTATGAGACTAGAGATAGTTTTTTTCCTGTGGAAAAACCACCCAAATACCAACCTCAGTAATTCTACAATATTTTCAGTTGCTTTTAACTGTTTTATATCGTTGTCTCTTATTGGAGCACATAATTTTCCCATAGTGTTGATGATATAGTTAGCTAGCCCATGAATATCAACAGCATTGTGTTCTGCCTGCTGCCTTATAAGATCTGTGTCCAAAACTTCACAAATTTGATTTTGAATCCTGTTTGCTCCTGGAGCCAGGAAGGAAAGAAGAATCTGAAGTAGGGGGAAAAAAAAACATGAAAAGCTTATCAATAAAAAACAAAGCACTTTGTAAACATGTTAAAATAAGATTAGTATTAGTGTCAAGTGTATTTAGCTGTAACAGGATAGATTAAGACTGGACACAATCTAAGGTAGCAAGAAAAAGGCTGTGTAATCAGACAGAAACCAGTGGAAATGTTAAGCTTTGAGAAGAGTTTTGACTTGCAGCTAACCATCCTGCACTGAAAGCTGATTGGACATGCAGCCATAATGACAATTAATATAAATTTATTATTAATATTCTGTATAATCATGGCTTCATTTTAAAAGCAGGAACTCAAAACGTTGGCTTCACTGTGAATTAACAGAACCTTCAGTGAATTACTAGACTCAGACCTGATAAAAATACTGGAAAGGGAGAAAAAAGTTACCTCCTTAATTTCCTCAAAGAGCTTGATAGCATGTTCATATTCTGGAGGGTCTTCATTCAGTTCCGATTCCAGGTGATCCCAAAATGCCTTGTGTACTATTTGTTTCACTGTGCCTGCTAAGCTGTGGAAGAAGTCAATTACAGACAGAGAGAAAGACCACTAAAGAGCCTTCATTCTTGGCAGAAGTATTTTAGGGTTAACCCAGTGACTTGCTGGAAACATACAACGCATTGCCAGCTGTCACATGACCTGAAAAAATACTTTCCTTGTACTGTAGACCATCAGCTCCCAAAACATGACCTACACCAAGAAGTCTTCCCCAAAACACTGTGTTAGAAAGTGCTGCAGGTAATTCAAATGCAGTTATAGAGATACTGCCTTTCCTTTTTCCTTACCAAATTTATTCTGTTAGTCCTAACCTTGTGTGTTATGTGCTAAGCTTTCTCAAAAAATGCATCCATCATATAATTATCACTTAAGGGATTTCTGCAACTAAAAATTTTATTTTCTGTCATGTTAATTTTCTCAAGAGATGAGGTTTTTAAGTTAAAAAGTCATCTGTAATCAAGAACATTTTAATCACCTACAATGAGGAAAGTATTTCTCACTTCCTCTAGATCTCCAGATCCTTTTACACCTCCTTCGGTGTAGTATTGGAGACAAATCAATGATGAGCCTTATCTTCCATATTGTCATGAGACCAAATTGCTACTACAAGCAGCTACACAGAAGCTCACTATTTCACCTTCTCCACAGGACTAAACTACACAGAACAAACCTATACTTGTTATTTTCATTATGTTAATTCATGTGACATTAGCCTTTTACCTTCCACATGACATATAAGACAGAGCATAAGATGCTCTATTTGTATCAAGCCAGTTGGATGGCAATACTTGCTCTGAGCAAGACAGCTTTGACAGCGACTCTTGGAGTTGCATTAGAAACATCCATAGCCTTTCAAAACGTAGTGCTGTTTGTTTGCTTTAATGCTACTTTAATGCTGCCTCTCTTTTTAATCTCCATCTTGCTTTGTGCAAAATCCATGCCCTTACCTGTTCTGTGGGAGGTCTTCGTGTTTTATACAGAAATTTGCATTTACAGCAATTTCATGAGCTAATGTCAAGTTGGATAAATTTCTCGCAGCTGCCATCAGTTCATCAAATGTAATCATCTTGGGAGGACTTGCTGCTGGATCAAACAAAATCAAGACAAAGCACTATGGTAGGTAAGTGCAATTCAAAGTATTATTAAAAATTAGCAGCCTTGCACACAAGTAACAAGGCAAGAAATTTTGCTTCTTGCTAATTGGACTCTAGTGCTTTGGAAGAAAAGAAGCTAGGATTACCAGACCTTTATATCTTCTTAAAACACTAACTCAGGAAACTCCCAGCTTATCGGGTGTGTGTGTGTGTGTGTGGATGGGTGGGTAACACCACATTTTTTAAAGCAGTTCTATGTTTTTGCATCTTAACGGGGATAGTTTTCTTTCCTTCAAAATGGAACCTTACAGTCCACAGACTTCCTGCCAGTTGTTCTATAGGATTCACCAGAAGAAAAGCACAGGCAATAACAGATATCAGACTTGCACTGTAATCTGGAGCACACGATAATGCTTCTCTTGCCTGCAGAGAAGGTTCTAACGTTACCCATTTAATAACCCCCTACTAAAGAACCATAGCAAATGCATCATAAGTTAGTCCCTTTCTTAAACAAATAGGAATTAAGAATGTAAACATGTCTGAAGTTTATTTGAAAGCAGGAGTATTTCTAAGATCCCTGCTTTTAAATGCTAAGTTCTCCCATTTAATATCTGTGACTATTGTTCTGTCATTATTACTCTTTAGGAGTCTAGAGCTAATTGCCAATTGCTCCACTAATAAGCCTGTTTTAATGCAAGATTTCACTTATTTGGACACTAACCAGGTATGCATGGTTTGAGAATGCTTACAGACACCAATACTAAGCACATTTAATTAAGGTGTTATTTATCAGTACTCATTCAGGAAATATCATAGAAAGGTCTGGGTTGAAAAGGACCACAATGATCATTGAGTTTCAACCCCCCTGCTATGTGCAGGGTTGCCAACCAGCAGACCAGGCTGCCCAGAGCCACATCCAGCCCGGCCTTGAATGCCTCCAGGGATGGGGCATCCACAGCCTCCTTGGGCAACCTGTTCCAGTGTGTCACCACTTCTGTGTGAAAAACTTCCTCCTAATATCTAACTTAAACCTCCCCTGTCTCAGTTTAAAACCATTCCCCCTTGTCCCATCACTATCTACCCTTGTAAACAGCCGTTTCCCTTCCTGTTCATACACTCCCTTCAAGTACTAGAAAGCCACAATGAGGTCTCCCTGGAGCCTTCTCTTCTCCAAGCTAAAGAAGCCCAGTTCCCTCAACCTTTCCTCATAGAAGAGGTGCTCCAGCCCTCTGATCATCTTAGTGGCCCTCCTCTGGACCCACTTCAAGAGCTCTGCATCTTTCTTGTGCTGGGGGCCCCAGGCCTGGACGCACTACTGAAATATCTTCCTTGTGCAAATGAGTGTTCAATCCTAGTGTTTACCAGATAAATATTAAAATCATAGATTAAACTCATGCAACTTCAGGTAACACTGAGTTAATTTTATGTTGTAAAAGATTTCATTTCAAACAGTGTGGCCCAAAATCCACCCTTTGCACATAAAGGGCAAAGTGAGTTTGGTTGAGTGAGAGACTGCTACCAACACCAAGATTAACTCTAGACTAGGATACAGGTAGTGGCACACTTGCCTTGCATTTTCTAAAGGGAAGAAGCCAACAGAGACACCTCCACAGACACAGCTATCAGTGATACTCCACACAAAAAGAAATGTGCTGCTCCATGGCCATGACAATATCACACATTACATTTAATACCCTTAAACACAAATTCAGACTCCCAGGCTTTGACCACTACATGAAAGAGACAGAGGATAGGCTATCCTTAAGTGTCAAGCACAGGTAAGGTTGAAATAGGCTTACAAGCTGGGGAACTGGGTTTGCTTGAAGAATCGCTGTTAAAGCTCTGTCTTGAATATTCAGAGTCACTAGAAGAAGCTGTACTTTCAGAAAGGCGAGAAGAATCTGAATCACTGTTCTGGTCATCGTTGAGAGGCATTGTGCTTCCCTTTAGCTGGTGAATTAAACAAGATCTGGAAAGACAAACACACTTCCTATGTTTTTTGGTTTTGAAAGTTGAGTACAGATTACGGTGTACAAGGAACAAGTCGTTGTCTTCCTTATAAAAAGTGCTACAAAAGCGACCTGTCTCGACATATGCAGCATCATGCAGTTATTAATAAATTGTATCTGTCCTGTACAAAATTTATATACTTTTGCCATTCCATATTTTACCATCTCTAACATAATCGATCTTTAAATGGATTAAATTGAAAACAAAAAACTCAACTACTGATAGCAACTCCCCTGATTGCTCACTGTCAGAATTTGGAAGCTCTCAATCTCAAAATATAAAGACATTTATCAGGGTGTTACCATCCCCCAGCTGACTTCACCATCAAGTGATGTTTAGCAATTAGCTTCCTGCCACAGACTGACACTGAGAGCAACAACTGAAGCAAGCAGAGATGTTGCTGGGGAAGAATGGGCAAGTAGTTCAGAGTGCCAAATTTCTGACATGATGCCTCCAGAAGCCCAGCCTGATGCTTTAAGGCGAGACCTTGCTCAAAATCAGACTGAAAATGGCAGAGACCCCAGAAATACTGCTCTAGGGGTGAGAAGGCAGGTAGGTCTTTATGCTTTAATTTAAACAGTAACACTAAGTCTCTAGCACTACCTTCAGTGTACGTGACAAATAACATCCTATGAAGCTTCATGCTTCATTGTGCTGTCTTCATAAGGCAACTGCCTCCCAGGCAGATAATCTGCAACTACACAGAACTTGGACAGTTGCACTGTTCAATGAAGATGATTAATAGTTCTAAGTCAGGAAGTAAAAATATGTTAATCATCGCATTAAAATGTGAAATTGGAAGACAGTCATAACTACTCCCAGAGGAATTTGGCCCAGATACCAAAAGGAGCGGACCATCATTGACGAAGTACCCTGTAGTACCCTGTAGTAGACTTTATGAAAAGACACAGCCAGCAAGTAACATGACTTCACTTACAATTAAACAGCATCAGCATAAGCAGGCAAAGGATACTGCACTTTGCAACTCCACTAAACCTGGAAAAAGCCACTTATGGCAGCAAAAGGATGATCATTGCATGTAGTTATACGAATCAATTATTGTGGGGTTGTGAGGTAGACAAAAGAGGACGAGGATTATGATCTCTTCTGTTAGCTCTTAATTACAGCTTAGAGTGATTTCTTGGGCACCAGCTCATGCTGAAGAGACCTTTACAACTTGAGTTATTCCACTGATGAATACTCCCATGTTAATTGTGTTGATTAATAGTTGTTTGGTGTTTCTTTCCTCCTCCGCCCCCAAGAGGAAAGATGATGCATTTGAGTGCCTTTCTGCTCTGTTTTTCAAGGGGATCACATCAACAAGGACAGCTTTACATCAGTGTATAGAAGGTCATAGGTTCAAGGCTTTCAGCTCTAGTTCATACAACCATAGAATCCTTACAATTGGAAGGGACTTCTGAAGGCCACCTAGTTCAACTCCCTGAACAGGGACACCACAGATAGATCAGGTGCCCAGGGACTGATCCAGCCTTGCCTTGGAAGTTTCCAGGGACAGGGCATTCACCACAACTCTGCTGCAGAGCCTCACCACCCTCACTGTAAAAGATTTTTTCCTTATATGTAACCTGAATCTCCCCACTTTAAGCTTGAGGCCATTTCTCTTTGTTCTATCACCACAGACCCCATTGAAGAGTCTGTACCCTTCTTTCCTGCAGCTCCCCTTTACATACTCATAGATCAATATCAGGTCACTTCAAAGCCTCTAGCTGTGGTACATAATATTAGAAGTCTTTTATTAAAACAGTGATTTTATCATACTTAAACTGAAATATATATTTCTAGTACTGTTTAGGCAAAATAAAGAGTTGCGAGGAAACTTGGCAAGCCAAAAGCCTCAGAAATATTTTCAGTGGAAATGGCACTCATTTAAGTTACAATTAGAAATGAGTCACTCGTTTGCGTCATGCAGAAGTAGAACCCCTCTACTGTACTTGTGTTACACATCTCAAAGCTAAACCTGATTAGAAACCAGCTGTGACAAGTAACCTCACTGTAGACATACACAGCAGGTTCCTGATGTGGAACCGCTTGCTTACAGTAACTTCTGAGCTTGCAAAGCATGTGTTACTCACCCATCTATTGCTTCTGCATCAACACAGAACTGAAATTCCTAGCTAGAATCATGCCTAAACCCTCTTTATTCATATTCAAATAACTAACCTCCAGAAGGTCAATGTTGCATGTGGTCCATGGAAAAAACTGCTGTGTGTTGTTAGATGTGTACTGGCCCAAGAGGTCTTGTAAATCCCTTGCCTTCACAGTGTGCCTACTGTTTCAGTCTAGATATTAAAAGAACAGGAAAGAGATCAAATAGATATTAAAAAGGAAAGAAATTAAATATCACAGCATTTATACATCAGGAACTTCCCCTTAGCCATATGATAGTTTTAATAACATATTCAAATAATCAAATATTCAGACTTGCAAAGCATTTCTAACAGTACGCAGTACCAAACCATCCACAGAACCAAGACAGCATTTTCTATCACAATCTTATGCTCAAAATAATTCAAATAGTTAAGGCAAAAATTAGATTTCTATAAATGTTAAGTACTTACACAGTACTCCAAAGCAAAGGATCTTACAGCAACAAATAGTTGCATCTGAAAGACAGCCATGACTTATTTTGATGCACTGAGAATGTACCTGCTCCTACAATTCATGCTTACAAACACACACACAGCAGAGAAGCTGTTAAGAGTGTTTTAGGAGACTTAAGTCCCAACAAACACAAGATGGCACATTAAAAAAAGCACTGCAATTTTTGCTGTAATAAATATATTTCCTAGTATAATGCCTCAAGTGGTGAGGAAGAAAATGGGTGTACTCTGCATTCAGAACATTACTGCTAAACTTGAAGTTTATAAGATAGAGAAGGCAGCAGCACATCAAAGAAAACAAATGAATATGCAAGCAGGATCCAGAAATGCCATCTAGGTTTTAATGTTACCCAACAGCTAAAGATAAAGGAAAGAACACTCATTGAGAACATCAAAATACAAACCAAAATGGGCTTTTTTAATTAGTCACAATAAAGGATCAAGCTACCTAGTCCATTCTTCATAACGTACACTGCAAGAGCTTCTTGTCCTAATGCTTCTCAGAAGTTACTAAGGGCTAAGTTCACAAGTAATTTTAAGTGACTATTAATGCAGTTTCCAAGTAAGAAATACAATGGCTGCTCTGAAAGAAATGCCTCCCGTTTTACGTTGGCTCACAACACCAGAGGTGGCTGTTGGTGGTATGGCACAAGAGGTCAAACCTTCCCACTAATATACCATTACATATTGTTGCCATGTGACAGATGGCAGCAGAGGGGCAGTCTGACAGAACAGCACCTGACACAGAAGTATGCGTGAAGCAAAGGTGTGTCAGTGAATTCCTCCATGCACAGAAATGGCACTTGTTGACATTCATCAACGTGGATGCAAGCACAATAAGGTGGTGGATGGTAAAATACCGTGCATCGTCTACAGAGGACAGAATATTACAAAGGCAGCACGCTTTTTATTGCTGATGGAGATACAGTTAATGACAGCAAACACTCTCAGAAATAGTGTTTTGTTATTGAGAATGCACTCTGTTCACTGATTTTATTGTGCTCTTCGTAGCTGTTGTAGTTTCCTTAGAAATAAACAGGAGGCATTGCTTTCAGAGTGACCTACATATATATATAAAAAAAAAAAAACCTTTAGCCTTCCAGGAGCTTTTTAACTCTCTATCCTGAATAAACAACACCCTCTTCTAATTTTTAATACGTTCATTAAGCTTTATATATTAGGGTCTTGTTTTAACACACAGCCTTTCTATCAAAGGCTCTGTCTGTGCTTACAACTTGCTCTGCTCCTCCTGCTTTAAAAAACAATGCATTTACTTTAGGTATGATATGTTTGGCAGTGGATTTTATTATAGAGTGCTTTCTTTTGATCAGTCCCATTTTGTTTGTTGCTTTTATTTACCCCTCCCCACACAATCTGAGGGGCTGGAAAGGAACTCTGCAGATCACCTGCCCAACCCACTGCTAAAACATGTTCCCTACAGTAGGGGAATCTATTGTAGCCTAAATGTGATGTCAAGTTAAAAATACCTTCTACACATATAAAGCTTTAGTCGATTTTTCTACCTGCAAGTTTCCAGCTAATGTAACAAGGAACCATAGAATCACAAGGTTGGAAACGACATACAGCATCATCTAGTCCAACCGTCCCTTGCACAGATGGCCGTGCTGTTGAGGCAGCTCTGGATCACTCCATATAGGAAAGAAGTGCACTGTACAGAGGTATTGTATAGCTGTGCTCTTGCAGTTACCCTTCACCCCACCTGACCGCTGTGGAGGTGCCCAAGATCACAAGGTGTGATTAGTTCTCAAGAACACACTTTTTATTCCCGAGGGCTTCCTTTAGCCGTTATCTTAGGAGGCACCTGGGGAAAAAAGTTCAGAAAGCTTTTTTTCCTTCAGATAACAGCTTCACAGACCACCTTTCCACAGTGCAGCTTTGTTCAACAGAGCCCTTCATCCATACGCACTTCCCTCTCAGTGCTCTGTCCAGCTGGACCGCTGCACGGGATTTTATCTCACTCATTCCGCCAGACTGATGCTCTATCAGCGAGGCAGCATCGGCTCGGGTTTCCCTTCTCGCTGCCTGTCAGCTCTCGGCCGCAGGGCACAGGAGCAGAAAAGCGCCTTTGTTGAGCGTTACTCCGGACAGCTTCGACTCTCCGCACGCGGAGCTCTCCCTTCATCCCGAGGGCTGCACGCAGGACGGATCAGAGCCCTCCGCCCCGCACAGCCGAGGGGCCTCAGACAGCGGCTCTGCTCCCGCCACCGGCTCCTCCTCTTCCTCCCTGGCCTGTCTCCTCCCCCGGCCCCATGTTTTTAACAGTTTGGCACTGCTCGACCAAAACAAACAGCGTTACCAAGGACGGGCCCGGGGGGGGAAGGAGGAAAGACGGGGAAGGGCGAGCCGCTCCGCCAGCCCGGCTGTCCTGACCTCAGCGTCCGCCCCGGGGTGCCCTCGTTGCTCGCTGCCCACGGAACTCCGCGGCTGTGCCCGTGAGAGGGGATACCCCCGACGGACAGCGGGACAGCCGCCCCCCGCACCACACCGGAGGGCAGCGACCCTCGGAGCAGGACTCGCCCCGTAGCACCCCGTCCCAGAGCCACCACACGGCACAGCTGCCCGTTCCTGCTCACTTACCGCAGCACCAGCAGCCCAGCTCCCCGTGCGACGCTCGCCGGGGTTTTAAACACCCCCTCGGGTTTATGTAGCAGCCCGGACTATGAGTGCCTTCCTCGGGCGCGCCCATCTCTGACGGGAACGGGGAAAGGAGTGTGGGGGGGAAGTAACTCCTGCCCGTCAGCTGTCGGCTATCCTGAGAGATTCAGGTCATCTCCTCCTCATCCCCACAGAAACAATGTGTGTCCCCCAGAGCCGAGCACTAAGCGAGGAGCAAGAGGAGGTGACGGAGGAAAAACTCCGTCGCGCCCCCCCCCCCCCCCCCCCCCCCCCGTGCGGAATGGGCTCGACCGGGGGAAGGCCGGCCAGAGGGCTGGGTGGTGTTTACGGAAGAGCGGCGTCGAGCCGGGCTGACCCCCCCCCCCCCATCCACGGAGATGGGCGCGGCCTCCTCACAAAGCCCTGCCCCCGAGCCGCCCTAAGGCTGGGCGGTGTGTGGGCTTCCGCGGGGGGGGGCGTTGGATGGGGGCGAGTGAGGTGGGTAAAGGCAGCATATCACGGCGGGCCCGTCTTTTGTTCGTTCTGCTGCTGAGGAAGCTTTAAATTTGCTCCTAGCCCCGGTACCCTGCTCAGTGACAGGGGTCAGACTCCCCCCGCCGCCATCTTGCCTCCCCCACTGCCCCCCGCCGCCATCTTGGCCTCAGGGCAAGTATGAGGCATTGAGTACCTGTGGCATTAGGAGGCCCGGTTAGCACCTGCTGAGGAACGCAGCGCTGAAGCAGTTGTTACCGATGCCTTGCTCATTGCTGAGTGGCCTTACCAACGAGCAGGCTCACACACCTGCTGGGCAGCAATGCCTGACGGGGCTGCCATCGCTTCCTGCCACAGGAGCTGTGTGCTGCCCTCTCCTTGCCTCCCAGGAAGCACGGAGGGCAGAACGCTGGCAGTCATTAGTAGCTGCCTCAGAGATGAAACCAAGCCCTGCTGCTTAGGGAGACAGAGAGCTCCCCTTCCTGTGGACAACGACACTTAAGACAAGAACTGTGTGGACAGTTGTTGCATTCTCAAAGACCAAAGCCTGCTGTAGGTTTTATGAATGCAGGGTGTACTGTTTGCCCTTGCAAGAGCCAAGGGTCCTGTTCAGGCAGCAGTAGTGGCTCCCAGAGAAGAGAACACCTGTCAGCCCTGATGCTCTAGTCCAGCCTTTGGAGACGTTAAATGAGATTAAATGCAACAGCCTAATCCGCTTGCGTCCATAAAGAAGACAGCATTTTAAATAACTATGTTTGTACTACTTTGTCCTAGTTTTTGCATGACGCATGGCGGCGATCATCTCAGAGAAGCTTGTAAGAGCTTTGGAGAAGACTGACAGGCTACAGCTGGACTGCCATGTACAGGACTGTTTTTACTTACAAATATATTATTTATTATATATTTCATACATTTTGGATGGGAGTGAAGAAAACACAAACTCTGATCTTTGCTGTGATGGCTGCTGTTGTCCTTTGTTAATTAAACAGCTGTATCATATAAACTTGCACAAACAGTGCTTGGAACAAGCATCGGGGCAGTGGCTCAGGGACCATTTGGTGTGCCTTCTGTACAGGCCAGCAACTGCAGAAGCCTCTGGTGCTCAGGACTACTCAGACAGGGGAAAGGGATGCCCCGCCAAGTAAACTAGCTTATAAAAGTACTCCTGAAAAGAATGGCTTTAAAACAGTATTTTCTTTTTATTTACAGCACTGCCCTTCCCCATAGCACGCTGGCTGATTGAAAGCCATCTATAGTACCCAGCTTTCTTTATTGCTCTAGAGAGAGACCAAGGCAATGAGGCACCAAATTCTTGCTTGAGGATTCCAGTGTACAGGCCTACACACTGTAGTACTTAGCACTTAACCACTTTTTTAGTTTCAGTTCCTCATGGTCCAGAGAACATGAAGCTATAGTCCACTCTGCAGATCTTGAGGAAAATTATTTACTGTAGAGATTTTCACCATGGAGAAATGTCATTCATTTCTCATCACCTGTGTCTTCTGCAGTGTTAGCCAGGAAAATAATTGTACAGCCTTTACATTTGTTCTAGTCAATCAAAAAGATCAATGTCCATTTCTCATAAGGACGTACAGGCACAATTGAAGTTTGACTGGTGTCTCAGGTTGGCCTTCATTATTGGCCTTTCTTTAGAGAACCACTGTTAACTGAAATGAAATAATAATTTGTGCTCAGCCTTTGCAGCAAGCTAGCTCATAACTTTTCCTTATCAGTAAAACTGGCAGAGACAATAAAGCTTACATTTAACGCACTGTTTTATCCTCCCCAAGGCAACGTGGCTACTGAATGATAAGTGCAGCTGCATCTGGCCCTGCAGGTCAGAAATGTCCCAGTGTGTGACTGACTGATGGCTACAGTGGGAGGAGAGGGAAAGGGCAAGGCATGTTGTTGTTTACACCAGGGCTCATGACAACAAAGTTGAGAACATATCTTGAAGTCACAAGATATTTCGCCCTAATCCTAATAACTGAGCCGGGCAGACTGGCTTTACCACTAACAGATGGATGTTAAGACTTTGAGTTGCCTGAGACCATCAGGCCCAGATTTCATAATAGGCTCAAGGGCAAGACAAAAAGTCTGCAAAATAGGTGTAAAAATGCTATCTCCACCTGCGCTTCAATTAGGTATTCCAGGGAGAAGTCAGTCCTGTGAGAAGGAAACAAGACTGCTGCTTTTTCCCACTGACTATTCAAATTTAATACAGGCAAAACTGACCCTATGTGAGTGCTGAGTTCCTCACTAGGGTCAGGGCGGTCAGCTAACCAAGTTCTGTGGCATCTGTAATCTGGAGTCACTCCAGCATCCTTTCCAGTGAGAGGCTTTTGACCTCATATCTGTGTGTGTGACAGAATTATGGTGATACATGCCCAAGACGTTTAACTGCTATGTTTTCCTTTCATGACCCATGCCAGTAGTTACTAAGTGGAATATCATGTATAGGCTGAATACTTTGGTTCACACAAATCCTTGGCATAAAGATCAGATGGCTGAAATATGGGGCTGTGTGATCCTGCCTAGGTTTAGGATTCACTGTCTCTGAGGAATACTCAATCCAAACTTTATTTAAAAAAAAGAGAAGAATGTTCTGGAAATCCAAGTGAAAACAGACAAGAAAATGTCTTCCAAGACAAGACTTGGTCGGATTTCTTGCTGTAATCAAATAGTGGAATAGATACATTAGCACCCCAAGCTTTTCTCTTGTAAGGAGTTACGGCTTGCATGTATACGTAAAGAACTTCCACTCATGGAATAATTCCTGGCAAACAAATGCATTTCAGCATAACACAAAAGCACACGAAGGAAATAAATCAAATTTGCACTAGTAGTTCAGCAGCCTAGGTACAGAACTGGAAAGAGCTTCTTGCTTGTAACATTTTGTTATGTCTTCAAGACCCAAAACTATGTATGAAAGATCTCTGCCCAGAAGTCTGAGTAGAGCTTTGAAGGATTATTTTCATTGATTGTATGTCTTGCACAGAATTGCTCTTCACTTTCATCCCACACATTTCTTTAATACAGGCAAATAACAGATACAAACATGAACACAGACTTTTTCAAAGTTAGCTTTACATAGAAAGATACATACTAAAATGCAGGGAAAAAAAGCAAGGTCTGAGGGAGTAACCAACTGCCAAGAGCTTTTTGTTGCATTGTTCCTTAAAAACAAACCAGCAAATCGTTTTGAAATCAACACCAGTACTATTTATTGTTTGATAGTTGTTTGCTCTTAGCCCAGGTCTAACTCCATGATTGCTTTGCATGTTACTCCTTATGAACCTCCTGAGAAAACTCAAGGCAAAAGCATTGATACAAGTCTACCAGGTAAAGCCTCTTCCCTAATAGCTGTGAAAGAAAGGGGCAATAAAGAATCAGCTTACATTGTTCACCATCTGGTGATTAAACGATAAAATAAAAAAGAATCCTTGATAGTCCATCCTGGTGACCTACTTGCTCAGCATGTCTATCAGGAAAAAAGGAGGCGGCATTAAAAACTGAGCGGCCTCATTTCTGTCTGAAGTAAAGGTAAGCACTGGGACAAAGCAGCAGAGAAGACATTTTTGCATGTTTTGCTATTTAGGATTCTCCAGTTACAAACTCTGTCATATTGGATGCTTTATCACAACACTGTTCCAAGTCGAGAATGCTGGCTCCAAGGATTGGAAGCTGCCAGCTTTATGCAGACACCACCTGACTGCAAACTGTCCCTAACCAGCTTTGAAATATCATCTCCAATATGCATTTTGCTCTGAATCTTCAGGCACCTCACTTAACAGAAAAAAAGTTTTTTTGGTAGGAATGGTGAGACACTGGCACTGTCCAGAGAGGTGGTGGACCCCCATTCCGGGAGACATCTAAGGCCAGAGTGGAGGGGCTCTGAGCACCCTGGTCTAGCTGTGGGTGTCCTGGTTCATTGCAGGGGAGTTGGATTAGATGGCCTTTGGGGGTCCCTTCCAACTCATATGATTCTGTGGACAGAACAAACTTTGCTTTCACTTTCAGAGGGAACAGTGAAGTACTGTTCAGCACAGGGGGTTCAAGAACTGAGGAAAGGCAAGTAAACTGCAAGTGCAATGTATTCCATCAGCATATACAAAGAAGTCTGTATTGCTGCTGCCTGGATGTTGAGGTTAAAAGAAAGCATCCCTTAGTTGCTTTTTGTCAGTTAGGACTCACTTCCAGAACTATAACCCACAGTTAAAAAAGTCAGATGCTGTGACCACCTTTGCCTTGCCCCTGTGCGCGATCGTAGAATCATTAAGGTTGGAAAGACCACTATGCTCATCTAGTCCAACCATCAGCCCATGTCTGTGACTGCTTTAGCCCATGTCACTGATGGAATCATAGAATGGCCTGGGCTGAAAAGGACCACAATGATCATCTAGTTTCAACCCCCCTGCTGTGTGCAGGGTCACCAATGACCAGACCAGGCTGCCCAGAGCCACATCCAGCCTGGGTTTGAATGCCTCCAGGGATGGGGCATCCACCACCTCCTTGGGCAACCCAGCATGACAGCTTCTCTTTTCTGGAACACTTCCAGGGACAGTGACTCCACCACCTCCCTGGGCAGACTGTGCCAGTGCAGCACCACTCTTACCGAGATTTTTTTCCTAATATCCAACCTGATGTGTGGACACTTTTACATTAAGGGGCATTGTTACCTGAAAGGTCACCAATCCCCCATCCCTTAATCCATCACTGACTAAGGGGGTACACTGAAAGGTCTGTGCCCAGAACATCCTTACATCTTTCAGTGAGCTGGCAGAGAAGTTGGGTGCCTATCAGCCAACAGTCACTATGCTAACTGCTGCCACCAGCGCAAAAGAAATTAAAAAGAGGTACGATGCTGATGAATTGAAGGCGTGTTTTTGACACGCCTAAATTTTCCTGCAGCACGGTCTGTCCTATAGCCCGCACAGGGCTTCGGTGCCGCGCAGTGCAGCGCCGCGTTCCCCTCGGCGCTGGGGACGGCCTCGCTGCCCGCCCCCACAGAGACGGCTCTGTCCCCGTCTGCGTGGCGGCGGGCTGCCCCGCGGGGGCCCAGGCCCGGCCCCGCGTGCGTGGCGGTTTCGCGGAGCGGGGCGGGGCGGGGAGCGGGCGCTGCCCGGGCCGGCGCCCCCGCCCCATCGCACGGCGGCGGCGGCTTCCCTCCTTCCTTTCCTCCCTCCCTCCTTTCCTCCCGCCTTCGCTCCCCTCCTGCCTCCTTCGCTCCCGCCGCTCCCGCTCGGCGCACGGGGTCGGCCCCGTCCCGCCATGTCGGCCGCCAAGCACCGGGGCCCCAAGGGGGGCAGCCCGCCCGCCGCCGCCAACGAGCGGGGCGCGCAGCCGGGCGGCTCCGAGGAGGCGGCGGCCAAGAAGCCGGCGGCGGCGTCTCACGGCCGGGGCGGCCGGTCCGGGGCGGGGGGCGGAGGGGGCCGTTCCGGAGCCGGCCCGCGGCGCGGCTGGGCGCTGCTGCTGGGCGCCGCCGTGGTGCTGGGTGCCGCGCTGCCCGCCGGCTGGTACGTGCGGCAGCTGCGGGAGGAGGTCGGGCGGAGCGCCCGCGAGAGGGAGGCCTCGGGGCGGCAGCGACAAGAGCTGGCCGCCACGCTGGACGCCGTGGTGCAGAAGGTAGCGGGGGCGGCGGGCGGGGGGAGAGCGCCCCGAGGCGGACGTCGGGCGTGGGGGAAGGGGGTGCGCCGCCGAGCCGCGTCAGTGAGGATGCTGTCGTGGACCGCGGGGCCTCCTGAGGAGTCCGCCCAGCTGGGCTCGCTCGGTGCGAAGCCATTTTATGTAAAGCGGCCGGCACGCTGACGTGGTGGTGGGAGAGCAGACCGTGCCGCCGGGATTTCCACCATTGCGAAGTTAAAAGGGAGCCTTCTGGACACGTCCGATGTGCGCCGAGGCCGGAGGTGTCAGTAGTACGGCTGAGCGTGGATGTGGATGTGGACGTGGCAGGAGCTGCTGTGATGCTGCGCACAGACCCTCGGTCGACAGTGGAGGTGCAGAGCCGTGCCACGAGCACTGCTCCAGCTACAGGGCCTGCCCGGCTCCTGCTGTCTGTAGCACGGAGTGCGGGGCCAGGATGGCCAGCATCGCAGCAGAGATGTGGAGTGGTTGACAAAGGGTGTGGCTCGAGGGACGCAGAGGAAACACTCCTGAGTTTTTTCACTTGAGCATTACTAGCCCTCGAGCCAGAGCTTCACAAATGCACTGCCCATCTGGATATGTCCCTGGGTGCTTAAAACCTTAATAACACGGTGAATGTGAAAGCATATAATCAAAATATCAGTCTTCCATCTGGGGTGTAGTGCAGTGGGCTTGCAGGCAGTGTTTGAAGTTAGGGCCAAGACCAAGGCGGGGAAATTCCTGTCTCAGCTTAACTGCTGGGAGCTGCCTCCTGTGGGTGCCTGGCTCCCTGCGGGCCAAGAGCTTGTAGGATGAGCCTCAGCCATAGCTCTGTCACAGGAAGGGAACAGAAGATTCCCGTGAGAGGGGAAAGGGATGTAAGAATGCAGGGCCTTAGCAGCGTTTCGGAAGCAGACTGTAAGTAAGCCCGTCAAATTCACGAAAGGGTGCTGTTTGCTGCCTCTGTCTCTGCATTGTTGCAGATAACCTCAGATATCTTTTGCATATTCTGTGAGATAGGTATGTAGAGTTAGTTTATAAATAGTTGCTTTGAAAGAGAACCAAAACTTCGCTTGCCTGTTCCTAACAGATGGCTGAGGTGAGACACTCTAATACAAGAGTAAGAGGTGGGAAATGAAGGTAACACAGAGTTTCGGTGTAACCCTTGAAAGCTCTGTGGCTTTGTACTGCACTTACTGAAGAGTGTACTTGAAGGAGAGGAGCCCAGACTTTTATTTTGCCATTGCACATACGTGTGGGGTCCTGCACTGTACTTAGAGGGTGCTGGGTGGAGCTATCTCCTCTTCAGTCTTCTACTGCAGAAGGCTTTTGTCAGGGGTGTTATATAAACTCATCTGCTTTACAAATCAGCAGGAGGAGGAAAAAGGAAATGATGTGGAAGTCTGGACTAATATAGCACAGTTTTCAGAGAGATGTCCCCTGCCTTTTTCTGATGGCTTTTCTCAGGCTGACGTGTGAAGATGGTTAATTAAAAATATGAGTTTGGCAGTTTGGCAAATTCCCTCATAAGATGGGGAGGAGAACTTTGGTATACTCTCCTCCCAGATTTCTGAATTCCATCTATAGTGATATGGAAAACACTCTCTGTGTGGAAAAAAGTCAGAATGAATGACAGTCAAGACATAATGAAAGTGAGGTTGGTGAGTCAGAGGAATGGCTCTTGCCTAGCTGCAATAAGTGTGGCAGTATCACCTGCATTTTTCCCCCTTTCATTCATTTCTTGTTTCATGCATGAGCATGAGACAGTACAAGTGTGAGGAATGTAAAGTTGTTGCAAATGTTTTTACAGAGGAGAGGATAAAGGAAGTAATCTTTATGGGTGTTCTTAAAACTTCAGGGATCCTTTGGAGCAAGGCCAGGTTACATGGCTGAAGCCTGCAGTCCTTTCTTTGTGCAGCCTTCCCTTAAAATCTTGGCAAGGGGTTTAGTTTTGCAAAAATACAAATGAATAACTTATTTTCTTGTTAGTAAGTCTATTAAGTGTTTTGAGATGAATTTCTAGGCTCAGAGGCTGACAAGGAACTGCTAGAGCCATTCTCAGTTGAAAAGAAAATTTTCTTTCTAATGTATGTATTTCTTTCTAATACATAAAATAAAACCACCTTTCCAGCTGTGTATCTAATCAGTAAACGTGGCAGCACATGTGGCATGACTGATTAATATACCCTTCAGCAATAGGCATGAGGCAAGGCTGCACACATTACTCAGCACTTGCCATCCTGCCAAAGCCTTGAGGTATTTTGTTCATGATGAGTTCCTGTTGCAGCCAGTGGGAGTGCTTACTCTACAAACTAAAAAAGTACAACCCACACATGCACAAAAAGAAAACCCAAAAACTTCTCAGCAGTCTTGAGACCAGTATTCTACTTGGCCCCAAAATTAAGTAACACATTCTTTCCTGTTGGTGTGCCTGGGCAAATATGAGAGCAGATGAGCTTGATGGCTACTCACCCCTTGCCCATTTCCCTGTTGCTGCCATTAGAACCCCAATAAAGACAGTTTTTGTAGTTGAGAAGCTTAATAGCACACCTGAGCTATGGTAATAACCTGTGTTAGCTTGAGACAGAAGTCAGTCAGTCCCTTTGACTGCTGCTACAGCTTTGTTCTCAGCCCATGTGCATGCATGCACCCCTGCTCACTAACAGTGTGTTTGTATATGCGTAATCAGGTACTGCTGATTTAGAACAATGAAGCCTTTCTCTGTTTTTATGTTAAAAACTAGTTAACAAGAAAAACTGGTCTTCAGGAACAGCAAAATGTCATGATTAATGCTTCCATTCCCCAGCTATTCCCAGCTCCCCTTTTCCCCTAGTTTTTCTCAGTTATACTTCATGTTCAGGTGCTGACCTCAGGTTTAATCTCCTGGTAGAGTGTAATTTTACATGTTCTGTATTCAGAAGTGCATGCAGGATAGTGTTTGTTCTTTGTTTTGTTTTCTTCCTTAGTAAAGACTTGCAGCCCACAGGAATCATGTAGAGTAGGAGTGGCTCAGGGTTACAGATGCAAACTCTGGAGGCTTGAGCTTGATTTTTCACTGCCATGGATTTCCTGGATAATCTAAGGCAGGTCAGTGAGGTCAAGGGTCCTCACTGGAGGGTATGTATATAGATCTGTAAGGCTTAAATGATGTATCTGTGTGCCATAGGGTGATTTCAGGTAGGGAGCATGAGGGGACTACGTGAGGGAGCAAGGGCCATCAGGATCTTAGTAAAGATGCAGGTAAGGATAAAATTGTGTTAACCATCTGGCTTTTTGTTTTAGGTGCGTTCCCTTCAAGCCACATTTGGAGATTTTGAATCCATGATGAAAATTGCTCAGCAGAAGCAGGAGGTTACTGAGAAGGCGGTGAAGCAAGGGGAGAATGAAATTAATCGGATCAGCGAAGTGCTTCAGAAGCTGCAAAATGAAATTTTGAAAGACTTGTCTGATGGCATCCACATGGTGAAGGATGCAAGGGAACGAGACTTTACATCACTGGAAAACACAGTGGAAGAGAGACTAACGGAGCTAACCAAGTCTATCAATGATAACATTGCTGTATTCACTGAAGTCCAGCAGAGGAGCCAAGATGAAATAAAAAACATGAAAGCAAAAGTTGATTCACTAGAAAAAGCGGATGAGTATAAGCATGAAATAAAGGTGCTAAAGGATGCATTTGGCGAGATGCAAGCATCCATGAAAACCAAAGAAAAAGACATAGAGACCTTGAAGAATACAATAAACTCCATGGAGTCTGATGTTTATACTGAAGTGAAAGAGTTAGTCAATCTCAAACAGGAGCATGAGAAATTCAAAGAGGCTGCAGACACTGAGCACCTCTCATTAAAAGCTTTACAAGATAAAGTTCTGAGAGCAGAGGAGTCTATTATGCAGCTCCCTGATGACGTTAAAAGACTTGATGAAGATTTACTGCGTATTAAAGCTGAGCTCAGCAAATGGGAAGAAAATGAACTCTTTAGAAAAGCATTAGAAACTTTTGAAAATAACAGCGAAGGACTGGAGTCTCGATTGAGGCACATAGAGGAGAGCTTGAAGTCTGTAAGCTCTGTTGCTTCTCAGCATGACGAAAAGTTACAATCATTCCTTTCTAAGGAGGCAGAGTATGACAACAAGCTCAGTACTCTAGAACAAAGCATGAGTGGTCTTCAGGGAATCACAGATATGGACATAACTTCAGTCTCAGACGTTCTGAAAAATCTTGGTGAATCACAGACTTCACTGTACAATGATGTAGAGGACTTAAGAAGAAGTATCAGTGACTTGCCATCCTCGGGTGTCCTTCAGGATGTCCAGAAGCAAATTAGTATTTTGTTGGATCAAGGAAGTCTTCAGATGGGTCAAGCACATTCTCAAGGATATCTTGAAAAATTTAATTCTGTGGAAGGCTCTGTAGATGAACTGAGATCTTCTGTCAGCCAGGTTGATTCTGATTTGAAAATGATCAGAACTGCAGTGGATAGTTTAGTCTCCTACTCTGTGAAAATCGAGAATAATGAGAACAACTTGGAGTCTGTCAAGAGCTCCATAGAGGACCTGAGGAATGATCTGGAAAGATTGTTTGTGAAAGTTGAAAAAATACATGAAAAAGTTTAGGCAGCATTGCTCCTTGTGCATATATTGGATTAAAGAAAATAGCTTTTGTATGCCCAGTTTTTTACTCTTTTTAAAAGCAATTTGATACCTCCAAAGAGAATACTTTAATAATAGAGACAGTTCTGCTTATTTCCTTTATTTCTCTTTTTGTGTAGTTGTTTTTTTTTTCTTTTTTTTTTTTTTTTCTATTTTATTTTGAGAAAACATGAGTTTAATTATGGGTTGAGTTTCTAAGCGCTTCTGTTCTCTGTAAAGTTGTACCACTGCAACTGTAGTGGTGTAACTAAGGCACTACAGCCTCATCAGCGTGGGCACATATTTAACGGTATGAAGGTGTTTCACACTATGACATTAGAAATCCCACACCAAAGGACCACAGCTATTCTGGTATGAAAAGTGTACTGCCATATGCACTGAGGATTTTACTTGTGAGTGTGGTTTAAAAAGCAGATGAACAAACCTGTCACCCTGTCAAATGAAGAGACCTATCACCCTGATCAGCTTTGAAGCAAATCACCCATTTCTGCAGTTGTGGCTCAGCCATGGGGTCAGTTTACCAGCTACCAGCTGAGTTATAGTCCATTTCTTTGTGCCCTTAAACTGTACCGTGGAACTAATGGGAAAGCTGGACCTCCAGTAGGGAGAGGTTTGAAGTGGTATTGCTTGGGCATGAGACCTAAGAGAGGTGCTCCACCATATGGCTGGAGAGGTCAATTGCTTGTGGGTTTCTGTACCGGCAACTTTAGCTGCTGGTGCAAAAGACTGGTGCTCAGAAGGAATGTCTGCAAAGTGGGTACAGTAATTCCTGTTGTATTTTTGGGCTGTTTACATGACAAGGCTGTTTCTTTTTCATAGAGACCTAAGACTCCATGATACAGAATTTTCTGTAAAAATGATCACAAATGAGAAAAGAGGACTAAAATTGCAGCAGTCATGTTTCCTGTATAGCAGTCATGTTAATAATAATAATAATAATAATACACTTCACAACACAGAAGGGGGGAAATCAACATGAAAAAAGCAGAATTGCTTCTAAGGTATATACATTTCCAACTTTTCACACAGCTGACAATGACCTGAACTTAGAGACAATTCCTTATGACTGGTTGCCCTTTGTATCTGCCTGGGGCACCACTAGTGAAGGATTCTTCCTGTGACTGGTTGAGAGAGAGGAAAATGCGTCACAGTGCTCCAGGTGTTTATGTTCATTTCAAAATCACTTTCATACTGAACTTTTTTGGTTTTCTGCCTGAAAGGATATCCCTCTGTTTCAAGTTTACTTTTGAACTTTGAAGATTTGGTACAGGGTTCTGCACATAGATATCTTGAAAATAGGGACCACCGCTGGCTTTTGTGCATTGTGCCCACCTCAGCCTGCACTTTGGCTACATTAGGAAAATCATTCCTGGAAATAGCACTTGTCTAAAGTGGTGTGTTGGTGGAAACAGCACAAGTAAAAGGGAGTTCTCTTAGTTAAATAAGATAGCAAACTGTATCTTGTGTTGTTCACACTGTAAACAGGAAAGAACTGCTGGCAAAGAAAGGGACCCATGGCATTAAGATAACTGTTGTCACTGTTTGAACTGCACTGTTCTTCTTCTCAAGTTCTTGAACAATGTTGTTTAGGTTACTGTGAAATGAACTGTATGGCTTGTTTGCAGTATTTTTAATGCATAATAAATGTTCGGAATATTCTTTGCACCTTTTTTTTTTTTTGTTTGCTGTAGTGTTTGCTTCTACTTAATGTAGAGGTTCCCATTGGGTAGAGGAAAGGGCCTGAGGGAAGGACCAGAGCTTTATACTGAGGAGGTACACAGCCCTTGACTTTTCAGCTTTCACTGGAGGTAGTTTAGCTGCTGTGCTTACAGAGGAACTCTTGATGGATTTTGAGCCTCATCAGTGCTGCAGTGTTGTCTAGAATGCTCAGGAGCTTAGGTTGATAGTTGCAGGTGAGAAATACATGATGAATGCAGTGAATGCAAGTGAGGCTAGATGCCACTAGTAATGCCATTGGTGAGACTTTCTCAATGCCCAAAGTACGTAGAACAGAAATAATGTACAGAAAGGACCTACATAACCTTTGTGAAATGTCTGCACCTTGTGGGTAGCTTTGAACACTGGACTGCAAGGTCTGAAGCTGGCAACATCTCCATGAAGGGTGCCTGACTTGAAAAAGTTTAGGAAAGGCGGATATCATTTTGATTACCCTGAAGATGAATACAAGCCTGCTGCGTAAGTAGCTTTGGTATGGTAAGGGCCAAAGCTTATTTCTCCTGTTCTGCTTACAGTGTTGGCAAAGAATTTGGCCCATGATGATGTAACTGCACCAGTGGACAAGGGAGGAGCCACTGATATCATCTGTCTGGACTTCAGTAAGACATTTGATATAGTCTCACATAACATTCTTCTCTCCATGGGTGAAAAGACATGGATTTGACAAGTGGACTGTTTCATGACAAGAATCTGGTTGCAAAATCATACCTGGAAAGTAGTGGTGAATGGCTCAGTGTCCAGATGGAGACCAGTGACAGATGGTGTCCCTCAGGGGTCAGCACTGGGACCAGTGCTCTTCAGTATCTTCATCAATGACATCAGCAGTAGACAAGTTTGCAGATGACACCAAGCTGTATGCTATGATGGACATGCATGAGGGATGGAATGCCATTCAGAGAGACCTAGACAGTGAGCAGGGGAGAACCTCATGAGGTTCAACAAATCCAAGTGCAAGATCTGCAGCTGGGTCATGGCAACCCCCGTTACCAGTACGAGCTGGGGGATGAAAGGATTGATTGATCGCAGCCCTGCCAAAAAACGCTTGTGGGCACTGGTGGACAGCAAGCTGGACATGAGCCAGTAATGTGCCTTCAAAGCCCAGAAAGCCAACTGTATCCTTGGCGGCATCAAAGAAAGCATGGCCAACAGAGTGAGGGAGGTGATCCTGCCCTCCAACTCTGTGCTGGTGAGACCTTGCCTGGAGTACTGAGTTCAGATGTGGAATCCTCAGTACAGGAGAGCCATGGACCTGTTGGAGTCCATCCAGAGGGCCACAAAAATGATCCAAGGGATGGAACACCTCTCCTATGAGGATAGGCTATAGAGTTGGGGCTGTTCAGCCCAGAGAAGAGAAGGATCCGGGGAGACCTGAGAGTGGTCTGAGAGAGTACTAAAAGGGGGCTGTAAGAAGGTGAGGGACAGACTGTTTAGCAAGGTCTGTTGTGAGAAGACAAGGGGAAATGGTTTCAAACTACAAGAGGGAAAATTTAGATTGGACGTAAGGGAGATGATTTTTACAATCAAGTTGGTGAGGCACTGGCCCAGGTTGCTCAGTGAGGAGGTGGATCCCCCATCCATGGAGACACCCAAGGTCAGGCTGGAGAGGCTCTGATCACCCTGATCTCCTGTGGGAGTCAAAGCCATTTGGCTAGATGGCTTTTAATGGTCCTTTCCAAGTCAGATGATTCCACGATGATTCTATCAGTGTGGGCGTCATCATGTCCTGATAGTTCCAAGGCCCACTTCACAGAGATAGGTAATGCATGTTATTAGACTACATGTGTGTAGTCTAAACAGTGGAGCACCCAAACCCTTCCTGCTAAAGCAGAATCAGCACAGCCTGTTGACAGGAAGGCACTCAAGTCCATGTAATGGCTTTGAAGGGTAGTATCCTCATAACAAGGGAGCGTAATGACACTTCAAAGCCAGCCACATGGCCAGGCCACATTGGACCTCAGAGGTTAAATGTAAAACAACTAGTTATATGTCTAGTAACTTCAATTCTGTGGCAAACTTTTGAAATTACTTCACTCAGAAAGAATAATTGTTCATAAAAATAATGTGGCTGGAGGCAGGCACAGCTGCAAAGATCCCTTTGTATACCTCAAGCCCAGCGTTTGTATTTGGCTTGACAGCTTCACACAGCACAAACACTTCCTAATGTCCTAATAAATGCTCAAAGAGCACACTGCGTCTTAGCACTGCTTTTTACCATCATTTTTACACTTTCCAATGAAAGAGAAGAGACGGCCTCAAGCAGTTCCATAGTCAATTGCCAATGTTATTTTACATTAATAGTTGTTCGTGAATAAACTGCTGTTTCAGTAACAAATTTCAGCTGAAGCTGTCCAGCTGATTGATGAGGTGTTATTGATCAAGTTGGCTCACTAACATTTGTCTTTATTTTCATCTCTGATTTTACAAATGGGGAAGCCATTAGACTCGGGCACTGTGGACTTGGTTACACTTGAAAGGGCTTACCTGTATTCTGCCTGGCAAACTGGGTGGAGGTAAACCTGGCACTTACTGGTGCTTGAACATCTCCCAGTGGGGATTAGACCACTGTCTCAAGTGAAATAACCTATAGCAGCAAAAAGAATTGCTGGTGGCATGGATGTGTATGTTAGAGGTTTTGTTGAAACACAGATTAGTGGTTTAATCTTTTCACCGTTTTATTTGACATAACTCAGCTGGTAGTATAAACAAAGTTGTAGAAAAGTTAAACAGCTACAGGAAAAAAAGGCTTACTGAGATGCGCAAACACCAGAACTGCCTAAAAACTTGCAATGTGGGCCCTCTGTTCTGCTCGGCACTGCTAAGGATATCCTTAGCAGAGACTGAGGAAAGGTGTAGCTCAGCTGGAGAGGCTTTGGCAGAGAAAGATAGTGATGATCAGAGGTAAGATGTTTTGTGAAAAAAAGATTGAACAGCTGTGCTCATTTAGACTTGAAAACAGTGGAGGGGCTGAAGGGAAAGAAGGGAGGAAACAAATAGTACAGTTCTCAAATATGTAAGAGGTAGTTCTGAAGAAAGAAAGGGCCCGTTTGCTTATTGTGGAGAGGGTGAGATTGAGCTGAAATGCAGCAAGGCAAAGATAAGGACATTACAGGGGCAGCAGAGAGCTTCAGGGCCATCACTACTTTCTGGTGAACCTTCCCAGGCTGCAACATCGAGAGCACATGCTGGGAATACCACGAGGAAGATGTGCAGTGTGTTTCTCTTCCCCTATGGTCTGCAGTACTCTCCCCACTGGTACTTATTCTGCCCATTTTGCTAATAACTGGTCCCTGATGTATTTGTTGTGCCCTCAGCTGCTTTGTTTATAGGTGTTTCAGGATGGGAAACCTGTAGTCATTTTACTTTTAATGTTAACCAGAATGTGATATTTAGCACTGCAAGATGCTCATCCCTGTTGGTTCTCAAAGTACCCTGTGTTGCTGCTATCCTGCCCTTCCTGCATGCATGTTAGCCCTTGCCATCCTCTGCCAGCAGTGAGCAGGTGTTCACGGACATCAGAGGTGCGGGGTCGCAATATTTACACAACATTTATTTCCAAATCCTGGTAGGAAATGCTCAAAGAACATGCAGATCCATTCCTTTTTCAAACAGTCCCTTTGCTCCAATGGTGACCAGAGATGCTTAAAATAATTCCACCCCGCACACCAAAGCAACAAGTGTATTTTCTGTTGGCTCACATAACAAAACCTCTCCAGAATCTCTTGGTATAAATCATTTTGCCACCTCCTAAAATAATGTCTTTTCAGTAGTTGGAGCTTGCTCACACACTGAGAGAGGAAACTCAGGAATCTGTTCATAAGAGCAGAATTTGATGATTCTGACATTTATAATGCAAGTGCTAAAACCCAGAGGTATTTGAAGTTAATGCAGCATCACAGTTTTAGCCTGCTAGACCTAAGACAAAGAGATCCTAGAGCTGTTTTTTAAGTATGAGAACATATGAAACAGGTGTTCCTTTGGCTGATAATGATGCATCCCAAAATCTTTTCCACAATGGTGTTGCCTAGGAGCTCAGCTCAGCATTTTGCCACAAATCTTTTGTCAAGCGATTCCAGTTTCATTTTGAGAGGAATAAAAACCAAAGAAGAAATTTCTCATTTTCTTATATCCTCTTGAGAAGAAATTAGTGTATGAAATATTTATCAGCCAGTTAACTCCTGTGCCCTGCCCTGATGTCCATCACGGTTGCAGAGGAAGAAGCTGGTTCAAATAAGGCCGGCTTTGTTCCACTCAGGAAGATTTTCCCTTGGCACTCTCTAGATGTAAATATGTCAGATTCCTGTGGATAATCCTTTCCTGTCAATACTGCCTAGGTTGGGGCTGGGATGGAGTCCTGCAGTGATGAGTAAGGATGGAAAACATAACAAGCACAGAAAAAATCAGACTTGAAACTCTCTCGCAAATTTTTAGTGCTCTGGCTTTCAAACAAGGTTCCAATAATTTTGTGGGTTTCTTTTTTTTCCTTTCTCTCTTTTGACCAAAATTCCCATAAATATATATGTGCCAAGAGATACAGAATATAATGTTTAAACGTTATTTGCTCTGCAGTAATAATTTGAAGCTTCAAGCTAGATTAGCTCTTTAAATGTCAGCCACCACAGACTTTCACCTTTATGGAGAGCACTGCAAAAGGCATTATCTAGACAAATGAATTGACAGCTGTTAATGGCAGATGAAAAGGAAAGAATGCAGTTCCCAGGATATTTCTCATTTTGGTGTCACTCAGGCAAAAAATAAAAATAAAATCATGCCAAGAGTTTCCCAGCCCTGGAAACCCCAAATGCTCTGCAAAAGGAAACAGGACCCAGCCTGCAAGTGGTCTGCCTGGGAGCCAGAGTCCCAGGCTGGGCAGCAGTATGTACCTGAGCTGTGCTGCCCAAGCTCACCTGGATGACCTTGTTGCTCAAGGTCTCTAAATGGAAAACTGCAGGTCTTCAATAAAGATTTGCAAACCACTCCTTTATAGTTCCTACATACAAATGAGAGACTTACAAGTTCTGGTCCCAATCAAGGGACAAGGAAGGGTCCCAATCCAGATCCCTCTGAAGTCAATAGCTCCACTTCCTTCTCTGGTATAAAATTAAGGCCAAAGCACTTTGCCCAAAGCCACACAGAAAATGTGTAATAAACCCAGCAATGATTTCCAGTACCTAAAACTCCAAAAATCCTCTTTTCCCCTACGAGTGTGTCAGAGCAGTTTACCAAAACACCTAATAGTTACCAGAACTTCTCATACTGAGCGAGGCTTTCCTTTCTTAAGTCTGCTTCTCTGTGTCTGGACATATACGTAGAAGATTATCAAAGTGTGGAATACAGATTTCTGTGATTTATGGTTTAAACAAATATGGTTTATGCTATTAGGGAAGCAGACTGGGCCCCAGGGCACAATTACTGGCTATTTGTGTTCAAAAGATTGCAAATATAAGCAATAGAGATGGTCCAATGCTCATTATTACACTCCAGAGTAAATAACTCACTGAGAGTGAGCCTTTCCTGCACTGTTGTTTCACAGAATCACAGAATCATTAAGGTTAGAAAAGACCTCTAAGACCATGTAGTCCATTTGCCTATCCCCACCATGCCCACTAACCATGTCCATCCCTCAGTGCCACATCCATACAGTTCTGGATGGTACCTCCAGGGATGGTGACTCCACCACCTCCCTAGGAAGCCTGTACTAATATCTCACCGGCTGCCTGGAGCTGTGAGCAGAGCATGTTACACTGGTACCATTCAGCTGTGAGTTCAGAGATCCCATTACTAGGAACAAAAGTGACACTGAGGCATCACAGGTATTGCCCCAAATGAATGGAGCTATTGTTACTCCCACCCCAGAGGGTTCAGCCCTCTCCCAACAGCCCTGGTTGAGAAGGCTTATTTAGGGGCACCTGTCTGCTGGAATGCTCTGGGCACCAAACAACTCTCTTAGTGGCATATTTTGTAGGATTAAATGTGGACTTCAAGCACCCTGCTATGATCATCTTAGTCTCATCCTCATTCCAGATTTCTAACATCATATATTCAGGTCTGAAGATGGTTTTGTTCTTAGCGATTTCATTAAGTGTTGTACATTCTTGGGATGGTTTCTGAGAAAGAAAAGAAACTCAGTTTTGTCTAATGTGCTTAACATTTAAAAATAAGATGTGCAAGAGGAAGAACAGCTTTTCCATTCAGGAAGGAGATAGTTGTACAGATAGTCCTTACTGAGCTTTCATGAACATGAAATTGATGAAGGGACATTTTCATAACATTTGCTGGAGTCTGAATCCTTAGAGAGAGGTGACCCTTAACTGAAGTGATAGTAACCTCCTAGACCCTCGAAAAATTCCCCTGTACTTGAATGCATTCAGTGCTCAAGCAGCATTACAGCATCTCAGAAGTGTGTCGCAGCCTTTCAGTGACTGCAGGCAGGGTGGTAGCAGGACTGGAGAAAGCCCTGACCTCTTCAACCCTCGGCCATTGGGTGTTTGCAGCCACAGCAGCTGTAGGGTATAGCAGCCTGACAGCTCACAGCCCATTTGAGTGCAGGGCAGCCTCCTCTGCTCAAGGCAAGGATAAAGTATCTTGAAGCCTTCAAGATGAAGACTACCATTCTCTCCCTTCCCTGCCTTTTTGGGGTCTTACCTCTCATGCAACACGACCCAAGGCCCATGGACATTGAGGAATTGTTCTCTGTTGGTTTGCATACTTTCTGGAGGTGCAGGATATTGTGAAAAAATTATTTTCAGAAAGACTGGTGGCACAGGCTGCCTGGGGAAGTGGTGGAGTCACCATCCCTGGAGGTGTTCTGGAACCACGTGGATGTGGGACTGAGGGATGTGGTTAGTGGGCATGGTGGGGATGGGCTGGCATTTGCACTAGGTGATCTTAGAGGTCTTTTCCAACTTTAATGATTCTATGATTCTACAAAGTGGACAGAGAAAGGTGAAGAATTCAGCGACAAAGCAAAATTTGCAAGGGCTGAATAGGATGGATACCTGCTTTACAGCCTCCAGCCCCACAACATATTTTCCAGTGTTTGGGGAGCTTTCTTATTAGTTTCTAACTTTTTTTCCAGAACAAAGAGTCTTCTGTTTCTTCAGTCCACCTCTCAGTATGGACAGGGCGTAGTTAAAAATACAGTTGGCATTAGATAGTGGAGCTCCAGTATTATTTCATAAATATCATCCTCAAAAGTAGTTTTTGGTTCAGGACATATGCAAGGATCAAGGACAAGTGTTGCAATGAAGTGCTCCAGAAATGCTGGGCAGCTGCATTACACAGCAAGAGAAATCTTGTGTTTGAACTTTCAGGAATCAGTCCCTATTCACCAAAGTCCACACACAAAGTCCACCACAGAAATCACTGAGGATTGGCAGGAGGTTTGCTTTTAGGTTTCATTTATCTATTCATCCAGTTTGCAGAATCACTACTCATATATAACCTTGCTGTTTTAGTAGAAGTTCTGCAAATAGTTCTGGAAGAGAAATATGTGTGTTGCAGCTATGCCTATGGTCCCTGGGCCTTGAAGCACAAGTGCTGACTGCCTGCTGAGCATGTCTGGGTAATGCTGCTCTTACAGATGTGGAGTAGTATCCAAGCATTAAACTTGCAGAAAAAGCTTCATCTATGCAAGAGTCCCATTACATTAGCTTTTGTTTAGATCCTAGTTTGCCTTTATTTGCCTACATAAAGCTTTTCTGTAGGCTTTCTATTTAGCAGTCGTTAGAACAGATGTAATTTATCGCTTTACCTATGAAATTAATTCAATAACAGAGCTGATTCAATAACAGAGCTGCTGTTTCAAATAATGGTACAGGGCTAAACCCCTATTAATGAAAGTATTTAAAGAGAAGCACAACTGTTAAAAAGCCTTTTTTGAGCATTGCTTATTGCTCTTCTCAAGTACTCTCATCTCACAGTAACAAAAACCCTGATCCTGAAGAGCAATAAGACACATCCAAGATCTACAGAGAAGGAACTGGGTGTCCTGGTGGGCAATAGGTTGGTCATAAGCCAGTGAGTGGCTATCAGATCGAGGGGGTTGATCCTTTGCTCTCCTCTGCCCTGCACAGGCACAGGGGCCACGTCTGGAGTGCTGTGTTCAGGTCTGGGTTTAAGAAAGACAGGGAACTTCTAGAGAGAACCCTATGGAGGGCCACTTAGATGATGAGGGGCCTAGAGCACCTCCGTTATGAGGAATGGCTAAGAGCCGTGGGACTACTCGGCCAGGAGAAGGCTGAGGGGGGATCTCATCAGTGCTTATAAATATCTCATGGGAGTGAGTCAGGAGCATGGGGACAGGCTCTTTTCAGTGGTGCCCAGTGACAGAACACAGGGCAAAGGACACAGACTGGAACACAAAGCTCCATAGACACATGAGGAAGAACTTTTTTACTGTGAGGGTGACAGAACAGTGGAACAGGCTGCCCGGAGAAGTGATGGAGTGTCCTTCTATGCAGAAATTCAAAACCTGCCTGGACACTTTCCTGTGGAACCTACTGTAGGGAACCTGCTTTAGCCTGGGCCTGGACTGGATGATCTCCAGAGGTCCCTCCCAACACCTCAATTCACAGGGCCTGCACCCCTCTGAAGGCTGTACCCTCTAATGACAAGACAATGCTGCAGTGCTTTGCTAGCATCGTAGGGGTGGCTTTGATATTCAGGCCTCACTGGAAAGAGGAATTCCCCACAACAGATGAGGAACTCATCTCAATAGATGATATGTGAGATGCAGCCTGGAGCTTTGGACACAGGCTGTCCATCAGTCACTGCCACCAGACCACTCCCTTTCTTTTTTCTTGACGTTCACCCCTTACACCTCCCTCTGCTCCAGCCTGCTGGTTATATGTTTCCCTGCATTTAAGTCCTGAGCATTCCTCACTAATTCACCTGCTGAAATGATTTAACTGCAGGAGAAATCCTCTTTCCACATTATCTTCATTAAATAAAGCAGAGAAAGTTGCAGTGAAGGGAAACTCCTGGGGAAAACCCCGGAGAGCAGTGAGAGACTCAAGGCCAGCAGTTAGCTTGTCTTCAAAACTAACGGCAGCATTTAAAGTACAGCTGAAATTCTTTTTGTGCCTTTTGGTCTTAGTCACCATAAGCACATTTCTCTTGCTGGCTGCATTTTGAGTCTCCTTTGCAGCTAACAAAGAAAAGGGTTGGGTGTGTTGGCAGACATTGGCTTCTACCACTAAGTTTATTCAGTACAACTAGTGAGTCTTGATGTTGTAGGGAATCTTATGCTGTTGTACTAAGCACCTAGTAAGGAAGTATAAGGTCTATCTGTTCATTCCGTGCCTCCTTCTGCTCCTTTCTTTGGGTGTATTTATTGCAAATGCTGCACTTCAAGGCAGTTCACTCAATTCACTCTTTTCAAGGACAAAACTAAGCAGATTTGTTATCCCATCCATACCTGTTAACAAGAAGAAAACAGCACTTTGTTATGATGGTCTAAAGATGTAAAACATCAAGAGCAAGGAGCTATGTGGAAGGCCACACAAGCACATCTGGAGCAGCTGGGTGCAGAGCTGCAGCAGTGCCTGTTTGCCCCTGTGCAAAAGAGGAGAACAGTGTCCTTAGGATGGGATGTTGTGCTGAGTGTCCCCAGGATAGGTTGTTGTACTGAAGTCCCCAGTGCAACAGTTTCATCTGTGGAGATGTGAGAGCCCTTCCTCATCACCCTGGCAGTGTGAATGTATTCTAAAGTTATAAAAAAAATAAATCCACAATCCGTTGAGAATATGCCTTACTTCACGTGTTATGCAGAATAAATCTGGTAGTGCCCATCTCCAGGTTGACTGATCTGCTGTCTGCTGCTGCCCTAAATCCTGTAACATTCTCAAGCTGGGCAGTTTCCCATTTGCTGTCCCAGTGATGCATGGAGAGACAGGCTGCTGTTAACCAGGTTCTTTGTGCCTCTTGAAGAAATGAATTGGATGCTGAGAGTGGAAGGAGCAGCCACCCACTGAGTCAAGCTACCAGCAAGAGACCATCTAGTGCTAATATAAAGGATGACCGGGCATGTGAGGCTTTTGAGGTGTAGATTTAAATCCCCTTGGCCAATGGTTTTTCTGCTCCAGAGGATCTCTAATCCAGTGGGGCTGAGCTTTGCTTCTATGAATCTTTCTCTTTTGAGTTTCACTGCCCATAAACTTCCCATTAGTCTCCTTAATATGAGGCAAAAAGTCTTCACACTAGCACTTTTTGAGTCTGTTTTTATAAGATGAAGGACTCATTGATTCCACAGGGCATTCGGAAATAAAATGCATTCAGTAGACATAAATATTTTCTATTAGCTTTATGTTTCTTTTCCTTTCAAAACTTGGGACTATATAGCCTATATATGCTGCTTGCCACTGCTCCTTTTCAGTGCAAATCTTCATTTTTCTCCTTTAAACTTGCTGCCAGATTCTGGCCATGTAAATCCAAGCCAAATCCTCTGGCTCTGCCCTCAGACTGCCCAGTGGAGCAGAGTGATGGATTGATGCTGGCCCTGGCACTACCTCCAAAGTTGGGCCCTGATCTTTGGTATGGGTGTCTTCAATGCAGGGCCTCGTCTGACAGCCAAAGAGGGGGCAGTGCTGGGGACAGTGGGGAAAACAGCATCAGGCAGTGGGGAGACAGCTATCCAAGGAAGACAGTGGGGACTTCCCTACCATGTCCTGGGTATGGTTATTATGTAGCCTCTTCTGCTGTGGCCTCTTTTAGAAGCCTGTGTAAAGCTGCCAGTTGAAATGGTGTTACCTGTTCTGGCAATGGTTTTCAGGAATGCAAAACTTAAAAAATGGAAAATTGTTTTTGGTGGAATTCAATGCAAAGCTGGGTCCAGCAAGGCCGAGTCCAACAGTAAAAGGGGCAGAGACACATGTATGCTTCTTGCTGGCTGCATCACAGGGCAGCTAAGGCCTTCTGGTCTGCTCTCCAGACCACTAAATATTCATTCATTTGGTTGGCTCTGATGCTCCACAATGCACCTGCTATTTTGCACGCTCTCATTTCCTACCCGATCTTATTGATGCAGCCTGGGCTACCAATGGCAAGCTACTTCCTTGGGGAAAATTAGGCTGTCCAAACAACTCACAAGGAAGAAAAGGAGTGTCCTATGTGCATGACCCCTCCGCCTCCAGTCTTTGGGCAGTTAGCAAGTAGCACTGATGAATGACTGAAGGATGCAGCCCCTGGTGGTGGCTGAGGGAGCACAATGCCTGTGAAGGGAACAGGGCAATCCCTAACACCACTGATGGTCTGTGCAATGGGAATAAACATCTCTGCTACTGAGCAGGTGTCAGGTGAGGGCTGAGGGCCCACCTGCTTTCTTGTTGGGCTGAACTATAATATATAAGTAAATGTAGAAAATCAGAGAAACTGCACCTCCAGAAAAATTAGAACAAAGCAGGAAAAGAAACCAGCTATGGATGTTATCTTGCACCTGTGTTTTAAAAAGAAAAATAAAATTTCCCTGTGATTTACGCTGGCATAAATTAATATTATTTCTACCAAAGTGAGTGGGGTTACACTAGCATAAGCACAGAGAGCAACAAGGTCTCACAAAGAACAAAGCCCCTGGATGAAATTGCTGGTGCACGCAAATGCATTTCACAGACCTCAAAGGTGCCCTGCCTGTTTGTACCCATGGTGAATTTGGTTCGTTTTCCCCAGAGGCCTTTTTCCATTTTAAATATAGCACACACGCAGATGGCTGGGACTACAATGGGCTGCATGGCTTTGTATTACAGCAGGCAGCTTGACGTCGGCTTGAGCACAGTGACGCGCTCTGCCATGATTGCATTTGGAGCTATCAGTGAGCAATATTTCAGCTCCTTGTCACCTTCAGCTTGGGGATGGTTTGCAGACCCTCAGGCATCAAAGCAAGCATAAAAGGATGTTTAATGCTGACAGGATTTCTTATGTGGCCATTTAAGCAATACAATCACACATATGTACACGGAGGTATTATTTATACACACACTCATATATATGTTTGCTGCTGCTGGCTCTAACATCGACTCACACCTGCACATACACATGCAGTTTTTATTGATTACAACAATCTCTTGGAAATCAGACACTGCTGTGTATTTTGACTCCTTTCCCTCGTGGTCAGTGTAGCCTTCTTTTGAGCAGTCCTGCATGCCCACTGCTCCCACCAAGCACTGTGGCAGTCATGCATAATCTCCTCCTCTGAAAATCCTATTTTGCTCTCACGAGCTTGCTTGCAATGGTCTGCTTCTGTTGTAGCTTCAAGTAAATATATGTGCATTAGACTTCTGCAGTATCTTCAAACACTGGAGGTTGTGTCCCACCAGAGCACCTCTGGCAGCTGCTGATCTTAAAATGTGACTCTAAAGCTTTGCCTCAGACTGAAAAAGCTGCTTTGAGCTTTACCTTTCATGCAAAAATGTGTGTTTTTGACAGTATCTGTCTGTCATCAGGAATGATGGGTCCTCCGCTGCATTCCCAAAGGTGCAGCCACAATACCAACACATAAGCATTCAGATTTGATCAGTCTCTTCATGACTGCTTTGAGTGCAGTATGCCTAATACTATCCTCATCCACACTCTGTCTGGCTTCAGTGATGCTAAGCCCAACTTACACCCAGGTTTGCATGCCAAAAATTATATTTACCGCTAAAAAGTAGTTGAAAAGTGTTGCTGGGTAGCACCGCTGGGTGATTCTGTTTTGCAGACGCATTTTTCTACAGCCACTGGGTGGTGCTACAGAAAGGGATGCTCCGCTTTCTAGAGCAAAGCAGGTTTCTTCTCTCGCAACGAACGCTATCCGGAGACATCTATCGTTAGATAAAGTGGTGATGAGAAACACCCTTTTTCCCTTCACGTCTCCAGTACAAGTATCGCCTTTGCATTGTTCAAGTTGAAATTTTAGAAATCTAGCTATTTCATTTCTCTATTAAATGCTAGTTTAAATAATCTCACTGTCAGGTATTTGATCTACACATTGCCAGTGGAGCTGAATATCGCAGGAGCACCGCAGGAGAACTGTCCCATCTGAACATGAACGTGTTCCATGCCACCGTTTGCTTGCTTTCCCCGATGATCCAGAACCAGTGTTTATTTTTCTTTGGCAGCATTGCTCACAGAAAGCTTTTGGATTGCACAAGCAAAAAGAGCTCTCGGAACAGAGGATGCACCTTTGCTTGGCACAAAGTCAGTAAGAGATGGTCACAAACAACCCCTGTTCTCTGGAATATCCTGTCGCACCCTGTGGTTGTCAGCTGGCACGAGGGGATGAAAGGTAACAATCTTCCTTCAAACAATGGCAGGAGGGTGATGAGAGGCCCTGAGGCAGTGAGTTCTGAAGCTTCCAATCCAGGTCCTAAGGGGGAAAGCCTAAAGCAAAGCTGACTCATCTGCCCACAGTGAGAAGGGAGCAGAGGCAGGTAGAATTCAGGTGTCATCATGCTGATGGGGGATGAGTGTGCAGGGAGAAGGTCCATCATTTCCAGAGGTTTTGCGGAAGCATCTGTTGATTCCAAGCAGTCCAAGTGGTGTACAAAATCTTTGTAGGCTTCAGTGCCAGAAAAGCCTCCTGTGCATGGAGCTCTCACAGAGATTAGTGCAAGCTGAGGTAAAGTGAGAAGGATCCAGCCTTGCTAAAGCAATGGGAAGTATGCGGAGGTCACATTGCTCCTCTTATTAAAATCGGATGCTTTTTTCATCTTGGTAACAGGCCTTTAAGAATGTTCTTTAGAAATAAGTGTCCTATTCCATTAAAAATAAATGTTTCTTTCTTATAACACAATTAATGTCAGCAAAGCATTCTGCAGATCCGAGGAGATTTATTTTTGTATAATTCTTGGGAGGCAGGAAAGAGTATTCCAGTTCTGCAGGAGAGATAAGGAGACACAAGCTTATAAGTGTTTTTAGGCACTGGGCCAAGTTTTCACCATGGCTGATGGAGGACAGAGAGGAATCTCTCCAAGTCTCTACAGACGTGTTGGGGAGGGTAGCTCTTCCCTTCTATCAGCATTTTCTAGAATGTCATGTGCTCTGAATTGATGTAGAAGAGCTGGTGGCATCCATATGTTGCTTTGATTCTTTCTGTAGGATTCCTCCTGTAGTTCTCCTAAGACTTGTGTTGTCTTAGAATCACAGAATCATTAAGGTTGGAAAAGATCTCTAAGATCACCTGGTCCAGCCACCAATCCACCCTCACCATGTCCACTGACCACATCCCTCAGTGCCACATCCACACAGTTCTGGAACACCTCCAGGGGCAGTGACTCCACCATCTCCCTGGGCAGTCTGATCCAACACATCCACGCTTTCTGAGAAGAATTTTTTCCCAATACCTAATCTGAAACGAACTGTGGCCATTACCTCTCATCTTAGGGTTGTTCACTGTGCCTGTCGGTGCCCTAGCTGATGTGTTGGAGAAGGGTGCAGAGTGGAGGAGCTAGCACCATGTAAAAACTGCTGGCATCTCAGCAGAGCAAGCACAGCTCTTCCCCGCCCTGAGGCCCAGCCCATCCCTGTGCCTGCCCTGCTGTAGGCTCAGTGGTAGGGATGGTGCTGGAGTCACTGCTGCCCTCCTGGGCACAAAGACATGAAAGGTGGCATCCCCCTGTTTGCCATTTTGACATTTGCTATTCCTTTTATACTGCCTTAGAAGCACAAAAGATGCGCAGGAAGCAATGAAACCTTCCCCCTTGCAATTCCCTAGTCGGCATAATGAAATTTTCATGCATAATAAGTCTTTGATCATGTTTGTCACTTAGCCAATTTGCTATTGATTTAAAGAGCTCTCTCTGCTAGAAAATAGACAAAGAGAATGTGCTTTTAAAAAGATCTAATGGAAGATCATATTAGATCCTTGTGCATCTATGCACGAACAGAATCATTTTCCATTTAACTGTGCTCTGTGCTTTGCTGCCCCAGATTTCTGGGTATGTCTTTTCCTGTGGAAATCATGTTATATCATTGGTATACATCCTAAAGTTGTAATATTCTGTTTTCCTCTTTGTAATTGCTTACCATAAAATGATTAGTCTGCCATTAATGGCTTTTATTATTTGACCTAATTTTATTTACAAGTCATAGACAACACTGTTCTCCAAAGCCAGGAAGTGGCTGCAGACAAATGAAAAGTAAACAAAATAAAACCAAAGGAAGCTGGAAGCCCCTGTACTGAGTGTATTTTCTAGTTTAGTATTGTCTCCACTTTAATAAAATAATTTTCAGTGAATAAAAAAACAGGGACAGAATCACAGCTACAAAGGGGAGCCATGATGCAGGCCTAGTGCTGAATTCCAGTATGTCAGTGGGAATTTTGAGGAATGAAAAGACAGGGAGGTGGTTTCTCAACGTTCCTAGCATGGAGATGGTGGTGAGGGGAGCAGTTCTGTGCTGCCATCTGAAACATCCCAAGGAAGAAGAAAGGCTTTGCCTGGGGAAGGCACACACATTAACCGGAAAGTGATATGTGTTATCAACTGATGCTGTTCTTTCTGAAGGTATGGTATGCGTCCCCCATACCACAGCAGATAATATGTTTTAGGTGCTGTGGGGTTGATTTTCAGCAATAGGGCAGGATTTGCTGTCATTATCCCAGTCTTTGGAAAAGCTTGTTTGAATGAGTGCATCCAAAGGTGCTATCATCCAAAAACTGATTGATGCTACGTTTAGCATAACATCTTATGTTTAAGCTTCTTCAATCTAAAATGTATATGTATATTTGAAAGACAAAAAGAAATCTGTACTTTTTTACTCCACGCATTATTAGAATAGCCTTATCCTCGTGTTTCCAAAGAAACTATTTGTGCATCTAAGAACAGCGTGAAAAGATCTACAATCCAGACACAGACCCCCAAGACCTCAATATCAGAACAAACATCTGGTGCAAAACATGCATTTGGTTTTCCTCATCGCAGGCACAGAGCAAAGAACACCACACAGAAGCCACATCTGAAGCTAAAATGCCGCTTCTCGTAGGATCTGCCGGGTGGTGATCAGACTGGGCAGGAAATCCCAAAGTCCTGGAGGGATGTATCTGCCCCATCTCATCCGTGAGTCATCCAGGACGCAGAGGTCAAAATGGCAAAAGTTCATGGCTCTCCATTATGTTCCTGTACAAATGTCTCTGGGTGAAGGCTCCGATGGCGTGGGCTGGGGATCGGTTGCAGGATGCCCCCAAGTTGGGGAGCGCCTTGGGTGCATTTTGGTTTCTGCTTCCCCTTTCACCGCTTCAGCTGCCTCCTGGCCACACGCCTCCACCCTTTTCCGCCGCAACCCACAGGCACCGCTGTGGTCTGAGCTCGGGGTTGCAATACCAACAAGCGAGGCTGAGATGGTTTACTCGCTTCACCGCACGCACTGCTGCGCTGGGGAAGTTGGTGACAGAGGCATTGTGATAATGGTGCTGGGGGGACAACTGCTTGTGGTGGTCCTTTGGAGAATCTGTGTGATATAAGAGATGCTGATGTCGTTCCACATGCGAGGTCAGGGTGCGGGCACAGTGACCCCAGCTGAGATCCAGCAGTGCACACATGGCTTGATGTGCTGATGGTTGAGGTGATGCAGCCAGCTTATTTCTCAAAGAATCGGCAAAAAAACAGCTGTGGCGGAAGGGAGGCAACCAAGGGCAAGGAGGGGAAGTGATGAGAGGAGGGCAGCGTGCTGTTGAGTGACTTAGTGACTTTTGTCACTTCTTTTTTTGCGCTTTTCATTGGTGACATGTGCAAGCCAGCAACCCCCAGCCCACCTTCCTGCCAACGCTGCTGAAAGCTGTAATGTTGGGCTTCCTTTTTACAGCCTGCTGATGTGAGTGGACTTTAATGTGGAAAGGATTTATGTTCAGGGGGTGGAAGGGAAGCCTTTGTCATTTATTTAATAAAAGTAATATATAAATAACACAATAAACACTTATACCATCACCAGTATTTACTGAAGGAGTACCTAAGCCAAACAAGAAATTTGAAAGCAGAAAAAGGAAATGCACATGCTTAATCTCTCTGGAAATCCTGTACGCTGCAATAGGAGAAACACTGGGCCTCAGCATCTACATGTTGGTTTTCTCACTGGTGAATTTTGGATACCTTCTCCCTGTTGGTCAGCCACACTGAGTGCCCCAATGTAGGCACTGCAAAGGTTTTGGGAACTGTGCATAATGGCTGAGTATGGAAAAGCAGATGTGAAATGGATTAAAATTCTGTATGTGTGTGTGACATAAGCATGCAGGCACATACATGCATATGTAAATATGTAAATGAATTTCAAACCTGGAGATGTAAATCCAGCTGGTTGGTATCCTCTGTGCTTCACATCAACTAGCAGAAAAAAGCAATGAGTGTGAAGGAAAAGATGATAACGTAGTCATTGCCTAAATTCCTCGTTAAATCCATTGAAGAAAGGTCGAGTCTTCTAAATGGAATTTTAGAATATGCTCCATGGACATATAAGTGCCTGGCTGAGCTACACCTCAAAAGGTGACTGCTTGTCAAGGTAAAGATTTACAGGAATCAGTACAGAGAAAATGAGCGTTACAGCCTTAATCCTGAACTGGCGTGACTGCTGTAATTTCCATAGCACACGCAGTTTCAAGGATTGGATGTGGTCTGGCAGGGCAGATAATATGCAGATACCTGCTGCAGGAAGCAGATGGATGCCAGGCGCATCTCCTTCTACAGGATAATCCCTATCATTGAGTGGAGCACATTAGCTTGCTTTCACTTCATCCGGCCAAAAAGCTCCCTATCAGTGTGAGCTCATAGAGAGGAGAAAGTTCAGTTGAGGGAATGTCCTCTGGATTTGCCTGCCAGCATCTTCCAAATATTTGCAGTTATGCAGTCTTTAGATTTGAAGGCTGAACAGTGCTGAGCACTTCAACTTGATCCAGCAAGCTGCACTTTGCTTGAAAATATTAAATGGCAAGGATGTCTGTCTCTATGTCAAATACCAAAGAAATTGTGCTGCTTGAAAGTTCACAGCAAAAATTAATCCTAAAAATGTACTGAGTTTTGTGATAAACTTATATTGCTGACATGTTGCCATCTTAAGATTTTTCTTCAATTCACACTGACTTCAGGAAGATAAGCCCACTGAAATCAATGGTTTTATTGTTGTTATTCTGATCATTGATATAGTTCAGATTTGGTACAACATATTCTGCAATGCTATTTTGCAAATTAAATCCTAATCCTATTTCCTTTGAAGCTGGTTAGCAGAGATCTAGTGGTTTCAATGGGAGGATAATTCCTTCTGTGAATAAAGAAAAACATTTACATAAAATAACAATGTCAGAAATGAAGAATCCCCTGGTGGTGCCTGCAAACTCAGAGCACTGAAATCCTCACCGACTGTTCATGGCAGAAACAAGGAGACACTGCATTTCTTACAGTGACACAGAACAGCTAGAGTGATGCAAAATAACTTGAAAAAGCCATATTTAAGACTGTCCACCTCCATTCTATCATTGCCTCTCATTTCTTCTGTGGTTTTTACTTCTTGGTATTCTTGTAGATATTGTAAAGGGCACTGCTTGACTATTTGCTCTCATGATTTTTATTCCTGTAATGACAATATAGATTACAAAGGTGACAATATGTTACAACTGAAAAGGAAACATTTCCACATACCAGCGATACACTTCATCTTACATATACTTCTCCAGTTATCATTATTTTCCATTTCCATTATTTCATGTGAGCACAGAGATGCTCCTGTGCCCAGTTTTAATTTGTACACTTAATTTGCTTAATGCCCTCTGGCTTCACATTGACGAGTGTGAAGATTTGAAAGGAACCATAGCATTTGCATGCTACAGAGCACTGTGCTTATTCCATTATAAAAATGGCATTTTTCATTTTGGAGCTTCTGCTATTTACTATGCCTTATATAAATCACAGTATGCCCCAACGATTCTTGTGACAGACTTCCTTGTGGAATTGGTGCTGTAGGTCTCCAGGTAGTTAAAAGAGACTAATCTCAGGAATATTAACAATACTCATGCATGCAACATAATGAAATGTATTTTAATAGCTGGGATTATCCAAGAGCTGCACAGGAGGCTACACCAAACTCAGCTTAGAGTGAGCTCCCAGGCCAACCACAACCAGACACGCTTCCCTCCTGCCCCAGGGGGGCACCCAGGGCACAGCCAGCTGCCTTGGGTGCTGCAGGAGCCAGGCAGGACTTTCATCTGGACAGACTGCTGCACCTTTGGCACTTGGTGGGATTTAATCTATTTAAGTGAAGTTGTGTTGAGGTGAACATGCGCCAAGACAGTTTGTCACTCCTTGTGGCAGACAAAGGCGCCATTCTGTGCTGCCAGTTCTCTGACAAGATTTCATCCTTTCCATGATTAAAGTAAAGGAAGGGGCTGCAGGAGGACACAGCTCTCTTTCTGTATGGTAACAGAGAAGCAGGCTTCTCTTGATCTTTCTGCTTTGGACCAGACAGTTTGCAGTGCATTCTGTGAGGGATGCTGCATTTCAGGCTCTGGGGATCAAGCTGATAACCTGTCTCCCAACGATCTAGAATCAAGTGTGGAAGGCAAGATAAGGGTATTGGTGGGCATTTTGGCATTTATGGGGATACTGCTGGATGGGAAGCTGGATGTGGGCCAGCAGTGTGCCCTCACAGCCAAGAAAGCCAACTATGTCCTAGGCTGCATCAAGGGAAGTTTGCAGACAGCAGGGCAAGGGAGGTGATCCTGCCTCTCTATTCTGTGCTGTGAGACCTTGCCTGGAGTACTGTGTCCAGATCTGGAGTCCTCAGTACGGGAGAGATGCAGTTGGAGTGCATCCAGAGGCCACTAAAGTGATCAAGGGATGGAACACCTCTCCTATGAAGACAGACTGAGAGAGCTCGGGCTGTTCAGCCCAGTGAAGAGAAGGCTCTGGGGGAGGCCTGAGCCTTTCAGTATTGATAGGGAGGCTGTAAGAAAGACAGGGACAGACTGTTTAGCAGGGTCTGTTGTGATAGGACAAGTGGAAACGGTTTCAAACTAAAAGGGGAAATTCAGGCTGGATGTAAGGAAGACTTTTACACTAAGTGCTGAGAGGCACTGGCACAGGTTGCCCAGACAGGCAGTAGATGCCCCAACCCTGGAGAAATCCAAGGTCAGGCTGGAGGGGCTCTGAGCACCCTGATCTAGTTGTGGGTGTCCCTATTAATTGCAGCACAGCTAGATTAGATGGCCTTTAAAGGTCCCTTCCAACACAAACAGTCTTGTGATTCTATGATTTCAGGGTTTCCAAAGATCGTTGTGAAAGCCTGTTCAGCTTGTGTTTGTGAGTCTGCACTGCCTGAATGGGGACCACAGCAGCACTGGGGCACAGTGGGCTCCATATGGCAAACAGCCCTGGCAGCCCTGACAATGTGAGCCCTGCCAAGCAGGGGCTGGGCGTGCCCATGTTTTTCTGTGCGTTCCAATTACATGGAAACCCTACAGGAAACCGTCGCCCGTTCGGCTACTGGGGAAAATTAAAGTGTTTTCTGGAAAAAAAAAATACACTTTCCAGACCCAGATTTGGCACGGCTTCGCCTCTCCACACAGCCCGTGGCCGCACACCCGCTCCACAGGTGCCCACGCCCCACCGCGGAGTTCCCGCGCACCCTCGGCCCCGCCGCCGCAGCTTCTACCCCCAGCTCGGGGGGACACGGCTCTCTCCCCGCCTTCCCTCCGCCGAGGGGGCGGTGCGGCCGGCACGGGCGGGGCGGAGGGGCCGGCGGGGAAGGGGAGGGGATGTCGGGGCGCCGCCGCCCCGCCCCGCCGCGCCCCATGGTGCCGGCGCGGGCGCGGGGCTGAGGCAGAGGCTGCGAGGCCGGCGGGGCGATCACACCAGCGCCCGCCGCCGCCGGGCATGGAGGGCGCCGAGGCGGCCGCCCGCGGCAGCTGCAGCAGCAGCCCCGCGCAGCCCCGCTGCTCCTCCTGCGGCTCCGCGGCGGCCGGCGGCGGAGAGGCGGCGGCAGCAGCCATGGAGGAGCCGCTCGGGGAGGCTGCGTCCCCGGGGGTAGCGGCGGCGGCGGCGGCGGGGCCGAGGAAGCAGCAGGGGGTGAAGCGGCATCACCACAAGCACAACCTGAAGCATCGCTACGAGCTGCAGGAGACCTTGGGCAAAGGCACCTACGGCAAAGTCAAGCGGGCCATCGAGCGGTTCTCCGGCAGAGTGGTGAGTGAGGCGGGCGGAGGGGCTGCCCCGGGGTTCCGCCGCTTGGCGTTCCTCGCAGCGCCGGTCGGGTCCGAGGGGCTCCGCGCAGCGCGGTTTTACGCAGGAGCTCCCCTTTTTGGGGGGTGGGGTGGCTGGGTGGCTGGCAGCTCATCGATGCGTTTAGAAATGATGTTACTGGAAAAAGAGGGTGGCTTGCTGCGCTTGTTTGACTCTGACACACGGGTCTCCCGTGGATAGTTATTCTTTCCCAACTGGAAACCTGTCACGTTCCCCAGCCAGCCGACACCGCTTACAAAGCGCTGTCAGAATGGCAGGCATCGCTTCTGCAGCTCTAAACGCCATCATTCGGTCATACTTTTGTGACCTGAACGTTGCTGACACCTAAAAAAAAACCGCAGCGCCATTGGCTTCCCCGATCCGTGTCACTGCTCGGCAGCGCCGGTGCTCGAGCCCCGAGTCCTGCCCGAACTCGGCGTGTCCCCGCCGGTACCGGAGCACAGAAGTGCGGCTGGAGAAGTGCACGCATTAGCCAGAGTTCGTGTCATTCTCGGTTTCAGAGGACCGGCGAGCGAGAAACAGGCATTGGCTGCCCGGAGATGGTTTTTCAAAGAGGTCTTAGCCCAGCTCTTTTTGTGAAGCAGACTAATCGAGTTTTCACCAGGCTTCATCTAAAAGCAAGGCATCTCCCCAGTCTCACTACAGGTTTTGTTTCATTTATTTTCCCATTTCACTTGTCTGGGAGCTCAGCATGCACCCAGAGGCAACTGTAAAACAGCAAAAGAAATTGTAGATGCGCTGGCTTTAATAAGAGACATTTACTTTGCAACCAAATATCTTTGTGCCGACAGTGAAACTGAGGTTTCAGCCAAGCCGTGGAGTCAGATCATGTATGCTTTCAGTTTATTAGCTCATTTGGAGGCTGGCTGAAGAGAAACCAGAGATGGACATCTCTGCACATGCTCACTCCAAATGTAGGGTTTTTAAAGTTTGCTATTTTGGCCGTCTCACAATTTCAGGCTAACAAAAGCTCCAGGGCTATATTATTTAGGCTGTACTATTTACTATTATTTTGTAAGAAGATTATTTTGGAGTTGAATACATGATGCAGTAAATAAGAGAATATATTGAAGACTTTTTAAAACTCTTGGATAATCAGCAAGAGAAAAATTGGACTGTGCTGTAACTGAGATTTGTATTTGGGAAGGACTCTCTGTGGAAAGGATGTAGCAAAGATGCACATCCGCATTAACAACACACCCGGTCCTTTTGCTGCTTGCATCTGTCATACACTTCTGCTCTACCAGCAGCTCAGGATATGCAGTAATATGGCCTGAGCTGAATTTGTATGAATTTATATATATATATATAAATATATATAAATATAAATATGTATTTCGTTGATCCCATCTTGAGATGGAGAGTGAAAATCAAAATACCTGTGTGATCTTAAGTGCAGTAAAATTGTTACACGGGCTCTAGCAGCTGGTATGTAGAAGCTAAACAAATCCTCGCAGGGGTGTTAGTTTTATACTGCGGTAACATAAACCTCGGCGTGTGGCACTTCATAATTATTAACTAGTCTAGAGGCAAGTTGTGGTGCAGCGTGAGTGTTTGAACTTAACATCTGTGAGCATATGTAAAATACCCACGTTTTGTCTGTGCACAGAATAAAAGCAAGCTGCCAGGAGTCCAGTCCAAATAAACAGAAAGCTCACTTCTTGCTTTCTGAGGGTCTCCCCAACTGGCCGGTTGCTCTCAATGCAGGAATGGTTGCTCAGAGAGGCACAGTGCTTCCCTCCAGTTCCCCTCTTCCCATCTCTTTCTCACATCCTTGTCATATCTAGCATGTGCAGCAGGCCCAACAGTTGGCCTGGCTGTGGCCAAATGTCCAGCAGGGGATGCAGGAGAGAGCCGGCTCTGTTCCTGGCACTGCTTCCCATGCAAATTGTCTGACAGCCAGCAGCCAGGTAGCCGAGTCCCAAGGTCGCTCTGGTCTGCTCTGTTTGCTTCCTATTCTGCTGCTGGTTTAGCTAATCGCCTTTTCTTTACTCAGTGGTTAGCAGGTATTTGAGTCTGTATGGTAACAGATTGCAAGGCTGGACCTTGGAAGTCACACTGCGTCCACAGCCAGCTGTCCTCACTGGGCTCTTCTCCTGTTTGGCCTTTCTGCTTTTCCCATCCTTTAGCAATCTCTTTCACTCTGTGGCATTTCATGAAGATATCTTCCATGCTTTTAATGTGAAACACGAACATTGGATTTCTTGTCATCCATATGGCAACAATAAACAGCTCATGATTGAAGCAGAAATTGGCAAGTTTGAGTTAATGAAGTAAAAACAAGGTGTAAAGACGCTCAGTCTGAGGTGTGTACATCCTTGGTCTCTTGCCCTAGCAGGGTTTTTGTTGACTAAATGAAAGTAGTATTTGGCAGTTGCTAACAGGCTACAGGTTTATTCAGGTTGCTGTAGTTTCCTTGTCTTTCCTCTTAGCTCAGTGAAACGTGATCATAAGGTTTCCTGCCATAAAGCTCCAGGGTAGCTTGTGTGATGCATGTAGTTTGTTATTGGAAACAACTTAGGTGAATTTGTGTATGGGTTACCACAGTGACTGCAGGCCGTTAAATAACGCCCGCTGCGTGATGTATAGGCTGCCCAATTTTCCCAGCAAGATCTCCTTCATTAGTACTCTCTCAGCATACTCAGTGTAACTTAAGATATTTTAAATTAATGCACCTGTTAGTGAGTGTAAGGATGAAGAGATGATATTGCGGGCCTGTGAAGTAACACTCATGTTGACGTTTCTGTGGGTGTTTTCTCCACTTGTCATCTTGCACATGTTAGAGCAAAGAACTGAGCTTTTGTTTGTGTTATATAGTCAGTATGTGTTAGCCAAGAAATCTCCAGCTACACTTATGTCAGCAGTAGATAAGCTGTGTGCTGACCACCTCCAGCCCAGCCTGTGTGCGGTGCCTGGGGAAGGCCAAGGCGCTCGGTCCTCAGCGACTGGATGGTTCCTTACAGTGTGGGCAGGCATTTGTTCCTCTGGCTGGTTCTGCAGCTCTCATGCATTGCTCATTGTTCCTTACACTCTCGTGTGAAGGCTTCTCTGCCCTTCCTGCTGGGTGCCTCCTGTCCACAAGCCTGATTTTCCCCTTTGCAAGAGCCAGGAGCTTTTCTCCCTCGCATCTCTTGGGGAGCAGCTGCAGAAGCCTCGTCTCTCCTTTCTGCTCAGTCAGGACCTCTGTTTTTCCTCCTCGCCAGCAGGTGGAGGAAGCAGTATTCTTCTCCAGCCTTCCTCCAGCACGCCAGTTATGTGGGGAATTGATGACAGGCTGCACTTGGCACGAAGAGCAGGCGTGCAGCACATACTTGTGCAGGCGGGTTCCCGTTAGTTGCGTGTGCTGTTTCTTTTGCAAGGAAGTGCAGGTAGAAGGATGCTGCCAAATTGCATTGGTTTCCAAATTCAAAGCTTATAAAACCCCTAAATTTTAAATCAACAGAAATAGGTTCTGTTGCAGTGTGAGTGAACATCTTTGCTTTGAAACAGCTGTGCTCTGTGGAGATTGTGGAGAGTCATGCAGGGTTTTGAAACCCCAAAACAAGAGCAGATTACATAAAAGGAAGACCTCTGCTTTGCTGATTATATTTCTATGTATTACTGCATAATAAAACAAAATGTGAGCACCAACAACAGCCCTGCCATGTCAGTAATGAAGAACTTGCATGTTACACAGCCATCTGTGTGTTGGCAGTGTGGCTTTTAAACGTTCTGAATACCAAGGTAGAAGCATGCTTATGGGTCACCAGGGCTGGTGAAAGCCAGGCAGAACGTTTGTCCCAGTTCTCTTTCCTGCTTTGTTGATACTGTGAGGACAGCTGCTGTCTGCTGCCCTCAGACAGCCCAGTCAGGACCCTGGGTCCAGTTAGCTGTCAGTGCTGCGGTTCAGTGGCTCCTCACTGACTGCCTGGACACATTCCCTTTGTTTTCTCAGCAAATCTTCCATACAAGGAGCTAAGAGGATTCGGGTGTCTTTCAAGAACTGGCGTTACCCAATTAATAAAACGCCTATGTTAACATCAAGGATTCCACAAGCAGAAAATGCAAGTATTCCCCTCTTAACTCTTATGTGCATGAATTATCATGCTATCTTTATCATGACATGGTGTACTTCTATTTTATCCTGAGCACTCCTGCTTCATTCAGCACCTGTGTCACTACCTCATGCTGATTTTTATCTTGATCCTTCAGTGCTCATCCTCTGCAGAATCATGTCCAGATCTGAGGCAGAACTGTTTATTTATTCTTTTTTTTTCTTTTTTTTTCCTGAGATTCTTTGTTGTTCTTATGAAGATATCTTACTTTATTGCAGATACTGGTGGAAGTATCTACACAACACTGCTGTGATGTGAAGTGCTCGTACAGTACTTTGCACAGCAGGATCCCGATTCATGTATGTGGCTTCTACAGCTATGATAATACACTTGGATAATGGTATCAATGGCTTGTATCTCATGATACAAGAAAAAGAGAAAGAAAAACTTACAGATTAAAGCCAAAACCATCAGAAGTATCAGCTAGCCTTGAGTGTACAGCCTAACACCTGATTTTTTCCAGCTATACGGAGTATGTGACATCGGGGCCCTACAGATGACAGCGTCCTCCTGCAGAGCTGAATTGCGCCTTCCTTCTGGACTGCCCAAACTTTTGTCCCAGTGTGACATTTGGTGTCAGCCTTCAATCCCGACCCTTTTGCACTTGCTTGCTGCTGCTTCTCGCTTTGTTCTGCATGCCAGCATCATGACCCGTGCTGAGAGTGCAGCCGTGCTCACTGCTTTGGAGCTGGGAGCTGCCAGCAGGATGTGTGCAGCCTGCTGCAGGCACTGTTCCAGCCGCTCTGCGCTCACTGCAAGGCAGGCTCCTTGCAAAACCTGGTGCCAGAACTTCATGGTTTTCTTCTTTCTTGAAGGTGTGCAAAATGTGTGCTGCTTGGGACTCAGAATGTGACCAAATCTGGACGTGGTTTCATGGTGCTGAAGGCATGCTAGTGAAACCCGGGTAAACAAACAAACAACAAACAAAAAATAATAAGAAATTGTACCAAAGCATGGAAATTCTAGATCTGGAATGAATGCAAGTTGAAAAGAGTATATACGCAGTAAAAAGGCTTGCAAATGGTTTTGTTGTTAATTTACTTGTTCCACTCTTAGTTATTATCTGTGTTCTGAGAATGATTAAAAAGGAAAAACAAAACCCCAAAACCCACCAAATTTAATCTAATGTGATTTACTGTGGATGCTTGTGTGCTTCTCACAATAGGAGCTACCACCTAGTTGTATTAAGTGACTGCAGTCTTTACATAAACACTTGTGTAACTGGGATGTCAAAGACAACTTGAACTTGAAGGGCTGCAAAGGGAAGCAACTGATCACAGCATGCAGGCTGTGGAAGGCACCTCCAGCCCTTGCTGCAGAAGCAGTTTTGTTCAGAGGAGTTCAGTGAGAAGTCTGACCAGCCAGTAAGGTCAACGTTACTTTGTCGAATCTGTTACTAAGTTAAAGAACATCACGTTCTTTGGGCATCCAGTAACATTCTTTGGAAGATTTTGGGCTGCCTTACAGGTGAATGAGTTACCAAGTTAAAAGAAACTGTTGCTACTTCTTTTTTTTCCTTCTGGTTGCACAACTTTGCTCAGGTCAATTAGCTTTCCTGTACCATTATATCCCACTGGGGAGGGATACTACTCAAGTTGACTACTGGGGCACATTTTGGCCTATTTTAATCCCACTAACCAAATTCTGTTGTGAAATTCGCAACAGAATTTGAGTCTATGTTTATAATGCAGACTTCAGCTCAAAACACTGTAAAATGCTTAAGCATTAGTGCAGATGATTTCAAAGCACCATATGCTGCAGAATGGAAATGGCTTGAACAAAGTCTTTCATTAGATATGGATAAAATATACTGTGTCTTTTGGTGGCATGCGTTTTAAAAATTACTATTATTTTTTAAGAACCACAATGTGGATTTGCCATGTGGAGGCAATTATTGTATATATTGTAGTTTGGGGTCATACATGTTGAATAAAACCGTGTGGAATGTGGAGTTCTTGCGAGCAATTGTTTATTCTTTGCAGTACTGTAATCGTAGTTAGTCTGTGTTTTGTCTGGTAAATAAATAACTAGAGAGAAATTCTTTTGCTGGCCAGAGGAATCAGGAGGGTGAATGTGATGGCCACATCAGTGCCAAGGAAGAGGACTGTTGTAGGTATATCAGTCTTAAGCACAGAGAGATCAGTGTGTGTAAAGCCATACTGATTGCAGTGCAAAGTGTATGTGACAGTTCCGTCATGCATATGCCAGGGATTGGCTGTAACTGTGGCTTTGGTGAAGGCATCTTCCTGGCTTAGGTCTCAGTCTCCTGTACCATGCTTGGGAACCTCTCTGCCTGCATGAACCTGCATGCTGATGCCAAGCCTTCTCCTTTCTTCAGAGCTGTGTTCCATGCAATGGGACACTGCTGTTCTCTTTACTGTTGTCTTCTATGCTCTACCGATGCAAAGTGAGATCAAACACATCTTCTGCTTTGGTACTAGTCAGTATCACTGAAGAAGTGCCTTGGGGCTTGAGGTAGAATGGGACTCCCAACGTGTGCAGGGGTTGAGGGTGCTGCTCTAACATGCAGTTTCCATACTATCATTAAGATTGGAAAAGACGTCTAAGATCATCTGGTCCAACCAGCAGCCCATCCCCACCATGCCTACTGACCATGTTCTTCAGTGCCACATCCACAGGGTTCTGGAACACCTCCCTGTGCAGCCTGTTCCAATGTATCCATGCTCTTTCTGAGAATAAATTTTTACTAACATCCAACCCGAACCTCACCTTTGGTTTGTGTGCTACTGTGATGTGTGTTAGTGTGGGGATCTCCAGCCTGCAGAGTATTGGTCTTCTCTTGCTTGCCTTCTGCCTGAGGATTTGTTCCTAAATTGCCCAGGAGTATTTTATAGAAAATACTCCTGTTATTGGCTGTGGTGGGTCAATGTAGTTGGCATAGCTGGTATGTCAGAGGAAACCTGTGGGATGAAAAGGTCTCTTGCTAAATATGCAAATGATATTTGTCAGTGTTTCCTTCAAATATCTTCCAACAGATGTGGGTACCATGTGTGTTCGCTTAATAAACTAAACTCGAAATAATTTCCACTTTACTAGCTATATGGGGAAAAGTAGGGGGTGGGGAGCAAACTACAAAGCAAGGTAAAACTGCATATGTGTGCTGTTATATTTGATGACCAATTCATTAAAGCCATAAGTGTATCCAGGCTTTCAATAGTGTTCTCCTGCTGTTGCTTCCTGTACTCCCTGGCTACAAAATCAGTCTCTATGGCTCTCATTTGTCTTACCCACATGAAAGACTTTGAGCATCTGCAAGTTATGATTTGAGAAGTATCTGCTTTTAAACAGAATGTATTTATCACCATGTCTTCACAGGCAACGTGGTACATTGTATAAATTAGAGGATCCTAGACCTCTGAACACTAGGGGGCTGGGTGAGATATTCCATGAGCCGGCGGTGTCTGGCCATCCTGATCAAACATCCTGGACCCACACCAAAAATGCCAGATGTTCCATAGATGTGGGGGCCCTCCTGTAACCTTTGCTGTGTGCTGCAGTGGGGGATGCATGGAGGGGATGAGATCGTAGCCATCCATTGCTCTGACACTGTTTTAATGTTCTTGTAGCTTTTATATTTTGAACCGAACACCATCAACCAACCCTGTCAAAGGAATACATAGTATTAATACTTTCAGTGTCTTAGTTCTCCCAGGGCAGGTGGGATTTGCTACTAGTTTTGGTGGTTTACAAGACGTCAGCCCTTAAAACTGTCACTGGTCCGCGGCTGGAGGCAAGCTCTGGATCTTGCTCAAGTGTGATTTTTGTCAGGCTCTGTTCTTGCAGACAGCGGAATATAATAAAATATTTTAATGGGTGTTTCCTTTCATTTTATTTAAAAAAAAAAATTAAAAAATGAATGAAAGAAAAGCCAGCAGCACAGCAGTTATGGGAAGGGTGGTTGGCATGGCTGGTGCATTCAGAATAGTTCTGGCCATCTGTAGGTGCATGCGGATTTGCTTAAATTAATTCAATGCTACAGAACCCACTCCAGCAGCTCTTAGCAGTGCAGCCAGAACCTTCGCTCAGAAGACAGCACAGGCTGCTCTGGTTATCATACAATCCCCATAACTGTGTCTCGGTGTGCCTCCTCAACCTTCCCATCTCCCTCGCTCCATCCCCAGCTCACGTCAGCCACACCAGTAACACAGCCCTCTCCTTGTCCTCTTCTTCGCCCTGCTCTCACCATCCTCACCTTCATCCCAGCTGCTCTCTCCATCCCTCTGCACGCTCTATAGTCCACTCTGTCCCCATTGCCTGTGGTAAGCCTGAGATACTCTACTAAACCCAGAACCCCTAGGCTGCCCTGGCCCTGCTGCTGGCATATGGGACGACTTAAGCAGAAATGCTGGAGGAGCCAAATGTCTTTTTTCTGAGGTCTGGCTGCTTGAGGGGCTTGCAATTATGCTAATGTCTCGCTGTGTCAGAGAGCTGAGTCAGCGTGTTTGGGTTTCAGCACTACTGCCTTGGAATAAAGACAGTAGTTAAGGGATATTAGACTTAAAAATAAAATAAAAATTCGTTGTTCTTGTGAAAAGATACCACTGCAGACTTGGAGACTAAATTTAGCTGCTCATGAAAAGATCAGAAAGATTTGGGCCCTACTGTAGATGGAAATCACAGAGCCTCCATAACTCATTTCCTGTACACCAAAAGACATTTCATCTCTGTTACAATTTGTTAGACTCCTGAATGATGCCTCCCTTTATTTGAGAGGAAGGCGTTATTTAAAAAGTGAATACTGCTCGTGGTATTGATCACAAGAGGCTGGATACAAATACCTCTTTGAACCTTCTGGTACTAAACAAATTTTCCTTTTTTTTAAGAGACAAACGTTTGGCAGAGGAAACAGCATTTTGTTGTCATCAGTACAAAAAGCAATTCAATCTTTTGCACAGGTTTAGCAGGAAAATATGGCGTGTCATTTGTTGCAAATCAGCTCATGAGCTTGGATTGCCATATCCTTGCTAATTTTTGCCACTGTGCACTGCACGGACCCAACCTGGACAGTGCTGATAGGGTGTTTAGCTGAGGCTGGGGCAAAGGAGCCTACTTAGGTGGTTCAGCACAGCAAAAACAAGTGTTTGGTGAAAGAGTGCAGGAGGGTGCAGCCTTTTGGGTGTTGAGCCCTCCGACACTGCACAGCCTGGAGTATGGGAGAGCTGCACAAAAGCGCCTGCAGAAATGCCTGCTGGAAGGCAATGCTGCTGAGCAAACAAGTACTTAGCATTCATTAATAAGCAGGATACTTGGGCTGATGTCTGTAGTTGACACTTGACTTGTGATACTTACAGTTGGTTAGATTTTTGGAGGAGCTTAGCTGGACTTTTTAGCATTTTTTGTAATTCTCTTGGCTCTGATACTGATAAATTTGGCTTGGGCTTAGCTGACCTACATAGAGATACAGTTGAGAGGCATCCATATTGCCCTCTCATTTTCAGCCAGAGCTCTCTACATGAGTCATGCAGTGTCCTTTATGCTGACTTTTCCTTTGATACGGTTGACCTTTCTCTCATCTCTGTTTGTTGCTGGGCTTTTGCCTGTCACTCATCACCCTGCTGTCAAAGCACCTCACAAACTGCTGTAGCCTCACAGTTATTCTGTTTAGTATATAGAGTCACTCTCATTTTTTTCCAGAAAGGAAATGGGTCAGTATTTGCCTTTTGCTGTTGTACCAGCTTATGGGACCAGGTGGAAGAGTTGGTGAGCCAGCCTAGCAATGCACTGTTGGTGCAGTTCTGCCAACCACAGGCAGTTTACTTTCCTCTGGCATTGAAATGGGGTGATATGAGGGAGTATAGCCTGATGCTTTGAGACTGAAGGCATGAAGTGGTCTCCTTAAGGTTACCCAGCAGGTCTCTGGCAGACCCATGGAGAGAAACTAAGTACACCACAGCTTCAGTGTTGGCTGGGCCTGGCTTTTACTTCTGTACCCGCCTCATTTGGGTGGGCAGTTTGTAAACGAAGGCCCTCCTCATGGCTGCAGTAGTGCTGCAGGAGGATGGTGCCATTTTCCAAAGCCTGCCGGCCATTGGATCTTAGTGATGTTTGGTCACTGCTGAGTGCTGCAGTAAGTCCTTTAGGCCTGGGAGGATCAGAGCCTGTGACTGCAGTGTTTACATCTAGGCCTGGGACCAGTCCTCTTTTTCACCAACACTCTTTCTGCATATAGGCTGCAAGTTTTCAGCCCAGTGAAGCAAATGTATTCTCCCAGTTCATCTAGTTTGGCATCTCCTTGGGAAAATGCAGTCTAATGGGACCCATGAAACTGCACTGTGGGTTGCGTATTGCTTGTGAGGAATTCATTGGGGAAAGGAATTTCATTCTGTACTTGAGCCTTCTTCCAGCCTTTCTCAGATGTAGAGAAAACTCTGCAGTGGTGAATGTGACTGGTTATCATTATTGGATATCGTTACTCACTCACTTTGAGCATAAAACAAAAAAATCACATCCCCTGTGATGTCCGTGGGTGTAGCTCTGCTCTCAGTTACATTAACACTGTTGTAAATCGAGGAGTAGAATTTGGCCCTTTGTTTCAATTGAAATATTTGTTTAACACAGGCGAGGGCTAAACAATACACTTGAAAGCAATTTGTGTTATTGTCTGTAGAGCAGAGCTTGTATTTTATGAACTGGCTGATCATAAAGACAGCAATAAATCATGTAAAGCATTCTCATTTACTTTTTCTTTCTTTTTTCTTTTTGCAGATGGGGCTTGTAGAGTAGTGTTGCAGTCAAATGTCTGCTCCAGGATATTTGAGTTGAACTGTGTGAGTCCATTAAACAAATGTAATGGCTTTTTGGAAAGAAGTGCTGCGTGTTTGAAACCAAATGTTTTACATAGAGAACATCTGGGAAGTGCTGGTTGTTTGTATGTAGAGCGCATCAGACAGCAGCCTTGGTGAGCTCAGCTGGGAGGCTGCCTGGGACGTAGTTGTAGGATATGACAGTTCAGTTGTTGGAGGGAATAATTCCTATGAAGTATTGCCATAAACCGAATGTTTGGCACAAATAGCTCTATCTTTGTTTTACTGTACACCCAAGTTATTCTTCTTATCTCCCCAGCAAAACTCTACATGATGTTTAAACAGCACAGTAAATGTTGGCACCTCTGAGCAAGCTGGAGCAAGCAGTTAGTGTGAAGGGGGAGCTCAGCTCGCTCTGCTTGCAGTGAAGCGCTATCGATCCCTGCCACAGATGGTGCAGTGCAAGTGAGTGATGAATGCAGCCTGTGCAAATGGTGCAGAGGGCTGAGTGGGAAATGATCGATGTCACGGTGCTGTTGCATGTCGTTGCTTTGAGGAATGGGGAAATGCAAAACCAGTAAATCCATGTGATTAGCCTGATGTTGGGGTTTGGTGGGGCTACTGGAAGAACTTGAACCGGATTAAATTTATAAGCCTGCTTTTATTTTGCAACATCAGAAGTGCTATATTTCCAGGAAATGTAGGAAATGTAGAGAAAAGTTTTATTTGGTAGTCTGTTCTTATTACTATTTCTGCAGTTCAGCTGAGGAATGCGTGGCTCAAATGAGATGAAAACTGTGATTTCCAAAGTAGCAACGCAGCTTCCCCTTTCAGGATTGTTTAAGCAAAAACTTAAACAAAGTGGGTTAGGCAGACTCTTGTTCCAGTCCCTTGTGGACAGCAATTCGCGTTGCGCAGCACTGCTTTAATAGTTTTGCTTGGTATGACATGATTTGTGGGATTTGCTAAGATGAGATTCTGGACCGAGCAGCATGAGAGGGAATTACTGCTCACTCGGAGGAAGGTGGTACATCCAAGTCTGTGTGAAGGTCGCTGGCAGGGTGAAGAGGAAGCCTGGGCTGCTGCTTCTGCACTACCTAACAACTTCACTTTTGGCACTGGGACTCAAGAAATCTGAGTGCTGACTCTCCTTCATTCAACCGACCCTGGCCAAAGTGCAGGCTAAGGAAGGTGTCTGTGTGTGTTGAAGAAGGGGGCAACAGTCCTGGAGATCACGCAGTCCAGGGGAGCTCTCTGCCAAAAGCTTTCCATCTCTTTCTTTAAAAAGAAGCACGTAACAGTTCGCCGTTTCTCCCCTCCAAGTTGATTTTCCCCAGAACCGCTTATAACGACTGCCTGTAGTTTTGCACTTCTCTTGTAGCAAACTAGAACTGTGCTTTTTAGGCTGTAAAATTGCATGGTAGCCAGCCACTGCACTGTAGGAAAGTGTAATTCATTCCTCCCCATCATGTCCGTTCCAAGCTTGACTTGCTGTGGGGAGCAGGAGTGTTCCTGTTTCTGTGTTATTCTCTCCACTGAGCCATTAGGGTGGCCCTGGTAATTTACTTCTGATAAATAAAAGGGAACAACAGGAGGTTCCTCTACCTTCAGAGGTATAAATATTTCTTAGAAATCAGAGACGGATGGAGAATAAAGTCCTTTCCTCCCCCTGTAGCAATTCCACCACTCTCTGTCATAAATTCTAGGAGGGTCCCTTCCAGAAAAGGACCATTAAATAGGTAACATCCAGCCTAGCCAATGCAGTACTGAAGCAATGCTTTTACAAAAATAAATTTAATACTGCAACATGATCTGCAAGTCTTGGAACAAAATAACCTGGGTGAGGCTTGATATACACAGTTGCCAATCTTTTTGTTTTCCAAGAGTATTTTTCCAGATAGGATGTGGGTCTATGGCTCCCACCAGGAAGTGCTGTTTATATTTTAGTCAATCTTTGATTTAGAAAATTGTCGTATGTATAGGTGCTTCTGAGTGGATAGTCATTAGGAAAAATTAGACATTAGGACAGTGGCATTAGGAACAACTTCTTTTCAGAAAGAGCGGTGCTGCAGTGGCACAGTGTCACCATTCAGCATCCCTGGAGGTGTTCCAGAACCTTGTGGATGTGGCACTGAGAGACATGGTCAATGGGCATGGGCTGGCAGTTGGATTAGGTGATCTTAGTGGTTTCTTCCAACCTTAATGATTCTGTGATTCTATGATTAACCCTTCTGACTATTTACAAGCCACCATGTTCTGCAATACAGCCTGAGTGGCCCACCATCCACACTCGTCCTGCTCATTAATATTAATCCAAAGCCTAAACTCTAAACTCTTCTAATGCCTCCTCATGCTTTAAAATTCTGCTGAGTTAATTAGGAGTTTGAAGTGGTCAAGCAATACGGTATTGGGTTTTCCTTAGCACTGTGGGGTCTGAAGGACATTTACTGAAGAAGGAACCTTCAGGTTTTTCAGGTTCTGTTCTATCTCTTGTGGTGCAGTAACTTTCTCCTTTCAATGAACTTGTAGCCTTTGTTGAAGGACTGCAGAACTGGGAGAGTGGAATTAAAGGATTTGCACAAAGCCAGGTGACAGCATTTGTGATGGAGGGGGCACTGTAAAGATGTGCAAAGCTCTTAGCGGTTCTGAACCCACAGGCTCCTCAGGGAAAGAGAGAATAGGCTGAGTTACATTTGTTTACCCACAGCTTCCTTCAGCAGAGCTTTCCAGTGAATGAAAATGCACTGTCAGGTGGCTTCTTGGAAAAAAACCCGATGCAAGAAAGTGTTTAGACGATGTCCACCCCCCTCCATTCTTTAATGTGAATTACAGCCTTCCACTGATACAGCACCTTTCACCTAAACATATGCAGAATCACTTTGGAGACTCTGGTAGCTGCTCAGGTTACCATTATTTAGCAATTATTTAGCAGAACATCACAATACTTAGCAGCAGTTTCTTAAAGGGTGCGAATATCCCCATTTCCAACTTAAATTACTGGGAGGAATTGTAGGAGACTATCATTTGCAATCTGGAACTAGATCCAGGCACTGGGGCTTTATAATGAAGTAGCCAGGATCTTGGTTTTACATTTCATCCCCAAATCAGTGCCTTGAACAGTGTGCACTCCTGCAGTGGAGGATTACTTCAGTGTGGTTCACTGCTTATTCACAATGAAAAAAACAACACTGTATTAAAGTCCCTCTCTGCTGCCCCAGGTTAGCATTTTGCATTACATCAGCAGCTTTGGTAGCTGTGAGATCAAACCTCAAAATGAATGTGAGATCTATCTTCCAGTTTTTGGAGAGGGAATCTGTAATATCCATGTAACACTGAGAACAGTAAACTTGGGGCTTGTGAGTTCTTTCACTCCTCTTTAACCTGACTTGCCAGTGATTTAATTAGTGCTAAACAGTCTGCACACAGACTTGCAGAAGTTAAAAGACCGACACATGATTCACTTCCAATGACTTTTCCTGTTTTACACATGTGCTGGATGAAGCTGTGCTGTATTTGGAAGTTGGTCAGTAATGATTGCACAATTCTAACCTTATTTAAACTATGATATAAACAGACATGATAGAAACGGATGCTACCAGGTTTTTTCCTACTTATAAGTGGTCAGCTTTTCTTTTTTTTCAAACAAAATCATAACCTGGAAGAAAAGCAGTCAGACTTTGTGTAATCCCAATTCAGTATAGCATTTGGCTTTTGTAAATGTGGGAGCCAAAAATAAACATCTGCTTGGCAACTCCAACAGAAGTTAGCTATAAATGCAATTTTCATCTCTTCAGTGAATGTGGCATTCAGTGCTGGTTGATATCTATTAAGGAATGATCCATAGCTGAGGTTTTAAAGCATTTTTTTTCCTTTTAATTACTGCTATGAACCTCCACTGCCTAAGGGAAATCCCTTACCCCATTTACTTTCCAGATATAATTCCTCATGTGCCAAAACATGAACTTTCCTTGGAAGCCTGAAGGCAGCTGGATGGGGTATTTGTACGTTCTTAGACTTTGGAAAAGAGATGGTCTTCCATTGGTCTGGTCATGACAACTGTAAAACTTAAACTTGGCCATATTTTCCCCCACTTTTCCTTAGTCCTTCAGAATTAGATCAGAAGTCTGCTTTGTGCAGGGTAGGTTTTATGCAAGCATTTCAAAGTATTGAATATTGCATCTTTGGATATTCAGAAGGATCTTGTCAAGAAAGATTAAGCGTGATGACTCTTCTCTCCAGGCAGCTGAACTCTGCATGTGGCGGAGACTTCCAACTTGCCAGTATTGGGCTCCGGTCCTGGCAGTCCCAGCTGCAAACATCTCCTATAACCTCGTCTTGTCCAACCTCCACTTTTCATCAAATCCTTTGTAACCTCTGCTGCTACTAGCACAGGCAGGACATCATTAATGCAGTATGAAATCTTTTATTTTGGGAAGGGAAAGATTTTTCAATACGTTTCTAGCTTGCCTCAGTAGCCTGCCCATTTCTGAATTCTGCAGCCCTCCCTTCTCTTTGTTTTGAAAACTAATTGCTTCAAAGTGGAAAATCAATAACCACATTGTTAACCTTTGTTTTTAAACGCTATTGGAAATGATGAATGGTTTTCTTTTCACTCCTGATGGAGTATCAGTCCTGAAATGTTTCACACACAGCTATAAGATCCAAGGCAGCAAGGACAGCCCAAGGCCAGGCTTCTCAGCATTCAGTGAAAAATTTTTTCAGAGAATTCATGGTGTAAATATGTCAGTCTTCATATACGGAGCCAAGGGCAGCAGGTATAAGGCAGGGAAGGGTTATGAATTTTGCAGTAGGGCAGTAGCTGCTCAGGAAATGTGCACACCAATCCTGTTAACAGGCACTATGCTGGGGTGAGAAAAGAAGTGGAGGAAGGGCGTTGCACATGTTCCTTCTGGCATCCACCTTCTCTATGTACAGCACAAATGTGCTAACCTGGTGCTTTCTCCTGTTCATTAAAACTTGGTTCCGTGGGCATTTTTCTGTGTGAATGATGGGGGAACTAGGAAGAGATATAACCTTTTTCCTAGTATTTGTGATTAGTTAGTTACTCTTCACTTGCTGAATCTCCGTTTATATATAGTAAGAGCAAATATGTCCAGCAGAACTGGGAAAGAAAAATGAAAATAATGGTGAAATTACCCTCGTTCTCATGAAAGGCACTTTACAAATAACAACAGCGTTTTGTCTTTGTTAACATCTATATAATGGCAGGAGAAAACATGCTGCAGAACAGGGCAATGGACAGAGGCCTTGAGATTTGGAACACCAGTGTCCCGTTGGGTGCAGGTGCACTGTCTCCCTCTTTGAGCAGCTTCCTCAGTTATTGTCTAGTTGGCCAACCTACCAAGCAGTAGGGTTGAGCTATTAATTAGGGTTTGGTTGTATGCTTGTCTCCCAGGCAGTATCACCACAGAGATGATCTGGCTTTTAGGATCTGAAAATTGTCAATCTCCAAAACAATGGCACTGTATCAACCTTACTCTTTTTCTCCAAAGAAAACTCTCAGAGGTGGTAAAACAAAACACACGATGCCAGCTGCTGATTTTGCTTCAGCTCTCAGTGGCCTTCTGTCCATCTTCTCAGTTAGTGCATGAAGTGTTCTGATGGCAGTGCAGAAGCACATCCTACATGATGCTCTTCACTCCTGTGTTGGGTCTGGGATTGGATTCTCAAGATATCTCTTTTCTTGCATATCAGGGAACACAGCAAATAAATATTTGTGGGCAAGGCAGCTTACAAGAAGTAGTCTGCACAAGAATGCCTTTGCAGAACCTGTTGAGTACTTGGCTTCCCTGCAGAGATACTCACTCCTGGCTTCTTCTCACCTGGAAGATCTGGCGGCCAGACAGTTACCCAGCCCATCCCATGCCTTTCCTTTCTCTTCCTTGCGCAAGTCCTGGAAATGCCATTTCAATGCAGCTGCGTTATCAGCATTCCCCTCCTTATCATTGGATTTCAGAGCCTTGGGGGCCACCCTATTTCATAGCTTTGTTTCTCTTCCTCTTGTGTTGGTGATGTCTGGGCCAAGAGCCATAGGCATTTTCAGATTCCCCTGGAAAAAGAGCCATAGGCATTTCCAGACTCCCCTGGAAAAACATTGCACGGTGCCAGACTTATTCTTTCTTGCTAAGCGCCGTGGGGCTGGAGAAAGAACAATGTGCCTTTTCTCTCTCCACCCCCAGACATCCTCTGCTCTGCCTCTCTCTTCCCCGTCTCGATTCACCTATTCTTTACTTCCCCACCCTTGCTGGCACTCACGACGTTGCACTTCCCACCTAAGAGTCTCAAGGAAAGGAAGTGGAGCTGTGAAACAGACTGGACTCACCCATTTCCCATTGCTAGCTGGGGCTGGCCTCGCTTCGCAGCTTTGGGAAGATAGAGGTTTGTAGCTGCATAACCCTCCCTTCCCACTGCACCCAGAGAAAATTGTTTTTAATACTGTTTGCTAAGCTGCATTTCTGACATATCTCCCCATGACAACAAGCCATTTTCCCTTCCTCAGGAGACTGCTCTTTCTTTCCTGATGTCATTTTCCCAACTCTCTGCAAGGCTATTGCAATAGCCCATCGGAATTTGGTCCGGAGCACGGGTGGTATGCACAGAGGCTGGACCCAGCTTACAATTCACAGCCTCCCCGGTGGAGAAAAGCAGTTTGTTCATATCTTGCCACAGCCCTAAAAATAGCTGTGGTAGATAATGAGAGTGGAGGATAGTTTTCAATGGGACTGAATGTACTGCATGCAGAGGTTGCTGAGGAAGGCTCAGCCGCTCGTGTCATTCATGTGCTCAGCCTGGGTTTCAGCAGCAGCAGCAGCAACTTGAATCTGGGACTTTATGCAGTGTGGCTAATGCACCTTTGTTTGTGTTTGTGCATCTTAGCTGGAAATGAGGCAAACATGAGTGAACCAACCTCTTGAAATCAAGAGAAATATTCAATGTTCTGATAAAAACATACCTTTGTTGCTCACCCTATGAGGCAGCAGTGACTCAGCAGGTATGGAGGATGTGATATGGAAATGGGCACCTACTGCCTGCTCTGTCCTTTACCAGATGTTCAAGCTTTGAGATATTTTGCTGTACACAATGGTCTGAATCTGTAAAAGAAAATTTCACCTGTTGTGTTCTGCTCAGCAGCTGAGAAGCAAATAGAGGAAGAGACATTTCTCTTACTGATAGGACTGAATGTACAGAAACTTTTGCAACCATCATATTTTTGAAGTATTTATGGCTCAGTTCAAGTTATTCATACCAAACAAAAGCAAAGAAGCATGAAGCATATTGGAAAATACTTCATAATCTCTCTGCACTGTTCAGAGAGTGAGTATAAATCCTCTTTCCAGCAAACGGAGACAGGCAATTTATTACAGCCTTGAAGAGAGCAGCTTATTTCTCCATGCTTCCTGCCCAGCAGGCTCTGCAAGCTGACTCACAGAGAGGTAGGAAGCCAAAAGCTGTGCTCCCTCTTTCTTATCTGTTTCTTGAGGACAGAGGAGCGGCCAAGCAGGAGCCATGTTCATGCAGAGCCCTTTGGAAATGTGTGACTGTGCTGGAGCTTCACAGCCACTTGATTTCTGTCCCTTCTGCCATACGTTTTGAGGAGGACATTCCCTCTACCTGCAGGGGTTGGTACTCAAACTGGTTGTGCAGGTGAAGGTGGTTTTGGTCCATCCCTGGTGCACCCTTGTCCCATCTGCCCCTGTGGCCATGGGACTTTGTTGCCATCAGGGCTGCAGAGGAGGTGCTCCTGAAGGCTGCAGAAGATGCTCCTGCTGCATACGGCCAGTGAGGGATGGCGACACGGTTGTTTTGATTTGTTGGTCAAGGATATTTATCTCACAAAGGTTCTCCTAATGGGAAATGTGTATGCGTGTACTTGCACGCATGCACATAAGCAATAAACTCCAGCAACTAGATTAAGGCCATCAAATCACTCAGTACTAATCCCCACAGGGACCATCACATGCTCTAGTTTTGAGCTCTGACCTTGATGCTTATGCACGTCTTTAGTTTTACATGTGTGAGCTCTCCCACAAAAGTCACATGTGTGAAGTTAGGTATGTGTTAAAGTGTTCTGCCAGACTGTGTGCTGTGGTTACAGGGGCTTTGGGTGCTCTTGAACCTGTTTTGTTGGGGTAAGAGGCTTTAGATTTCATTATTAAGAACCTGATATGTTTCTCTGTATGAACTCAAGGTCTTGGAGTTATCTGAAATTCTCATTAAGACAAGAAGCTAGGAAAAGTACAAATTCCTCCGCTAGTAAAGTTACTAAAAATACTATAATTAAATTATCTAAGACTTAAAACCAGTAAAATGTATCGAGGAAATGTGGTAGAGGTATAAGTACAGTGCTGTGAGAGCACCAAAGGGACTAATAGCACTTTCTCTGCGGATCTGGAATATTTTGAGCAGTTAATGTAGTTGATGTGAAAATGCATATTGCATTTGTTCTGCTCTTGATTCATACACTGTGACCCTTAATAAATTTTGATGGTGCACACACTAGAGCTGTTGCAGAGAAATGAAGGCAAATAAGCAAGCAAGAAAAGGATCCAAAGAATGGACAAACAAATCCTTTCATAAGGTATTTCTCAACTGAGATTATTTCTTACTAGGCTTAAGTTGTTCGGGTTTGTCGTGTACCATATCTGGCACCAGTCCAGTGAGGTTTTAAAAAATGAAACCAGCTCTGTTGGGTGTTAAAAGCATATGCACACTTTGGAAATATATTTTTTGGAATATACATCTGAGCAAAATGCATTTCATAAAAGAAATTCTGTTATTGATATTTGCTTTACAAGCAAACAACAACGAACACAGATAGAGATCTTATTTTGCTCAGAAAGATGGAAACTATGAAATATATTATAAATAAAGAAAATGTTATCATGACTCGTGGCTTTTTTATGAACTACTGAAAAATACTGTGGGCTGCATTCTCGTTTGTGTTGATGTCTTCACATCAGGGAAGGTGAGTCCATACGCCCTTGCTGGTGTGATCTGAGCAGACTGATGGAGGTGGGAGATACACTCAGTCAGCAGAGATCCCATATGTAAAAGAGAGGAGCTGGAAGCAGCACCCATGTGAATGTACACTGTCCTGCTTCACCGTTGATCCTGTTTCAGGATGCCATTTGGTCTGTGGAAGCCTGCTGACAGCGGCCATTTGCTCGCTGGTCTTTTGGGACAGGTCACTAGGTACTCTTGATAGTCCTTTGATGCCCCATCCTTGGAGATATTCAAGGCCAGGTTGGATGAGGCCCTGGGCAGCCTGACCTGGTGGGTGGCAGCGCTGCCCATGGCAGGAAGTGGGACTGGAAGGACTTTAAGGTCCCTTCCAACCCAACACATTCTGTGATTCAGTGATTCCTTGAGCCGATCCGTTGGGGAAGGGCCTATGCAGGCCACCAGGCAGACAGCATGGAGTAGAAGGTGTTTATCGAGCGGCTCGCCTCCCTGGGGCTGTTTCAGAGGGGAAAAGTAGCCACTGAAACATGAGGAGAGGTATTGGAAATTAGCCTGTAATGTTCCTGTGGCTTGTTGGGACAGACACTACCGTGGTATGCTGAAGTTTGGGATAAGACACAAATGGCACTTCTGAGCTGCTACTGGCTTTTCCTTTCCTTTAGGAAAGTCACACAAGCTATCTGTTCTGATTTTCTCATCTCCTCCAAGCAAGTGTGTAGTGTAAAATCACCACTTGCCTCCCAAAGCTTAAATAATAAATGGCCACACTGCACTTTGAGCATCTTTGTGTTCTATGCCAATACCCAGTGATAGCATTGCATCGGTAGGTGTGAGTGCTTCAATCCTTGCTCAGAATGCAGTGCTCATCCTGGTATGTCCTCTCCCTCTGCAAAGGGACATTGCCTTCCTTGCAGTGCTCCTGCTGTTTGTCCAGGTGGTCAGATACGTCTGAGTGTGGGTACATGCTAGGGATGAGCCAGCCATCCTGTGTGAGCCATTGATGTCAATGCTGTCGAGAGAGGGAACACCTGCCTCTTGTCTTTCCCCATTTCTAAATGCCAGTCACTGTCACAGATCTGAAGTGGCTGAGGGAGGGAAGAGAAAGCCCCAAACAGTAAAAGCTGAGGCATGTGTTTGGCACGCATTCTTTCCCAATGCTGGGATGAGGACTTGCAGCCTGGACGTCACTGAGAAAATCCCAAGTACTTCAGCTGGATTCAACCACTTAAAAGGTGAATGATGTTTCCAGGAGTGCTCATGTACCCTTTTCAAAATTCAGTTAAATCTTTAGAAACAACCTTTAAAAATTAAGGTTGCTAGGTGCATTAACCAGTCTTAACGAGGGCTATGAAACCGTACATTCTCTGGTCCTGTAGAATAATATATATTCCCAGGAAACACATCTGTTTCCATTTGAAGATTAATCTATACATATATTTACTGAGTGCTGCCACTCTTTTGCATTGTATTTGCATTTCTGTATCTAAAAATATATGTTTTCACATGTGCAGTTATTCCTGAGAGGCTATTTACAGTAATTGCGTGTAGACTTACAAAAGTGCTGTATGTGAAGCACAGAGTCGAGTTGGTGGGAGATTGGCAGGCCCTCTGGGGTGCCATTATTTCTCTACCAGCCATGAATGATGAAGAATTTGCTTCCCGTTGTATATTTGACAATGGAACCCTTCTTAAATTCTTCCTCAGAGCCAAGTACAAGGCTGTCTTTTAATAATAAAAAAAAAAACAACACGTGTTTTTACCCATGTCTATATTTATTTCTTACAGGAATGCACATATTGCTCCAAGAGCCACCCACATCCTTCTTGTATACAGGGTGTATTTGCATTTGCAGCCTGTCTCACTGCAAACATGAGAAGGGGGGAAAATGCAGCCTCCTCTGTACTGTTGGTTGGCCTCTCTATCTCTAGAGTCACTAGCAGATTACCTGGGTCACTCATGCAATTGGGATCCGTCGCATTACCTTTGCTAGAAATACCCATAGCGTAGATAAGACTGTAGTTGTGTTATTACCTTTAAAATCTCTGTACCAAACATTTGGGTAATGAGGAAGAAAAGAGCTGTTTTGTTTTCTGCATGCTGATCAGTTAGTCATTTGACTTCTGCTTTCTGTTCCTCTGTCCCTAAGTAGGGTAGCACTCGAGCACGTGCTTGATTTTAAACACATGCTGAAATCTTTGGGAATTCAAAGGAATGGAGCATATGCTTATTGCTTTTGTGAACAACGTTGCTTTTCAGAGTTGGAGGCCTTATAGGAAACCTGATTCTTTAAAGTAGCTCCTGCTTATATGCATTTCCTTTTTTTTTTTTTTTTTTTTTTAATATTGTAGGTTTTTCCCTTCTTTCTACAGCATCCTCGATGCTACATCATGTAATAAAAACAATACTGGTCAGGCTACTTGCAATTACTAAAGTAGGCAGTGAAAGTACTTTTCCAAGGGAACCAGGGAAATCACATAAATCACAGATTTACACATGTTTTTGCAGGAGAAATCCATAGCAGTTGGCAGCATTGAATGACAGAAGTGTTGTTTGCCCATTAAGGGGTGGTCATCTCAGCAGGTCAGCGATGCATTTCAAAGGCTTCTTGGTTTGATTTTAAGCCAGCCGATAATTTATTCCTTGAACTCTGCCTTATGAAAATAAAACCCAGTTAAATATTGAGTGTAATAAAGGCTGTGCTGCCATTCAGGCTGCACAGTGCCCTCACCTTCCCTCACTCCAGCGTCTCTCCATTGTTGGTATGGGCATTTCTCAAAGGGCACAAGCTGACCTCTGCAATTATTTATGGAGTTGTTCAGATAAGCCCTTTTTCACAGGCAACGCTCACACACTCACAAGGGCTGTTATAATTTGAATTTATACCACAGGTTCAGCTGTCGCTTCCTCTGTTCCCACCCTGCCTTTTGGAAAGATACCCAGTCACATGATGTGCTTGTAAAAAGGTTGCTGATTGAGGAAGGATGCAGGAAGGATATGGTTTTGCAGTGATTGCATAAGTGCTTTGCAGGGTCTGAAAGCCATGGGTTTATATGAGGACGAGTTAAAATGTGAATTTCAAAGATTTATTTTTTCTGATTTTGAAATAAGTCACGAGCAGTTCAGCTGTTTTGGAGGACCATAGAACTCGTGTGGATGTGGTCTACAGTGTATTAGCAAGGACTAATATCTGTTTTGTAATCAGCACCATGGATTCTCTGCCTCCTTTCCATCAGAGATCTCAGTCTTGTTTCAGAGAAATTGTCTCCAAAGCTTCTGTTTGAAATTGTCAGACATGATCGTGTCCAACTGAAAGTTGTTCCCATCAAAGGCTTTGGGGAGTTTTACTGTTTGCCTCAGACTGCTTAGACTAACACAGAGGTCCTTCCACAAAGTGCTGTGCTCCCTCTCAGAGAAGTCCTGAAGATCATGAAGCTTCATGTCATGCTTTGCCATAGTGAGAGTGTATTGCTCTCAAATGAAGGAGCTGGGATGTGGAGGTTTGTATTTTAAAACATTGTTTTGGTGATTTTGCGTTCTGCCAACATCTAACATCTGTATTTATTTTCTGAACTCTCCTTAATGGATTATATGCATCTGTTCAGTTCCAAGAATAATGCTTGATTTCCTGAATTTATAGGTTGCAATAAAATCCATTCGTAAGGACAAAATTAAGGATGAGCAAGATATGGTTCACATCAGACGGGAGATTGAGATCATGTCATCCCTCAGCCACCCTCATATCATCACCATATATGAAGGTTAGTGAACGTGATTCTCCTCTCCAACCACTCAGTTATTTTCTTGGACCTGATATTCATGCTTCTTGAGGTGCTCTCACTCATGGCATAATCCATCTCTTAACAAAGAGACTGTTCTGAGTGCTGCTTTCCCTCTGAACAATCAGTGTTTCACACACTTGTATCCCTTTGTCCAGAGGAACTTCTTCATGTGTTACTTAAGTGTTACGTCTACGGTGGGTGGATATCATTGCATGTATCATTTATTCTCCCACTGGAAAATTCAATTTAATTTCACCACCCCTCACACAGCAGCTCCATGTCACTTTGTGTCCCCAACCCCTCTGCCAGTCCTTACTTCCCTGGGCTGTAGAAGACTGGTTTTGTTTGCTCTGCTTATCATGGACAATGCTGTGTCTGTCTGTATGATTTTGAATATGCTCTCCATTTTATTTACAAACATGTTCTCCCTAAGTGTGGTCCTCCATTACCTACAGATTAGTCTTGCTGGTTCTGTGATTGCTGCTTTTTTACCATGAATCCCAGTATCCACTTCCGACCAACCTCTGCAGTTTCCTGTCGTTCTGGTCACTGGCCTATCACTCATGTTCCGTATTCCTGTTGTTTCTCTCTAACTCCTTTCTTCCTGGGACACAGAAGTGAAGCCTGATAATTCCTGGCTCCTAGAGCTGCTCCCTTGTCCAGAGCAAGGATCAGGAAGCTGGAGCATTCTTCCTTTTTTCGCTTATTTGTTCATATATTTATAGAGTATTACTCTGCAGGAGAATATCCTCCTCCTTCCTTCCTTCCTAAAATCTACAACATCCCAGATAGAGCTAAATAGCTTTAGGGGAAGGGGGATATGTGCAGAAAGACACCAGCTAAGAGGTTCGCTGCCAAGCCCTACAAGAAGGGCAGCATCCGTGGACCTGGTCTGTGGTCTCTGAAGGCTTAGAGGGGCTTGGATTGGGTGGACTTCTTCCAGGGGTTCACCTCTTCCATACACATAGCAGGAAGCCCAAATTTAGCCCTTTGCATTTACATACCCATGAGGTAAATGTGCAAGGTGATGATATGTGTATGGCAGGTCCACTCCAACAGTCAATACAAGTGATTAAAAGAAGGGCTGGCTTGGAGTACTGTTATGGTATCACATATTGAGTTATTCAAAAGCATGTTCTTTTACTTGAAAAGAGATGAATATCTGTCTTTTTATTGAATAAACTCATAACAGGATCTGGGAACAGAAAAGAGGAGGGATGCTGTGTCAGCATGTGGGTTGCAAATGGAATAAAACTTATTTCAAATGTGCACAGGAACTCTGAAAGAAAGAAAGATTAAGCATGCTGCAGTGCTTTGACCAACTGGCCTTCTTATCCTTAGTTTGAATAGTTTTTCCTGAGTTAAAACATTTATAGAAGTTAAAAGCATTACAGTATTTTTAAGAAGCAGATGATAAAGACCTGTGGGAGCAAACCTTTCCTCTCCATGGAGTGAGGAGTGTCATTGCTGTAGAGAATCAGGCAGGTTCATCCCATCTCCAGGAGGACAAGTGCCTGTGGTGGGTGGTGTTACTTCCCTCTGCATCTCCCTGCTGTTGTGCTCCATCAGCCAACAGCAGCCCTTTGTGGAGACAAACCTGGAAGCAGTTTTTCTCTCATTTTTGGGAAGTTTTCCATTCTGTGCTGGTTTGTTTCCTTTTAGTTTTCTAGAAAGCAGAGCAGCTTTTCATGGCCTCTTGTGTTTAACTCATGCCCTGGAGGGATGGACAGCAGAAGACAGCCACTTGGTTTGAATGCAGCCCATTGGACGATGGAATTTTGTAGAGCTTGTCCAGCCTTTCCAAGCAGTCAGGATCAGTATTCAGCCTTAGCAGCCAACACTGGAACATTGGATGTCATAGTACTGGGAAGATGTGTGGGTGAGCAGCGGGGTCCAGAAGCATGGTCATGTACTGCCCAAAGATCAGGCTGTGAGTTCAGTGACCCTTAAGCTGTGCTTCATTTCAAGCCTAAGAGTATACTTGTAGTAAGCTTATGGGACTACATCTAGGACTCAAGTATTTTTGTCCTGTTGAAGTGGGATTTTAAACACATGTGTGTGTTCCTCTTGAGTGAGGCATAAAGAATGATAATATTGCCATTCACTGACTCAAAATGTTGGGCTTTGACTCACTAAATTGGAGCCATCCAGTATTTAGGCAGTTGAGCTACACCGGAAGTCTTATTTCCCTCTCTTTAGTCAGGAGAGATCAACATCTATACTTGATGGTTTGCTCTCTCCTAGGAGAACTTTTTTCAGCTAGGTGGGGTAAATGGCATGCTTTTGGTGATGGATGGAGTCTAACTGACTAACTTAAGTCAGATGCTTAACTTGTAGACTGGACCTATCTCGTGGGAACCTTTTTGAGCTCACTGTAGGTATTCAAACCACCTCTGCATATCTCGTAACACTGACTCTACCTAGCATGGACAATGCTACATCTCTCTGTAGCATCTTTGAAAACTCTTTGTACAACATTGACAAACATGTGTTTTCCTTAAGTAGGATCCTTGTTTAGGTATCCTTTTGACCTGCCTGCTTGAAAGCAATTAACCTCTGAATTTGTCAACTTGACGTAAACAAGAGCTTATCTTTTTTTTTTTTTTTTTTTTTTTTCTGATATCAAGCAAATCCAAATGGGTGGAAACAAAGCTTTTCAGTTTAATGATATATTTTTTTTGTAACCTAATGAAAAGGAACGTATCTTGCCTGTTACCATGAGAGTAGCTGTACAGTTCTGAGTCCAAAGAAATTCCAACCTCTCAGCAGGGCTGTAATTGGCAATCTGTTGAGCGCGGCTGCAAGGGAAGTGCTCTTTCAAGTGACTTTAAACTCCTTGAAAGGGACTGGATAAATGAAGTTAGCTTTGCTATCAGTGTTCTGATTTCAGGACATAAATTTTAATTTATAGAATAATACCTCTGTCTGTCTCCCCTTTACCCCACCTTCCCCTGCCCTATTTCTTTCTTTGCCTTGAAAACTCCAGGATTTGATAATAAAGCCTTTCAGAGCTAGCGTATTTTTTCAGGAGTAGTCTGAGTGCAAAATCGCTTCCATCTGGCAATGCTTTATAAAAGTTAAAGCTGGGGAAGAACACAGGGCCTGATTCTGTAAACATTTAAATATGTGTTAGACCAATCACAAGAATGAAGTTATGCTCGGGACAGTCAGAAGTGAGCTCTTGAGTGTCTGTAGTATGAAATACAGCACCTATGTATTTCTATGCTGGAAGAGTTGTCCTTGGTAGGCATAACCATATAGAAATGTCTATCCATTTGCAAATGACACTTGAAAATAAATAGATTATTTGCTAAGAGGTTCATAGAAATAATTTAACGAAGATTCTCCCTGAAGAATGAATAAATATTAGGATCGCAATTCAGTGCCAGTGGAACACGATGGCATTAACATGAACAAGTAGCCAAAGGAAAGCACGTGCTTAAGTGCTTTGCTGGATTGGGGCCAGGATGCTTAGAGGAGTGCTGGACCTTTTAAAGCAACAAGGCACAAAAAAAAAAAAAAAAAAAAAAAAGAATATTTCCCATGTAAGGCAGACTTCTTTCTTTGTTTTACATTGTATTTTTTGTATTGGTAAGAAAAAAAATGCAAAAAAGCAGAAAGGTGTTCCAACTATAATGACTCGAGTGAGGTAGCATGCTTTGGTTCATCAGAAAATCAGTTCAGCTCTTCTGTACTTTCAAATACCATAGACAACGGAAGGAAATCTGATGGTGTGTACTGGTGGTGGCATAGCATTTCATGGTGCTAATTTTACTTGCCAAGTACGTGTTCAACCTCACACTTGGTAACAGACTTCTGTACGAGAAAATGAAAACAAACATTAGGTGTTTCAGAAGCACAAAGGTCTCTCTTCTGTGCATGCTGCTTGAGTCGTGTCAGTCAAACCACATCAGCAAGAGCAGACATGTTGCAAAACAGCTGTCCAGTAGCAGCTGGCAAGACACAGAATCCCAGAATCATTACAATTGGAGAAGACCTCTAAGATCACTTCATCCAAACATCAGCCCCCACCATGCCTGCTAACCATGTCCCTCAGTGCCACATCTACGTGATTCTTCAACATCTCCAGGAAACTGGCACCTTTGGAGACAGGCTGCAGCAGCACTGCTTCAGGCAGGTGCTTCCAAACTGTCCGTGTGTATCTGGATGGAGGCCCTGCAGAACAGTGGTGGCACCCATTGTCTGTAGATCTGTCTGTATGGAAAGCAGCCTGATGCTGTATCTCAGTCTGACAGTGCTGTGCAGGCCGTCCCAGTCTCTCATGTTTTTCAGACATAACCAAAACAAACCTCAGTGCCTAATTACTTGAACCCTTCTGTGTGCGAAACACCTAAAAATGTCAATACAAATCCCTTGAAACGTCATGGGGATGGCAGGGCTTTTAACAAGAATGATGAAAGCTGGAAAGCTGGAATGGCTTTTTTTTTAATTCTGCCAACAGAAAGTACTTCAGCTGTGACAGTATTTAAGCACATTTCTAATTGGTTTCCTCTAACTATGTAGGCTTTTGACCTTAGAGTGCTTTATTTCCATTGTTTTCAGTTGATAACATCCAAGAACACAAAGTAATATTTCTAAAGTCTGGCGATAGTAATGAAGCAAATATAAACAAACTTAACTCTTCGGTTTTCATACCCCACCTTTATGAATTTCCTCTCATTCAGGATGACTGCCCAAACACCACTTTGTTTGACTTGACATTGACCCAAAGGCATGAGATCACTGGCAAGTTCAATTTGGACATTAAAGTGATGGCGAGCAGCACTGAAATTTATTTCTATCTTTCCACTTACACAGGCCTCCCACTGCAATGTAAATGTTTGCTTGTCTGAGGTTCCTCAGCAGTTTGTAATCATAATTAAGAAGAAAAGGGAAATTAACTCTTGTATTCTTTGCTGAAACAAAAGACAATTAGTGTAATATGTAGTATTGTGGCTGAATTAGCAACTCTCATTTTTCTTCCCCTTCCTTTTTAAAATAGTATATAGTCAAAATCTGCATATCCTAAGTATCATGCTCTGAGAAACAACCTTGCCAAGGATAATGGTTCTCATTTTGATTTAATCCCCACTGGAAAGTAAACTGTAGCATGCTGTCTGATTTAAAATGATTATTGCAGGATCTTAACTACATTCCTTTAATTTAAGAAGAGATGCAATAAAGCCATAATTCAGAAAAGCAATTTAGCACATGCATATCTTTAAAATGCATACTTCTGTATTATTATCTTCCATCATAATGGAGCATATGCATAAATTTAAACACATATATATAGTGGTTTACTAAATTAAACCTTGGATTTTTTCATGGCTGCTATATGTGCTGTTCACAGCCAGCCATAAACTACTAAAATAATAAAATAAAGAATATTGTTTTCACATATCTTTACATCAAGCGGCTGTAAACCTTTCTGAGCAGTCAAGAGCACAAAAGACACACAGGGCAGAATTTCTAAGGTAAAAAATGCTTCAGTATTCGCTTATCTTTTGAAGAAAAGTTCGTGCCTTATTACATGAGTGAGGTAATTGGGTCATACATGACTTTTCTCAATGAAAAGGTTATTCTCGTCTGCATCTCTAAAATTAAAAACAAACTCGCTTGTTCTTTTGATTTGGCTGACCTTTAATAAAAGAGCATTTTGTAGCAGTGGAAAGGTACTTCTGTCTGCGGCTGTTAGGAGAGTAATAAAAATACCGCTGAATGGAAAGACACCAGATGGAAGGAATGTCAACATACTGGAACTAATTTAGGAGATTGCTCTGATAGAGAGCAAAGGCATGAGGAGAATTCAAATGGTTCCAGTGCAAAGAGATTGGCTGCCCCTCTTAAACTAACAAACTGAAATCCTTACCCCAGGGTTACATGTAAACCAAATGGAATCAGCCCACAAGGAGGTAGTCCATTAAGGGGGAAGAAATCCTCCCCCCTCAGCACTCAAACAGCCTTCAGCATCCTGGAAGCTTAAGAAAGGGCAAAAGCATTCTGCTTCGTTTTGCTTTTTATATTTAGTTTTAAATAAGTCTGAAGCAGAGAGATGTCCAGTGTACTTGTACTCTGAAATCTTTCTGACTGACGTTTGCAAAACTGGGTCTGTGTGGACTTTCAGCACCTTTGGGGCAAAGTCCATCTTTGGCGACACCTAAGTTGGACAGTATGTTCATCCAATGACAGACTTGTCCCAAGCAGTTTCAGCAGAGTTGATGGCTGTGGAGCTAAAGGCAGAACTTAGCAGTAGATTGAAAATAAAAGAAGAGTGCTTATCAGGAAGAGGTCCCTACCCTACCAGTGCTATTTAGAAGATAGAAAGCTGTAGATAGAAGCTGAGTTCATCATTTCATGGCCTCTAAATATAAATATGCAGAGAGATTATATCCAAGAATTACTGCTGTAGTAGAACAGCCTGTGAAAGAGACAGATTGTTGACGTTACAAAATGTACTTTGTCTCAGATATGTCTTTGGTAGTGAGAAGTGAAATTCTTTCCCAGTTTCACATTTTTATTCTTCAATGAGTTTTGAAGCCAACAGATTTGGTTTCAATTATCAGCTGAGAAGTATAGCATTTTCTTCTTTTTTTCTTCTTCTTTTTTCTTCTCATTAAAAAAATAAAATAAACAAATAAACATATTAGAGTTAAGAGTTTAGAGAAAAGCTGTAAGAAATCTATCCTTGACCACTGGAACTTAAGCACTCGTCGCTGCTTGTGCAGAGCACTCCTCTTAGCCTCTACTAAGGCTCTCAGTGATGGGCAGAGCAAGCAATCTTGTAGCTCACTGGAAGATGCTATTTCTCCATGTTGCCATATGCCATGCCTTCATACATTAACACAGCTGTCTTGCTGTCTTGCTCATCTCCTAGGGGTGCAATCATGCTGTTCCATGTACCGTGTGGCACATCTCATTACCACTCCCTGATCCCGATTCCTGCTGTGCTCTCATGGTACTGTTCTCCCTTCTACCCCACGTCCAGATGGAAGTGCAGGAGTCTCAGAAGTCAACCTTTAGTCCTTTAGGCTCTATCTACAAAGATATTGCAACCACTGCCCTGCACTGCCTGACCGCAATGGCTGAGGTGATGCAGCAGGCCTCCCACAGCACTGAGGCCTTGCTGCAGCTCTCTTGGCATCATTCAGCTTGCAGAGCAGTAGAAATAAACATAGTGCTCAAAAATATATGACATACAAATTGTAGCAAGCGTTCCTCCTGCTGCTTTCTCCTTAAATCTGTGGAGCTCATGTCTTGTATCTGAGAAACCATGGTTTCTTGATATGTGATTGACAGGCCATCCCTCCTGCTACCACCTGTCTGAGTGCTGATACCACTGACTTTCCACTTATCTTATTTGTGCAGCTCTGTTTGTAGAGTACCAGTGCTTTGAAAGAAGAAGGAGTAGCCCCACCTCGCCCATACACAACCTCTCTCCCTCCCTTGACCTTGGTTAGGGTTGAGGGGTATTGGCTGAATGTGACATGGCTATACCTCAGTGGGAGCAATGGGATGCTCATGGAGTGTGGGATCCCACCAGAGCCCTGCTTCTCCATTGGCAGGAGCTGCAGCCAGACTGCAGGCACACTGAGAAGAGGGGGTGAGTTTTGGAATGAATATGCAGTAGGATGGCAGATAATAAATCATACTGAGCAAAAACAAAGAGTGAACCGAGCCGTCCCAGAAGCTATATGGAGGCAATCCGTCCGTCATCAGCCTGCAGGTTACAACCCAGGTGTTAACAGGGCAGTATATTTATTACCTCATTATTATTTGCAGTAAGTCAATCCAGCCTTTAATTAATGCCCTCCTCTTTCCCCCCAGCCATTGGCCACAATGCTTTCTTGGAGCATATGTTTATAGAACTGCAGACTATGCTCAGAAGGGAAATTTAGAAGTGTCTGTATGAAGTCTGCCTGGCATCCTAACTGCTGCTGTGAAAATTCGTGGTGTGCATGGCTGATGGGCTGAGAACTGTAAAAAAAATTCCTCCCACCTCCCTGAAACAAAAGATTCTCCATTTGCCTCTAGTGCATGGTGAAGAAATAAATTGCTGCGCAATTCTGTAGTCGCTCAGCTACAATCATACTGAACAAGCCTCTGCAAACTTAGGGTGGTGAGACAGTGGAACAGGTTGCCCAGTGAGGTTGCGAATGCCCTCTCGCTGGAAGCATTCAAGGCCAGGCTGGATGGGGCTCTGAGCAACCTGGTCTAGAGGGAGGTGTCCCTGCCTACAGCAGGGGAGTTGGAGCTACATGATCTTAAAGGCCCCTTCCAACCCAAACCAGTCTATGATTCTAAGTCCAAGGGTAGTGGAAAGTATCTTTAAATGCACTCCTGACTCAGTGCTCTCTGCATCATTTCTGTATAAATGTAGGAAAATATGCCTGGATAAGGGCTTTTATTAATATGGCAAATTTTGGTTCAGAAGAATTAGATTTTAGAATTTCATCCTTTGGACAAGCAAGGAGGGTTCAGCCCTTAGAGCTGAGTGATGAAGGCAAAATTTTAATCAAAACTTAAGTTGATAGAGTATCACGTCGTAGTAGGACTGTCACTGCTGTTATGCTGATGAGAGTCATTGAGTGAGATTCATGGTGCCCTGTGGCAGCTTCACCTGTGTGTGCATCGTATAATCCCGAGCACAATGAATCTGCTGTTTGTTATTTTTTAAAAAGCAAACTGCTTGAATAAAAGCATTTTTATTGGTTTGTCTTGACTTGTCAAAACTACATTTCACCTTCCTGCGTAACTCTGTATAGCAACCCTTTCCAAGCTTAGAGAGGCAAGTCTGCGCATTAATGGTAACACACCACAGCACTTCCATATATGACACGGCATTTGTTCAGTTTTTCCCAAACATATCAGTCTGTCATTCTTGGAGAGGATGCCATAAACACAATCCATCTAGAGACTGCTCTTCCAGTTTCCGAAGTTTATTGTTAATGAGGATGCACATAGGATGTAATCACTGGCAGGAACCTCTGCTTCGGGGTGCAGTGAGGCCAGCAGACAAGTCAGCGGCCAATTTTATCTGGCTGCTCCCTCTGCCTTTTATCAGAGCTGTTTGGCTGGGGTTCAGGGGTGTTAGAGGGAGCTGCAGAGGTTTTGGCTTGTGGAGCTGAGTGACAAGGTGTGAGAGGATATGAGGCAAAGCCTAAGAGCAGCAAATACACATGCATTGAGAGAGGCAGCTTTGCATTTTGCTGCAAAAGCTGAAGTTTTTGTGTGGTTTTTTTCTTCTTCTTTAAAACACTAAAGACTACTGGCAGGGCTTTGCTCTGATAGAAGAAGGCGTCGTTCCAGCAGGGCTGGTCAAAACTAGCATCCGCTTGCAATGACCCCTATAACCTCTTTCATCTGAAGATGTTTTGCTGCTAGTGTGACAGCAGGCTGCCACCAGAGGATAAAACAGAAAGTCACTATGTTTTAATGTGAGGCAGGTGCAGGATGTTTCCATTGGGTTGTGGAAGATTTTTGGTGTCAGAGGGGAAAAACTCGTTGGCAGCCAGGACACTGTGGCAATTCGAGACTTCTCATTGCCTGCTTTACTAGATTAAGTGTTTAGTTATCTGCAGTTCCCAATGAAGTCCTTGACAGCACGTGGCAAAAAGTATCCTGAGCTCTGAAGGAACAGCATCAGTGTGACATAGGTCAGATGAATGTTCCTCTTCCTACTTACGTGGGACTTGCGTGTCCCTGCTAGCTCTGCAGAAGTGACAAAGGGCATATCTCCAGCAGGCTAGGGGTCATGAGGCAGAGGTTGGAGATAACTGAGCTTAACGATGGGCTGGGTGCATGAGATAGGCTGCAGAGGGACTGTGACAGGAGTGGTAGAGCTCTGGAGACACTGCAGCCACTGCTTGCTCAGGTGTCTGTGCCCACCATGTTGCTGCAGAGTTGGGCTGGAAGAGGATGTATGCATCAGTTTATTTGTTGGATTTTGATGGTAGGTAAAAGCCAACAGTCATTATAAGCCAGGGTGCTATTCTGTATCAAGCATTAATTGAAGGCACAGTCAATTGTCCATTTTTTAACCTTTCTGGTTATCATCATTCTGATGATAGCTCCTGATTCCTTCTGTCATCTGGCCCCATGAGGACTGCTGGTAAGAGGAGCCAGGATTAGAATTCAGATGGCACAGGCACAAGTTCCTACCTCACCTCATGAGGATCAAGTTGACACTGTTACCCTGTGACCCCATGTTACAGAGACAAAGGCCTTCTTTCATTGAGCCGTGTGAAAGTCAGCAGCTCCTCAAAGCCTTCCTTCTCTTGGTCTGAAATGTTGTTGCCTTTCTCTGGAAAATGTAGCTTTGGAACTTGCTTTTGGAAGTGTCACTTTCCAGGCTATAGCGATGATACCAGGTTGTGTTCAGTCATTCTAAGCCTTCTTCTCCCTTTAAAGTGTCATTTTTAAAATGTTTTCAGTAAGCGGTGGGTTTCTTTTTTTCTTTTGTCTTGTGCAGTGTTTGAAAATAAAGATAAGATTGTGATCATCATGGAGTACGCAAGTAAGGGAGAGTTGTATGATTATATCAGTGAGAGGCGACGACTGAGCGAAAGAGAAACAAGACACTTCTTCCGACAAATAGTCTCTGCTGTACATTACTGCCACAAGGTAAGCAAGGAATTTGATATTAATAAATGCTATTTGAAGGCTGCGTAGTGATTGTATTTCAAAGCACGTCTGAGGCAACAGCATTCATTATTAAGTATGACAGCATGTGATTATATCAGTACACCGGGAGATCTTGTGTGAAAGTTCTACAGTAGTTCACTGCCTGTTTTTATAGTCTAAGGATGTTTTCCTGTGCTGCAGCATACTACTTGTCACTCCCTTACTGTTAGCCATACCTCCCGTTTTCCCCTTGGAAATAATTCTTCTGACATAAAGAAAGTAATTAACAACATTAACTGGAAATTTTTGATTGTTTGTGTTAATATATTCAAACGAATGATAGCTTGCAAGTTCAATATGCAAGTGAACAACTTTGAAATAGAAGATAGAAAATATAAAACCAAAAAAAGAGCTGGAGAAAAGTATGAATGTTCAGCCTTAGCATGTACTTACTTTGGATAGTCAAAAATAACTTCTCCAGATGTTGTAGGAGCACTAGAAAGATACTCTTTGCTAATGACTTTATCCATCATGGTCCCCACTCGAATGACAATTCAAACAGTCAAACCCCGGGTGATGGACTGGCTGTCATCATAGATCTTTTATCTCTACTTGAACCAGCTGCACAGAGCCAAAACTTGCATCAAGCTAAAGGCAACAAGCACCAAACACAGTGTTTTGTTTGAATTCTTGCACGTTTTGATCTCCATCTGAATTCTGATAAACAAGGCAAGTTTTCAAAGTCATCACTGCGCAGTGCTGAAAAGCTGCAGCAGCCTTCCTAGCACAGTTAATTTTCCCCAAATTTCTTTAAAGAAGGCTCTGACCCAAACCCAACTTTTTCATTTCCATCCTGAACATTTAGGGTCTTTTAGGATTTTAGCTCCCTACATCCACACGGCTGCATATTGGAGGAATGAGGGCTTTTGTAGGGACTAACGTCATTGACAGATATTTTCTGGTGCCTGGGAAGAATATATTGCTTTCACGCAGTGGGGGCAGGATCTGGGCTGGAATTAAGTTCTGAAAAGACCCCCCTTGCCCCCTCTGCTGTTTTACAGGCTTTGTGGGAGGACAGATTCCAGTCATTCTTCCCTTAACCACACACCAAGTGACTAATACATTGCCTGTCACTAGTCACTGGGCCGTGAGTGTTATGACAGTGAAATCAGCCCTGAAATGCAGATGCAAAGACCACCCTGCCAGCTCACCTTTCATTTGCACATTTTCTTATATTCTCTTTTTCCTTCTTTATTTCAGAATGGCGTGGTCCACAGGGACCTAAAATTGGAAAACATCCTTCTTGATGACAATTTTAATATTAAGGTAAGATTCTTTCTCTCAGTTTCTCTGAATGGATTTGCATGTTTTGTAACATTTTTATCCAAGGTGTTAGAAGAGCCAGTGTTATGGCAACAGCTACTAAGCAACAGCATCTGGCAAGAGGCTCCAGGGTTTGGAGGCTGGGGAGGGAGCACCACTGGTGACGAGTCATACAAGCTAAATGAAGCTGTGCATGATACAAGGGAGAAGGCCGCGTCCTTCTGCCCCAAGACCACGATTCCCAAAGCAGTATCTATTTACTGGTAGGAAACAGCAGAGCATTTTGTGCAAATGAGTTTATTTTATGAACAATATTATTGCTGGCTGCTGCTGGGGCTAGGAGAAAACCTCGCCTGGTCTGCAGGGTTCAAGTGCCTCAAACAGAACACTCTGAATGTCCTTTTGATCATGGCTGGAAAATAAGCAAATAGAGTTTCAAAATAAACCGAGTAAAGCACATGTGCTTCATTAGGAAATGGCCTTGGAACTCCAGACACAAACATATACTTTGGATAGTGATGTCATTTCCATGTCATTTCTCCCCAGTGAAAGCATGGGAATGACCTTTTTTTTCCCTTCTTCTTTCTTTCCCGAGAAGCTGCAACACAAAGGTAGATAATGCAGGGACTAATGAAGATTGTAGGTGGCTGAATCTGTTTCACTTTCAGCTTTGTTGCTGCCTGGCGAGCTGGGTGTGAGAGCGGCTGGGTGTGCCGATCTGCAAACAGACAGTGGCAGAGATGCCAAAGAGGTTCTGCTGACTCTTTGGCATCCTTCCTTAATTAGCAAGACAAGGCAATCAAGTTGCTTTCTGTGTAGCCAGCTATCCGAGTTGCTTGGGTTTTCATTTTATTTCTGCTGAACATCACAAGGCTGCACGCACTGTGTTGCGCTAGAGAGACTGTCTTTACTGTAAGCTGATGTGCAATGGAAATGGAAAGTAGCATATGGTAGCTGCCATCTGTGTAGCACTGATGACAGAAACTAACTTGAATCAACCAGTGGATTAAAGACGTGTCAATATGCAGCTCCTAAAAGTAGGCTTTTCAGAGGGTCCATCTGAGGCAGCACTCGGGCAGTGTGCTGTTAACATCCTGTGGCAGAGCAAACTTCTCATGCAGCATTGCTCCTTGCTGTAGACCTGGCTTTTTTGAAATCAGAAAGTTGCCTTTCTAGGACATTGTATACGAAACAGGCTTCCGCAGGCAGGATGACCTTTCTTTCCACAATACACGCCAAGCTATCTTCCCAGCTAATCAGGGAATTCTTGAGAGAAAAGAGGAATTTGTGGAATTTGCTAGCTGCGGTGGCCTGGATCCTGGAGCTGTAGTCCTCATATGCAAAACCAATCACTTTCCCAAGTCTCCGGGGAGCTGCACTTTGTCCAAAGGCTCAGCAGCCGCCTCGGCCTTCCTGCTGGGAGGATGGGGCTCGGGATCGCTCTCCAAACTTTGCAGGACTGCAGAACCACAGATGTATTTCAGCTGCTGTAGAGTTGGGCACTGCATGGGGAGCTGCATCTCCAAAAATTTGGCCTCATCTTTTTCGGGAAGGCTTCTCTTTCCTGAACTAAGCTGTGTTTAGGCTGCCTCGTGGGTGTTTTGTGTCCAGCCCTTCCTCAGTTCCTTCCTTTCTCTCTCTTCTGGCTCATTTTTGACACCTTTCCTACTTTGAGACCAAGATCAGCCTTGAATACGCAGTGTTAAACATATTGCTGCTATTTCCCTGATGCTGAAGCCTTGAATACATTAACTGTGGTTTCTGGGTTACTTGTGCAAAATTTAACTTCCCACTTTTTCTTTGTTTTACTAAACAGTAACCGTTGGCAAGGAAACACATATGGAGCTGTAAATTATTTATTAGGAGCAAATCTATCAGGTCCTAATTCTGAGATTATTTCTGTATGGTTTATTCAGGCGGGAAAAGAAAAATATGCAGCATTGTCTGATGGCCTCAAATGCTCAGTGGAAGGCATTTTTTGGAAGAGGGAGAGATAATCGTATCTGTACTTCCCCAGTATTTACATTTCATTCAGTGGATTACAAGGCGCTTACAAAGTTGGCAGTTTGGTTTTAAGAATGGCAAAATGAGAGGAATCCCTTTGTTCCTGGGCGCCATGTGCCATAGGAAACACGCCTCTGAAGAAGCCAGTGATCTATACGCTGTGGTATATACAAATGTGTCAGAGTGACAAGAGGATAAAATTAGCAAGATACTGCAAAAATAGATCCATGCATCACAACTCAAGCAGTTCTTGCAGAACAGGAAATAAAGAGAACAATTAATCCACTAGAAAATATTATCCTGGCTGAAAGGGCCCCGAGCTGTTTTACATGATACCGCGCTAACTTGGACTCCATTTGTAAATTTTAGTGATACAAATGAAGGTCATGAAGTGGTGCTGTTAGGAGACATAATGAGCTTTTTTTTTTTTTTTTTTTTTAAAAGCTAAAATAGTGAATGAAAGTCTCTGGAAGCAATCACTTGGAAGTATAGCAACTAAGAAAGGCCAGTTTCTGAAGGCTGATAAATCTTGCAGGTCCACAAGCCAAAGCTGGAGGGTGATTTTCTCAATTCATCCTGAAGGGACTCAGATGCTAGTCTTTGAGTCACCCTGGGGGTGACTTTTACTGGAAGAATTAGGAATGGGGAGAAGGTGTAGCTGCCTCCATTAGCCCATTACTCCTGCACTTCAATGTGATGAGGACCACATGTCCATGTGCAGCATTGCAGCTCCTCCCCAGCGCCTAAAACCCCCAAATTGCATGCAGTGAGCTGGAGAGACACTGTTTCACAATGCAGCAGCAAGGGAATCAGTGCCACTTGCTATCCAAATGCTGTGCCAATGCCCTATGCCACGAGTTATCCCCAGGGTGCCTCTGTCATGCAGCCTGGCGCTATGGAGAGAGGGCTGTGATAGCTCCTGGATTGGGAATTGCACCTAAAATAGATGTCTGGCGGGCCTTGACGCAAACTGAATGATCAGCCCCAAAGTGATAGGAGACAAAAATGCAAGTCTAATAGCTACACAATTCTACTTACTACACTTTCTCTTTTGCTGGTAAGGGAACACCAATCTGACTAACCACTGAGAGCCCATGGGGGTTTCATATATACAGAGTAAGTGTATGTAATTGGGATTTACCTTGCTGGGAGTCTCACCCACTGCACATATGTTTCATTTGCTTTAAGAGACGTAATTATTTCTATGTCTGCAGTACAAAGACAAGGATTCTGAAGTGGGGAGAACCTGATGATTTCCATGAGTGCAAACTTTGTGGAATTTATAGTCCACGCTTAAACAATAAATTGCATCTGGTTGGTCATAGTAATGGTAAATATGAAACATTCACCTCCTGAAGTGAGGGGAATAAAGCCCACTTCCCAGCTCCTCCCAATTTAGGAAGTTTTTTGACTTCCATTCAAGTGCCATGAACGTGAAGTAACGTTGGGCTTCTATTAATCTTGTTTTGAGGGGAGGGCATGACAGTTTTAATGGGAAAAGCTGGTAAACATCAGTTGGTAAGTATGGGAGTGGACTGCAGCATAAATACTCTTTTCCTGAATGATCAAAATGGAAACATAAATGCCCAAGTTTGAGAGTTTGTTAGTGTGAGCAATGGTATGTCTATCCCTCTATGTATGTTCATGCACATCTACATGCATTTTATACATTCCATGGTGTTAAGGGAATGTATTTTCTTAAGGAATCACACTGTGCAGTGTCTGTCCTTGTCTTAGCTGCATCCTGAGCTAAAATAAAACTCAGTGGCCAGCACGAAGCTGTAATGCTGAAATGATCCTATTCTTCCCCTGATTGACAGGGCACACTTCATAGGGCTTAAAACCAACTTCCTGCCAGTCAGGGTGACTTGATAAGAAAGTGGAATTTAGGGCAATTAAGTGCAATCTGAGCCATGAGAATATGTTTGCAGACTGCAATTGTACACCAGATGTTTTCAATGACATTCCAGCCATACAATGAAGATTTTACAAACCGCATTTATTTAAGGGTTGCATTTTCTGCTATGGGTTGATGATATGCTGTTTGGGGGACTGAGCAAATTCAAGCTATGAATGGACTTGGTGCAATGAATTAACATTAGTGAATGGGAATCAGCTGCTCTTTGAACAAGATACTCTGAGTCCAAATTGTTAGTGGAACACCTGCACAAGCAGAGCATCAAAACAGGAGAGGATGAAGTGTGAAACCTCATATTTGTTCCTTGACGTAAAACATGTTGTAAAAATGATACTTCATAAAATAAGTTTATATTTTTGTTATAAAAGTATATATCTGTCATATATAGATAGATAGGTATTTATGGATAAAGAGAATATATATCTGTGTTTGTATATTTGGGGGTAAAGAGTGAAAATTGGGAACTTCTGTCCACACTTCACCAGCTTTGTTACTTTGGTCTCAACTGAGACATGGTAGTTAATAGGGACAAAGCCTTTATGTCTCCCAAGAGTTCACTAGACATTGCAGTTGAAACAGATATTAGCAGCAATGGTTATACATGTTTTAGAAAGCCAGGGGTGAATGATGCTGCTGGTAAATCCCTTTCTTTTCTGGTCACTTTGCGTTTTCTCAAATTTTCTCTTGTAATATCAGATAATCACTGCTTCTTTCTGGGGTTTAATTCCTTTCTGGTAGAAAGGATCTGAATGAGGTAAAGAAAGCCCAAAGAAAGCTTATATCTCTTAAAGCTATAAACTGATAATACCTTTTTTATGCCTGTGCTTTGTCTTTTATATATGTCCTATGTCAATCGTGGGCAGTCATAAAAATATCTCTGGGAAACGGAAACATTTAGGTTTTAAATAAGATAAAAAAAACGAGATGTGTTGCTTTCTGCTACAGAAACAAAGGAAATGCAAAGGTTGTGGGAGTATTTAGTGTTGCTGTCCTCAGCCTTTGTTTTGTAAGAACAAGAACAGAGAATTGAAGTAAACAAATTATTTGGACCTGATCCTACAATTTCTACATGGGCAAAATTCCCAATAGTCCCCAGGGGTGTTTTGTTTGTGTTGGGAAAGCCGGATTTGGGCCCATTGTTTCCACTTAGGAACCAGACTTGTGTTTATTATCTCGTGATAGACATCTCGTTTACTTAATGGCTCAGATTCCTCATCTTGAAGTCCCTGAATCTGGAGCAGTTAGTGGGTGCCTCACTTTCCCCTGTTTTCAACAAGAGACATTGCAGATGATTTCAAAAATCACTTGTATCCGACAGCTAACACTTGGTTTCTCATGATATGCCGACATCATTCCTCCTGTTGGATTGAAGGTCCTGACTTTGGGCTTGCATCTGCAAGATAAGAACAGGAATACTTTCTGTGTGCTTTCGGTGTTAATGATTATACAAGATGAAGAGCAATCAGTGGACAATAGCCCAGTGCCTCCCAGTATGAAATTGTCTTTGCAATCACATGCAATTAATCTAGGATAGAATTACAGACTGATGGTAGTGTAGCCATGACATGTCTATAAGTGGAACCAAAGCATCTTTGTTCCTCATCCAGAGAATTTATCTTGGGGTCTTATCTGCTTCTCTAGAAGGCCTTTAAAGAAATCATGAAATCACAAAATAATTGGTTGGCAGGTGAACTTGAGAAGTTATCCATGTCAAGATCTCTGCCCTATAGCAGGGTCAAGTATAGTTTAGTCCCTCCTGATAAAGAATTTTCTGGTGTGTTAAGGTATTGTTAATGCTACAGAAGCCTTGTACAATTGTCTTTGCAGATTGCTGATTTTGGACTCTCCAACCTTTATCACAAAGACAAATTTTTGCAGACCTTTTGTGGAAGCCCACTGTATGCTTCCCCTGAAATTGTTAATGGACGACCTTACAGAGGCCCAGAGGTAAGAAGGGTCAGTTTTTCAGTGGTGATATGGGGATGTCTTTTATGATAATAGTCTTAAGAGTTAGTCTTAATGCCAATGCTATTGCGTGTGTGGGTGTGAGTGAGTGTCTCCCATCTTGAAAGTTTGCTTCCATTTGCTTTGTCTGTGTTTGTCAAATGTTAGATACCAGTTTGTCCATCAGTAGGCATAGCTGGACACGATGCCACTCTTGTGGTGGTAATGGCAGGAAGAATTATGGGGGTCAGCTTTCCAGACCTTCATGCACATTGTCTCTGTATTTCAGGTTGACAGCTGGGCCCTTGGTGTATTGCTTTACACTCTGGTTTATGGAACCATGCCCTTTGATGGCTTTGATCACAAAAATCTCATCAGGCAGATCAGCAGTGGAGAATATCGTGAACCAACGCAGACCTCAGGTATAAAAAAGGTGCAAGGGCAATGTATTGAGCTGACAGGAGTTCAGAATGGAGGATTTGCCCTTCCAGCCTGTTTTTGTGTTATATTAGAATGACAAAGAAAAAAATCTCTCATTCCTCTACTAACTTCATCTGCAGTCCATTCCTATTTGGGCGCAGCATTTACCAAAAGTCCTTTTGAAATGAAAATTTTATAGCATATAGATTTTATTGCCTTGGGGAAGCTTCAGCAAGCTCTTTTAACTGAATCTATGACAGTGGAAGGTCTGTTAGCTATTGCAAGTGGAATTGTTCAGACAAGCTGTAAACCAATACAACACACTGGTAAAGATCAGTCCTCTGACTATGCTGAGAGAAGATGAATGGTCCGAGTGAAGAGGTCTCTTATCTGAGAAGCAAGGCCAAAATTTGAATTAAATGTGTTTATTCCGAGGGTAACAGATTAGGCTGTCACCAGGCAGAAGAGCATCAGCTAAGTCTAGGGATCTTTCCAGACTTAAAAAATATGTGTATATATTGTTATATTTAACTAAATATTTTTCTTTCATCATTTGTTTGCCATTCTTTCAATTCCTGCTGCCACAATCCTCTCTTTATAAAAATACTCCTTTAAGGTACAAGGAAGAATACACTTTTGTGGAAAAAGTAAATACAGGATCAGTAATAATTGTTTAAAATATCCCAATGCCCCTTTGTTTTCCTCTTAATTTTTGTAGTCATTAGAATTGACAGGTCGCTGACTTCTTTAGTAGTGTGCGACATTCAGTGATATGGGACACTGACATTCATACAATTCAAATATTAATTTCTTTTATAACCCAGTGTACAATTGCCAGGGTGAGTCATTTTCTGCTGATCGGAAGTAATCCTCAAATTCAATTTCTAACACTGACTGATGCACTAAGCCTTGCCCCCTTTCACTTCTGTTGTAAGAACCATTATTTTTGCTTATTTGATTAGCTTCACATTTCAGTTTGAAACTGAAGGAGGAAATTAGAAACGCCAGTATATTAAACTTTATGTTCTATTCTTTGTCTGTAGATGCTCGTGGTCTCATCAGATGGATGTTGATGGTGAATCCTGAACGCCGAGCAACCATTGAAGACATTGCCAACCACTGGTGGGTTAACTGGGGCTACAAGAGTAGTGTTTGTGACTGTGATGCCATGAGGGACTCTGAGTCCCCATTGCTAGCAAGGTTCATTGATTGGCATCACCGCTCTACTGGCCTCCAACCAGAGACTGATACAAAAATGAAGTGCCTTTCTAAGCCCAAAGGTCCTGAAGTCACACTAGAAAGACAAAGGTCTCTGAAAAAATCAAAAAAGGAAAATGACATTGCACAGTCCATCCAGGAAGGAGGAGCTGAAAATGCATCCAAACCCACTTCCAAAAGACCCAAAGGCATCCTGAAGAAAAGGAGCAACAGTGAACATCGATCTCACAGTGCAGGGTTCATTGAAGGTGTGGTCAGCCCAGTGTTACCTTCTGCTTTTAAGTTGGAGCAGGAGTTGTGTAGGACTGGTGTAGCCATTAAAACTGTTGTGGAGGGAGAGGTAGCTGGCAAATACGGCACTAAGCAGTCTTCACTAATGCCAAAAAAAGGAATCTTAAAGAAGACTCAGCAGAGGGAGTCCGGCTATTACTCCTCTCCAGAACGAAGCGAATCTTCGGAGCTCTTGGACAATAATGATGAAACAGTAAACAGTGACACCTCTCCAGGGGTCACAGAACCATCCAGAAATGGGTCTTACAGCCATTCCTGCAGGCGAAAGGGTATCTTGAAACATAATGGCAAGTATTCTACCAGCAGCACTGAATCTGCTCTAATTAGCCCTGATACACCAACTCTGGAGGCCATGGAAGAAGTAGTCCTGCCTGGAGATGCATTACCTCGAAGTTACAGTCGCCCTTCCAGCGTGATTAGTGATGACAGTATTTTGTCCAGTGACTCCTTTGATTTTCTGGATTTGCAAGAGAACAGGCCAAACAGACAGAGGATACGGAGCTGTGTCTCTGCTGAAAATTTCCTACAGATCCAAGACTTCGAAGGACTTCAGAACCACCCACGGCCACAGTACCTAAAACGGTATCGCAACCGTCTGGGGGACAGCAGTTTTTCCCTTCTCACAGACATGGATGATGTGACTCAGGTCTACAAGAAAGCCCTAGAGATCTGCAACAAGCTCAACTAGCAGCAGGAAGATGGAAAGGGAGGGAAAGGAGTTGTTCTGGGTACCTTTATGGTGGAGTTAGCCAAGTTACTATTTGCTGAGAATGGTAGGTTTTCCTTCAAAGGATCTGACTGTACCTACTTAACTGAACTCCTAGCAAAGTCTTGAATAGCCCCAAAGTCACAAAGTCATCTCACACTTCTCTAATTTTGTGTCTTCAGAATATTACCCATCTGACCAGAGCAAAACCTTTGGTCTTTATGTATGTGATGAAAGTGTGTTAGGATCTAGCAGACAAAAGCAATGAGATTTAATGGCTTGGAGTGAAAGCTAGGCAGAATTAAAACTGGAAACAAGACACACACATTTTGAGAGGTTTCTAATTCATATTAAATTAGCTATATCAAGGGATAAGCTGAATTCTTCAAGTCAATTTTGGATGCCTTTCAGAAAGAGAACCTTTATTATCCCTTGAAGTTATTCATCAGGATACAGACATCTAATGTTTTCGTTCAAGAGTTTTCATCTTGCATTATGCAGGAGGCCAGGCTGGATGGTCACCCTGTTTCCTTCCATCAGGGTGAACTGAGAGATTCCTGAACCCTTTCTTTAACAGATAATTTGTGAGTGTGTAACTTCACACAGCTGTATGTATACAGGGATTGGAGTAGGCATCCAGATCTGGCCCTTTCTACAGCTGTTGCTCTTCAGAGAGCAGGAGGCCCTAAAATTATTTCCAATACCACTCCTACCAGCAAAAACAGAGTCAGAGAAATGAGAAAGGGAGCTGGAAGTAATTGGTGTTGTAAGCAGTGACTCTTCAAAGCGTTGTTCTACTTGTGACTTTTTGAAAGAGGTCAGCCAGATGGATGCCCAGAGATAGGTCGTAAGGGCTAACAGATCCTCTAGCCTTGAGTTCAGTCACTGTCAGCAAATGGTTCCACCTTGCTATTAGCTTGTAGTATCTGAGGGTGACAGGTAGTTTGAGACCAGAATGTTAGGGAAAAGGTTGTAGCATGTAGGAAACGGATAGAGGCCAGAAAGTTGGTGGGAATATGCCTTTCTCCAAGTGAAAATATTTCTAAGTAGGTAGGAATGGAGCAGAAAGAATTGAGCAATGAAGTGATAACGGTAGATTTGATAACAGAGTTAGCATAAAAATGCAGGCCTCTATATTGATAGCATAGCTGGTACTGCATATGCAGTGATGCCAGCTTGAATAAACAGGAAGAGTATGTGTGTGTATTCTCACATATACCTAAATATCCAGACTAAAGGCTTCAACTCCCATAAAGGTACCACATGGGTCTACTGGATTATCTGAATGTAAGCCTATGTCAGAAAGGCACTGTGTGTTTGACAGGCCTGGGCAAACTGGAATCATAAGGCCCATTTCACTCTCATTTACATGAGCACATAGCCCCTAGCTTTCTTGGAGGTGCACTGGTGTGAATACATGGCAGATTTCAGCCTATGATATCAAAGAGCCACAGCTGTAAAATCCATGTATACAGACATACTCAGAAGAGAGAAGCATGGGGCAAACTCTGTTCTCACTTCTCCCCTGGAACTGGAACTGAAAGCAGACTTTGGCCCACTGTGTTCAAAATCCTAGAGACTATGCAGAAATGGAATAGAGATCCTCTGATTAATCTTTGAGTATCAGGGATAACCCCACAAACATTGGCATCTGGGGCAGGGAGCAGTTTCACTTGCAAATTGTTTATTTGGTGTGTCACGGTACTTCAGTCTGCTGGTTCCTCCTAAAAACCAACCAGCATAAAGATGAACGAGCTCAAATTTCCTAAGTCAGTTAATCTGTTTCTGTGGAGAATCTTTTCTTTATTATAAAACACTGGACCAAATTTGGCCCTGGAGTCAATGCCATCAACACCCACGAAGTCTAAGAGAGATGTGCTCTCAGGCGGTCAAGTGAAATGTGGCTCACTGCTCATTTGCTCAGGAACGGGAATTCCAGGGCATTTCTCTGTAGATGTAGGATGCTTTTGGTGTGATGCTTAGAGATACCGTCTTCTCACAGGCCCTGCATTTGCTCCTATAGCCCACCCAAAGCCAACACCCTGTTTTGCAGTGTATTTGATTAACAGGCAGCACAGTGGCCCTGGAGCAGAAGAGTCGGCTCCTCAGCCGGCACACCTCAGCGCTGTCGTGTTGATGTGATGGAGCAGCACTCTGGTGGGGTTGTGCTGAGTGATGCCTTCCCTATGGGTTTCCTGCTGAATCCTGAGTGGATTTACAGGGGTTTTAGGATGAAGGGAAGGGCACTCGACCAGCTGCAGCAGGGAATGAGGAGTGCCCTGAAGGCTCGAATCTACCTAGGCTTTTGCCCAGGCCTGCTTCCTTGTGTACAAATGTGAATGAGTGAGTGACTGCTTGCTGCCAAACTGGAAATGTTACATAGGGATTTACTGGCATGTTACTGGCATGTTACATGTTTACTGGCATGTTATCATTCCTAGAGAAGAAAAAAAAACCAAAACACTTGACTGCACATTGTTATTATTAGTGTTGTGATTTTTATTTAATTTTTTTTGTAATACAAAGTTGACTTTTTTTATTTGAATTTGTCTCTTTTTTTTTTTTTTATTTATTGGTCTGAAAGCCATTTCAAAGGTATAATAATATATTTGGTGTAATTTAATTGGTGCAACATTATTTTACAGCTCCGGCCAAAATCGTTTGGTGTTTTTTGTTTTGTTTTATTGTTTTTTTCTCCCTATCCTCAGTTGGTTTGAGCTCTAGGAGACACACAGGGGAAAACGCTGGATAATCACCCAAAGTGTATTTTTAATCTGATACTGTTTTTTTATTAAATAAAATGGAATTAATGTAACTGTGAAGAGTTTCCCTCTCTTTTCTTTTTCACTGAACATCAGCACAAGCCAAGACCTTGATGAACTTATCCCAGGAGTTGGACTTGGTGATCCTTATGGGTCCCTTCCAGTTTGGGTTATTCTATGATTCTTTGATTACCATGCAGAAATACAGCAGCATCACAGCACATTGTACCAAGTTGTTTATGTAGAGCTTCTTGACTCATTTGCACATTTGAGTGTAATGTGGGTGGCCACAGAGGCTCCTGCTGTGAACGATTTTGCACCACAAAACACCCAGAGCATTTGGCTAGAGAAGTGTAAGGTAGAGAAGGGCAGATGAGTGGGCTTTCTCTGCTGGAGGCAAGAAGGTCTGTGGGCCAGGTGTGATGCAGGTAAGGCAGAGCAGGTTGGCTCTTGAGTCATAGCATGGCTCATTTATAGCCTAAAGACACCTAATCACAGTCCCTTCCCCTCTCTGGTGGAGAGGATGGTTTGTTAGCATTTCTAGTCATTGTTGGTGTAATTTAATAGTTGTTCTGGCTGAAGACTTGTGGGCAGCTGCTGCTGATGAGTGTAAGATGGCTTTGAACAGGAAGAGCAGTCAGCTGGTGAGAAGCAGAAACTGAGTCTGCTTTTGGTTTTTGGAGACTCCTCGATAACCAAAAGGCTTCAGATTGTTTTTCTTGGAAAGCAGGTGGTTGTCATAAGGGAAACTGGGTGTTAGGTATGCTGTGTGTGCTGGTGACTGACTAAAATAAAGGAAATGGTTGGCACCGTCTTGAAGCTGGCTCTGAGCGAGACATCATTAAACTGCACCCGTGATGTAGCCAGCCAAGATACCTGTGGTGTGTGTTCTTCTGCTTTTTAAATTATGGGAAGTCCGGATTTGGAACCAAGGTTTGGATCTCATGAAGAAGAGACTTGCATTTTTCTAATTCATTCTCTCTTGGGCTTTTTAAAGCAAAAAGTCATGACTGTAGGTGCAAGATTTATTTATCATCACCACTTAATAACCAGTGGGAATAAAGGGGAAAAACCCAACGATGCAGAAAAGCAAATAGCCCTTAATATATTGCAAAGGGAATGGTAAGCTGCCGTATGCTAATTAAATCAGAAAGTGAGAGGTACATATTCAAGTCAGCACATGTTCTTGTACCTGAGGTGAATAAGGTCTCGCTGTGTGGGTGCTGGATGGTGGAAAGTGTAATGCAAGTCTCTTCTGCAATAGCAATTATGAAACTTCTTTTTTTTTTTTTTTAACATGGTAGGGGAAAAAAAAAAGGAATTGAAGACAAGCCATTTGTTTTCTTTTAAAAATAATGACATTCGGAAAGAAAATTCGGAATGGCTGGGTATGGTGCGCCTCTGTGGCGAGCACTGAGGAGTAATTACACACATGTTTGTGCAGCTCTGCGAGCTAACCATGCTGGGGTGTGGTGGGGAGGTCTCATTTTCCTATTTATTAAAGGAAATAAGTGCAGAGTGATATGCCTTTGCTGAAGTTATACGGTAAGTCTGTAGCCGAACTTGGTCTTCTTTATAGCCTACTCACTTCATGGGGATTTGGGGCTTCTCAGGAATTGCTGAAGTTTCCTGGGTTGAGCAAGGAAGCGATGCAGGAGCCTTGGGAGCGAGGCTCTCAACACTCACAGGGCAGCGTGGCACTGCTCCTCAGAGCTCACCAGCCCCAACCCACTGCTGCAGTGGGAAGGATCGGTGCCAACACCCCAGGAGGGAGCTCTCCTCCAGCAGTGTCACAGCCTTTGATGCCATGCCCACAACCACCCATAGCGCTGGCAGGATGAGCGATACTCAGAGTGGGGTGGTAGAGCACCTTTCCCAGCCAGAGAAGCCTCTGTGTTAATTGCAGCTGTGACTTCTCACAGCTCTGTCTGGCTTTCATTCGGAGGCTTCAAGGACTGCACTGAGGCAGAGGTGGCACATTCAGTTATTGTGGACAAATATGTAGGTTTGTTAATGATGCCTTAAGTGTGTGTAATAATAAACTCTGCACCACCAGAGCCTCAGTTATAGCTACAGGGTAAGCCGTAACTCATCCAATGAAGGGAGAAGGCCTATACTCATGTAAATATGATGTATATGAGAAGCTTATCCATTTACTCAGGCATTTATCTTCGTGATTCGCATCTCATTTTAATGAGATGCTTCTGGAGACAAAGCAGCAGAAATGCATTTACTGAGCCAATAGAAACTTAGGGGTTTGCTAGCATCAGCCCGAGCTCTCTGGCTCCTGTTCCAGGGTTGCTGGTTTCAGGGTTTCGGCTGCAAGTTTTGCCACAGCAGAGAACAAGTCATGTTTCCCCTGGAATAATGGTATTTAGCATTCAACTAGGGCTTTTTTTTTTATTTATTGTCTGGTGGAGCAGTCTCTTCCTCCCTGCCAAACCAAGACATCTTTCTCATAAAAAAACTCAGCAATTTGGCGGAAGAAGCAACTTTTTTGGATGGCTGATCTGAGCATCTTGTTTCTGGCTATCTCTCCGTAGCTCTTCTCCCCCACCCTGCATTTCCTGGAATTTCATCGGCACAGAAAAGCCTTTGATTTGTACATCATCTGGTGACACAGAACTTTGTGCTTTTAAGTTCTGTATTTGTCCTAGTGCTTAATCATTCCTTGGAAAAGCATTTTATAAAAGCTACTGAGATGTGGCACAAGGCCACAGCAGGTTTAAATAGACGACTGCCATCAAAGTAAGAACATCAGCTGCAGTTGTTGGCCATTGGTGCACTGGCAGTTTGGGCCATCACTCCACACCTTTGTTGCTCAAAACAGCCCCACTGTTGGATCACACTTGGGGTCTTTTGACACTGACCACTGACCATTTCTCACAATACACACCCAGATTTCAATCTACTTAGGAAACCGCGCTCCTTCCACAGGCTGGGTGATGCTGTTGCACTTTGGAATACAAGTGAGGAACAGCTGTAAAAGAACTGGCTGGAAAGACAGGGAGGAGGAGAGTGTGTCTTGTTGCTTTGCAGAGTTAGGGTTTATTAGCAAAGCCCTCCAAATTTCAGCCTCAGAGATAATGGGACAAGACGTACTTTAAATAGAACTAAAGGGAACACAAATTCAAAGCAGATGTTAGGAAATATGTAAATATATGTTTATATTTACATACAAAGCCGCAACTGCCTGCCAGGCAAGTTTGCTAGACCCACAGTATGTCATCGTTCTGTCTGTGCTGGGAATTATCAAAAATATTTCTTTAAATGTTTCTTCAAAATCTGTTGTTCCCTTCAGCTGCACGTCCCAGAGCTTGACAGTTTAATCAAAAGATTTCTTGAGATGAGGAATCTGCTGCCTGAGAAGAGAGGCTTGCTAAATTCTCATACAACTCTGGGCTGTGAGGAATGCTCAGCCAGCTCCAGTCCTCAGAAACCCTGAGGTAGTAAATCCCCTTGTCCTCCCAGGAAAAAAATGTGTCAGAGTGGAAAGAGGCAATGCCTACTGGTCAAGTAGTAGATCCCCAGATTGTGCGAACTGATGCTGACCCAACTTGGATGAGCACCCAGACTTAGAAAATAGATTTGCATCACTGTGAGATTCTGGTTGGACTGTGTGGGAATAACTTTGTGTCCTGTGTGATGACCGTTCTATTCTTCTGTGCAGTGAGTTCCAGATTTTCAAAATGATATTTTAGAAATGTCTGTTTGAGCTGTTCACACCTGAGTTACAGGCTTACTGTACCTCAGATTGGATGCTTCAAAATGGAGAAACTCTAAGCAACAGAGCTCCTCTGAAATTATCAGCTTTGCCTGAGCAGGCAAGGGCCTTTCAAATTATGGACATGCCAGGGCGTTGTGTAGATAAGTCTCTGCTTCCAAGATTTTGGGGAAATTACACAATTCTTCAGCTGAAACGGATTGATCGTTACTGGCTTTTTTTTTCAGGAAATCAAAATGTTGTTCATTTCTTGGGACAGGATGAGTTGTAGTACAGTTCAGAGGATGGAGAACCTCAGCCTGCTGCAGATGAAACATGGGCAAAGCTCCCACCTTTTTCTATAGTCCAAACAATCTGCCATACATTTTGTCAAGTTTCTAACCTGGTCTTAACCCAGAGCATCCCAACACATCAGTGGCAATTGCATGCAAATCAGTCTGTATCTCAATGGACATATAAATTTACTTTCTGTTTAGTGCTGGACTTGGTAGCTAGGTGGATGACTGGACTCAATGATCTTAAGGATCTTTTCCAGGTTAAATGATTCTACAATTATTAGAGAAGATTCGAACGGTTCAGATCGTATATAAATGATGTCACCCAATCTACGAACAAACAAACAAATAGATACTAAAGATTGTGGTGTCCAGATCCATTATCGTAGTTCCTTTTCACCAGAAAAGTTCCAGATTGTGGCCCTAATCTGGCAATGATTTATGTAGATACCTCTGGAAGAAACAGAACTATTGGCAATTAACAACGAAAGTGAGACATAGTGGAGACTGCGTTTCATCTTGGTGCAAGAGCAGAGGGACAGTCTTTTCGTGCAGGATAGATAAATGAATAAACAATTTCCAAACATTCCATTGTAATATTGCAGCAGATCTACTGGAGACTTCCTCCTTCCTTTATCTATGGTGAACACAAGCAGCTAGGTTTGTTCACAGGAGTTGCAAGTTGGCACATTGTGACCACTTCCAATAGCACTTGGAAGATAGGTTAGCATCTTGTGTGATAAGGGCAGAGGGAGAGCTCTTAGAGCCCCTCCAGGGAGCCCTGGTACAAAGACAACAGCAGCAGGAAGGGTCAGAATCCATCACATGCCTGAATGGGGCCGTCAGGGGCAGCTTTTGTTAAAATTCTGCCATGCAAAGAAAGGAAGATTTGCATATTTTCCCCTCTGACAGAAACGCGCCCCTCAACACCTGCAAAATCACCCTTGCCACAGAGGCCACGACAAAAAATACTTTAAAAAAGAGAGTGTTTTGAGAAAACCAGATTGCTTCATATGGTAGAAAAGCCATTTTTGTTGTCACATGCACTAAAACTTAATTTAAATGGTACCCATTCCACCAAAGAGCTCACCCTCTCTTTCTCTCTTTCTCTCTTGCAAAGTTGATACTGCTGAGAAAGGAATTCCCTCGTCTAATTTAAATGCTTTATCACCCCTTAAACCATTTCTTGTCTTGAAGACACCCTGGTTAAAAGCTGAAACAAGGTGCTCCAGTTACAGGAAAAAATATTTTGTTGAGTCTGAGAATTGAAACAGGGTTATACATGATTTATGACACTGCTTGTCCACACAGGAGCTGGACTCAATGGTCCTTATGGGTTTCTTCCAATTTAGGATATTCTTTGGTTCTATGATGCAGTCTGCACTGAGCATTGCACAGCCAGCAACAAATTCCTTGATGCACCATAAGGCCACATCAGCTATTGGTAGGAAATGCATTTTGCTGATCTGAACTCACAGATGATCTGGAGGACTCTAATTTATTCCCCATATCTGTCATATATGCTGCTTACTTCAGGCAAACACTCCAAAGAAGCATTTGGCTGTCTGCTTTCTGAAAGGCCACTAAAAGCCCCAGAGATGCCACAGGTTTAGCCTATCCACTGCAAAGTTCAGAAGAGAGATTTGATCTTTCACCACAAAAACATCCACACTCTCTTTCACATGCACATGAATAGAAAGCTTTTGTTCGGATCAAGCCAAGAAGAAATAAACCATTATGGGAAGGTCATCTCAGCTTGCTTCAAGGGGTGGGGAAGAATTACAAAAAATAACCAAATGTGGTCTTCTTACCAGTGGTTACAGATATTGTCTTTCAGCAGAACAAGGAAGTTTTTGTTACAGGGATCAGTTCTGGTGGGGGACTAATGCACTGTAGGTTCAGACTAGGGTTTTCTATGATGTCTAGTGGTCTGTGGTACTGCAGTTCCTTAGTGTCCCTCTTGAGACACCTTGACAAGGGTCAATTCTTAGAGAGGAAACAAGTGTAGGTGCTCTTGCAAGTCTTGATATTGGCTTCTTTGACCAAAAATTATAAGCCCAACTTGCTACTAGAACAGCAAAGATTTCCAGCATCTGTCCTGCAATGGTATTCGGAGGCTTTCCTTGGAATTCATACTCCAGCTTCGTGTAAGTCCACCATCAGGCTGGCACACCAAGTTCATCTTCCAGTAAACCACTGCTTTTGTAAAGAAGAGTTTTGCTATAAATTCTTTTTAGAGGATGGGCTGGGAGGGCACACATGCGATGTTTCAAACATGACCTTGACAGGATTTCCTGTAGCTCAGTCTTTTTATGAAATCTTCCCCCTTATCTCTCTCTTATGGGGCCTGATTCAGTAAATTACTCCTATAAATAACTTTCACATGTTTAAAGGTAGGCCTGCCTGTTCCTTGCTGACTCAGGTCTATGGCTTTATATCTGATGGTGAAATGCTATCCAGGAAAATCCCCAAAGGTCAGTTTTCAGTACTATTTTTTGACATGAACTTGAAGAGGCTGGCAAAACTTCTTCAGTAGTGGTTTTCTAGAAGGAAAAAAAAAACAGAGGAATATTATATATCTGTCTTTCAGCAAATCTGAAGCTTTGGTACAAACCACAGCTTGCCTGACCATGTCCTGTTTTCTTTTATTTTGAGCATTTATTTCTGCAGATAAATGGTTTGCAGTAGTCCATCATATAAGTGGTCATTAAAAAATCAAAGCTGAGATTTTCAAAAACATTTGACATAAGCCCAGCTCTGTTCCTGTTCAAGCCACTGGCAAAACTCCAGTGGTTTTTTTTTTTCTTTTTCTGCAGATAGTCCTGCAAAAGCCTTTCCTATGCCTTTGCACAAGAATAAACTTTTCACATCTCATGTGGGATCTGTATAGGAATTATTGCATACAGAATGAACATTCTGTCAAGTTTATAAGGGCAATCCTGATCTTTTTACGCATACATACTGTATGTGTAAGAATTCATAAACAACTCAACAAGTATAATGGTAGAGGGAAATGCTAAAGAGTTTATTCCAGAGTCCCTGTCTTCTTTTTACTTTGTATCCATAAAATCTTCCCTGCTGTGGTGAATGGGGCATCATCACTTATGTCTAAAATGAATGATTTTATATGCAGACATTTCTTTCCCAAATGTCAAAGGAAATCTCCTATGGCCATGGTTTAAACTTCTTAAAAAACCAACAAAAATAATAAAGCTGACCTTTACCGCATTTAATTTCTTCTTAAGTGCCAAAGTAAACAGTCTTTGAATGAAAAAAAGGAGGCAAAGCCAGGGCTCAAATACACGGATATTTCAGAGCTTCTCCCCAGCTTTGTCCACCATTCATTGTTGTCTGCACCCACTGTTCCAGCACAGGTCCCCACTGGCACATCTTGCCTCTATGCAAGCCCAGACCTTCTCTTTCCAAAGCGCCATCACAACCAGGAAACCTCCTGGACCCTTGTTGAGTTGACTTTCTCAGTTGTCCTCTGCTATTTTGAACTGGGGGCTGGCGTGAGCCACAAACCACAGGAGAGTCCAAATCTTAGCAGGACATCACACCTCATGGTTTAGTCTCACTGTGTTCCCTAAGACAGGATTAATTCCTGGAGACATCCAAGGTCAGGCCAGAAGGGCTCTAAGTACCCTGATAGCTCTAAGTGTCCTTGTTCATTCCAGGGGATTGAATTAGATGGCCCTTAAGGGTCCCTTCCAACTCAAATGTTTCTATGACTCTGATTCTATAATGTATTCCTTCTGCTGGGGTGAACAATTTCCTTTAAAAACAGATCACCAAGTGCAAAGAAGGAAGGACTGGAGGGAACAAAATAGTTGGTTCTCTGCTGGCAATCCCCATCTGGCTGAAGGAAGGCCATCTTGTTTGCTGAGCTGAAAAGCAGGGATGGCAAGTCGTGGTGGGATGCTCAACCCTGCAGCAACATGCTGAGATGGCAGCTACAACAGGTGACAATGGCAGTCTGCCCTCATCCATATGCATTTCCTTCAGTCAAGCGCCTGCTCCTGTCTGCTCATCTAGCTTTTTTCCCTATTCATAAAAATAAGTAATAATAAAACTTTTTTTTTTTTTAAATTCCCGAAGGGTAAACTAAGAAATAAAACTGTAGATGCAGAAGATGCACCCTCCTATGTTTTTATCATTGCTGGAACAATGCAGGTTGCGAACTCCTTGTGAAGGTACAATAACACAAATCTAGCTGTGCCATATTTATGCCCGTTTTTACCTCAGCCTTTGGCTGAGTACAGTTATGCCCAGGGCCCTGACTGCTTCAGCTTTTGTTCTACTTTTCACAGTGATTGTGGGAGAGGCTCTATGGAGATCTTGCAGAAAGTAGCTCTGATTTTGCTTCTGTCAGTGTGTGAAATCAGCTGTCCAGGGCATTTTGAGCTTTTATAATAACAAATGCAGTTCCTTCTCTTCTGATTTTCATTTAGTTCAGTATTTTTCATAGCCTTTCCACACTTGTGTTCCTTGTGAACTTTGAGCTAAACCAAAGAAGCACACCACAATTTCCTTCCAAGCAGTTTTGGGCACAGACATGTTCATAGAATCATAGAATTGAGTTGGAAGGGACCCTTGAAGGCTGGCTAGTCCAACCCTCCTGCAATGAACAGGGACACCCGTGGCTAGATCAGGGTGCTCAGAGCTCCTCCAACCTGACCTTGGGTAGCTCCAGGGATGAAGCATCTACCACCTCTCTGGGCAACATGTGCCAGTGCCTCATCACCCTTATTGTTAAGAACTTCTTCCTTAGATCCAATTTAATCTCTCCTCTTGTAGCTTGAAACCATTTCCCCTTGTCCCATCAAAGCATACCCTGCTAAAGATAGAATCATAGAATAATTCCCACAGGAAGGGTTGTAAAAACAATATAATCTGCCAAAAAGAAAAAAAAAAAAAAAAAAAAAAAGAAAAAGGGGAGAAAAATTAGATATTTTTTCCAGCTTCTCTTAAAATTGTAATTAAAGCATTTAGCATGTTTCAAAATTTCCAAAGCTCTAAGCAGCCATGCTGATCATTCACACTGCAGCTTATTCAGAGGGGACTGTGGAATCTGTAAGTAAGAGCCTGAAGAACAAAGACTTCTGTCCTCAGGAAGGATATTAAAGCTGAAGGAGGCATGTACTTGAGCATGCTTCTACCCTGCTTCGGGGGATTTTTTTGCAGCAGGGATTTTCCTGCTTCATTTGCTATTTTTCCTGAAGGCATTTTGACTTCTTTACACTTTTTTTTGCCATAGCTATGATATTTGAGAGAGACAAAATGAAATTCTACAGATCTGTACATATACAATGGAGGAAAGAGCTGTGAGTATATGCTAAAAGGCAAACAAAGGATTAGCTTCTAATCTGGCCTTTTTGCTAAACAGAAGTTACAGAGATTTACCAGACATTACTTGCATCTGTTTAAGTTACAGCTTATCACATAGAAACTAACAAACTCTGATACAAGCATTCCAATGGATGAAGAATCAATCGCATTCCTTAGGAAATCATTTCAGACATCTCTAATAGACGAAACTGAGATTTTCAGAGTCACTTTGAGAGTGGAGCAGCTCAAGTTCTGAAAGCAGCTCACCTTTAAAATCTCCATACAGACAAATTTCTATAGCATGTCAGCAGTGTCCCTACGCAACGTGTCTGAAATGGAAAGTGTTATTAAGTCCTGAAGTCTTTTGATCTCAAAGAGAAGTTTAAAAATGGTTGGAGAATATGAATACACAACATACCCAGTGTGTGCGCACAGGTCTCTGCTCTTTTCCCTCCAAAGATCTGGCTATATACTAAATAATGATTAAATGAGTAAATAGAATCATAGAATCATAATGATTGAAAAGACCTCTAAGATTACCTGGTCCAACCATCAGTCCATCCCCACCATGCCCATATCCACGTCCCTCAGTGCCACATCCACATGGTTCTGGAATACCTCCAGGGATGGCGACTGCACCACCTCCCTGGGCAGCCTGTGCCACTGCAGCACCACTCTTTCTGAGAGGAATTTTTTTCCCAACATCCAATCTGCACCTCCCCTGGTGCAACCTGAGGCCATCATCTTTCATTTCATTGCTGTTACCTGGGAAAAGAGACTGACCTCTATCTGGCCGCAATCTCCTTTCAGAGCTCATAAAGGGCAATAGGTGTTGCTTGTGGCCAAAGCCAATGGGTGCACAAAACATTTCTCAGGTTACACTTCCATCAATTCCTATAGGAAATATGCTTTGAAATGTTTCCTTCTCACTTACCTGGATCTGAAAAATGGGGTTTGGGCATTCTGTGGCCAATGTTCACCATGCCCAGAGCTGAAACATATGGGTGCTCAATTGGCTTGCGCTGAACAAAAACCAGTCTGGGATAACATTTTCTGCACCATTCGTGTAGCACACTTTTGACAAAACATCACTTTCCCTCATCAAGTTAACAAATTTTCATTGTAGGTAAATTAGTTTTCCCTGATGTCTACTTGTGCACATAAAATGAGCACAAAGCTCTTAATCTATCTCTAACAGAAATTCACTTTGAAAATACTGAACAAGGATTGAGTTTTGTAAATGCTCACTGATATAAATATTCAAAGGAAACCCTAAATTATTTGACAGTAAAGCTAAGTTTATATTACAAAGAGCAAAAAGCAAACCTAGAATAGAAACCATTCCCAATGTACTGTCTGATTTTGTGATGTCTCTTCCTACTGGTATCAGTGATGGCGTGTGAAAAACAACCACAAAGTATGTAGCTTCATCATACCAAAAAGACACGTAAGTAGGAGAAAGGCACTGGATTTCAAGAAAGCAAGCTGGATTTATGGAGGAAGATTAGAAAAGCTAATTATGTTTAACTTGGCTGCCAGACAGCTAAAATGGGGATATGATAACTGCCTACAAATATTTGAAAGATGCAAAATACACCAAGGAAAGAGGGAAATAATTTGAGCTGAAGTCTGGTAAAGCGAAATTCAGGCTGGTTTGAAGGCTAACAATGAGACCTGTCAGACTGCGGAAAAGTTTCCCGAGGGAATTAGTCAGCACCTCATTAAAAATACCTCGGACAACATGCATCGGGAGGGACTGTGGGGAACAATCCTTCACTCAGAAAGTCAAGGATGTTGAGCTCCAGAGGTCACATTCTGCTCTCGTATCTGGGCTGCTGTCAGTAGGATGTGATGTCAAAGGTTTTCCCAACAATGTTTTTATGTCCTGAGATTTTTACCTCCACTCTGACAAGCAGGAGCTGGAGGGAAGCTCTTTTTGAGCGAAGTGACTCTCTTGATGAGAAATCTGAACTATCAAGAGAATGTCACCATATTTGGATCTGGGGCTGCAGCCCACTCCGATGGTGTCATGCCTTTTTGTTTCCCTTCCTCTGGAGAGTGATAGTGTGAGCAGTGTGACAGGGTGCTCTGGTAGAAGTGCCAGGGCAATGGGGACAGTCTGGGTTTTGAATCACATCCTCAGCTCCAACTCAACGTGGTGAACTCATGGTTGGGCAGCTATCTTGTGTCTGAAGCCAAGCAGCTAATTTGATTTTGTCAATGTAGCTCCAAAGCACATCGTTGTTTTGCAGTCTATGAAGGGGTGCAAGTTATATGCCAGAAATACCAGCCTATATTTTTTTCCTGGGACTGGCTCCCCTGCATGATCTGACACTTATAGTTTGTGCAGAGCTACTGTGAATCTACTTAGTGTCGGTCTTACGAAAGTCACTGGAAACAGCTGATCCCTTTAAAAGAGAACAGAACCAGTGTTTCACCACACATTTCTGCTGATGAAACTCCTCTGCCTCGTAGTAGGATAAACCAAAGTTAGGCAGCAGTGAATCAGACCTAATAAGTTTAATACTCGTATGCTAAATTTATGAGACAACCAGTGACATTTGCCTTCTGTATAATGGTAGCACTCCCAGCAGGATGATCTAATCATTCATGCGGAATTACGGTACCATGTTGGAGTTTATTTAATGCTTGGTGTTCACAACAACCTCCAGCACTGATTTTAATCTGCTTACTGCACACATTGAGAAGCAGATCTCAGCGGAGCAGCAGCAGCAGTAGAGATGAACCACATCCTGAGCAGCGTGGCACGATGTAGCAACGCAAGGTTGCACCGTTTTTCTGGTGAGCAGAGGAAGCCAGCCTGATTCACACAGCAGAATGACTCCTCTCCCCAAGACACTTAGGAATGCATCAAAGGAAACCAAGCTTTCTCTGCAGGCTTCCTCTGAGCAACAGGCTTACCGTAAAGCCCAAGCAAAATGAATAGCATTTTTAAAAAATGGTGCCCTTGACAAAATGAGCAGGAAAACCTGTGGAAATTTGGATCCAGCCGAATGGATATGCAAGGAGTGCATGACAAGGTGCTAATTTAGCAGCGTGTGCTAGGAGCAGCACATTTTTCAGCTTCTAACATTTATTTCCTCCAGAAGGGAGACAGGCAGAAAAAGTTCTCTGCCTCCAGGAGCTATGCTGTGCCTTAAAAAGACCCAAGAGTGGAAAAAAGGGAGGGCAGAGGATGTTCTTGCAAGTTCAGTGCATGAAGAATTCAAGGTAAAAGATTTTTAATCAGTGAATGAGCTTTTTATAACCATCCCCTTCTCCTGGGGTCCCTACAGTTTTGGACTGGAATACACTTGGTTCGTGTTTCCTTCGAGTCATTTTAACAGCAAATATTTCCTGAGCAAGAAAGGCAAATTGTCCTGCTGGTGGAATCGAGTCACAAGCTTTTAGGGAAAATAACATTACTATTCACAACTTGTGTCACTGCCACAGAGAAGAAGCAGCTTCAGGAGGATGACTGATTTGTATCCCATCCAAGGCTGGCAAGCTCCTTTTGCTGACTTTCCCTCAGAGAGATGGCTGCTTGATCCCCTCAGTAATTTCTTGAGCAACTTGCTCAAGACAATTATCTACAAGGCATCTGGTTATGTGATTGATTTCTTTTATGTCTTGTTGCCCAGCAGCCACTTAAATATTACATTTAAAAAATCAGTAAAAAATATCCTTCATGGTAAGTTAAAGCTACATGAAGGAGGTTCTCACATTTAACAGCCCTCCTGTGACCACATGTGACAACGTGCTGAGAAACAGGACCCATCCAATTTGTTTGCCTTGAGCTGTCAGAGAAACAAATGACCGTATACTTTCCCTAAAGAAGCTTATAACACCATTTCAAATGTCACAGAGCAACAGCCAAGGCTCATGTATTCTCCAAATGAGAATACTGTCTGCGTTTGTACACTACTGACACTGATCCTGAGTCCTGGCTAGGAGGAGAAACAAGCACATTACTTCTACCACAGCTGTGGAAACAGCCAGCAGATTCTAATGGCAAAACTTAGATACTGAGCAAACCTCTCCTCTGAGCTCTTCTGCAGCAGTGGCTTGTCCTCTTCTTTGAAAAATAGAATCATTAAGACTGGAAAGACTAATAAGATCAGCTAGTCCAACTGTCAACCCTTGCCCACGACCATTCTAGACCATGTCACTTTTCTTGTACACCTCCAGGAAAAGGGACTCCACCACCTCCCTGGGCAGCCTGTTCCAGAGCAGCACCACTCTTTCTGAGACCAAATTTTTCCTAATACTGAACCTGAACCTCCCCTGGTGCATATTAAAGCTGTTACCTCTTATCCTATCACTGTCACTTGGGAAAAGATGCCAAATTTCCTTTCAGGTCACTGTAGAGAGCAAGGAAGTCTCCCCTAAGTCTCCTCCAGACTAAATAATCCCTGTTGCTTCAGACCTTTCTCATAAGACTTGTAGGAAGGCAAGTATCTTTGTGAGGATGCTTTGAGGTAGGAGCTGGACTTGATGATCCTTATGGATACCTTATGGCAGTAGTGCCCATCATGAGATTCCCTCAGCAAGAAGGCCAAATTGCAGCTGTGTCCAGGGCTGCATCATGGAGAAATAGGATTGTTCATGTGTAAAATGGAGGTGGAGGTAAGGTAAGTCGTAGGAAAGACTCAAGAAATTAAGGAGGGTCATGTCCTTCCCCTATATCGTTGAGTTTTGTTAAGTTTGTGGTACAGGACATTATTGGGTACTTACCCTCCTGGATAGGCCTGGAGGGCTTGAACTTTCAATTGGTAGTGGCTCTGGGGACGGCAGTAGGGACACAACGGCAAGCCGGGCAGCCAGTGCTAACAATCAGTTGCTGTGCAGATATTTCGCATGGCTCCTGTGCCTCTGAGCTGGCACTGGTGCGAGCAATCTGCTGAGAAACAGTGTGATTATTGGGTAAGATGTCTGGTTGCTTTATAGACCCAGTTAACAAGAAAAGGGGGGGAAAATTCCTCCATTCTGCAAAGGACGCTTTTCTGCTCCCCCCATCGTTTGGACCTTTGCCACTGTTTAAATTTAAGCAGATTTGCTATCCCAACATCTGCAGTTTGATTATTTGACTATTGCCTGGCTCTTGGTCAAACCACAGCAGAACACACCAGTCTGTGATTTACAGCCTGGCCTGTGATTATAATGGTTTTATTTTAGTTGGACCCCTATTTACAAGCTCATTTGTATTAGTGCACAGTGTTATAATAACAATGGCAGAATTATTAGGTCTCGCAGAAACAATCGCACATAGTAAATGGCTGCAGCTCGCAGTGCGCTGCTTAAGTGCTCTAGCAGCCCAGCAATGCCTGTAACACAGGGGTTTCCATTTTAATAGCAAGCTAGGGGGGAGCGAGGAGAGGGCCGGGGAGGGGGAAGGAGCCGAGCAGAAACATGGTTATTATTCATTCTTTTCTAAGTAAATAGAAAGGACGTGTGTTTCCTGGATTAGCAACTGAAAACAAATGCTGAGAGGGAAAAGCGCTGGTGTTTCCCTCACCAAGGTTAAATGAGGTACTCTGCCGCAGCGCTGATGGCTGCCGGGTGCCCTGCACAAGGCCTTGGCTTTTGGCTCAAGGGGGTGTGCCATCCAGTCCAGGGTGACAGTGCCAGGGAGGCAAAAGCACAGCCCCGGGACTTTTTATTTATTGCTGGTTCCTCCATCAGGCGCTTGGTGTGGTGTGAGATGTCTATGGGGTGCCCCAATGCAATGCAGAGTTGAACTGTTGCAGTGCTGGCATTTATGGAGTTTGAGTTGTGATCTGTATCTCATGAAAAACCTCCCCTTTTCAAAATCAGACTGCTCAGGGCTTCATCGAGCACCTCATGAATGCCCATCAGCTGGACCACACCAAGCCAGAGGCTGATAGCTCTGCCAAAATGTGGGTCAGCACTGCAGGCCTGTGTTTTCCGTATCTTTCCATGCAGAAAACTCTCTGTTTGTTTGCTCTCATCATGTGGTGTTTTAGGTCCTCTTTTACCTCTGTGTAAACAGACATGCAGAGGACTCCATAATTAAGTAGAAAAATTGGAAAAAGAGTGGGTTCAGGAGTGGGTTCTTTGTGAAGAATGGAAGACAGGGAAACAACCTTGACTTAACAGCCTCAAGCCTAACAGCCCCTTCACCAATGGGACTCCCTCACCCACCACCCAAGGCTTTGCATGGAGAAGATATGAGCTGAATCATAGAGCAACGGAACACTTTATATGGATGTTTCAGAAAACTGATTCAACATACCTGGGATTAGTTTTGAGATGAATTCTAGCTAAGAGGATGGGTGTAGAATTGGTACGTCCTTGATGGCGGTTCTGTGTTAAGCCACCTTTCCCCTTAGAGATGTTTTTTTGGTACTCTTGATTAGATCTGCTCAAGGGTAAAACTCTTTAAAGCAAAGAGTAAAAGCTGTATCTCTCTGTGGCTGATTTCTGTCTGTATATATCTCTATCCATATAAAAGATTCTTGTTGCCAGGATATCTTGGTCTTTCCTAAAAGAACCTGCTGACAACAATTTGGTATCCTGAGATTTTCAGGGCTTTCTGCAGTCCCTTTGTACTAATTGATTATCTAGTGAATTAGCATCACCAAAGCTAGATTAATCTTCTTTTCATTTTGTTACTGAGACCGATGTCTCTGTCAGCATAGTTTATTGAACCCAGTAGAGTTTTACCACTTGTCTTTACATCCCGTAGGATGGCCTTTCTCTTAAGTAAGCCCTGAGAAAGGATACCTCTTTAAAACTCCCTCTGGCCAAGCTGCAGGGTGAAATTGCTCTCCTGTGGGGCATGGTCCAGTGCCAAAATCCCTCCTGCTTCATCACAGTTGCCAGATTTTCTGGCAGCTGGCACATCATCCTACAGCTTTAGGAATCAAGCTGTGCCTTTTTGTCAGGAAGAAATTAGTATAGAGTCCTCCACTAAGGGGAAAGACTCCTGGAGACGCTTTCACACACAGGCTGTGCAGCCTGGACCACATACATAACACAACAGTTTTGCAATTAAAAAAAAAAAACTTGTTTTCTGACAGAGCCAAACTTCTTCCTTGTATTATTCAGGTGCTATTGTATTAATACATTCAAAACTTGGCAATAACAGCCTTTCTCTGTTCCCGTTCCTTTTGTTATCTCTTCTCTTCAGGCCAATTGAAATTTTATGACTCCTTTCTTTTCCAGAAGAAAATGCAGGGATCGAGCTGGCACTGAGAACAAAGCCCTGAGTCAGTCCGTGTAGCCACCGGCCAGCACAGTGAGAACATGATACACGGCGAGATTTACAGCAAGCTGCCCCGGCTCCACCATCTTCTGCTGTCTCCAGGAACCTTTTCCCCATAGAGTCCATCTGTAAGGACTTTGCAGTTTAACAAGAGAGCTGTAACTCCTAATAACTGCTCATTCAAAGTCAGCTTTATTGTTCTCTACCATGCCTACGTTCCTTGTCTTATATGAGAAAATTCAGGCTGAGAACTAGTTCCCATATAATTATCCAGCCTTATAAAAAAGATTGCAGAGGAGAGGATTTGTAGATGGCCTTGCCCAAGCTCATTTGTTTCATGTGACAGTAGTCTGAGAAAAGCAATCTTTCTGCTTGCTAATACACACTGCAGAGAGAACAGAGGTCCTGCTCTGGCACCACGTCTGCTTCTTATGAAACCAGATGGAAATCGACATTGATTTCAGTGGCAGATGGACGTGATCTCTTTTTGATTGGGTTTCCACTGCTTATGCTTCTTATATAATGATCCGTGCCTGCAAACTTTCTGCAGTTACTTCCACAGACAAAAAAGATATATTTGAGTGGATGAAGAGTATTTGTTGATGTATTGCTAGCAAGATTAGAGCCAAAGATAAATGACTAGATGCAAGAATCTTACCCAAGAACACTGGAACAGAGCTTAGCTTACTCATCTGCTTCTGTCACATGCAGTGAATCTGATTCGTAGCCATATTTAACTTCAGTGTTGTGCTAAATCCTTTGCAGCTCCACACTTCCCAAAAGGGCCTGGAACCCCCACATCTGCAGAGAAAACCAAAGAAACAGAACCGAGAATTTGATTGTAGAGCTCCCCCACACAGCTCTGAATTTAAAACTAATACAAACAAATAGATCTACAAGCTGGGCTACTTGGAAAGAAGCTAGCAAAGTAAACCAAATTGCATTGATGATATTTTCATTCTGTATACTCTCATTAAACAATGCTTTTAAGTAGATATTATACTTCAGTGAAGTTGAAGGGATGGAAGTGCGTGCTCAAAATTCTGTAGGTGGTTGAAAGTATTGGCTAATAAGAAGGCAGGTTCTCAGAGTGCTTGGGCTGAGTGTGTGCTTCAGCATTTTGCTGAATCAGATCTGTGGTGTCACAGAGCCTTGAAGTGATAAAGACAGGCAGTGTTAACAGAAAACTCCCAGGGTTTTCCAGAGTCTAGTGGATAATTAGATTAAAAATGCAAATCCATTTTGGGATTATGAACTAGCTTTAGTGTTTTGCTTCATCAAAAACAGAAAGAGACCTCTTTTGCAGGCATATACATTATCTACCAGGTATCTTTCTCTGTGCTTGCAATTTCCCAGTATGTGGCATTTCAAAGTTAATGACAGTGACAGTTCAGCCTCGGGAACAAAAAATATCCATCTCAGGAGGGCAAACCCTTCCCCTGCATTCATCTGGATAGCACTAAATTCCTACTTAAGTCTCCCTTGGGCAACTACATGGGTTGTAATGATATTGCAAGCACAGCACAACATGGATCACAGCTATTGCATCTAAGCTGTGCTAACCATACATTTCAGCAAATACTTTTCTTGATTATACGCCTTACGATATATATGCATACCTATCTTAATATACATTTTACATCTTTAAAATGTTTGTTTTACCTCTGATGTGTCAACTACATCCATTGACTGCAGAAATGTATGAAGCAGAGCAGACTGAATAACTTCTTACCCCTGCTTTGTGTCTCCATCCCCTGTAAAATGAGATCCTACCATTCATCCGCAGCCCAATCGTGCCCTCTAACACCGCTGTATTTCAAAGGGATGTTTACCACTTTGAAAGTGATGGAAAGAGCCATACAGAAGGCTAAAGGCATAAAAAATGCCTGTTACCTCTGAAGTGACTTTGTCTGCATCTGCCACTTCATTCCTTTCAACCTTTCCTTTTAATTTAATGTTTGAAGGTATTCAGTCATCCAAGCACAGGTCTTGAAACTGTGCAGTTTGCCAAGCAAAATTTCTTTGACTTTAATACAGACATAGCACCTCTCAGGAGAACTAGACCCTCTCCTATGCTTTCATTGATATCACACTTAATGCAAGGCATTTGCTGTATTGTGCAACTGCCCTGGGCCAGGACCCTCTGGGCAGGCACTTGTTATTCAGGCTCAGATGGCCCCAAATGTGAATGACCTGCCAGAAGCCAAGGCTGACTTCTTGCAAAGACACTGGGGTGCCTATGTGCTGCACTGCTTGGATGACAGCTTTTCACTTTTCTGTGATATCCCAGCTGTAGCCCCGCCATCTTCATCTCTCCTATGAGAACTGGGGTGAGATCATGCTGCAGAGTGATGCCTGCCCTGGGGCATCTCCAGGTGGCCCAATGCTCAGAACTGCAGTCATATGGTGCAGGGACAGGCCTGAGACAGCAGGATGGAGTTATAACAAAAATGAAGGCAATTCAACATTTGTGAAAGTAGTCTAATTTGCCAAAGTGTTGTTGGTCTCCTTTGCCTTTCATGCACCCTATGTATCTGGCTTTACAGTGTTTTAGCAGTGAGACTTTGGATCCAGCTGAAATGTACATGCAATAACAGTGATCAAAATTGTGTAGGCACATCAGGGTTTAATTCTCTGAGATGCCTTCCTCCCTACTGGAATTCGATAGAGACATCAGCACATCTCCATGTGATGTAGTCAGGCATCAGGATGGACCATGCTGAAGACATACCTAGGGCTCTCCATTGGGGTTATGAGCTTCACCTCTGTCCCCGGGTCTGGGGCCAACACCAAGACACCAGCTTCAGCATCCTCACCTCACCCTGTGCACCATTGTGGAGGTCCACATATCCACATTCTGAAGGCTTGAGATTCACGATGCAATGGCTAAATGCAGGGAGGGTCATAAGCTGCGGCCTTCTGCTGGCAGCAGATAACTACACTGATGAGTCTAAGAGAAAGCATAGCATGCCACTCACATGCTACTCGATGCTGCTAAAATGAGGACAAAATCAGGCATTGACTTTCTCTAGATATATCTTTAAAGTCATGATATGTCTTTAATTACTTTTAAAAATGACCCTTTCTCCTCCATCATATCTCCATACATAGTATCCTGCCATACTAACCTTAAAATCTACTGAAAGCAGTTGGGATCTAGACCTTCTGTGAATGACAGAGTCCTCAGTAATGAGGAAATCAGCATCTGGAAGATAAAGATGCCGTTGAAAAATGCAGCAAAGAGACCTTTCAAAAGCACTTGGGAAAATATTGTTGAGAATGCTCAATTAAATATGAATGCTGTTTAAAATGCAAGGGCGGAGGCAACAACAGGCAAGGAACAGCTGTGCTTGTTGAATCCCATCCCTTTGTTTGAGCAACAGCACAAATCCCCACAGACGTGGGATCTTTTTTATTAGTTTGCCCCCCACCCTGCATATACTTATCTTTATTTATAGCATCTCTAACAGCATTTCAGGTTGTATCCTTGATTTATATTATTGGAAATGCTGGCATACTGTTTTGTTTGCCTAAAAGCTAGCTAGGTGAATTGCATTAGCTGAGCTGTAATGCTGCCGTGAAGAATAGCAGATGTTTTCATTTCCACTCCTCAGCGGACAATCAACAACGTCTGATAACTTCTCTTGCTCGCTATGAGGTGGCCCAGAATCTAAGTGGGGGGTCTGGCCAGAACACCATAGGCTCCTGAATCAGCAGAATACCTCCATCAGTATTTATGCTGCTAATGACAGTGGATAGCTCAGTAATTTGGGTATTGTTTAGAGCTTTTTATGTGCTTCTAATTGCCCTGGGTCTGTTTGCCAAACTTTTTAGAGTTTTTTTGCATATGCTATATAGTCCTCTCCTGGGACTTCCCACAGGACCTCAGGCACCTTCCTTTTCTCTTTCTGAGAACTGAAAGCATGAAGTACAGATGGCTGAGAAATGTTTTTTTCCCCTAGTGAATTTTTCCACTAAAATGGAAACATCTTTATTATAATTGAATTTCCCATAAATTCTTAATGAGAAACCTTCCACTTTTCTTAGGAAAACAAATAACCACACAAAGCCCTCTCCCCATCCTGTGCTCAGCAAGTCCCCACCGACTCTCACCCTAGTAAAAGTTGTGTTGTGTAACGGCAAGGAAGTATAAGCAATACAAGAAATCACTTGCTCATTCCCTGGTCAGTCTCTCTTCCTACTCTGAACTACCTGATTTAAGCAGATATCCTTTCACTGCAGGGGTCTTCTTTCTGAGACAGTCTGCATTACGTCGAGTCTGTGTGGCCCTAATCATGGCACCAATCGTCATCACTACCCTTCTGCTCAGTTGAACTCATTACTCTTAATTGATTTGGAGGCATTGGAGCTGCACACTGAGTTGTAAGCCAGCTGATTCGATCCAGTATCAAAGCTGAATCATGCCGACCAATGTTGGCTGAAGTAAGATTGCTCAAGAAGTGTGGCTACTTAAAAGGGTGTGAAATTCACCAGTTTCAAGGGAGTTGCTCTTGTTTGGTGCCACTATAAACAAGAGCTGGGCTGAGCCATGAGTCATCGCCTGTTTCTTTCTTGCAGCTTCTATTTTCAGAGCAGATCTGCTGGCTTTGCTGCCAGCCAAGCTCTCAGTGATGCTTTCTGGAGCTTCTCATTCGTTAACAAGAGGTAGACTTTGATCTCAGTGGGAGAGCAAAAAGAATCACGATGTTATGATCAGGGAAAGGATGAAACTTAATGCTCACAGTGTTTTTAGCAATATTAAAACATATGAGTGCCCAAAAGCCTAGGTCTTGTCTCAGCTGTTAACAAACATATGAGAGCAGTCATTCAGTGGTTGCACTGGGTTTCCAAGAAAAGTGCTTTTCCTGAGTGATCAAAAAGCAGATTCCAGAGCAAATAGTTTATGGTATTACATGGTCAATAAGACAGGCAAAATGTACCCGTTTCAAAAGAAAGGCAATGTGGCAATCCATCAACTGAAAAACATCTGAAAATGGGTGGTTTTCCTCAAAAGGAGAATGTCTGAAGAAAGCATGCTGCTTTCAGAGGAGAAACACTTTATTGTTACTGAAGAATCCAGTCCACAAAATATTTCTAGTCAGACATTTATCATTTGAACTATCACATGTGGTCCAGCATTGAAGCTATTAAAATCACTCGTTTGCACCCACCAATCAGCAAGTCATTCTGTGGTTAAGGTACTATGTTCATATCTTCTTTTTCCACCCAAGCTGCTCATTAGCTTTTTGGGTTTTGCTTTCAAGAGCTACTCATTGTTTTCACCAGGCCTGAAAGCAAGATGTGGTGGGAGCCATTAGATTCTGTTTGCAGGCTTAGGGATGCCCAAGGGGAACTAAGGACAGTTTTGTCTTCTACACACACGCTGCTGTTTGGTACACTTTGTCCTGAGGATTGTCATGCTGGCAAAGACCTGTGAAAGAATGGGATAAAATTCTCACCCATGTAGGCAGCCCAGCATGAGGTCCATCCATTCCCATGGTCTAACCACAAACCTGATTTGGATAATGCAGTATCGTACAGCTATTCAGTTATCTTCTGAAAATGAGTGAATTCCAGTCTTACAACTGAACTGGTGTCACAGTATTATGAATCACCATGAAAATGTTTTCATTGATCCTTGAAATAAAAAGAAAACTCAAGCAAAAGCAGAAGAGCAAAGTAGGAATTCAGTACTTGTAGTGGGAGCCATAACAGTACTCTGGTTAAACCCCTATATGCCTTGATATGAAGTATGCTGAATAAAGCTGCCTCTCTGTTTCTTTCAGGCCACTTTTTTCTTTAATTTGCACTCATGCCAGGTCAGGCTGTTACATGTTTCTGTGCCAGAGTCCAGCAATCAAACAAAATAATGTGCTGATGAAGCTAAAGAGAGTTCGAGGTCTGTGAGCTTTGCTCTGGCGTACGTGCATGCATGTGTAGGCATGATCAGGTCTGCAGAAGTTGGAAGAGATCTTCCTCCTGCTGGGATGGACTCTGCTGCTGTTGTGCCCAAGTGTTTCCTCTGCAACACTGTTGATTTCAGTGGAGTTCCACCATCTGCATAGCAAGGATCCTTAAAACAAAACATGGTTTCATGAAGATTTGGAATATTGTTGGCTTAAAATCAGAATCAGCTTTCAGTTATTATTTCTGGCCTGGGAGGGAAAGACTCAGAGAAGAAAATGAATGGAGAGAAACGGTGATTAAAACCAGGAGAAAGAGTTTTAAAGTAGCATCATTATGCTTGCTCAGATCAACAGGGACACAAAACATCTCCAGAAAAATGTAGACAAGAATTGCACTGCAAGACTTGTTTATTTTCCACTAGAAAAAACAATATGGTGCAAAATGGTAATGTTTTCTAGATAGTGCTTTATTTTGCAGGGAAAAATTTTCCAAGCTTGCTTTGCATTCAAAGCAATTGCAGAACATTTAGTGACATGGTAAGAATCAAATACTGGCAGAGAGTGAACGTGGTAAGGACCATATAATCACAAAGCAAATTCATGATTATTTTTGCCTTAAAAACCAGCACACGTGTCAAATGATATTTTTGGGCCTGCTGTATATAATTACCAAGTATTGTACACTTGAGGAGCACATAATTACTGTGTATATTCCTTGCTCTAGTAGTATACAATTACTCCTTTAGGTCCAAATTCTTCCTTTGGATGCTATGATTGACCTGTCTTGAGGGCCAAGTGTGAGCTCAAATATAGGACCTTACTGACCAGATTTTAGGGCACTTCACATAAATAGCAAAGGCATCATCTTCCCTTGTTTTGGCTTCCTTAAGAAAGTTCTGGGTGAGGCCAAGACATAAAACTAATGTCACAAGGAAACTTCAGATTATCTTAGCTGCTTTAGCTTCACAAAGATAAAGCTACTTCATCTTCCTTAATCTTTCTCTTGCCATTCTATCACTGCACTGGGCTGTACCATGTTGGTCTCCAAAAAAAATCTTGAATATTTCAAAGTAGGTGCAAGAAATAGAATGACACAGTGGCTGGAAAGCCTGTCAGACAGGCAGATGCTTAAGTTGTTCATCATCAGTCCATCAATAGAAAGCTCAAGAACGGGAAAACACTAGGTATAAAGTCAAATAAAGGCACAAGAAAATGTGTGCCTGGAAACTAATGTCAGGCAAGTTCAGTTAAAAAATTAAGGTTAGTGGCTTAATAGTCAAGATAATCAGCCACTGAAGCAGACTGTTCTGAAAGCTATGAAGCCCTCACTTTTGAAGTTTCCCTCATAAAACACTGGATGTCTTTCTGGAAGGAAGATAATTATAAGTTATGGGGCTCAAGAGAAACCAGGAAAATGAAGAGAAGATAACCTTCTGGGCTGAATAGTTGGGTGAGTCCCTCAAGAATGCTGCCGAGTGACGTGAATTCCATGGTCAGGGTCAGTGTTGAACACAGCAGAGCTATTATCAGATGGCATAGCTGCATCCTACCAATTTCTATCAAATGTACAGAACTCTTAACTGAAATAAAATATTTTGCTAGAAGGCTGCCAGTTCTATAAAGTTATTTTCTACTGAAAAACACCTAAAGGCCTGCTAAATCTGTTTAGTGAGGAAGGAGAATCCTTTTAGCTATGAGAGAGAGAGTTGGTTGGTTTCCATCTGGTAAATAAGAGCCCTGGGACTAGATGGTGCCTTTTCTTTGAAAGCATGTTGTCAAAACCTCCCTTCAAGAAGGATAAGCAGAAAGGAAGGTAAATATTCTTTCTTCTCTTTGGGTTCCCCCTTTGAGATATTATTATCCCTAATGTCAGTGTCTGGAAAGTGGTCACTTGCATCTGAGGAAAGGTAAAACATCATTTGAGCAGGTGAATCATAGATTTATTGTGGTGGGTAAAGATCTGAGATCACCTAGTCCAATCAACAACCCAGTCCCACCATCTCCACGTGTCCCTCAGTGCTACATCCACACAGTTCTTGAACACTAACTCTAGGGGTAGTGATTCCACCACCTTGCTGAGCAGCCCATTCCAGTGCGTTACCACCCTCTCTAAGAAGAGATTTTTCCTAATATTCAGCCTGAACCTTCCTTGGCACAACTTGAGGCAACTACAGGACTACAGACTCAAGTTGCTTATGCTCTGTCCTCATTTTCTGTGACTCAGCATTGCTGGTACATCTGAGGCATGTCTTGGCACACTGTCGTACCAAACACTCCATGCCTGAATTTCAGAAATCCTTCTTAGTCAGCACTGTGCTGTACAGTGTTAGCACTAGATAAGAGCTTCAGGTCACTGCCATTCAGTGGGTGCCTGGCTCGCTCCTTCTGAAGACCACTGTATGAGGAAACAATTGTCTGATTTTCTCTGTCTTCACATTTCTATTCTGCAGTCTAACAATCTTAAAGCAAATGCGTAATTAGGATGTATCTTAATTTTAAGCATACTATGGGATCTTGGGAGAAAGGTCAACTTTTAGTAGTAGACTTTCACCTGTGCTTACCAAATCCTGCCAGTTCATGTTTTAAAAGTCTCTCTGTAACACAAAAACTAATTATTTTGTTTTCAATTACCAGTGGAAAGCAGTGGAGAGCTATTTTACTATGAAGCATTATATCCTGCCTGTAAGTAGGTGATTTAACAGACCTCAGGCTAATGTCAAAGGTCCTGCTGGCTCCCACACGTACAGGCTACTGCGCTTTACACTGCCTTCTGTCTGCTTTGCCCCAGCTGCAGGGATCTTCTTCAGGATAACACCAGCAAGTATTTCCTTTGATGTCAGATAGCACTGAGTAAGTTGAAAAAGAAAGGAAAAAAAAAAAAAAAAGAAAGAAAGAAAAAAAAGAAAAAGAGAGCCAGCATTGAACTGAGAGTCCAACCTTTCCAAAAAATACAAGATAATAAATGATCTGATTTCTTGGTTTCTCAACCAGTCTGTAAGAGCCTGTTAATACCAGATTAGTTCTTGATGCTGCATAGTTTTCTCCACTAACATACATTCATAATTGCAAAATACTGCAAATCTGGGATGTGGTTTACACACGGTGCATAGGCAGGTCTGGGTAACTCTCCTTATAAGATGCTTGTCTCAGTGCTGAGCAAATCCAAGTATTCAGCCTTTATTTGTGAAGAAACAAAAATAGTGGTGGCACAGGAAATATCCGGAGGCAGTGTGACTCAAGGGATTAATAACAATGGCAAATGGACCTTGTACAGTTATAGCTGCTCATGTTTGGTTGCACATCACAGACACTTCATATTTCCTTTGCTCAGATGTAAATGGCCAGTGGAGAGGTTCAGGTAAATGCTTAGGAACAGTACTCAATCCACGGAAAGCTAGAGAAGCCATAGGGTATTTTTTGTTCAAATCAACCTAATTTTAGCTGCAAGCTCCCATGAGTAGAAAAACAAAGGAAGACCTATCCGAAGCAGGAGAAGATGCACTGACACGTCAAGCTCTACATGAATATTTGAGATGTTGTGAGTAACTACAGGCAGGCTGCTGCCTGAGGTCATGGTGTGTGGTGCTCCTCCACACACCTGGGGGCATCAGATGAAGGCAGTAAGGAAAACTGCTGCAGAAGGGTGACTGGAAGGCAACCGAAGCTCAGAGGGTGTGGAGAGGTAAAGAAACAGCATTAAGAAAGACTGTGAGTATTTAGGTGTGCCTTGACATGGACAGGGGATGGCTTGGCACCACAGGTTGCAGTGCCCAGGGATTATAGGTGAGAGCATCCGCCTACAATGCAGCCTTTACAGCACTTCTTGCCAACTTTTGTTCTTTTTCCTTCTTCCTCTTCTCAAAATAGTTACTTGTTAGAACAAGCTTCTTGCCAGGATGTCACAATTGAGACATTCGCTCCAGCTCCTGGCTGCAATTCCTGCAGCACAAGTATGCCGGGTAAATCCCTCTCCCCATGGCAGAAAGCACAGTCCTGGCTGAAAGGAAAATAACAAACTTTGACTCACTTCCTTTTCAAGAACTCTTCAATACGCCCCACTATGCAATTCTCCAGCCCCCTGGTATCAAGAGTGAATTTATATCAATTCCAGCCCTCAGCAGAAAACTTCTAGGGGATGCTTTTCCCAGCACAGCTCCTTCAGTTGCCCTCATTTTAAAGTGGTGCATCTAATCCTGGCCCTGTACTGACCAAGGCATGTTGTACATTAATCTGTTTGTGTGCATGTCTGTGTGATCTAGATGTCTCATTACTACTCAGTTTACAGAAGATGCATTTTACCTAGAACACCTCAAATAAGACATCAGCAGATCAACCTTTCAGTTTTTCAGGTGTGTTGCAGTCTCCAGGAGTTATCCTAACTGCCTGTCATCAAAACAGCACCTGGCACTGAAAAAATGCAGGTGAATAATATACATTCATGTAAGTGAATAACATAATAACATGCATTTCACAGAATCACTGAGATTGGAAAAGACCTCCAAGATCATCCAATGCATCCGGCCACCTACTACCAATATGTTCCCACTCAGCCATGTTTCTCAGTACTACATCTAAACGTTTCTTCAACACCTCCAGGGATGGTGACTCCGCCACCTCTCCAGTCAGCCCATTCCAGTGCATTCTTTCAGAGAAGAAATGTTTCTTAATATCCAACCTGAACCTCCCCTGGAGTAACTTGAGGTCATTCCCTCTAGTCCAATCTCTTGTCATGTGAGAAGACAGCCCTCACCTTGTCACAACCTTCAGGTAGTTGTATAGAGCAGAAGTTTTCCCCTGAGACTTCTCCAGTCTGAACAACCCCAATTCCCTCAGCTGCTCCACGTCAGACTTGCTCTCCAGACCCCTCACAGCTCCATTGCCCTTCTCTGGGCATGCTCCAGGGCCTCCATGTCTTTTTGGGCCCATCAATATGGGCCCAAAACAGAACACAGCACTTGAGGTTTGGCCTCATCAGAGCTGAGTACAGAGGGATGATCACCTCTCTGCTCCTGCTGGCAACACTACTTCTGATACAAGCCAGGATGCTAGTGGCCTTCTTGGCAATCTGGGCACACTGGTGGCTCACATTTAGCTAGGTGTTGACCAACTCCCCCAGGTCCATTTCCTCCACACAGTCTTCCAGCCACCCTTTCCCAAGCCTATAACCTCGTCTGAGGTTGTTTTGGCCAAGTGCAGGACTGAGCACTTGATCTTGTTGAACTTCGTCCCACTGGCTTATCAATTCAATCTGTCCAGATTTCTCTGAAGGGTCTTCCTATGCTCAAACAGATCAAGACTTCTTCCCAACTTAGTGTTATATACAAACTTACCGAGGTCATAATAAAAATATTGAACAGGAAATTTCTCTGGTGACTGCTGGGGGGTAAGCAAGAGAAAGAGACAGACAGTTGCTTGGGTATAGGATGTGCATGAAGAACAAAATAATTTGGTTAGAATAGAATCAGGATCCCAGAGTGGAGACTTTCTGCATTTCAGTTCCATCATTATGCTCTTTAGAATTCTGAGCTGTGGCAATAAATCTTTCTCTGCTAATGACATCAAGGCAGCATAGCATCTATTTATGCAAAACTGCCCTACACATATAGACACATGTCCTTCTGGTGACGGCTTGTGCTAAGAAAAATACTCAGTAGATCAAGGACAGATGTGCAAATGTAAAAATATCTTCTTAGTCATCGGTGTGAATGAAGCTCTGCTTTCCAGCCAAAGACAGTGAAAGGCATTTCCATGAATTCAGGTGCTGTTTCAGCAGCCTGTCTATAACTGGATGTTCCTCTCCTTAAAACTCAGGCACATGTTTATGAACAGTACAGGATCCATGGAAAACCAGAGAAACCACAGAATATTTTTCATTCAAATCACCCTCATTTTAGGTGCAATTTCCCATAAGCAGAAGAAGGAAGACCTATCCGAAGCAGGAGGAGATGCAGCAAGAACACAGACATCAGAAATGTAAGATGAAGATGAATGCTGAATGTTCACCCAATTCAGTTCATTAAACAGCAACATTTGTAGAGATCTCTTGGTGAAATTTTAGTGTAATAGAGTCCTCTTGAGAAAAGATTTTTTATTACCGCCCGGAACTATGACACAGATCTGGCTGCTCACAGAGATCTAGGATTCCTACTATCAATTCTCAGTGAAACATCTAACTGCTTCTGAGAATCTGGGCTTCTACGTTTTGTTAGTGTCCCCATCACAGACAAACCACTTCTGCTCTCGGCCCCATTCATACACAAACCCTAATCCTCCAGGATTTTTAATCCAAATAAGCACATCAAAGACCTTAATCTGGATCATCCAAGAATTTCTTTGGGGTTCTTATTCCAGATCCCAATAAAAAAGACAAAGGGATGGGAGCTGAAGTATTTTCTTTTGCAGTCGGGTGTCCTGCGGTAAGAACACAGGTAGGAGAATACCTCTGGCAGACCCTGTGCTCCTGATCCCCTCCCAGATCACAACAGTTTTGACACACAATGTCTTCACAGCAACAGATTACAGGAATGGGCCAGGCTGGAGGCAGTTTAGCATTGTCTTGCTGACAACCCAAATTTCAACCCAATTCTTCCTTCCTTGTTCCTCCTGAACTCTCTATGCTCTCCCTGTGAGAGCCAAGAGATACAAATGGGGTTTCATATCCACAGTGCAAACAGTGGAGGTGACTAGTCACAATATCTGGCTTCCATTGGAAATGACTGTCCCCAGGGCAAGGTCCACAGAGGGGCTGTGGCAGCAGGAAGTCTGGGACTTGGCTTCATCACTTGGTCATATGAACAAAAACAGAGAGATGAAAGAGATATGCAAAATACTATGATCTTTATTTTACAAACGGGGATCCAGAGTGAAGAGAGTCTGAACAATTTGTTTCCTCATCCCACAGGAATCTGCAGCAAAACTAGAAACCAGCACCAGCATGCTCAGTGAGCAGCAGCCTGCACCTCCCAAATTTGGAGGCATCCATGATCTGACTGATGCTATGACAGGCAGCCCACGTGCATGTGAGCTCAGACTCCCTAGAAGGGCCAAAAAGGTAACAAACATACAGCCCAGTCTGCTTGCCTAGGCCTGCCTGGTATTACACACCTGGCTCACATACGAGACACTGCCTTCATTCTCCTGGAAAGGTAAAACAACCACAGTTGGTTGTTGTCTTCGGAGAAGCTGTTTATGCGACTGTCTTCATGGCAAGAAGAGTGAGTCTCTACCTTTCTGGGACTTCCGAGAGAACAGATCTGAGTTCAACAGAAGGTGGAGGCATTGCTTGGAGTATGAATGTCATCTGTCCCTCTATCCCACACCATTTGGTTGACCCACGTGAATGCAAGATATGGAGCCTAGTAGGTGCCCACAGAAGTGCTTTGCAAGGTTCTGTCAGAGCTGGAACCTTCTTTTGGAGCTGTTGATAGTCCACCCCATTTCTGATGCCACTTGATATGGCAATCTCCTATCAGACAAATGTGTTTTCAAAGGGCAGCTCAATGGCACAGTCATCTGCAGCTCATTGGTAAGCTGGAGGAGTGTGCTGTGTGTTGGGACTGATGCAACTCCATGTCTTTAGTAGCAATGTCAAGGGTCAATGCACAGAGACAGCATTAGGTTGATCTGTAGAGACACAAAGCTGGGAGACCTGCAATCCATCAGGGTGAGGGCTGGAATTTAAAAGACATGAAATTTGTGTCTTTTAGTTTGAATAGTGTGAGCAGGAATCTTATTCTGCTAAGTCTTGGAAAAACCTCTGATGGATTTCCATGTTCAAGTTTTTGTGATCATCTCTGCAGAGTGGCCTTAACATTCTCACGTAAGACAGAGGCTTTGTGAAACAGCTAACAGTGGCTATCAGATGAATTATCATCATCCCCTTATTTCTGTTGGTTTGATTGATAGCAAAAGCAGCTAGGATTGCAGTCTTATAGCATCAGATCAAACTTCAGATTTCTCGTGAATGATGGTTCCCAGAGAGTACATTAGAGGCATTCCTCCAGTGAAAAAATCCATGATGATGTGGTTGTGCTGGATGTATTCATATCTTGCTTCTCTCCTGTGCTATCCCAAGTCACTAGCAGTATACTTTCAATAACTTCAAGAGAGTTATACTAGTACGAAACTGGAAATAATGCAGTCTTTAATTAGATTATTAGGATAAGAAGAACCTGGGGTAATATGTAGCTAGAAAAGATTAATTGCAGCTTCATTTCCCAAGGTAATTCCATGTAGGATTGCCTCTGGTCACAACATGGTTTTTTCACTATAATGGTGCTGCGCATTGTTATAAGTCAGCAGTCATTTATTTTGTGCTGAACAGACTACATTACAAAGGAGATAATCCAGTTTGCTGTCATTTTGACAGCTTGTTAATGACAAAGGGCAGCATAATATCACATGGGTTCAGAATTTAACTGCTAAGCTTCAAGCATTACGCTTCACACATGCTGTCATTCTTCAGAAATAGTTTTTCCTTTATCCCAAATTTCTGCATTAAATTTATTGTCTCTTCTGGCTAGTATCTAAAAAGCAACTAACTTACATTTTTTTTCCATGCTTGTTCAGTGATGTAGTAACAGGGAAAAAAACACACTGGCAGTGAACCTGGCCAGAGCCTGTGTAAGAAGTAGACAGAACAGAAAAGAGAAGAGGTCTGCCTCATTCAGAAATACTTTAACAAATCCTCCATTACTTTAATGTTATTCATGTCCTTCTTATAGAAGGGCAGGAAGTTCAGTGGTATGGAAATTAGCCTTGAATCCATGTCAGAGCAAGAGACAGCTTGCCCTGTAGGTAGGGTAGGGTAGGGTAGGGTAAGATAGGGTAGGGGAGAGGAGAGGAGAGGAGAGGAGAGGAGAGGAGAGGAGAGGAGAGGAGAGGAGAGGAGAGGAGAGGAGAGGAGAGGAGAGGAGAGGAGAGGAGAGGAGAGGAGAGGAGAGGAGAGGAGAGGAGAGGAGAGGAGAGGAGAGGAGAGGAGAGGATATCTCAGTTGGAAGTAATCTACAAAGATAATCAAGTCCAACTGCCTGATCATACCAGGACTAACCAAAACTTGTATACAAAAGTGTATTATTGAAAGCTCTATCCCAATGCCTCTTGAACACTGAGGCATTGACCCTCCTCTCCCATATTCATCCTATTCTTCTAACTCCCAGGTAAGGCAAAACCAACCCTGTGTCTGGGCCAGGAGCCCCATCAGACGCAGCCAGCAGAGCCAGAGTTTCCAGAGTTAAGCTCAGAGATCAAAGGCAGAGGGAGCTTTATGCAGGTGATTCCATGACATAATATGGATATTTTTTAGTGTTCCAGAGTGGAGACTGTGCACTTCTGCTCCCTGATCACTTTTCAGAGAGAAGAAGGAACCATGGAAACTCTGTACTGGGGGATCTGCAGCTCCTTCTGCTGTGGTTTCTCCAGTCGCCGTAAATGCTTCTTTCCCGGTTTTAATTTGCATTAGCTCATATCTCCTGAGTTTTAGGCTGAGGGCACTGGGACAGTTCAACTTGGAGAGAAGGCGGAGGTGGGGTCTTATCAATACTTATAAGTATCTCATGGGTGGAAGTCAGGTGCGTGGGACCAGGCTCTTTTCAGAGGTGCCTAGTATTAGAAGGGGCAGCAAGCACAAACTGAAACACAGCAAGTTCCATAAGAATATGAGAAAAACAGGTCTTTACTGTGAGGTTGACAGAGCACTGGAACAAGCTGCCCAGAGAGGCTGTGATGTCTCCTTCTCTGGAGATACTCAAAACTTGTCCAGATATTTACTTGTGGAATCTACTGTAGGGAACATGCTTTCTGAGAGAGTTGGACTAGATAATCTCCAGAGGTGCCTTCCAACCCCTACAATTCTGTGATTCGATGATTCTGTGAGTTTTGCTCTGACTTTCATGGATGAAAAAGGAAAGTCTGCTAAAAATTGGTAGTTCACTGCCATTTCCATCAGAAATGATCAAGATTGCTCTCCATTGCATTAAGACCTTCCATTCCTTGTTAACCAAATGCTCACCTTAAAGGACTTTTCCATGCCAAAAATTGTTTCCAAAAAACCTTTCCGAAAATCATGCTGAGTTTGAGATGATCTGCTGGATTTGTGATTTGGTTTGGTTTGGTTGGTTTCATTAGGCTCATTGTTCATGTAGAGCTTTGCAATGAGTAGTGGGCACTCAGGCCTCCTGTTTACCCCTATTCATAAAGGGTGGGAACTCCAGCACCCTCTGACAGTGAAGGCTCTGTAAGGGCAGGTAGGCAGAAAGACCAGCGATGGTCAGCATTCAGAGAGGATACAAAAAGCCTGACCTTCATGTCCTGTCTGAAGAAAAGGGAAGATGATGAGTGATTCAGAGTGTAGGAGGAGCTGACACTGGGGGGTTGATGGGCAAAGAATATGAACTTAGCAACTGCTTTTTGAATAGTGGCCTTCAGCAACTAAAAAGAGAAAGAAAATGAGTGCAAGCATAAATGTTTTAGCAGAAAATGTTGGCTATTACCAATGATAATTGCTAAGAATTACATCAGTTTATACCAGCAGAGAAACTAAGCTTGAATTTATTTTTCTTACTTTCTTTCCCACTAGAAGAATTCACTGGTGAGTGAGATAAAAGTAGGAGGAAGCTGAATGCTAATATTTCTAGCAGCAAAGTCCAACTCTCAGTCCAACGTTCCCTACAAAATAGTTGTGATCTCATACCACCGTGGCTTATAAAAAAAACTGAAATAAAGTAAAAACTGCAAAGCACTGCACCGAATGGTGCTAATGGAGATGGGAGGTATACAACCACCCTTCTCCCTTCCCTCCACCCACTAAAACATGCTTGATTAAAAAGAGTTAAAATTTGCCAAAGTTTGGGGTAGGTCTTCCTGGTCAAAAGTGATTTGTCATGCTGACTGCACTGGGGCTAAGCAGCTAGAGTGAGGAGCAGAAGCTGCAAAGAAATTGGTAGGAATGGGTCTAGATTCTTACGTGCACAGACCATGGATCTTGCAGCAACAGGTCTAATGGATCTGGCTACAAGTAAATGCCATCAGTATCACCTCCAAAATGACCCCACCTTGCATCCCAAACACCTGCTCAACCATGAGCCAAGGGCTGGAGATGGTAACACTCTTTGTGGAAGCAAAAGGGAGTGATGTACTCATTACCAGAATAAAACTTGTATGGCAGCATGAAACAGAGCAGAGCCAGGATCCCAGCTCATCCCAGTTTCACCTATATTTAATCCTGTCCCTCCTAATAGTTTTGCCAAAATGAAGAAAAGCATAAACTAATAGCCTTAAAATGAAGGCAGTGAAAAAGGGAGGAAAAGCAAAGCACATTTTTAATAGTTGGAAGACTCTTAAATACAAGAGGTCACTCTAGATGAGAAAATATAGAGTAGGCAGAAACAGAAGTGCTTCTGAATGGAAGGAAGGAAGGAAGGAAGGAAAATTAAGGTGACTCATCTTATGGACCTGAATGGGAAGGAGGGTGAGGTATTCGGCAGTTTCCCATGAAGCAGTGCCTTTAAAAACAAACTCCATCTTTCAAAGAAAAAAAAAAAAAAAAGAAAAAGAGAGAAACAAAAGAGAGAAACCTTTCACACGATTTTCAGTAATAATTTAGAAAAGTCATTTGCATTTTTCTCATCCTTAGAAAACTCCTTAAGAAATCAGAGAATTGCTATTGCAGGCGGGAGCTTTCATCACCATACTGAGTGAGCAACAATGTTGATGTCAATCTTCTGCTTTTGGATCCTGGTAAGAACTCTGCGTGTCATCACAACGGCTGCATTTGCACAATGCCTTAAGACACTGCTGCTGATGCTTGTGGAAAGTACAAAGCAGTCCCCGGAAGGCACTGCGCCCCATTGTCCCACATTTCTTTCCATTCTTTATCAGCTGGTGATAACAGGAAATGTTTGTTTTTCTGCTCACATTTTTGGTTCTAATTCTCCTATGATTTATATAGGGTGTGAGTGAAAGTATCTCCATCAACACCCATAGATTTATAAGAGCTTAGAATTAATAGGCAGAGAGAATACAAAGCTTCTGGATTTAATTTGTATAATCCCTAATTTTACAAAAACGATTAAAAAAAATATCACAGAAGAAAATAGATTATTAACAATGTGACACCAAAGTTTGACATACTGGTGCCTTATGTTCAGAACAAGGACGGATTGTCTTAATCTTTTCCCATTAAGAAAAACATGTTAGTTTCATGCAGTTTGGGATGGATGGGCATCTTTTCTACTGGGCTACCGTGATTCAAATTAGAGGTCATGTCAATACCTGTATATACCTGTATACAAGACAAGATCTGTGACTTTATGTGGGAAAAGAGAATGAAAAAAGTCTCTGGGGTTTCCTGTACACTGGTTTTCCTGGGTGATTTTGTCATGAGAGCTGGTAGGGAGACCTGATAGGCTCATAGATTGGAGTCTGCAACCATCTCCCTCTTTTGCAACCTGCAGGGCACACTAAGGTGTGGAAAACTCTCTATCAACATCTTCTAGGGATAGCTCTTGTTTCTGGTGCCTGTTTTCACTGAACAGCATGGCTCTACATGCCGTCACTTCCTTTGCAACATTGCTCTTTACCATATCTACAGAACTTTTCTCTCTCCTGCTTAATCATGACCGTCCCTAGCACTACTCTTAGATAAGTAATTCCACTCTTTGTTGGGTGTTAATCCCTCACAAATATTTATGTACATCTTTCCTCATGCCATCACTCAGCCAGTCCATTCAAACTTCCTCTGAAATACATCCCATCTCTCTTACACTTCTTTTCCACGGTCACTCAATACCCTTCTGATAACAGCCTCCAGTGCTGACCACTTCACATCTTTCTCTTGAAACCACATTGTTCTCCTTAGAGATCTGCCTCATCTCTGTCCTTTTGCCACAGGGAACAGCTGTTATGACCTGAACCCTTTGGTGCATGTATACCTGAACCACATGGCTAGTGCTTTCAGGTCTTCTGGTACCCATTTACTAGCTGTAAATCCACAGTTTCCCACAGTATTCTTGCCCGTGAAGTAGCAGGTTATTTCTCTCCGCGGTGTACTACTTCATAATGAGAGAAAATAAGTGCTCACTGTTCTGTTCTATATAATTATACATTTGGAGTTTTAATTAGAATGCCACTAAAATCAGAGAATACAAAATAACTCAGCTGTAAGACATTACTTAATCACTTAAATGCATTTTAATATTGAGACAGAGCTCTTTGATAGTGGAGCCACATTTAAAGCAATCTGCACTGGTAACATTATTTACAGAGGAACAATGCACACGCCATCACCTGCATCCATCAAAACTCAGGGTGCTCTAAATCATCCAGTGCCAAAATTATTGCAAACAACTGGCAAAAGGATAAAGAACAAAGAAAATAACATACCAGTTTTGAGTCCTCTCTCTCTAATCTTTGCAAAGGCCTCAGGGTAGACACGTCAATTATTTTCTTTGTTCATCCTTCTGTACACTGTTTGCATTACAATTTGGCATAATGATTTAAGAAGCCATGAGTTGTGTTGGATGTGGGTGGTGGATTCATGGCTTGGAGATTGTGCTGTTGTTGTATATTATGGCCTAACTCTCAGGAGGCAGAGCTTACCGTACTCCATTTGCAATTAGTTTATCACTGCATGTGTGTTTATACAATGCACAATGGATGCATGCATATCCCTGTAGCTATTAAGCCGTATAATCTTATTTTTTCACTCTTCTTTTTCTGTAGAAGCAAACATCTGGCCAGAATCCCCTGGTTTTTGATCCCCTGATGAATAATAGGGTGAGTTTTGCTGTGTATGGTTGAACAAAGAACAATGTGAATTTTATTTTCATGTTGACTGCTCCATCATAAGCTATAGTAATGTTATTTCAAAAAGACAGAAAGATCTCTACCTCATAGCTGGGGACTGGATATTCACATTGTCCATTCTGATTTTTCCCTTCTAAGGATTTAGTTCAGAAAACTATCACCAGATTATGTGATACTTCTTCTTAACGAGAGTGATAGGGGAGACATTGAACACATTGAATCAATAAAATTGTGCTGGAATAACTAAAAGAAGGATATGATCCATATTAACCTCAGGCTGTACCATTGGCACATCTTCCAAGGAAGCGGATAAGTTGCATTCTTCTAAGATTCAAGTATGCTTTGAGGTGAAAATACCATTTAGCAAACACATATATCAACAATTCATCTTGTGGACTTTTTCCTTAATACCACAGGCTGTTGGCCAAATTCAAGGCTGGTGTCTACTCCCTGGCTACAATGGCCTTTCAAATGAGTTGATGTTTGGTGCTTCCCATTTAAATCAGAACTAAACTCTTGCAGTGAAATAAGCACATTTATAACAACTAAATACTAAGTGCGGGATTGGAATGTATGTAGGCAATGCAATTTCTGAGGAAACTTTATGCCCTGAGTGTAACTGGACACTAACCAGGAAGATACAGCAATCATTAAAATAATTAGTAATTCTCTCAAAAAATGTCCTAACAATCAATTTGGTAAACCAATCCTTTGAGAGCAACAAGCCCTGTCACTTTAAAGATGATATATTGGTGGGCCTTAGTCACACCCTGTTAAGAAATACACAGAGCTGTACAGCAAATAGAGCAAATGGTGGTTTTCAGTACTGGCCAGTTTGCAAGGAAATGCTGGGAAGGACAACTTAGTCTGTTCTCCCTAAGCTCTTGCATTACAGTGCCTACCTTACCATCAAACTCTACTGAGCAGGTAGACAGACAATTATTAAAAGCAGAGCCAAACCTCCCTAGGCATCTACTTAACAGACAGTAGATGCCAGCCAAATTTTGTCATGGCACTAAAGAAATATAAGAAAAAGTACAGCTGCTTTAGCTGTACTTTCATCCTTGCTGCAAAGCAGATGGTTCTGCATCCTACTTCTTTTGGGGGCTACTTACTCCTTGGACTATGTAACAGTCCGTGTAAAAGGTACACGTTTAATTTATGCTCATGTAGGGTCTCTGAACAATGTTCATAAACCAGGCATAGGAGATGTTTGCCATCTAGTCAGAGAGCTATTTTACAGGGAGTCTCCTCTCCCTTCCCACAGACGAGTTGAAGATGAAAAGTGCAACTGTGTAAAAGCCCTTCAAGAATGGGGTTTTGCCAAGTTACTCTCTGTAGTCACACAAACTGGTTTCTTTGTGGCCTTTACATCGTAAGGCCGTTTGCATTTGGCTTGGGGACAAACCTAACATTTTAATTGAAATTCAGTCTACCATAAAGCCCATGTAGAAGTTTCAAGTGGGTTCCTCCTGTTCAAAGAAATCTTTCCACTTAAAAGCGATTAGGTTTTGCTAATGTTTTGAAAAGCCTTAACTATGTCTTTTGTGTAAGACCTGAGATAAAGCCAGGTGGGTTTTGGGTGCTGCTACCTAACTTGGCAGTGCTCTGAGGCAGACACAAGGCTGCAGGGTGAGCAATGTGCTGGGCTTGCTGGGGCCATGCATTCAGCATGATTGACACAGCCAGGACTGAGCAGCTCCCATGGTTTTCTGCTTATTTGCCCAGGACATGGATGTTTCTGCTCTGTTAGAAGAGTGTGCAACTCAGATGCAAATAAAATTGTATTAAAGTGTGGAAAGTGAATCCTCTTATTTATGAATAACTGGAAAAACTCAGGCTTAGCTGAAAATTTCTTTGTAATTTGATCATTATGTCCATAGCTGCAATTGAAAGGCCCGAAAGGATATCATGGCTGATAAATAGAGTTGTTACATAGCAGGAGTCTGATTTTGATTACATTTGTTAGGTGTAACTGGGTAACTTTCTTCTTAGATTCTAATTTATGAGGATGTGGGTCAAAGTCATTTGCTACAGCTCAGAGTAAAGCCAGGAGATACATTCTTTACCTATTATGACTAATATGACATCTGTAGGGAGTTAAATAAGAAGTATCTCTCCTCTTTGCTTTTTTAAAGCATCCTTCTACTGAAATGGGAAATAAATTCCAGGTTACAATGCCATTATAACATAAAAAAAAACACAAAGCAAGGACAACCTCAGGCATGTGCCTTAAACCTGGTGAGCTTCCAAAGAGCTCTGGGTTGAAGGCAGAGTGAGTGAAGGTAGTCAAGGAGAAGTGGAAAACCGCGCCTGATTCTCCTCTTGATTACACTAACTGTGAGAGGGAATATTAAGTTTCATCAGTCTGAGTTGCAGGCTAAAGAGTGGACAATGAAAATCACATTTATGACCATTACTATTCAGCAAGGTTGTAATACAAATCTAAAACCTCAATAAGAAAGAAGAGGCACAAGGTCAGAGATGTACTGTGTTGTGAGATGTCATGTCCACTGGGAGATCTTGTCATTGGGATCAGCTTCAAATTCTGCCACTGACCTCTCCTGTCATCTCAAGCCAATCAAGTACATGTATTTGAATAAGTAGTCATCATTTTGCATCTTACTGTGAAAACCTTAAGTCTAATTCTTTGCAAGAACCTATAATTACATCTCAAGAAGAATTTTTCAGCTACGCAGAACCTTTCAAAATCAGGACTAAATCAGCTTGAGTTGGTCCTTCAAAATTAGAAGATGTTTATCACTGACTTACGTACGTCCTGCATCTACTGTAAAGCTTAACCAATTACATACTTTAAACTTTGGAATGGAAGATAGCTCATGGAATGAATGGCTGCTTTGTTCTTCTGCTAGAGCCCTTTTTTTTTTTTTTTAATTCTTTTGTACATAAAGACATGTAGTTTTAAATTATGGTGTACTAGCCATTTTGATGTTTTAAGGAGTAGTTCAAACAATTATAGGATTATGCCAATGCATGATGTCCTAAGAAAGTTTTAAGAAGTGCAGTGATGTTTAAAAGAGAACTTGGCCTCGATGCAAAACAAATATTCAGATGAAACATCAACTCAAAACCTGAGGCACTGACCATGACTTTCACCAATAGGTATATGTCTGGATAACATTAGGCCATTTACAGTCTTGTGATTTTGTTGAAATACAATCTCCTGGTACATATCTCTTAAAAGGAGAGTGATACAAACTGTCTGCTTCTAGTATCAGTTAATGGCTGATTCTCACCCCTTACTCATGAAGTTTTAAGAAATGTGACTTTCCTGTGCAGCTTGATTACAGGGTCTCCAACATGCTGGTATTTTGTAGCCTCTCTATACTGGAATGTTCATATTAGAAGGAAAGATGTATTCACAACATTGAATGTTAGGTGCAGGCAGCCTCATTAAGTCTTATTACACAAACAGAGAAGGAAAAATATGTAGATGAATGACAGGACAACCTCCCCTTGTGCCCTGAGGTACAGAGGCATTTCCCATTCATGTGTGCATAGGAGGAGGTTGGTATCTTGTAAGGAAAAACACACATATATGGGTAGTGTTGGCAAGTGGCTGATAAAGGTGATGGAGAGTGCTGAATGATGCTCCTGGGTAAAGGAGGACCAAACTGCATCCTGCTGTGCAACGAGCCTAGGAGTCAAAACCTGCACTGTTTTAAATTTTCCCTAGCAGCTAAAAGGTGCAATAGATCTCCTTGATGGGAACCTTGAGCCTGCAGCTGACGGTATGTGTCTGAGGAGTGAAGGAATAACCTAAGAGGTGCATGCTTCTGAAAGCTACTAAAGGATTTATCATCTGAACAAGCCTTTGCTTCCTGCTTTGCGGAATTTGCTGTCATACAGTAACACTGTTCTTCTTGAGGCCCACTGATGCCCAGTTGCCTCCTTTGACCATGAGCAAAGTGGGTTGCTATCAGGAAGGCCGTGTAGGTCACTCGTTCTGGAGAATCTCTCCCACTGCTGCAGCTGAAGATGTACTTCCCTTTTGGACTAGATCCTCCACCCTTGTTTAATTTACCTTTCAATTTCTGACAAAAATTAGCTGGCAATGATATCTAGCCCATGGATATGGATTATAGCAGAAATCTCTTGTGTTCTCTGAATTATTGCAAATGAGGATTTATATCCATGTCCTTTCTCTTGCATGGTGGATTTCTGTTTTTTTTTAGAAGCACAGTTTTCAAAATCACGTTAAGTGTTTCTGATTATAGAGATTTTTAAAATTTGCCTTGCAGTTTGCTACATATCCTACGTGACATTGTAGGACTGAACCCCACAATGAGAGGCTTGGGAAGCACAGGCCTCCTCTACTCTGTTTGCAATAGTTATTGTGTCAGTCAGACATGAACACAGGCTTGTATATTTGCTGCAGGACAGCTTTCAGAAGAGTGCCAGGAACCATGTAGTCCATGAACCTCACACTGTTTTGTAGGTAGGCCATGAAAGTTTTAGTATCCCCAAAATGGGTAGAAATGCAGAGCTTCCCATGATTCTTGCAACCCAGATGACGTTCATTCTTGAAAAGTTCTTATTAGCAATCTCTCTGATTTTGTAACAACCTAGAAGCTGACAGCCAGATGTTCAGTCCTGCAGAGGATCCTAGCTCTCTTCATGCTGACAGTGATGAATATGTACAGATTATCCACAGTCTGAATCCTGAGTGATTTCACCAACCCAATGGAAAAGGCACTTCTCTTAATTATGCAGAACAAGTAGGGAATTGCTCTAGTTACATGAATGCAGCTATTTTGGATAGACACCAATACAGGATAGAATACAATCTGGCGCCTTGAATGCTGTCAACAAAAGCCTGGTTGTGTTATCCCATGATTTGACTGTGGCATCTAGTCTCATTGAACTGATCCAGCCAGTCTTACCCACCTCTCACTGAAGTCATTGTGAGCCTTTGCACTGGTTTTGACACGCTTTTAAGTAGATCCTATTGGCAGATAGATCAGATTTTGGATGAAGGCCTCCGTTTCCTACTTTGATAGAAACACATGGCCTCAGTGGCGCTGATTTCTGTCTTAACAGAAGGATTGGCCCCACTTTGAGCAGGGGTCAGATCAGGTGACTTCCTAAGAGCTGCTCAGACCTGAAATATTCTTTGGTTCACTACAGCCTTACAACTTGTTAATAAATGGTATCGTGGCAGACAAGCAACAGTTCCATCTGTCAGCCCAACCTGTGCTTCCAATGGAAGGAATCCTGTGCAGGTGTTCTTGGGAATTTCAGGGGTTCTTTAACTACCATTTTAACGTATTCATTCATGCTACCTTACAATGCTCTCATCATGTTACAACATAGGTCAGGACAAGTCCCAGACTCCAGATTTATCTTCTCTAAAGGAATGTTTCCAAATCTTTTGCCTAGTAAACACTAGAGCTTAGTTGGGATTTAGGAGGAGTTACTTTTCCTATTTGATTTGCAAGGTCTGTGTTTCCTTGCCTCAACTATGAATTTCCAGAATTTGGGGTGATAGGGTTTCATTTAAGTAGTTTAAACTCCATAGAAAAAAAAACCCAAACATTTAATTTTTCTTCTAGAAAATATCTCAGACGACACAATCTTGGAGCTATATGCCAGTGAGACCACTGTGCTGAAAAATACAGCTTCTGCAGAAAACACTCAATCACAGAGACTTCCCAGAGATGTTTGCTTTAAATATTCACTTTCAGGGCTTCTGTGCTCTACAGTCTGTTTCCTGTTCCATTTTAATCTAAGTTTTTGCACAATGAAAAAAACAGGTGTATTCTCTTGGAGGAGGTGTTCACCTGTGTATCTTTAGAACAGGCATGGGGATGTGGAAACAAAATTAAATTAGTGTGTACAAATTAATATCTATTGAAAATCAGGATGGAGGCATGAAAAGGGACTTTCTAGATGTGGCCTTTCTTCCAGATTCCTCTGTACAGCTTGGATTCGGAAAGACGGATGATCTGCCTGAGCAACCACTGAACCATATCACTTGTCATCCTTATTGCTTTTGACCTCATGAGTAGTTATGAATTGCTGACAATGTTCCCTCTGCTAAGCAGATTGCACACTTATAAAAGACAGGCTATCTATCCATTCCCTTTCCCTCCTCCCAGGATTCAATGTCCCTGCTCTAGTTTGAATAAGCTTTCCATAAAATTATGTTGCAGTTTGGAGAATGTGGTTCAACACATTAGGGAAATTTATCCACTCTCTTGAAAATCCAAGCCCATGAATTTTAGGAAGAAAATAGAGTCCTGAATTTTCCAGGTTGCACAAAGAGCCGAGAAATGACTGAATGAGGAAAACAAAAGATCCATAACAGTTGTTATATAAGTGGAATAAGAATTATCCATGAGTAATGGAGAAGTAGTCCAAATCTTACCATAATTTCCATACTTTTGCAAAAGATGACATGTGGTTAGAGGCACACGCATTTTGGCAGCCAGTTTGGTACCACAGTAAGACAAGCATATAGCGTGCAAGTCCGAAGATTATTTGGTACGATTATACAATTAAACTGGCAGAGTTCTGCTCCCTACTTGTAATCAAAAGATCTAGTGCATGAGATTACTATAATTTTGTTGAATAAAATCTTAGGCAAAATTGTATTTAATCTGACAGGGTCCACTACTGAAATCCTCACATGGTGAAATGACTCATTGACGTCACTGGAGTTCTGCCTGAATAAGAACTTCGGAATAAGGCCCTGAGGGATTAGCTGTGCTCTTCTCTACTTATTCATTAAGTAAATCCTATGCAGCATCCAGTGAATGCAAAATGGTAAAAATGGAAAGATGAGTTTTGCATGAAGCTATAAAGGATTTACTTCAGGCACCTTCATTTAGACTACTTTTTACATGTTGGGGTTTTTTTTCTTCAGAAGTGTACTCTCCATAGAAGACAAAAAACATCTGTAATCTGGTTATGATAACTAGTATGTTAGATCTCTAAGAGACTGTGGTTTTCATCCTTTTTGGATGTGGAGACCCCTAGAGAATTTCCAATGGAAGCACCTACCTCCTTCCAGGAACTGAGACAGCCTGCCAGTAGAAAGAGTATTTCATCATTTTTTTGTAGACCTTTTGAAAGTAGCCCACCCTCAGGTTAGAATCAGCACTCTAACAGGTTATCTTATACCAGAAGCAATAACTGCTACAACTTGAGTTGGTCCCCATAAGCACAGAAATGAATGTTTGTGCGGGAAGCACTGGGATCCAGTGCTGGTCCAGCACCAGGATGTTCAGCACCTGTTGTACATCTTTCTTGATCAGTAAGAATAAACTGCCCAGGGAGGTGGTGGAGTCACCATCCCTGGAAGTGTGTGAATGTGGTAGTGAGGGACATGGTTAGTGGGCAGTGGGAATGGGGTGACAGTTGGACTAGATGATCTTTGAGATCTTTTCCAATCTTAATGATTCTATGACTCTGCGATTCTGTGATTACATAATTCTATGATTCTATGATGTAAGAATTGTCCTGCTGGACAAGGATTCAGCTGACACCTGTTCTTCTTGCCTGATTACTCCCCTACTGAGCAATGACGTGGACAGCAGGAGGAGAATCCCAGAATGCTGGGAATGAGACCTGTTCTGCTTCCTCCTCAGCACTACAAATAATCTCACAATTTTCTATCAGACAGAGGGACTCACTGGCTCTTTACAGAGGCAGTTTCCAGCCGTTCTGAAGGAGGTGGTGAAAGTGTAGAGCCAAAAAGTGTGCTTTTTACTCTGGCTCATATCATGTGCCCACACTAGAGCACATTCAGCAGGCTTGACTTCATGAGGGACTCTGACCTTACTTGTTCTGGTAAACAGTCTTCCTGTTCTCTGTGTCAGCTTCCTAAAATCCTTCTGGACTGGTAGATGGAAATGTTAGGAACTTCAGAGTCCACCCTAACAGGCACCAATACCACTACATCCTCCCATCCCCTGAAGCAGTGTACCATCCTAACCTGGCTTGACATTGCTTTATGGCAAACAACAAAAAACCATGTTATACCACACATCCAAAATGACATACATTTCTTTCACATAGTACTGAATCCGCTGCCCCTGTTCTCTGGTGATGCATGTCTTCAACAGCAAGTTAATGCTGAGATGCTGCTGAACACTATACAATACCTTTAAAGCACAGAACACACTCTAACCCTGCCAACCAACCAGGATGGCTGCAACCTGGGTGCTTGACCTCCTAAATAAAGCCACAAGTGGGAGACCAACCCCAACCATCATCCCATTTACTGACAAAGTACTTCTTTATCTTCTTCCCTACTAGTAGAGCTCTCTGTTTGGGAAGAAGCTTTGCTAACCTTGCCACATCTCTGCCAGCACAGATGCTCTGTTTGTTGTGTCATGAAAATGAACAACACATTTTCAATGTTAAATAAACATTTATCCAAATGTTCAGCATGACTGCTTAAAGCTTAAGTAAATCAATCACTGTAGGTTAACCTTTGCTCACAGCGCTATTTTTCCTCTCTGAAAGCACTGTCACCATCAGATCTCAGTGTTACATGGTTTTTTGACATGCCACTGTCAGGAGAAATACTTAGCAGAGAAATCTGGTGCACCAAATTTTTTTTCACTCAATGCTCTGTGAAGCGCAAGAAGTTTATGGGTTGCTGTGTTGTATCTTAAGGACATTAAAGACATAGTTTCAGCTACAATCCATCTGGAAAAATACTGTGCATGTGAAACTATTGAGAGTTAAGGAGAAGTTAATGTTCCCTGGCACATTCATATCATTGTAGTTCAATTACACAGTTACAAGCATGCTTTCCTTCTAAACTGGCTCAGCGGAACAGATCCTGACATGTCATACCAAGGTGTTAGTGTTACAAAGGGTTATTGTGCTGTGGTTTAGCCAAAAGAGATGAGAATAAGAAAATAGAAGAAAACATTTGCAAGGAATTCAGGCTTCAGCAAACAATGGCTGCTCTCTGCTCTGACAAAGCAAATATTTTTATACCTGCAAAGCTCCAGTTAACAAGGATAAGCATAAAAGTTACCAAGCCTAACTAAATACTGAGGTGGAAATGTGAGAAGAGCAAAGTGTCTTGCCCACTGCAAGGCAAACTATTTGGTTTAAGAGTTTATTCCGTCTACTGGATGGTATAGATGGCCATTTTACTGTATCTGTACATCTGAAATGGGTGGCAGCACTGCATGAAGTCAAGACAAGGGAAGTACATAGACTGAGAAGTGAAATGCTTTTAGTGGAGGGAAGCTATTTTTAGTGGGATTGATGGTAAGGGCGGAGGTGGACAAGGTGGGATCCTTTCCACCACATGTGGCTGAGGCAGCTAAGGCATGTTGCAGAGGGACTTTTAAAGGATATTCTCACTTCCCTGGGTATTCCTTTTCTCCTCCTGTAAAATCCTGCAGCACCTTCTGTTTGGATGAAAAGGAGACAGGAATTGGGACTGTGGTGAGTGCACCTTCTGTGTCCTGGCTACCTTTCGGACAGCTGGAAATGCTTCCCTATTTTCCTGAACCAAATGTCTCAGCTCTTCCTTTTGTGGAGATTTTCAGTGACAGCTAGAGGGAAAATCTCAGCAATGTTTAAGACATGAGCAGTCATGGGATCTGATTTCTGCTTCTCAGTTGGACTGGATCATAGGCTGATCCTGTCAGAGACTGAATGCACCACAGAAATCTGCAGATGGGAGCTGTGGCACCAGTGCTGGGGCAGGAGAGCCCCACTGCCATCCCCTGATGAGCTGCTACAGGTTCAGCACAGTGAATCCCAGTTACTTCTGTGAAAGACAAAGCAAGGGTTTTGCAGAAATCCATGGATGTGACCTGTCTGGGGAAGTGTTCCTTGTCTTCAAAGCCAAATAGAAGCTGTTCTTGAAGGATGGCTGCAGTCACACATCAGTCTGGTGGCTTAAATGTATTGCTTGAAGATGGAGAAGAACCTACAAAGTCTATGGCCCATCTGTTTAGTGTTTCTCACTGTATACTACCACTTGCATGAGGGCTTTCTGTCCACCCTGTGTAGCTGTCCTATTTACAGTTAAGTGCAGTTATGTAGCTGTCCCAGTCATAGTTATGACAACTGGATGGAGTCCAAATGAGGTAGGCCAGTCTGTCACAGCAGCAGGCATAAGAAATGCAAAAACCCACTTCCATGATATTTGCAAAATTTTCAAATGGGCTTTGGAATTCCAATTACACCCTGACTGCATTCCCTCACACTCTCAAAGTCCTCAGTCTGGGGTTAGTCTGTCACTAGTGGTTGACATCTGCCAGCTGCTCAAGTAATGCTCCCTCAGTGGGAAACAGTCCTGGTTCACTTTGACCTGCTGGGTCTGGGTGAGATGCAGACCCTCCACCATTGGCCAGAGATCCCTGGACAATCTAAATAGCATCAGATCTGTAAGATCTGATTCTATGGGCATCTTGTCCAGTAAGAAAGAGAGAGTTTCCAGTCTGCTTTAGGCCATACATACTGAAAAAGTATGTATGTTGGCAAGACGTTGGCCTCTTTTGCAATTGCTGCTGGAAGGTCCCATATGTCAATGTTGGGATACCTGCAGTGCAGCAACCATTAATGCCCTCCCAGAGTTACACTGGAAAATGGCTGAGCTCTTCCACAGCCCTTTTCCTTTTCTATACCTCTAAGCAACTTCCACCAGCTCATGCTGCTTCAAAACCACCACGGCTGTGGTAGCCTTTTGCTTCAAGTGCTAAGTCATTTTCTCCATTTTTTGAGGTAAACCACTAAGCCAAGTAGACTGCGTGCAGTTACTGGTTTGAGCCTTACCCTAGAAAGGCTTCAGCCAGCTATCAGAGCAGTGCTCATGCATGCTTCCTCTTCCACCAGTTCCAGCAAAATGAGTGATGATGGGTGACAGGGCGGCTCCTGGTGCTGCTCCCTGCTCATTCTGTCTGCAGGCAGGAGCACACACACAAGCAGGAGCCCTGTCAATGAATCCCCTGCACAGACAAATCCAGCAGAGATTTTCCTTTGTAAGTAGCCACTGTGGAAAACGAATTGGCCTTGATGACTCTGCTGGGCTTCAAGCAAGCGAGCATGATTTAGATTCAGCCCTTTATAAGGCAAACTGCAAACAAAAGCTTGTTTTCTCCAGCCACATTGCAAAGCCCTGTTTGAAGTAATTTGCCCCTGAGGCAGAGCATAGAAAAGATACACCCCTGTACAACCAGCTGCAGCTTGCCAGGAAACACACTTCAGCAGTGCTGGATGCCTGCTGTAGAGTGACTCACCAACAGTGTTTATTCTCCATTATGGAACGGGTTTGGTTCATTAATTGTCCAACTGTTATGTCACTAATTAGAGAGCTCTAAATGAGTAGGACAGGAGATGTTCATGACAGCTTGTGGGGTGAGGAAGCAACAAATAGGTCAGAGGGTAGATGTGATCTGCCTTAGAGAGGCAGAAAGGCTGGAAGAAACAGGAACAAAAACTTCTTGTTTGGGGCTTTTTCTCCCAGCTGCCACAGAAAGAAACACCTTTTTTTTGCTAGTCTGTGGGCTGCAGAGCAATGATTGGCCGCAGCTCTCTTGTTTTGCATTTGTTGGTAATAGGGAAAAGTGGTGGACAAACAACTGCATCATTTTAGAGCTAAAGAATGAAGTCTCATACAGAGAGTAGCAAGCAGAATTGTGTTCTACCTGGGCCGAGTGACAGTGCTGTATGCTGGGTGAGTAGGGCACGGCACATGGGCAAGTTACACGGAGGGAAAAAAACCCTGCCCTGTGACTTTACAGCACTTCAATTAATCTACTGTGAGTATCGGCTCTCTTCACTTTCTGTGAATCTGAGGTTTGACAGCATGCTCCCAGGCAAAGACAGCTATGCATCTAACATGTTTTAGGTTCTTTGCTTCTGGCCAAGGACAACACCGCTGTCCATTGCATCTACAAACAGTAAAGCTGCTACTAGAATAATGTAAGCTGCTCACACCAAAATACCCATGAAAAGAAGGAGATGCAGCTTGGATACAAACTGCTTGAAAGTAAGAACAAGAGGAATTTGAAAGAGCAGGCATCAAAATGTCAGTCCTTCATGTTTGCAATTAGCAACTGAACATACGGAGGAGTGGGAGGACTTACTGCTTGCTCACAGTGGAGCATCTGTTACACCAGGAATGCAGCAGTGCCAAGATCCCAGGTCCGAGGCAAGCAAACCTCCTTGGGAACCAAGTGCACACACTGTACGTCTTGCTTCCATGCCCCATCCTCACCGTTTTACAGAGCGGCTGCAATAGCAAGTGGCTGCTGACATACTGCTAGCTGGAAGTGGGACTTGTCATGATTAGCATTTGGCAAGACAATCATCTCAGATGCCAGCCGTCTCCTGCCTGTCTCCTTCAATTCAGGCGTTTGATATTGCTACTCATTGCCAACACACTAGGGCATCCTTGGAAGTGAAAACTATCTCATCAGCAGGAATTGGTTAACATTAAGACCCTGGTTTTGCTTTTTCCTTTCTTACTTCTTCACACTGCTTCACATGTTTTCCAGTGGAACCAGCTGTCCCCTCCTTTCATTGAGTCCTTGGCTCTTGGCATTCACTGGAAACATTTTCCAGCTGTGAGATGAAAGGTAGGAGATTTAAAATTCCACACTGGACAGTAGACCTCTGAAACTGTTTATTCACAGGGAGTCTGATGTACTCCCTGCTAAATGCCACAGACTGTAACAAAATCTTTGAGCGCAGCAACCCATTGGCTTTATTTGGAAAATTTTGAGAAGGATCATCCACGGATTTGTTACCTGGCAATGGGCAAAAGCCAAATTTGACCAAAGAGTCCCAGAGCATTTTGGCAAGCAGCCTTGGGGTCCAGTATGCAAAGCCCTGTGCAGCAACCACTGCCCCATTGCTCAGTTCTCTTGGCAAACTTCTTGATAGCTAGCAGCTTGGCACAGCTACTTACCAAGCCATGTGGCAACTACATAGGGTCACCCTGCTTAGGTGCACAAGCCCTTTAATTCATTCATTGCTTTTTTCACAAGTGCTTCACTGAGAATTGCAAATTCATTAAACTTCTACCAAGAAAACACTTCTTCCTCCACCCACCCTCCACCCCTTATGGTGGTTTTCCCTCTCTATGGCTTCTATTGTTCAGCTGCTCACATCAAATATGGCAATATTTTCACCACAGCTAAATAAAATACACCCCACCCACTTGTTGCCGCAACTTGCCTTTTAACTAGCTGGAGCAAAAAAACATTCCAACAGGTAAAATATTAATTTGCTGTGGGCTCAAATGAGCCTTGGAGCAGTGCAATGCTCTATGAAGTTGCGTAGGACAGAGCAGGCATTGTCTGTACCTGAATTCATTAGATGTTAATACAAAAGGTTGGAGGTGGGCCCTGAGGAAACAGCAGCTCCAGCTCCTGTTGTGACTGCACCTTTCTGTCCTGGTCTCAGCATGGACCTTCCCAATGGTCTTACTGTTCAGCTCTATAATCTAAACAGGAAATGTGGATTGATGGCTCAGAAGAGAAAAGCAAAGCCATGTTTTCCCAGGTTGCAAAGATTGCTCTGATGGGAAGAGATCCCATTTCCACAGTGGCAGCTGCTCACCTCCTCCCCATATCATCTCTCTCACTTGAATGTCACAAGCTGGGACTTGGGTGAGAGGGGGCTGTTCAGTGCTCTGAGGCCTCCCAAAGCTTGCAAGGGCAAGAACCATCAGGTCAGCCTCTGTGCATGGGCACAGGAGTGGAGATGGGGTGGTAGGCACCATGCCTCACTTGGGCTTTGGCAGAGCATCGTGCTTGGAGGGGAGAGAAAGGCACAAGGCAACAGTCTGTGCAAAGCTGCAAAGCTTGAGCCATCCTGCATGGCACCATCCCAACCTATGTGCACCCTGTCCTGGTTTCAGATGGGGTAGGGTTAATTTTCTTCCTAGTTGCCTGTATGGTGCTGTGCTTTGAATTTAGGATGAGAATAATGTTGATAACACACCAATGTTTTAGTGCCTAGGACATAGTCTGTGACTTTAGGCTTCTCAGGCTGCCCTGCCAGGGGAATGCTAGGAGGAGACAGCACCAGACAGCTGACTCAGGTTGGCCAAAGGAGTATCCCATGCCACAGATCATCATGCTGAACAATGAAACTGTCTATCTCAACCCATGAATTTTACCTTTTTCCAGTTCTCTCCCCCATCCCACTGCTGATACTGAGCTGTTTATTGGGTTAAAGCATAGCACTCTAAGAAGGGCCTCCCAGGGCAGATGGAAAATGGTGCTTTCTAAAGGGCCTTTGTAGCTGCCATTGACAAGCTCACTAAAATTCAGTACATTAACTGAGCCAAAGTAGAGCAAATTCTCAGCTCTGGACAGGCAGGACAGGAGGAAGGGCAGCACTGCTCTTTGTTGGTGAGGAGCAGCCATTTTTTGGAAAACATCCATCCCTGGGCTCCAAGCTGCCCTTGCACTTGCCAGTCCTTTCTGTCTGTTGCTCAGACCCAACGCTCATGCTGTTACTTTTCTGAGATTTAAAGTGCAACTCGGAGTAAGCAAGACCAAATATAAATATATTCTGAGGAAAGCTTGTGAACTACTGATGTGAGAAATGCTTTTCCAGTAATGCTTGCACTTGCTCTCACATTCTCACAGCTAAGTACCACACAACAGGTTCTCTGAAGTTTTCTTCAATAAAGTGACTATTCTGACACCAGACTTTTAGGTTTTTTTCACTGTTATTTCAAAGACACAGGCAAGATTAGTGCTCCAAAACACCTGACAGCGTAGAGAAAATGAAACAAATGCCCAATGTGACTCAGTTCCTGTTCAGAGAAGAATAAGAAACAAGCACGAGGAGACAAGGTGGCTTGCTCCAAGCTACATGAGAAGCCAGTACCAAATGATAAACCAAGCTTATATTTCTTGTGTCTCATCTAACGATCTTTCCGTGGGACAACAGAAAGAATCTCTTCCCTGACATTATTACCTTTCTTTTGCATAACTGATGGGTTAAAAAGGTATGCTAAGTGGATCTTCATTTTGTATGTTAAAAAATATAAAAAAGGGATATGACTGAGAAATGGCAATGGAAGATAGCAATGAAAACAAGATGAAGTGCAAATTTCAAGCTGTCATAGTAGGATGCAAAATGTGACTGGCTTCAGAAATGGCACATTGGAAGTTCTAAAAGGTTAAAAATGAGAAGCACAATTCCCTTTCCATGACTTTTCCCCCTTAGACTGGGAGAATATTTGACACAATTAGATCAGTACAAATGAGTCACAACAAAAATGAATTGTTTCTTCCTGCAGTTTATTATTAAGCTCTTCTGAGAAATTCACTAGTAAATTGAATTACTCATTGAATCAAATTTGTATCTGCATTAAAAGAAATGCATGATTTCATTTCAACGATAATAATTTTTGCTGTTGAGATGGCAACTAGGGCCAGTAAAATTTAATGATGCAGGATAGAGGAGCATATGGGTTGATAGCTCTCAGCTCTGGGAAACTGTAGCAGTCTTTCATATCCTCTCTACAAATTTGGTAGTGCAGAGGGAATGTACTTTCCTAATTCACAATGAGCTGCACTAGTCTTATCCTAAATTTCATCAGTAGCAGTGGGGGAAATGTGTATGATTTTACGACTCCGGAAAGACATTGCCTTGCATTGCCCTGGTCAAGTGGGAAATAGTGACTAATTCTACGTTGGTGGCAGACCCAACTGCCAACACATAAGTACAGGTAGGACATGCTCAGAGAGCTCCTTCTTTTTGCACCAGCTTGCAGGCAATGTTTCTCTTTGATGTCACATGCCCATAACTCTAGTATTTTTGGGCTTAAGGAGAGATATCATCATTATTGCTTGAGGCCTCAACAAGGTCTGAGTCCAAGATAAATAAAAGTAAAGATAAATCTCTCCTTCCATTAATGTATTAAGGCATTAGGGAAGGACCGATGCACAAGGAAGCAACTGGAACAAATCTGATTTTCTGTAAAAGAATTTTGTTCATGTATTATTCATATTTGTTCATATCATTATTCATATAAAATTAATGTGCATTTGAAGAAATTTGCAAACAATTTTGCATAGTACTGATCACATGGTGAACCCCACACAGATCTTTCCTGACTGAATTGTAGGATGATGTTCACCCTTCTGGAGTGAAAGCAAGATCACAAGTACAAACGAGTGACAGCCTGCAACTTTAAATATCAGTTCTGGAGGGCAGCTATTTCAGCACAACAGATGCTTTTCTCCTGTGAAACCTCCCCCACAGGAGGTGCTGGGTTCATGTATGCTTAACTGCTCCATCCTTCAGCACTTCCTTTCCCTAGAGTGAAGGAAAGTTAAGGAGGGCTTGACTTCCAGCAAGGATGCAAATGCTGTTTTGAATTACAAAGAAGAAAAAGAAGGACTCTCCCTGGGTAGCCTGACATGCTACAAATTCCTCACTTGTAGGCATAGTCTTGGGTCTTCCTCTAGAGAATAAGAAGACCAGAGGGTTCAAAATGCTCTGGTAACACAAAGAGCTCAGTTTAACTCTAAAAACTTGAGCTATCTTCCCTCTCACCTCACTCCTGGGAAAAAAAAAAAAAAAGAAGAAGAAGAAAAAAAAGCAACCCACAAAAAAGGAAATCACCACAACCCAACCTACAGTTAGCAACAGTCTCTGGAACACTTTTGCTGTCATCTCAGTGTAGCAGAGCTCCTTCCGGCAGTGGCTTTATTAAGGAAGGAAGCAAGAAAGCATGGAATTGCAGTACATATGAGCTCAAAGCTGCTAGGAAAGTGGAAATCGTTATAGAAGGAAAAGTTTTTTCTCCACTAGCATTTCCAAGGCATTTCTCCCTGGTTTATTCCCATTGCTACATGTAGAGATTAGGTTAGTTTGAATGGCTTGTCTGATCCAAACAGCTTCCTTCTTTATTTGTTCACCAAACAAGACTTGAAAAGATTAGAGAAATACCTAGGCTTTAACATAGTCTACCTATGAGAGGAAAGATATTACCAGCCCAATCCTTGTATTGTTGAAGTATGGGGGGACACATGGAGGAAGGGTTGTACATTGTAGTTGAATATAAATAGCTAATAGTAGCGAATACAAAAAAAAAAAAAAAAAAAGAGAGAGAAATGCCAGGGCTCAATAATATTCCAAAACAAGTAGTTAAAGGTCAAGAAATATAGAATCAAAAGGGATTTGGAACTACCCTGCCCAGCAACAAGGAACATAAGCCTCACCAGTGATATAAAAATAGTATCTTCTTATAAAATGAAAAATCTGTGCTAAGCCACAAAGCTGCAAAGTATCATCTGGTGCTTCTATTAAAGTATCATCCTTCTCTGCCAGACACATTCCTGCTACTGTCTTTGCAAATGGATAAAGAAGGGGAGAAGACTACTCAAACATGATGAAATAAATTCATCATGAAAATCTATAGCAATTACAGATAAAGAAAAGCAAGATTATTCTCAGAGGGGAAGTTTGCAGTGCTTCTTCCAGATGACTGACACCTGTCAGTGTCCTAAAAGTTATCACTTCTGAAAGATATCATTATCTAGGATGCATGGTAGATCAATTTTATAGTGTTAATGAAACAAGAAAAATATGTGAGTATTTGTAAATAAGGGACTGGTGTTCTTCTGCCTTGTGGAGAGAACAGTTTCCCACAGCCTCTTTTTGAATGATTCAATAGTTCATCAGTTTATTTCCTATAATGCACAGAAAGTATGGTTCCACAGAGTTTCAGCCTTTACAGTTGACTTACTGGAACCTCCATATCTACTCTGGTGATGTCTGGATTAAAACATGAGTGATCTGGAGGTATGAGCTGATTTAGGTTGACCACCATGCCGCCAAATTCAGGTGATCAATTGGGTTTGCTGAGGCTTGCAGATTAGGGCCAGAAATGCCAAGTGGGTCAAATCCTTGTAACTCTTCTACATTGTGTAGACCATTGTGAGGGCTGTAGTCATAACTTCTTGCTTATATTGGGTCACAACAAAGCTGAATTGGCAGATAGTGATGGGCAGGCAAAAAATCCCAACAAAAGTCAACTGAAAAGATAGCTGTGATCAATTGGGTGCAATGGTCATGCACTGAGATGCTTAGAAGTCACTCAGGTATCTCAAAAGGGTGATTGAATCCCTCTTGCTGCTTTTGACAAGAACAGTTTTGCCTTTCTCGTCCATAGCAGTTTGTCTTTCTGCTGGATATCAGGTGTAAAGAACATTTTGCTATGTGTTGGCTCAAAGACAAAGGGTTGGGCTCAACAGCTGATCGCCCACCTAAGTCCTACGTCAAATGTCCTATCTGGGAACCTTTGTTCTTCTTTCAAGTAATAAGTTAAAAAAAAATTAGAAAAAAATCAATCAAACATTGCTTTGTTAGTCCCCTGGAGGCCAACATCATCATAAACACAATTACAAGAATTGGAACCCCCCTTTTACTGAAGAAGGCAGCTCTCCACTTCTGTCCCCTTAAGCCTTGAGCTCCCATGCTGCCCGCCATGGAGGGGACAAGTGCTGAGATCATTTCCTCACCTTTGCATGAGCAGCCAGGCAGGAGACAGAGATGTTGACTGGCTTGGAAGAGGCAAGCTGTGCTTCCAGCCACTAGCAATCAGACCTCCAGTGCCTTGAGAATGCAAGCTGCATCACTGGGATAGAAATACACAGGTTTTTTAGATACCTTTGGGTTGGCTAAGGCTTTTCACATTACCCAGTTCTTTCAACATTACTATGTTTCTATTTGAGTGGCTTTTTGTTTGAAGTGTAAACATCCCATATATTGTAAAACAAAATATATTCACCTATTCCTGTAGGTTCCATCATTTCTCCCCTGCGCACTTCTGGCTTCTGAGCCTAACTAGGTTCTTCCTCTTTATGCTTCAGTCACCAGCCTTATACATTAATTTGATAGAAAATGGCATATTCTTAAAAGATAGAGAACATAGCTGGGTTGTTTGAAGAGACCACAAATTACTGAAATTCTTCATTTAAAATCAATTTTTAGAGCTTTACATTTGTTTGGTACACTGCTTATTTTTGTAAAATATATGACTGGTGCTTAAGAAGACACAAAGAATCGACAAAACCCCCTTCATTAAATAAAAGTGTTTTGGAAGTCAACAGAAGAATAGAACCCAGTGCTGACTTTTTTCGAACTAGATGGCTGCCTTTTTCTCACTCATTTTCACCTTCTCCCTGCACACTTCCTTACCATGTCCCTTCTAACGCTCTTGAAACTGGATGGCAGTGCTGTGTTTGCTCACTGACCTCAAACCCTCTAAGCATCTCTAGTGCTCTCTGAAGGGCTCTGTTAAAAGCTTTTTAAAAGTATGGTTAGATTAGATCTACCACTTTATTCTCTAGATGAGCAATATAATCATCCAAAGTCAGCTAGACGGAATGATGGCATAAAGAAAAACACAAGTAAAATTAATGACTGGACAACAGTCTACCTAAAGGAATATGTTTATTCCTCATGACCTTCATGGTAAACTGTAATAGAAGCTTTTATTTTTGTGATAAGATCATTTGACTGTTCAAATATACTAAAATTAGACCTTAAAGGGGGGGTGCTCAGACTTCTGACTTGGCATGACCTGTGAATACATACTTTTCTGAGTCCTAAAGCTACTGTAGTGCTTCTAGCACACTTTTCATTAGAGCTTTCTTAAAGTGCATTTGTGTGTGGAGCAGCAAAGAAGGAACAGAAGTTAATGACACAGGAAGGGTAGGGGGGGGAGGGGGGAGGAAGATAATCATCCATGTTATTACAGCTTATGAAATTTCAAGATGTTTGTTCATGAAACAAACATAGAATAGATGAAATTAAGGGAAAAGCTTAAATAAAAATAATCCAAACTGAAGTTTGCATTTATATAAAGATTTGCTGCAGCTCAGCAAGCCTTCGTGTGAACTCAGTCTGATTTATGATTTCACATCAAAACCATTCCAGTCAGGGGATTTTAAATGGTAAGACTGTGAGACCAGATGATTCTTGCCACTTCCAGGGTTTATTCAATTCTCAGAACACAAAAGAAAAGCCAGGGGGTGCAAGCCTGCATGAACCAACATAAAAGAGAAAGCAGCAAATCTCTGAAAAGCACAAGTGCCAAGTTTTACATAGCACTATTCGTGAACTAGGAATTTCCACATACTCTTTCCACACTATTGATTTCTTTGAAATTGCACCCTCTTCCCCTTCCAGTCCAGAGAGCCTAAAGTTACATGTGTCTTGGCTCTTCTTTAACCACATAGCTTGGCCCTCAATCCCCATTGGCAATGTTATATTGAAGTTCCCAGGAATCTTTAGCCAGACACAGATACAGGACAGAGGGAGAAGTCGAGGAGAAGGCTCATGCTCCAGGTCATGTAAGGCAGCAGTGACAGCACAGCTGCACAGCTCCAACCCTTCCGCATGGCTGCTTTGGCTTCTGCTCGGCTTTTTTTAAATCACAGTATGCCATTTCCTCATGCTTTTCATTCTTTTATCTAGCTATTGCTTAGAAATGTTTTTCTACTGTATTTAAATGACTGGAATACCAAGCAGACATTATTTCCTTTCCAATCTATGTTGACTGCAAACTGCTTTTTCTCCATTATGCTTACCCATGTCATCCTGCAGAATTTACACTTCCCCTATGATCTATACAATGTCCTCTGACTCTTGTTCAGCTGTTCCTTGGTTCATTGAAACAATATCCAGGCAATGCAAGAGTGTCCTGAGAATGCTGTTTCACAACACAATGTGGCATCCCTCAGTGTAATTGATTATCATAGCCTCAGATCTACATAGGTAGTTGGAGGTCCTACTTCTGTGCAATTATCTGACATACTTCATAAGTCTGTTTTTGTCCTCTGCAGGATAGATCTAGAGTTTTTACTCAGAAATATTTTTACTCAGAAATGTTTTCTATTTTGGTGTCAGAATGACTATCAGTGACCCTGAGAAACTCCTCTAAAAGTCTCTAAATATCTCTGCCATACGCTCTTCTACCAGCAGCTACGGTCTTTCCACCTTGGTGTCTGGATATGAATGACTCATCTTGCAGTGATCTCTGGGAAATAATACAACTATCATTGTACCCAAGGGTTTGCAAAGTGACAGATGCGTGCTACCTCTATGGGGAGCATAAGTGGCCAAAAAAAAAAGAATATACATCCTCTAGTGCTTGCAAAGACATAGCACCAGAGCCCTCAAACTCTTGCTGATGCAACCATTGCTGCTGCTAGTTTCCAGACTGGGGAGGCTTGGGGATGCTTTCTCCTAGGTGATGTGCAAGTTTGTCTAGTGCTGCTGACCAAGTTCATCCTGCTGTAATTCAGATTTCAGCCATATGCCAGTATTTTAGGTTAGCAAACACATTGCCATGGATCAAGTAGGGCTGTGCACTGAAAGTGCAGAATTACCACAACAATTCTGACAACTGTCAGGAGCTCCCAAGCCAAGTCTGAGGTCAGGATTTTTTCCTAAAGAAAAAAATAAAAATAAAAATCCATGAAGAAAAATCAGTCATTTCCAGAGCATGGCTCTATGTCGTTGATTCACTCAGTCTTGCTCCTTGGAAGACACCCGGCATGAGGCCTATGCCATTGGAAGAGTACAAGCTGTGCAGGGAATCCCAACAGGGAAACCATAAATCACTTCCCATTCCTAAGGTGGTTCATATTAAGCAGTAGTCCAGCAATACAGAAGTTTTATGACATTTTAATAAATTAGAGATCTGTTGAAAAGGCAGAGAAAGGAAAGAATGCTCTATACTTCATTTTTTGCAATCAAACTGGTGAGTGGTTCCTGGGTTGGCCTTAGGTTTCTGGGGTATGCCAATTAGGCATAAAATGTTATCTTAATCTCTCATTGCTCTGGGGTTTCTTCTAAACTGCCAAAGGAGACAAATAAGTAGCACACAAATGGACAAAACTGCCAAATTCTCACCTCCTTGACAACGACTGTATGCAAAACAAGTTGGAACTTTCTTAAGTCAAGCCAATCCCTGGGACTGTTGGAAGAAGTCAACAATTTCAGTATGTCAGACTGCTTTCTGACACTTTCTGCTGGACTCTGCACAGCTGCCAAACCTGCAGAGTTCCTGGCTTGGGTCTGATAAAGGACCTCTTTTTCCAACATGAGAATGACTTCAGATTGTGCAATGTTGTCAGGAGATTTAGAAATTTAAAGCTAAACCTGAAATTAAATGTATCTTACTGCATACTTTCCCAGCTTGTGGGTACAAGCTTGTTTTAATCCAGGTTTATTTCATTTTCTGTGGGGTCTGGGCTGGAAGAAAAAAAGGAAGCAGCTTATGGAAGCTGGCAAGGTAACAGAAAAACAGAATCCTACCATCAATTTGTCTTTTGCTTTTGTATGCATTCAAGTGCATTAATTCAATACAGGTTCACCTCAATCCTTTAGCAGGTATCAGAGAAAGGAGAAGAAATAATGTCTTAGTTAATGTTCTGGTTAATTCTCCCGATTTGATCTTTGATTTAGAGAAGTCCATTGATTTCTTCTCTCAGTATTTCAGAGCTCTGCAGCACTGGGTCCATGCCCTGAGTGCTGTAACCAGTGATGCCCAATACTGCCTCCTCTGGGGAAAAGGCTTTTAGACCCACAGCTGCTCTAGACATCACAGCCATGTGTGCATCCTAGCTCTTCTTCTAGATGACCACAACAGCAGGCAGACTCTGGCTGTCACTAAAGCACATTTGGTCATGCATATAGATTGGCTAACACGTAGGTTTTGAAGCTGAAGTTTGAAATGTTATTTGAACAGCATTGGTGGTTTCTGTTGGGATCTGTAGCTCCTATTGGTCGGCTCAGTTCACTTAGCCATCTACATGAAACTGACTGCTTGAGAACCAAAGCAGACTGGAATGTGAGTGAGATCAGCAGTTGCCCTGTTCTTGCCTTTTCCCTCCAGCTGGCGTGGGTGGATATCGGATGCTGATGAGGAAGGCACAAATCTCTTCTGGAAAGACTCACTGTGTTTTTAATAAAATAATAAAAGATATCTAGCATTGAAAGGTAGACTTTATTTCTTTAACACTAGCATTTTTAGGTTGGAGATTGTATGGGCTTTTTTTTTCACTGCTGTAGCAGACTATTAGTGTTTTGCTCATTACAGGTGATCAGCATCAGTAAAGAAGAAAAAACAACAAAATAGTAGGAAAAGCACTTAACTCGTCATGCCATCAGAACCTGAATTCTGTCATTCCTACCTTCCTTCATATTTTCTAAATAAATAAACATCTGTGCTCTACTCATTCTTCTTTAGTACCACAAATTCCATCAACAGTCTCAACCACAACTGATGACTGTACACTGTTGTGGAATGTCATTTATATCAATTCTTTTTTAACAAGCAAACCAATTTATCAGTCCTTAAAATGAGGAGTTTATTTTCCAGAAGGATTTAATAGTTTGGGGTACACAGTGTCAGAGATCTCACAGATACTTGGGCACTACTGGGAAGCAATGAGCATTCCCGGAAGGAGGATTTGTTTAGAATTTCCAGCACAAAAGAAAATGAACACAAGTTCCTGGGCAGCAAAAGCCAGAATCCTGGTGGGCCGACTGTACCTTGCAGGCACAGCTCACATGATTTAAGATCACTTTCCTTCAGTATCCTCATTCAACCCTGCATGTCTTTTGTGAGCTCTCACAATTCACTGAACTTTCCTAGGGGCTTCTTTGTTACTCCCATTCATCTCTCTTTTTTTATCTTCTCTGACAAATGCTTTTGCTGTCCTCCACTAGCCTCCTTTATGCACAACGCTGATTTCAGTGGGAATCCTCTGAAGACAAGGCTGGTTCACTGCCCTCATCTCCCTTCAACTCTCTGACTGTGCTGCCAGATTGTTTGAGCAAGGAACTTTCCCTCTCTTTCTGCCAAGTTGTTTCCCTATAGCCTCAGTAGATGGGCATTTCTTCTTTTCCACGTTCCTTTTCCTTCTTGGGTTTCAAAAATGCACATAACTTTAAGCAACTCTCCAATTACAGCTAAATTATTCCCTAAGGCAATTAAGGTGAAACATGACTTTGAAAGACAGTGCTAGTGTTTCAAATTAACAGCAGCATTTGAGACAGTTGTCAGTATTTTTCCATTAACAGTGCTAAACTCCCCATTCTTCCTGAAAACATGTAACATTGATCTGTTTCCTATGGAGCTGGTGGGAAGAGTCCAGGTGCAATTTCTCTCAGCAAAGCTGAAAAGAAACATTTGCAAGGACAAGTTGTTTCTCGGAACTCCCTGCTTCATTTATTGGTTTCTTACATTTAGGGCGTTACAACTCAAAAAGCTCTCTTTTCTTCTTTCTTTTTGTTTTTCCCTTTTAATCTCATCAGTGGTAAATCACGTTTCAGCAGGGCTTTCATGGGTTCTTGAGGATGGTTATGGAGTGCTTTACCGTTATGACTTGGTGACTGTATAACCAACTGGCTTAAAATCCACTTGATTTCCTGGAATTCTTCCAAGGAGAACTGAAAGAAGCCCAATAGTGACAGAATTATACTGCAGCGGGAAAATCCATTCATGCTCATGTTATGTGCTACTGGTTGCTCATCCCTATCAGTGACTATTCAGTAGATGTGGTAGGACAACAGCAACGTTCATCCAAGGGAACATCTTCAAAAAGACCTGAATGACAATGTATGCTCAGTATTTCCAAGGTAACAACAAGAAAAAGAATTTACACTGTTGCACACAGGCCTTCTTTTGACATTATTTTTAAAATCTTGAGCTCTCATTCCATATTGACAGAAGAGAAAGCTTTGGGCAACCTAATTTTTGAAGATTCAATCATGGCTCATATGTCTTTGAATTGAGTCATGCTGGCATGAATTTAAGCCTTAGATGAAGGACAGTGAGATATTTTCTTAACTAACACCATACTATTTTTCTTAACATTACTACTATCTACTGCAGATAAGAAAGTGCAGCATGCTTAATTCAGCCACTTGAGTTCAGTAGTAGCTATAATACCTGGGAATACTGGGCTCAAGAAAACATCTGAGCTTATAAACAGCTCAGGTTCTCAGTATTTCCCCAGTAAAATCTGAAATGAAGCAACAGTGCCTGGGATTTGTATTTATAGATAAAGCCCTTAGAAGTATGGTAAGCATTCTGTATCTATTGAGCAGGCAGCCCACAAGTGATTAATACAACAGGAGAATTAGTGTAAGAGTGGGTCTAGTTTGCACCCTGATGTGGATGGACATGGTGCTATTTGCTTTGTCTAGCACAGCACAGATACTGACAGCTGCTGCATCTGATGTTTTTTACAAAGCCTGCTACAGCATTGCTTTAACAGCAAGGGATGTGGCAGGTAAGCAGGGCTGATTAGAACAGAACTTAGTAACACATGTTGAGAGTATAACATTTCAAGCTAAGTCTGTGCTTTTTGGCAATTGCTTGGCTAACTTTGCATTCCTGAGTAAACGGCCCTAATCAGCCCAAATCTTTCCAAAAACTTAATCTTTTATCTCTAGGCCTATTCATCATATTATAATAGATATCCCTGCAGCTGACAGCATTTTGGCATGCAGGTGCTGAGCTCCTAGTCACAAACCTCATTGCTACCACGTTCACAAGATGGAAACAATCCACTGTGTAGCTATTCCGTGTAAAGAGTCTTTTCTTCTCCCCATACGGCCATCATGTGACCTCACAGCTCAGTTCACAAGCTGTGGACAAAAGCTGACAAGAATTCGCATAAGTAGACCAAGGCATGGAGCAAAGAATCCAGAATAATCTGGGAAAGTGAGAAGAGCACATTGTCTTTCTCAAGGAAAATGGCAATTGTCACGTGCACAACAGCCAAGGGCACTTTGAGAGGAACCACTCTCCACAGAAACGCATGTGATTTGTCCTGCAGGAATTAACTTTCACATCACAAGTATTCTCTTTGCCAAAAAAACACTAAGGACAAATGGAGACAGCTACAAACAGAAAACAACAATGGTGCACAGCTGCAGAAGCTGTTCCTGGCTCAGCTCGCAGACACTGCACCCCAGGACAAATGAGCCTTCGTATCTTTCTTTGGGCTTCCTACATGCTGATAAAAAGCACAGATAAGGTAAGAGAACTAGCACCAGGTTACTGTTCAATTCACAGCCCACTGTCCACACTATCAGCACAACCATTGGCCAGCCACGCCATGCTGAAGGACACTGTGGCCCAAGTCACAGCTGGTAACAGAGACACAGCTCTGCCACAAATTGTTCTAGAATAAACCTCTAGAGATGGAAATATGAATAAAACCATGTGACTGAATATTAAACTCTTCCCTTAAGAAGGCTAAACGAGCTCTAATAAAAGCCATACTTATGATTAAAAAAAACCTAACAGGTAATATTTCTAGTGAACTTGGCTTTACTTTTTCCAAATATGTAGATGATCACTGACCCTGCTTTGAGCACGATGCTCCTCCACAGAGACCTCCTGAAGTCCTTCCAGATGGAATTTTTCCTATGTTTCTATAAATAAGAGTTACTTAAGAATTGAGATTTTTTTAAAATCTAACTTAAGTAGTTTGAGCAAGCAGGGCGCCCAGTTTAAATGCAACTACTATCAAGAAGTCACAGTGCTCAAGCAAAGGCTCAGAAGTAGGCTGCACCAATAAAAGCTACTGTGAAATACAGCAGGAACAAAAGAGAAGCCTAGAATGGCTTAAGTTGGAGGGAACTTTAAAGACCGTCTAGTTCCAATCTCCTTGCCATGAGAAGGGCTGCCAATCACTCAGGCTGCCCAGGGCCCCATCCAACCTGGCCTTGAGCCCCCCCAGCTTCTCTGGGCAGCCTGTGTTAGCACCTTGCTGCCCTCTGAGTAAAAAATTTCTTCCTAACATCTAATCTAAATTTACCCTCTTTTAGTTTAAAGCCATTCCTCCTTGTTCTATCACTGTCAGACTATATAAAAAATCAATATCCCTTCTCCTTGAAAGCTCCTTTCAAGTACTGGAAGACCACAATGAGATCTCCTAGGAGCCTTCTCTTCTACAGGCTGAACAGGTACAGCTCCCTCAGCCCTTCTTCACAGAGAGGTTCTCCAAACTTCTGATCATCTTTGTGGCTGTCCTCTGGACCCACTCAACAGCTCTGCATCCTCCTTGTACTGGGTACCCCAGGCCTGGATGCAGTACTCCAGATGGGATCTCACAAGGTCAGAGCAGATGGGGACAATCTCCTCCCTTGCCCTGATGCCACCCCTCTTTTGATGCAGCTCAGGATACTGTTGGCTTTGTGGATTTCATACCGCTGGCTCATGTGCAGCTTTTCAATCATCAGGACCCCCAAGTCCTTCTCCACAGGGCTGCTTTTAATGAATCCTTCTCCCAGTCTGTACTCGTATCTGGGATTTTCTCAACCCAAGTGCAACGCTTTGCACATGGCCTTGTTAAATCTCATTAGATTCTCATGTGCCCCCTTTTTGAATGCATCCAGATCCCTCTAGATGGTGTCTGTCCCATCTGTTGTGGCAACTGCGTCATTCAGATGGCGTCATTAGAAAATATGACAAGGGTACACTCAATTCCACTATGTCATTGATAAAGATGTTGAAGATCACCAGTACCAAGATGGTCTCTGGGACTGGCTTCCACCTGGGCATGGAGATGTTGACAACAACCCTCTGGCAATGACCATCCAATCAATTTTTTATCCACCTAATAGTCCAGGCTTCAAATCTATATCTCTCCAATTTAGAGATAAGGATGTGGTACAGAAGCTTGTCAAAGGCCTTTTATAATTTCAGGTAGATTACATCAGTTGCTTTTCCTTTGTGCACTGATATTGTTACTCCATCATAGAAAGCCACCAAATTGATGAGCCATGATCTGCCCTTGATGAAACCATGTTGGCTGTCTGGAATCAACTCATCTTGTGTGTCCCTTAACATGTTTTCAAGAAGGATCTGCTCCATGATTTTCCCAGGCATAAAGGAGAGGCTTACCAGCCTGTAGTTCTTCAGGTCTTCCTTTCTCTTTTTCTCGAATACGGGAGCAATGTTTCCCTTTTTCCAGTCATTAGAGACTTCATTTGACAGCCATGATTTTTTAAATACGATGGAGAGCACCTTGGCAAGAGGTAGCTCTGTGTCTCTTCATGCATTTGAAGCTGCTGGTAAAGACAATCCTAAGCTCACATGTAAGTCAGCTGTTTCAAAGGAAGTACCACAGGCTTTCCTGGTTGTACTATGAAATTACCCTTCTTAGCACTTTAATCTTTCTTTCATGGGCCTTTATGTAAGCCCTATAAATTGCACTGTTCTGCAGCTTCTGCAGAACTACAACCACTTGCAAGCTGAAATTCTTTCTTTTTAAGGAAAAGAAAAGCAGAAAAAGAAGGACAAAAAAGACAGAGAAGGAGAAGAAAAAAAAAGCACCTACTGTCATGAGTTTGCTTTTATTTCTGAACTGGTTGCCTAGCTTTTGGAGTAGGAATCTACTCAAATTTCAAAGCTAGAAAACATCCTGAGATACAAGCCACTGGCTCAAGAAGAGCTCCCATCTCCTTACTAAAGATATTAGTGCCTCATGCAGAATTTTACTACCAGCATAAAGAAGAACATTTCTCCCAAACCAAAAGATAATCCCTAGGAGATTATCTTCCCTTCTAGTTATAAAGCACTATATATGTATATGTATATGTATATGCATATGTATATGTATATGTTTAAATACATGTATGTATGTATATGTATATGTATATGTTTAAATACATGTATGTATGTATATGTATATGTATGTATATATATGTATATATTTAAATACAGAGCACCTGTAGGAACTCAGTCAGACAGCCATCAGCTCTACATGGTTACACTTGTGAGGTTCTCATGGCCCCGGCACCCTGTGAGATTCCCTGCGCACCAGGTACCCAAATCAATGGCTCTGCAGTTCACCAGTTGAGCATCTGGCCCACATTGGTTTAACTCTATCAACTAGTTGGATCTGGTTAATATTAGAGACTAATCAAATTCATCTGTTTTGGAAATAAAGGTGAGCCAGCAGTTAAATCTGCCATCAGTAAAATAATATAGAAAAGGCTAGAGGAAGCCTGAGAATGATTAATGCTGGGCCCAAACTAACCAGAAAACAAATACTCCTCAAAGCTACCATCAAGAAGAAGAGATTGAAGCCAACATTTTGATGCATGATGTAGAAATAGCTCTGACTGAGAAACGTAACGCTGGAATCAATTTTATCCAATAGCGCAAACAATAAAAATCTCAAGCCAAAGTCTACCCTGGATGCACACTTGGGACTCCCATTGATTTCAGTCCTAGCCACACACATACATCTGAGGGTGGATTTTGGAACCCCAAGTCTTTAATCCACTACCTCTACTAAGCTTAGTTATTACATGCGTTAAGAATGAGAGTTGTATAGCTGTAACTGAGAACAGAATTTGGCCCATTTATTGTATGTGCAGCAACTGAAGTGGGTTTTCTCCTACTAAAGAAAACCAACTTTTTAGGGTTATGAAAAGTCATAAGTGGCATATCGTAAAAAACTTCCATTCTATAATATAAAAGACACACTGGAAAACTACTTAAATGAACAGAATCCATCTTCTAGAGTCAGGAAATGATTCACCATAGAAAGTGCATGAGGAAAGGCTGTTTCAGCTGCTTTGACTTTGGACTAGACTAATCTCTCTGCTAGTTTTCTAACTTTCAAGTCCTTTTCTACAGTGCCGTTCTATCTAAGTTGCATTGTCCCTAAAAAAATATGACCCTTCGCTCAAACCTAATATCACCGCATCTGTTTCTCTCCTCTGCTTTGGCTAGCAGCGTTAGGAGGGCAGATAAATAACCAGTGATGTCAGAAGCATACATCATAAATCATCAGGAAATTGAGGTAATTTGAATAGTCTCTCTGACTTCTCATATGCATTAACTATATGAGCAGACCTAGGAACTATTACATGCAATTTCGAGTCATTAACCTGAGGTGCATCCCACATCCCACAGTGTGCTCTGCAGAGCCTGACCCAGAACCACTGACCTTAGGGGAGTGTTCTCCAGAGTTCATGGCTCACATGCTGAATGCTTAAATCCACCTGGAAAATCAACCAGACTATGTTTTTCTTAAGAATTTTATGCCAGTGTTCAGAAAACATAAATTATCACAAAAATTGTTAGCAAAACAAACAGGGGGTTTCCAGGGGACCACAGAAATGTAGGTGTTTGCACAAGCTCTGCATTAATTTAGGGTCATTGGGAAATTCTAGTCTTTATGGGTTGAACTTTCCAGAGGGGTAAGGAGCAGCTAGGACATTAATTGTAATTGAAAGCTAATGGAAAGGAGGTGTCAAACCTCCAGGTCGGCTCTCAAGAATTTTCCTGAGGATTTAGCAACACAGTTGTTATTAATTCCAGGGGGGGGTCTGTCTGTGAGGGCCCCATATGCATCCTTCATGAGGTCTGGCTGCCAGCACCTGGGGTAAGGAGAGGGCTGCCCCGTTCCATGGTGGAGAGGTCTCCTGGCACTCTGGTGGGCAGACAGTGGCCTGGGCTGGCGCTGCCCTGGTGAGTTGCTTTCGGCCAAGGTACTGGCACTTGGGTTCTGATGTAGGGCCTATAATCACTATAACCTTTAAAAGGTCTAAATCAATTCATATGCAGCTCCCTGAGGAAAATCCTCTGAATTTTGCCTGCAGCTGAGGTCCAGTTTTTCATCCTACATCCTGCCCATGAGCCTGCTTGTGGACAGAAAATCCTGCTGAGGCTACGGAAAACTTTGCACAGGGATTTTTTTATTTTTTATTTTTTGAAGTGTCAATTGCATATTTCAATTTATCTGTATTACAGTAAAGACAACACCAGTGCAATAAATATCCATTCAACAAACAACACCATTTCATCAACTGCATGGGAGAAGGTTTTTCCCAGCAAGTAGTCTAACTATGATGGCCGTGTGTACGATGGTCCACATTTCTTCTTAATTCAGATACACAAATGAAACTTTACTACAAAAATAAGTATATACATGAGTGTAAACATTTTTTATTACATGTGAGCAGTTGCTTCAAAGCAGCAGGTATCTAAATGAGGATGAGGTCTGACCATTGAAGATGTGGTATAGAGTCTTCCTATTCCTTGGTGTGGAAAGCAGCAAGAGAGTGTTGAAGGAAATTTGTGACAATCCATCAAGACATCCTGGAGCTCCCATTACAATATTTCTGTTTTTAAATTACGGGAGAATTGATTTCAAATATTGACCATGAAGATAATTATATATGGAAGATGAAAACAGCACTGACATTTGACAGTTTAGCTCTTTGGGTAAGAATGTTAACAGTAACAAATAGCATGTTCTGTGACCAAGTGATCAGCACTTCTAAATATATGGGTCTGCACATACTGTTCATTTTGTCTCAATGTCCTGAACTGGACTGCAAGAAGAGAGTCAACCTAGAAGGCAACAATACTCCTTTGGATTAAAGTTTAGAAAGTCAAAGGGCAAGAAACATAAAACTAAACGTAACTAGTCTTTTATGTGTTTCCCTCACACATCCACATCCATACATAGGCACCAGGTTCACAGTGGACTCACCAGGCACAGTTGAAACTCGACAGCAAACATGAATGAGGGGATGGTCTGTTGCAAATTGTATCTTTCCATCGTTTGCTCCTGTTTGTTCTCCCAGGCATGCAGAAAATACACAGGATGCAGTACCGCCTACACTGAAGTCCTGTGCAAATGTTTCTGATAAATTTATCTCACACTGCCCTGTGTAATGGATGGCTCAAGTGCCTTGGTGAGGCTTCTGAAAGGAATGACTGTCAACGGTTGATACCATAGGCCTGTGTGCAGACACAGTTGCCACAAAAGAGGCAAAAAGCTAAAATAAACACGACAATATCTGATGAAAGATGGCCGTCTCTTATCGGAGCCATTAAAATTCCAGTCTTAAAGGAAGAGCGAGCTGGATTGTCCCCTGGAATTTGCAGTCATCATTCAGAACAGTGTAGTATTCAAGAAAAAAAAACTGTAAATAGCTCAGGAAGTGCCAAATGCATTTTTTATTACAGTGTTGTATGGCTGCCTGTTCCCTGATTGATACTGTATGACAACATTTTGCAGATAAGGGCACTCGTGGGTGCTGAGTTAATATGATCAGTTGGGTTTGCGTCAGCTTCTTGGGAGAATGGCTTTGGATGCAAAACCAGACTTTTTTTTTTTCAACAGAATAAACCAAGCCTTATAAACAGAATTATGTGAGCTATAGGCCTTCTGTAGAAGGTGAACATCACTTTTGCAAAGAACGAAAAGCTACAGATTATATATATCTGGTTCTGATATTAGCTCACAGAAAAGTGGACATTCACGTTTGGAACTTTAAATGTTTGCTGTTTGTCATTTTGCTTTGTACAAATTCATCGCACAAATGAGAAACCAGTCTCTCCACGCAAGTAAGCGTGTAAGTAAATCAGAGAGACAAAATAAGGGGAAACTGGGCATCCAGCATTTTCTTTGAAACATGAGAAATTTTGTCCAAATACACTAAAGCTGGACCTGATACATTCACAGTAATTTCAAGGAGAAACTTGGTCTTTGAGCTTTATTTTACAGACACTAACACTTTGTTCAGTAGGAACTTCAACATTACTATGTGTTGAAAAGCACTATTCTTCTGAGAGATTTTCTATTTTCAATTCACTCCTGAAAATGTTTTAAAATTGTTTGAATGTACATTTAAAATAAGTCTTTTAGAAAAGTGAACGTCTCTGAACACTGGTAAATGTTATAAAATATACTTCTAGAGACTTCTAAGGTAACTGCTTCTCCACATCCATCTCCTACCCTGTCATATTGATTTCCACTCTATCCCTGTATTCTCCCTGTCTACCATGTTTATGACTGGTTTCAGCTCACGCCGAGTGTCTCACCTTGCACAGACTGTTAAAATCATCTCTTTGGTATGGTCAGTCTTCATAGCTTTGTTATGTTGGCACTGCAGATGATTAATACTATTCCTGTGGTATATTATAGCGAGCACTGAGACAGAAGAGAAGCTTAAGATGGGTACAGAATAGACTTAACAATCTAAGAACTGGTGAACTCACCCATTGAGAGTGTTCTGACTACAGGACTTCCTTGCCCACTTCACATACGAAAATTTAAGTGGCAGTTGTGGCTCATATCTCAGTACAAAAATCTGAACCTACACCTAATGCCAAATGCTCTTGACGCTGAGATTAATGCAAACGAATTTTTTTATTATCATGCAGGCCCTCCCGAAGACAGCTTTTAAATGTCATAGAATCATAGAGTGGCCTGGGTTGAAAAGGACCACAATGATCATCTTCAACCTCCCTGACATGTGCAGGGGTGTCAACCACCAGACCAGGCTGCCCTGTGCCACATCCAGCCTTGAAATATAGGTAGCACTGCTGAAAATGGTGAAGCATTCTATAAATAGAGCCTTTTGTTGTACTGGACACAGGTGCTGCCAAGTCAGCAAAATTTTCTTGCTTTGCAGCATAGCCAGAGAGCACGTGTTTTGGAAAAGATCTTTCCCTGATCTTGCAGAGTTCTTCGGCATCCAGACTGTCAGAACACATCCAACAAATTAAGAAGTTGAATACTAAAAGAAAACTTTGTAAGATATTCTGCAAATTTTGAAATTTCCACCTCTGTGCTAAGAGAGTTCAAGTCAAAACCATTTAAAGGTTTGGTGGCATTCCTTAGAGATTTCTGTTGTCCTACTAATATAGAGAATTCTTTAAAAAATCAGCTATGCCTGCCAGTGTTTAAAAGAACTTCTACACCAAAGTTACATCAATAACTTACTCCATTTCACTGTTCATCAGAAGTTCTCAAACCTTAACAGGGCCTGCATTAGGTAGGTTCTAAGAGGGCACCAGCACTGAACCTCCATATGGTTTCTGTTTAACTGGAAAGCCAGAAGAAACATTACCTAATATGTCACAGATGTTAAAAAGGAGATGTCCAAAGACATAACAGATATAAAGGACACTCTCTGTGAATGTACTGGTTTGAGCAGAAAATCTACTCAGTGTGTACAGAGGGACACAATTTTTAGAACAGCAATCAATGTCCTACATAACCCAAACTTTTACATATGTTATTTGCAATGAAAGAAGGAAAGGCTTTCCTGACTAAACTCCATATTCTGTAAAACTCTAACAGAAAATAGAAGACAGGTTTGGCCTAGGTTGAGGACAGTATGCCTATACTGAGCAGAGCTCAGTACTATGAGCGTATGAGTCATGTCATGACTTCTAAATCTGATTTAGATGTTCTAGATGAATGATGACCTTAATCATTGCAAGCCAACAGCTAATTCAAACCAGTTCAATATGCATTTAGAGAATGGCAGGAAAATTACATAGTACATAGATTCTTGCAGGGCATAAGAGTTTACGAGCAGCTGGTAGATAATGGCTTTTTAAAATAAACACTGCCTAAATGCGCAATCCAGATTGCACACAAGCCTTTGAATCTCAATGGCTGCTGTTTTATTTTCCCTACCAGTTGCAGCCAGAGACTCAGAAAGATGTCAATGTATTGTCTGCTGGTTACAATTAGAAAAGCCCATTAAGGTGGCACCTGCATTTGTAGGTGACTTCACTAGCTACTAGGGGTGCTTTAAAATTCTCAGCAGAAAGTGTGCCATCTCCCAGAATGTTATCAGCCTCAGAAGTTGGAGGACTGGGATTTTTCTGTTTTTTTTTTCAAGTCTAAGAATGCTTCATCTAAGGGGTTCTTATTACGGGCTACAGTATGATACCGAATCTCAGAATTTGCCATACTACTGCTTTACTTGACCTACTTACTATAAGAAAGTCCCAAATCACCTCAGGAGAAATCTGGCCAATTTTTGGTAGATTTATATTGGCTGAACTTCAGTCATTGCTATTTTCTTGGGCAAGTGTCATCTCACTGGAGAGATTTTTGCTCGTTTTTAGATTGCATCTGTAGATGCTGAATTGTATCACCATCGTGCAAGGAGATACCTCAGAACCTCTGGCTAGCTGATGACTTTGGACAATCATTCTCCTCCCAGTAGAGTGTTCAGGACAGTTAGCTGAACAGAAGAGTTCTCCAGACACAGCATCATTTTATGAACACCACAGAAGCCTAATCAGGTGTAAGAGTCAGCAAGGGGAGTTCAATAAATGCACTCATTGCCTATGTAGACTTCACCCAGATCAATATCTCTTTCAGTATTCTCATTTGCTGTGAGGATTTTTATTTTGTTTTGTTTTCTAAGCAGGAAGTATTGCTGCTCTCTCATAAACCCTGTGAACAACCTTTGCTTTAATATCTCCCTTCTGGCAAACCATTTATCTAGGTCAGAGGAATGTATCAGAAGCACAGATGAGTGGCCAGCTACACAAGTAGCCTTCTTACATTGATTATTTGAGTTGGTGAGCAATAAGTACCTGAAATTGAGCCTTTCCAGGTGCCAACACCAACTCTAAACACATAAGAGCTGAGCCACACAGTGGGATGAAGCCCAATTTGTTCTACACTGATCAGGCTTCCCCGGGGCCCACTCTGAGACCCGTGGCCTCTCCTGAGATATAGAGGCAAAGCATACAAGGAAGAACTGAGGCGGAAAAGAATAAAAAAAAAAGCATTATTTGAAAATGTCCCACATCAGAATTGCCTTTTCCATGCCACTCCAGCTACACAAAACTCAGGCCCTGAAGTTGTTTTCCAAGTGAAGATATTAATAGCAGAGACCAGCATTTTTGATGTAGTTCTTTCCATTTAAAAGAATATAGAGATCTCATAAGCACAGTAGGGTGCAAACAACTGGAGGCAACTTCTTTTCCCAGGCACCAGATCTTTCCCAGCTGCTCTCCGGTTCTCAGGCTGCTCCCAGGACACTGCTGATGTAGCTCTGCTTGGGCTGCAGATCCTTCCAGTCTTTTTCCCACATGCTGCCTCCTCCCTCCCCACCTGAACCATCTCTCATTCACCCACGCATATTCCTTTCCCAAAATAATACCCAGACAAAGCCTGGCTTCCCACAGTTCACAAATTCCTGAGCTGCCTTTGTTTTGGGTGGAAGCGTGCTTAACAGTCTATTGTAGTATCTTAAATGGAGGACAGTTTTCTGCAGGACATAATGCAGATTCCAATATACCATCATGCTGACACAGTGCATACAGGCTTTTTCCCTGACCTCTCATTAAACATAGGCTGTGACAGGTTTAAGCAACACTAGACCTAAATTATCAAATTAATACCACTGAAAACTACCAAAGGCTGCTATCCTGTTTTTGGAATTCAATACACAACACAACAATAGTGGTCTGGGCCCAGCATACTGTTGGGCAGTGGTTCCTCATTCCTCTAGAGGTAACTGTGGATCACACCAAGTAACAGCAGCTCCCATCTGTGTCTGAACACTGCTGAAGGACTGAGGCTTTAGAGCTGATTTCTTTCCTTCTTTGGCTCCACAGTTGAGAGGACCTGTGGTGGCAGTGGAATCAAGCCCTGCTATTCTTTTGCACTTTCTCCTGTGCTGCTGTACAGGCCACCCATCACTACAGGTGTCCTGCAAAGACAAGCCACACAGCTTTGAAAAAGTCAGCAGGAGATGGAAAGGGTAATATAAAAGGAGGCTGCAAAGTGCATTGGGTAAGGTTTCTTATCATGTAAGTGGTAGCGTGGCTCATTTACTTGGCGTCTGCGACTGCAGTGCCTCTGGGGAATCCCACTAAATGTTATCATCCTGAAGCAGGATTTCTCCTCAGAGCCCCATAAAAGAGTCCAGGAAGTTGCTTACATTCCAGAGCCAATAACTATTGAAGTACAACAGAGCACTGATGTCTTCACTAAAGGATGTCAGGAATGGGACAACAGCAGAGATTGGGATCCCAACAGTATAGATCTCCAGAGATGGGACTATAACCCATTAGAGGACAGCAAAAGCAGTAAGTGAATAAATCTAGACTGAATACAAATTTCAAAAATCTTCCTACCAGTTGACTGATGTCAGTGCCAAACAACATGGCTAGACAAAGTTCCTCGTTCAGTTTTTCAGGTGGTTTGCCACAAAACCTACTAGAGGTGCTGGATCTGTGTCATTAAGGTAAGAGAACCTTGTCTTTGCCAGGTCAGCTGGAGTGGTCCTGCTGCATAGCTCCTTTCAAGCAGCAGTAGCAGACATAGGCAACCCCTGAGAATGTCCTCCAAAGCCTGGGAAGAGTTCTGTTTTTTTCTGTGCGATATCTGGAACACTATATTGCACCAGAAAGAGGGTGGAAAAAGCAGTCAAGAAGCAGAAGGAAAAGAACAGTGATCATTTTTTTCTTTAAGATGTCTATGTCAGTCAGGCTTAGCTGAACATGAAGACACAAGGAGGAGCATGATTTTTCTTATAACAATGGGAACTATTATAAACTTTTAATAACAATATTTTTAACACATCAACCTGTGTATGAAGTATAATAAAAATGACAGGATAGCTACTAAAGGCTGTTTTTGTCTCAGCACTCTTCAAAGAGCATGAAAATGGCTTGGATCATAGACATACTTGTTTCTAGTTCACTTGAGTATTTGAATTCAGCCCTGTTTGCTAATATATTACTTCAGTACTCAGAACCAGAACCTGCATCACATTTTGGAACTACGGAGAAGAGTCAGGGTTCAGGTTTTAACAAAAAACCTCCTTAAAAGCACAAGCAAAGATCTAAAATAATTTCAAGCTGAAGATTGGAGATGTAAATCTGTGGCAAAAGGGAAAATGGAGAAAAATAAATTTTTTATCTGAAAATGGGTCATGTTCCAACACAACCAACTCCATCCTGACCCAGCACTGGGAAGTGGCTTAATGAACCACAGCTGAAGTAGAAGGTGGAACTGTATAGGTTCAAAGACGTGCCATCTCTGTTCTACAAGGCTTGGGGAATTCGTGTCAGGGTTTCAGGAGAAACCTTCCTTTGGAGCACCTGTTCCAGCCCAGTGCAATGCAGTTATGAGCACAAATTAAGGAGTTGGTTGATGCTGTAAATGAAACAAGTTAAAGGACTCCATTCCTATCTCTATAGGATATATCTGCACCTATACTTATGCATCTCTTTAAGGATATATATGTAAATACATAGATTTCATTTCATTTATCTTACTTGCCTTTTTCTGGGCCCCCTCTCAGGGGAGAATTAAGGAAATACAACCTGAAAACTTAAATTCTATTAAGACACATCATCCTTTTGAGGTAAAGAGGATGTGCTTTGTTCTGGGGAAATCTCCTCTGGCTATAAAGCAGCAGCCTCAGTCTCCAGGTCTCTTTGTAATGTGGCATCTCTCAGGGAAGGGCTATGGGACAGACTGTTCTTTTTTGCCCCAGACTCTTCTGGTCTCCCAGCCTCTCAAAGAACAAGCAAAGGGAGGAAAACACATCCACAGCTGGAACAAAACACCCTTGTAAAAAAAAAAACAGATCTTCCTAACCTAGCATTTGCCTTCACTAGTTTCAGCTATGCCTAGGAAACAGAACCTGTTCTTTCTAATCTCCATAGAAACACTCAGTCATGCTTCCTTCCTAACCCGTGCACAGATCACTGCAAATTGTAGACAAGCAAGCCTTACTGGCTGTTTTGATCTTTTTAATTAGAGCAATTTTGGTCCTAAATATGCAGTAAACAATTACATCTGAGGGGATTAAAAAAAAAAAGTTTGTTCTCTTATTTGCAGGTACAAAGAATTCAAGCAATCATTCCACCTTTCCTGTTTATTGTGCATTAGAATGGGAAACCTGAGATGCTTACTGTTGTCTGCAAGTTCCTGGAAATGCACACTTTCCCATAATGTCTGATGAAAACTAGGAGTAAGAGTTGTAACAGTAAAAAAACACTCTTATGGCAGGTGTTGCTCTTTCTTGTCAGAACACCAGGTTATTCTTCATGTTGAGATTTTGTCTTATGGACTTCTGGAAATCTTAAAAGACATTTGGGGTCTTGTTTGCAGCTTAAGGCCAGAAATCTGATGATGGCCTAAAAGAATCACACAGGCCACTCTGCTGTCATCTCCTGGGATGGTCTGGGAGTACCTGGGAGTTCTTCACCTCTTTTCCTTGCAGCTTCTTGACAGACTGTTGAGGGCTTGCAGGTGTACTTCTGGCACTCAGGATGCACGTGACAGGGTAGAGATCTTCTGGGTTTGCTCACGTGTATGTGACAACCTCCTGTGGAGAGTACCTTCACTAGTATGTGGGCCCTGTGGGGAGACCCACTGTTGAGACACAGAGCTAATCTGGTTGTGGGGAGACCTTCAGATGTCTGTCCTGTAGTCTCGCTGAGAGGTTGTCTCCTCTCAGCCAAAGGCATACAGACCCGTTCAGGATGGCCGTATTTACACTGGCACTGTGCTTTCGGAGCTCCCCCGGTTTGCCTGTGCTACAGACATTGAGATCATGAATCTTCACCCAAACCAGCATGACACCCATGTTTAGCTCCAGAAGCCATAGCGTGAGAGTAAGATGTCTTCTGCTGAAGAAGGTAGTTTGCTTGCCAGAAGTGCTCACCATGCTGACTACTGTGAGGAATTTTGCACCCTATACCCATTATCATTCTGTGGCCTGCATGTTCTCGAAAAAGTCTTTGTGTCCCCCTGTTCTAAGTTAACTTCTTTCATTCCTTAACTCTTTTTTTCCCTTATTAGAGAGGGGAATGGCTTTTCGGCCAGCCAGTCTCACAGTAGCAGTTCACTTAGCATCTGGGAGAAATCCTAAAGGACAAAAAGTATTTCCATTCCAGGAAGCAAGTTTTTTGCAACAAGTATGGGTTCCATATCTGTGCCCCAACTAGCATTTCAAATCCATCTTAAAACAAAGCAACTGAAGTGTATTTGCTCTTTATAAAAACAAAATGTGAAATCCTAGACTAATGCTTTGAAATAGAATCTAACTGTTCACAAATGCCATGTGTCATGTTAATCTGAAGGCTCTGCCTACCATAAACATATCTGAATCCACAACTGCAGTTAATGCCGTCTCTGCCACACTTCAGTGGAAGAAGAGAGAGAAGAAAAGCTCTCTCTGCAGCACTAAAAGTAATCAGTCTTAGAATAATCAGCTTTATATAATCAATCTTAATTGCAAAAATGTTTTTAAAAGAGAAAGGATAAAGTAGAAGTCTAGTAACAGCAACAAGAGGATTGTTTGGACATTGGAGTTTTAAATTCTATTGTCTAGTTAAATTAGCCAATTTCCTCAGTCTTTCCAGTGACAGATTTAGCCAATTAACTCTACCAATAAACTTTATAATGAGTAGATTAGATTTAATTTTTTTTTAAACAAAGTTGAGGAGGCATGTGCAATTAGGCTACATCACAATTCTGATGGTACTTGTAATTAACTGGAAGCTTCAATGTGAAAGACAGAAGGCCAGATGCTCAGCAAAGCACAACTGACAGAAAGATAATTAAGTTACATCACATGCCACTTGCTCCCTTTTGGACTTAATCCAGAACCATGTCCTTACACTAGAAGAATTATTTTAATTATATACTGCAAAAGGAGAACAAGATTTTCACTGGCTGTGAGTATAAATCATGATAACAACAAAATTCATACATATCAGGGAGTACAAACATCCATGCTCGGTCAAACCAAAAGCCCATGTAGTCCTCAGAGTGCTTAGTAGCAGACCCCTGGGGACAGCCTTACCAGCTGGTGCCACCGGGGTTTAAACAGCATAAGTAAAATTAGGCAGGGGTTATTTATGTAGGGGTCTATATGTCAAGGAAATTAACCTGGATGCCTGGGTAAAGGGACATGCACAAGTGGGACTTGTGCTGCTTTGCCCTTTATTGTTTCCTCAATGGAACTCAGATTAATCTTAACTTAAATGGCTGTAAAGGTTTAGGAGTGGGTACTTCCATGCTCTGTGACCGGTGGAGATCATTACTAAAAGGAGCACCTTAAAACCTGTGAGAAAATCCAAGGAGACCAGAAAACTGTATGGAGATGGATAAGGCCCCAAATAACATGAAAAGAATGGTCACTCATTTCCGTGTATGGCAGAATGTTGTAGCCAACTGTCATCTTGTAATGAATACTGCACAAAGTTTGTGCTTGGCTTTGAGTGATACAAATTGTTGTATGATTGCACTTGATTATGACCTATAAAGTGATTAACGTTTTCCCATTCCCCCACAAACACTACTAAAATCTACTGCTTCAGTATCAGAGAGATGATAAGCTGAAAAAAGAGGAAGGAAAGGAGAGAAATACGCATTGCAGATTTGCAAAACAATGTGGACATTTCACTTGATTTTATTAATATATCTGGTTATGAAGCGTGGGATTCATTTCATCCAGCTTCATATATCTAAGAACTGTCTGAGTTTCCCTGTAGAGAGAAATAGGCACCCCCTGAAGGCAACGTATGCCAGCTATCTTCAGTGGCTGTGCCCAAACTTCATCCTGTGAAGATAGCTTTTTTTTTTTCTTTTTCTCTATGGCAAGATTTTAAAGGACTAACTTAAAAGGATGATTGAAATTTCAAATAATTAGAGACTATTGGACAAGCTCTACCCAGGGAGACCAGAAACGTGTGGATATTTCCAAAAGAGAACCATAGAGCCAGTCAGTGATTAAAATGAGTAGGAAATTGAGATGAAGAACAGTCTACTCTAACAGTTTGTTCCTTTATCTCTCTCTTCCCATTCGTTTGTTTGTTTGCAGCATTTAACTGTCTGAATCTTTACACTGTGTCAGCTAAGCAAACTTTCGAGGTGAATGGGAAAATTTCAGAATAAGGATAGAGATAATACTAAGAATGCACATCTGGATTTCGTCCTGAGAGAAAAATAGGAACAGTCTTACTTATCCTTTGCTATAACAGATGAATGTCATCACCCACTAAAACCTACCTACAAGATGAGTAAAAAAGAATTCACTGTATTTGAGCCAGGGACAACTCTGTTCCTGGAAGTAGAAGTGCTCCTTTTAAGATTATTGGTGCATTCTGCACGGTTCAGATTAAAGTGGGAAATTGTAAGAAGTTTTTTGGAAAATAGCATCAGCCTTGGGCAATACTTTGTTTTGGAAGGCTCTGTAGCATTTAAGCCTTTGCCAAGACTTTGCTTTCTTCTTATCCTACTTATAAAAGTAGCTGGATTCTTTATTCTTCTTATTATCCCAGCCCATTCTCACTTGCTGCATTTTTTGCAGTGTGTTACGTAGGAGGTCAGGCTAAAAGATCATGACTCCTCCAACCATGAAACTGCTTGATCTTTGTTCATTTCACCTTCCCTTTCTTCTACTCTTCTCACGGTTTCATGCTCACATGTAACTTCAGTCTTCAAAGTTTGTTTGGCACCATGAGATCCCTGCCTATCCTTTACCATACTCCTTACCATGTTGATGTATTTTAAATATATAATAGTGATGAAAGCTTCTCTTCAGCTTTTTTTGTAGAAAACCCCTTTAGGATATCCATTCTCAAAACTACCTGTTTCATGATAGTTGGAATCCATCTGTGGCCCCTAAAGAAGATGAGCCTAATCCTATGCAATAAAACTGGCATTTCAAAGTAAAAAAAAAAAAGTCCAAAGTAACTGATTTCACAGAATCACAGGGGAAGAATTTAGATGCATTGAGTTTATGCTATTAATGACCACAGCTTAATATAATTTGTTTACTGGTTTCAAAGCTCTAATGCAGTTTGTGAACTTGTAATGTATGTATTCATCCCAGAAGACTTTGCTCTACCTCACTGAGAGTGTCTAGAAAATCTCTTTGTTTCAGAGGCAAAAACACTAAATTTGTGCCTATCTCACGGCGGAAAAGAAGTCTTTCTAAGTGTAATTCAATTTTATCTACCTGGTTTGAATAATTTATTCAGCTAAAGGCAACCAATTCCTTTTCTAGGCAATCATCTGTGTTGGTAGATGTACAGACGTAGGTGACAGAAAGGTTGGTCCACTCTTTCCAAAGGTGTTCAATGTCAGTCCCCCCCTGCTTGTACAGCTGATTTACAAAGTGGCTGCCTGCAATAGCAAGGATGTGATGGTGAGCACAGATGTAGCTTATAACCTACGCATTTCTGTTGAGAAGTGTTCCTTGGTGTGATCTCAGATCTCCTGTATTACACTGAAATCCCAAGTACTAGTAAACATATACCTAAGAGAAACTTTCTTCTCATACCTGTTGGTTTGAGTTATTATGCCTACAAATCTGAAGATATGTATATACTTGTTCTTGCCATTTTAAGGTTATGTTTAAAATAAAACATGTGGGATGTAGAATAGCAACTTTCAAGTTGTTATCATTTGACAAGCATTAGCATGGATATTAAATCTCAGAGACTTGGACATGCTCAATAGATATGCATGGGCTGACCCTGATAAGCAGACAGTGACTAATCCAGGATTTCTTTGTGTCTTAACAACATCATCACTGTTGAGGGTGGAAGGAAACTACCTGCCCTGCACTGCCCAACCTGCTATATGGTAAAGAGCTAACACAGTTAGACTGCACTTACATCCTTCTTCTGCGTCAGTCTTGTAGGATCTGAGGGTAAGCAACTCACACACTGGACAGAAAGTATAGAAAATACAGAAATACATCAGAGAGGCATGTGTAGAACTGACTGAGGCTGTCACTGCTGAGAAACACTAAAGGAATTTTGCTGTGCTTTCGAAGGCAAAATGAGGTTACTGCAAGGTCCCAGAAGTATCCCTTCCCAAGGCTAGGACTGGGCTGCTGGGTGCAGAACAGCTGCTCTGGTGGTCCCCATGGCACCCTTTCACTATCAGCAAAGGAACTAAATCCCGAATCTTCATCGAGAAAATCTCTGATGGGATGCAGTGGTCTATGAGAGCTGGCACAGAGTCATTATTGTTAAGTACATTGGGACACCTCAAATATGAATGGAGCTCCATAAAACTCAATTCTATTGTAAAGAAAACAGCTGTCATGAATTAAGGCTATGCTTAGCTTTTTGAGATGCGGACTGGTGTCCAGTAGGAAATGAACAGAAAACTCAACCCAACTTTAAAATGGAGATTTGTCTTCTCTTTCCCAGAAAACAAAACCCCAGGGATTTTAAATCTATAAACCACATATAGCGTATCACCCAAACAATTTCTTCTGAGGTTTGAAAAACCCCTTGCTGCTAATTATTGCTTATAGATGGTTTGAAAGAAAAATGTAGTTTTAATGCTGGGTTTAATTAAAATGCCTTTAATAACAGTCATGGATTTTGCAGCATAAGTGCTAAAAAGCCAAGTCCTGCTTTTACAGTGAGTTGAGTTCAGAAGAACTAGATGAGCAAGCAGCCCGACCCAGATTTGGGCCAAACTTTGCAAAACAATTTTGTTTTTAATGTTACTGAACTCTGCTTTCCCAGTAAGAACATTTTCTGGAAAGGAGTGGTTTTAATGTTTGAACTTTATCATTTCCTTTTCCACAAAACAATAGGAGAGAAAAGGAACACTTCCAATTTTTCAACCCTTTAATTAATAAGACGTTCTTTAGCATATGGCAGGAAAAATATGTGATGAATGTACTTGATAGGTTATGATTAATAGCAGTCTAGGGAGGTTTTAGAGACATGAGACGCCCCATAAACACAGAATTAATACCAAAGTGAACATTTTTATAATGTCCATTTTGGCACTCTCACTGACCTAAGATGTTAGTAGCTTTATAAGTCATTTAATTAATGCATTAAAAAAAAATGAAACACAAACAGCTCTTTTCAAACCATAACAATTCACTGCATGACTTATGTGGGTTTGAACTGGCACAGTCAGTGAAAACATTTCCAGTGCCACTTTATTTCCATAAACCACTTGTATTGTAAACTTTACCAGAAATTTCTGTGCCAGGTTTGAAAAGTTCAGGCAGAGGGCATTTTGAATAAAGAGGTTGGAAAGTAGTCTGCTCTTCAAAGTGATTAAATAATGTAATTAGTAATGGTTAGAGAAAGAAATGGAAGCTACAACCAGCAGTGTCTCTAACCCATTACTGAAGTCTGCTGTTATATTTATTTTAGCAAAATGAATCTCTTGATTCAGGTCTGAAAATACTCTCCTCCCACTTACCTCTCTCACCAGTGGAAACCACGAAAGTCTAATGATGTCAACACAAAATAACATCAAAATAAAGATTTCATCTGGCCAATTTCCAATCTCTTGCAATAAAGGTGATGTTTTTCACATGGTCTTCTCGTGGAGAGGTCCTTAGTCCTGGGCTGCTTTGGGTGCTCTATTGAGCTAGTGGCAAAGGCAATCAACAATGGAGATGAAAACAGCTAGGAAAAGGGTATAAAATTAGAAGGATAGAATTATACATGCCCTGTGGCGGTCACTACAGTAAAACACAAAAACAGTATATCAGTGAAGGGTGAGCAGCAAGAACACGCTGCATGCACTACTGTCCTTTTGCTTCTGAGCACCCAGACAACGATACCAGCGTTATAAAATAGTAACACGCTCATCTGCCTTCCCCAGCTTTCAGATAAAAATAATGAAAGGGAGGGAAAATTTAGGGTGAATATTGAAAGAAGACACCCAAATGATAGCACCCTTGGAGGAAGGACTGCATCTACTCTAGTTGCTAAACAAATGATCATTAAGGGAAATTAATCATAAAAGGAAAACTGAAGTGTCCATGTTTTCTCTAAAATGAAAGGGGAAATTAAAGACTAGGCAATGACGTGAAATCTTGAATTGACAAGGATGAGGGAATAGGAAGTTTGAAGGATTTGTGATGAAAAGGAATTTTTAAAGGAAAATATGGAGGAGTAGCATGTCTAAGGTGGAGTAATATTACATGATTTTCTATGAAAGACCATAAAACCGTAAGCAATGACATAGTATGGATAATACTATTCAGAATATATAACATGATAAAATATATTGTGAAAAATAAATATTAATGATAAGGTCCAGGTTTTCCTGAGTAAGTATGATAGCAGAGAATTTTCTTTATCAACTAAGATAAGGTTAATTGAATAAGAGGGGACCCTTAATTTTTCCTTGTTTTTATAAGTGATAAGAAATAAAAACTTGTTTCAAGAGGATCACGGGTTGATTAAGTTAAAATACAACTTAAGGGTAAACAAAGGCAGTTTTGTAATTAAGGTTTTAGATTTCAAATAGATAAAGAATGAAGAATGAAGGCATCTAATTAGTCATCCATCCAAAAAGAAATCAAAGACCTGAATACAGAGGAAACAGAATTACTCAAAGTCAAAGGGATAAAACCTATCTGGAATCTGTATCATAAGCAAAGAAAAATCTTTGCAAACGTGTGGGGAAAGACTCCAGACAGAAAGAGGTAAATAATCACCTCAAAAAATGGATTAAGGTTTTTTAAAAGAGCCTTGTCAGGAGAAAAAAAAAAAGAGGGGGGAATAATCAGCAAAATGAGCTATACTAGATGTCAGGAAGCAGGCAGGTAAAATGAGAATGAAAACAGTTCAGGCTAAATTACATCTCGAAAAAGAAATTGAGATAATGAGAAAAAAGCTGTTTTACCATACGTAAAACAATTTTAAAAAGTAAAACTACTGAAGCAAAGGCAGTGTAGAAATCAGTGACAATTCAGATACAGTTTTAAAATTGTGTCTTGTTTTTTAATAAAGATAGTGGAATAGAGTAGGGTGGAAAACCACAGCCATGAAATGGCTTGGGTTGGAAGGGATCTCAAAGATCACCCAGTTTCAACTCCTTGCCATGGGCAGGTCTGATAACCTCTAGAATGCCTGGTCTTGAGTGCCTCCAGGGATGGGGCACCCACAGCTTCTCTGGGCAGCTGTGCCAGTGCCTCATCACCCTCTGAGTGAAGAATTTAACCTGAATCTTGGTTACTTGGTTACTTGGTAACTTGTGGGTTCCTTCCAACTTGGGATGTTCTGTAATTCTGTGACTCTATAGCTGAGGTGAAAATATGAAAGTAGCTGATTGATAATTAGGGACTAATCTGACTTCAACGGTATCCAAAATCTAACAATGAATTTTGAAAGAAATAATACCTTGAGAGAAATGAAAAATGTTATAAAATGCAGTATGACTTCAACAAAACTGAATTATGCAAGAGTAAGCAGGTATATTTCTTAGTTGTAAAAATGTTTTCCTAGACAAGAAAAAAGCAGCAGTTTGTCTGGATTTCAAGCAAACATTTGATATAAAGCCATAGGGAGAACATTATATTACACACAGAAGCCGAGAATTCATATAATAACCATAAGGTCATCAGGGAACCACCTAAAGGGAGGCACACAACAGGCTCTGCTGAAGAGAAATTATCAGGTGAGTGAAAATCTCTATTGTTTGACAGACTGACCTTGGGACCTACTTACTTCATAGTTTTATTAGTGACCTTGACACAGGAAATAGAAAATGAGAGTTATTTACTGATGACATAAAACTGGAAAGCATGAAAAGAGCTGGAAAGAAAGAAATGGATAACCCTGGGGCCTGGTGCATGAGAAGTGAGATTATATGTAACAGAACTGAGAGGAATGCCCTTACACAGAGAGAGCAAAGACAAAGGTCTCTGTCTGCTTGTCTGCTACTGGCTAGTCTGAACCTTCAGACATAGCTGACTGGAGAGTGTCCAGAGAAGGGCAATGGAGCTGTGAAGCTCTGGAGCATAAGTCTTGCAGAGAGTGGCTGAGGGAACTGGGGTTACTCAGTCTGGACCTGAAAGAAGGCTGTAGTAAGGTGAGAGGCAGCCTCTTCTCCTATGTAGCAATAGGACAAGAAGTAATGGCCTTAAGTTGTGCCTGGAGAGGTTCAGATTGTATATTTGGAAAAATTTCTTCTCAGCAAGAGCAGTGCTGCAGTGGCACAGGCTGCCCAGGGAGGTGGTGCAGTCACCGTCCATGGAGGTGTTCAGGAACCATGTGGATGTGGCACTGAGGACGTGGTCAGTGGGCATGGTGGGGATGGGCTGGAGGTTGGACTGGGTAATCTCAGTGGTTTTTCTAACCCTAAAGATTCTGTGATTCTATGACTGATAGCAAGCACACACATACATCATGAATTTAGGCCATCTGCTTCTAAATCATGAAGTCTAACAAGGATTCCTACTGGAGAGAAAGAGCTGAGCATATGAAAGGATCTCAGAATCAGTACGAACCATCAAAAGGATGCAACCATGATTAAATCCTGAAGGTACTTCCAACAACAAAAGGAAATGATGGTATTGTGTGAGAAAATGTGGGAAGCCCATAAGGTTTTCTTTCTTGGTCGTTTTTTAGCAAGAAAAAAAGCAGTGAAAATAATGAAAATAATGCAGAGAACGATTTCTCAAAAGAAAGGAGAGACTACTTCCTGAGAAAATGTATCTGGGTTTGTTTAGCTTTGCACAGTGGAGACATAGGATTGTTCTGTTTGAGTAGACTGGGGGTAGAGCTGAAGGACAGCTCTGGCACAAGAGCTTTATACACTGCTTGCTAATCAGAGCTGTAAGGTTTTGAACAGTTTCCCAGTAGCAGTGTTTGAAGGAAAAACCTTCCTACCTAGTTGTTAATCATTCTATGCAATGAACTTTGTGTCCATTAGTTGCATGACAAAGTAAGCAGAGGTCTCACAGACTGCAGCATCTCATCCTGTCCTATACTCAAGCTGCAGCCACATGCCCCTTGCCAGCTGAGGTTTACATAATGCCATTTTTCTCTGACAGTTTCAACATAATTGATTCCACTTAACATCCATCCTTGTGAATATTTGGATACGTTGAAAATACTGGCCTTAAAAACAAAGGCTTAACCTTATTGTAGGAATTTTAAGAGTTAATTGTACTCAGAAACACTAGAGCTGAAAAAAGGAGCAGGGAGGGTGTGGGGCAGCAGGGAGGAATTGTCAAAAGAAGGCAAGTTAGGGTAAGACCTTTCTGAGTCCTGTCCTTTCAAATTTCCTGAGCTTGACACATCATCAAGATGATGTCAAAGTGACTTAACCGTCTATGACACTTCATTCCAATGATGTGGCCAAGCAGAGGAAATTTGAAAGGATGTGGCTTATGGTACTGAAAACAATCATTTAGAGAAATGCATGACTGCTGTTTTTCAATTTAACTGAATTTTAAGCCCTTGCTCCCCTCCCCTAAAACAATCTTGCACCTCTTGGAATATCCGCATTGCTGCTGATCTTGGCCAAGTCTGTTAGAATGGCTTCACCATGTTTAAAGAGTAGTCCTAGCTTGGGTGAGAAGACTTCATCGTATTTTCTGCTGTGTATTAAGATCTCTACGGCACTCCAGAGATGACTACTAAAGATAATTTCAAAAATTCTATTACTGTTGTTGCTAATAATTTTAATACTATGAATGTATAATAGTAAAAGGAGAAATACTTTCTTAGGAACTGCATTTCTCCCACATGCCATTGGTTGCCACCACAGAGGCTGAGCCCTGTACCACCTGCAAACTCTACAACTCCAGGAGCCTCAGAACTTTCTAAACTCTCACCTCCTCACATCTCCAAGCAGTCTCCTGTCTATAATTATCTCTGAAGTCACCACAATCTTCAAGAGGAACTGGCCTGGCTGTGGCTGGTGCCTGCGAGATCAGTTGACATCATCTCATGGCCTCTATTCTAGCAGGGACAGCCATCTGCAGCATTGTCACAGGGAGGATAGGAAGATGCCACCATAGCTCTTTTAGGATACTGGATGTTGCTCATCTTGCACAGATGCTGCTGTCTCCATCTCTTCTGGATCCTTGGTAAAAACTTTAAAATAAAGGATCTTCTCAACCTAGACAGGCAGTGTGCTTGAGAGACATGGCATTTTTCCAACAAATAGAAAGCCTTGGAAGCATCATTTTCAACAGAAAATTTATTTCTAAAAAAGTATTACCCATCAATATGCTTCAGTATCCCATGTCACAGTTTCAGCAGCATTTCAGTTAGCAAGGCATGAAAACTCTGGCTGTTCTTTCCTGGGTAATGAGAGGGAGCAAATTGTCCAAATATTTAGGATCCATGCAAGATAGTTGTCTTTTGGGATAATTAGCCCAAAGCTGGGAGCAATAACATAATTCATAGGAATAGAGGGACTATTATGTCCCCCCCCCCAAAAAAAACATATCAAAGAATACATTATATTTCAACAAAAAGAATTGATAAGGTTTCTTTCTGGATGTAAAAAAAAAAAAAAAAAGATCAGATAGAATTTTAAAATCTTAGGGAGTAAAATAAACCAAATCAAAACAGAACATTTATTTTTGAAAGGGAGAAACAGAGGGAGAATACCCAGAAAGAATACTTACGTGACTGAGTCACTAAAGTACACAGCAACTATAGCTGTTTAAGAGGTCTGAGAGCTTCATTACTTACACCCTTCTTTCTTACAAACAGATAGCTTTTTTGTAAAGAATGTGAATCCTTTCTTTGTTTCTGTCAGTCTTTCTTTGTTAGATGCTGTTTTACAGTGTCAGCTTCCATTGCTGTTTTAAGCAAGCAAAGCTTTATCACAAACATGGTACATAATATTTTCTGGTAAGTCTTAAATCCTTGAATTCGTCTTATCTCTATGGTGACAAGCCTACATTTGGAATAAAGCATCAACTCTTTTCAGAGTAGAGGCATTTTCAGATAAAAGCTGGTGCATTTGATTTGTGGCCAGTTCTCATTTTCTAACATTTGAAAAAGAAATCCATGGTTATTAGTTAGCAATAGATTTTTCAGGAATAACTATTTTGAAGTTAAAAAAATCGATAACTATACAACATAATAAAAGCATAATTAATTTACATAGAATGGTGACTGCTGGCACCAAATGAGAGCGTCATCTGTGTTTAGGCACCATAAACCTTATTGAGAGGGAGAAGGAGAGGAAGGAAGCAGCACAGACCACTTCAGGACCAAGAATAAAATACTTTTTCCTTTGTCATAACTTTTACAAACAGTTCTGAAGTCTTCCTCACTCATGTACTCCCCCTGGAGCAATAGCAGTTTCAGAAGCCCTTAGAGTAGCCCGGAGCTGTTCACATATTTGTCTTTCTACCAAAACAAATGTGATGTTCAATTTACATTACAACTGGTGAAAGATACCAAAAAGCCAACCACTTTACACAACATCTCCATTTGAGAACAGAGCCCTGCTCTGCAAGCAAAGTCCATCCCATCTCTCACAGGTCTGCAATGCTCACCTCGCTTTCGCAAAGCATCATGTTGAAAAAAACATATTGAAATATGGATTTTTGAGTTCAGGGAGCATTGAAACTGCCTGCAGGAGGTCTTGGATTATGCCTGAGTTAAGGTCTGGTGCTTTGTGGGCACCGTGAGCACACTGAAAATAGAAAGAATCCTGCTAAACATGTGCAGTAGAGACCATGAACTTTCTGATGGAACATTAAATTCCTTTTTTTTTTTTTTTTCTTAGAGAGTATAATAAAATTATTTTGCTGAAATAATTTGCCATGTAATTATTTGCAAACCCCAACAATAATTCTTTCATGAAGATGCTATGGAAGATTGTGAGGCTGGCACAACGTCTTTTAAAAAGAATGTGTGAGGACAGGTAATAACAAATTTCCAAGCTTTTTCACTTCTGAGGTGTGGTGCTACTTCAGTCATAAAAACCCAGTGGAAACTATGAACAACACATATTTGATTAAATTATCTGTGGATTTCACCCACTTTATATATATCAGATCTTGTCCATGGCAGCAAACAGTTTTTCCACTACCAGTTGATACCTTACTCTAGATCCTCAGAGTTTGTATCAAATTTTAACATGTATAAGCTTTAACTGTGTACAAAAGAGGAAGAAAAATGTTCCAAAATCAGCTTTTCTAGAAATCAGATATTTTCATGTGGAACGTCCCTATGGGTCTCATGAACTCATTATTCATGAATGAAGATTAATAGCACTGGGTTTTTTTCAGAGTATGTCAAAGTGGAAACTAGTATTTCAGGCCCCTTAAAATGTTCTAAGAAATATGGTGTTGGGAAGGATGTGTGGGAGGAAAGGTAGTAACAACAGCCATAGAGTTCCCTGAAGAAAACCTGTTTCCTCCGAGAAGCAACATCTTTTGTCTTTTGGGGGAACTTAGTGTTAAATGAGATATTTGAAAGGAATTCTAAACTGGTATCTCAAAGGGACCAGACCAGACAGGAGCATGTGATTTTGAAATGCTGCTGAGCTTGAAGGGAAGACAAGAACTGCACATCTGTGGAAGTCATAGAGAACAAGGAGCTTCGGGTGTCTGCCTGTACAGTATATGCTGTGAACTTTTGTTTTGATACTTACTTCAGTCTGGTGCAGTCAAGACCCATAGACAGAAGTATGTAGCTACTGAGTGATACAAGACTAAAGTTCCAACACAAAACCTCTGTCCTCACTAACATTTTTTTTTTTTTTTTTAAAGCAGGAAACAATATTCTCTCAGTGAAAAGGAGTTAGAAATGAAACTCGAAAACAATTATTTTCATAGTCTACAGGCAGTTATATGCCTGCAACAACAGCACGTATCAGTTGTAGTCCCATCATACAACCTCCACACCAAGAAGAGACATTATGCTAAAATGAAATTTCCTTTGCTGGGTCCCTCAAATGATTTCCACCACTTTCTTCTTGGCCTTATGTTTTTTTTCCCTCCTTATCCGTAATCTGGTTTTATTCCTAACCTGTTGCTATTCAAAAGGCTATTTGAATGCTGTTTTGGCTTTGCTCCCCATGCCAAACCATTAGTGCTCATAACCAAAGGGATTCTTATGATTGCAACTGAAGCAAATTCTTGGGCTGCCACAACATTTTTAAGACATGACACTCTTCTACAAACATCGTAAGACCTATTCTTCATACCAACACTTTATCAAACCAGAGTTTCTTCATGGTCTTAGCTTTCCACAGCTGCCACGTGATAAATCATGCAGAAGACAGGCTTGGTAGCAAGATCTATAGTAACTCCCATATTTTGTCAGCTTTTGGACCTCTGGGCACGCAGTTACAAGCAAACCTGTTTAAATAAAATATGAATATGAATATGAATATGAATATGAATATGAATATGAATATGAATATGAATATGAATATAAATATAAATATGAATATGAATATGAATATAAATATAAATATAAATATTTGCAAACCATGGACCTCACAGAAAAAAAAAAAAGTTGTGTTAATAACTATAGTTTAGAAGCAGAGAAGGAAGCCATCAGGGATAGCCAAGGGTTATGTGCCTTATTAAAAGCCCAGTGAATTCACTAATAGTCTTTGCTTTGACTCATTGGGCATTGAATGAATACAGCATCCAAGGGGGAGTACTTAACTGGGACTAAGAAAGTTTTTCTAAAAACAGCACCACAAAACACCAAGACATTAATTCCCTGTCTCTTTGTGGACTGCAAGCTTGTCAGAGCTATTCTGCAGCTTGTTCTTCAACTCTGTTAAATCTATGCCATTCCCTCTTAGTGAAAGACACTGAACTGAGCTGTGCTAAGGCTTTCTACATGAAGGCTTTTCTTCACATATGCTGAGCAGTTTCTGCAAGATACAGTTTTGCTTAGTGCCTTGCATGACTGCAAATGGAACAAATGAGAAATTCTATGAGCTTTCTTTCTATTAAATCCTAATCCACAACTATATGTTTGCAGTCTTTATACCAAGATCTCTCTCTTTGCAATAGTATCTTAACGATATCAAGGATTTTTTTTTTTTGATAGGTCAAATGTACCAGGTAATGCTTCGAACAATATATCTTCTAAAAAAAGGCTGGTAAGAATCATTGTTACAGGTGAATCATAGCAATAGCACAATCAATCCTGTAACCATAGTAATTACAGCAAAGATTTTAGATGCCATACGAGAGTGGCATTCTCCTATTCGGACAGACTTTGTTGTGGAGGTGGGAAGTTAAACCAGACCAATCTCTCTTACATCAAAAAGGCAAGTTAGTTCATAGGAAGTATCCACGTAATGTCTGTATGGTAGGTAATGTCAGCCTTCATTGTAGTGGGAAGGAACTCTGTATCTTTTAAAACCTGGATTGTTCTGAAGTGGAGGTGGAACAGCCATCCTGCCCATGGAAGAATTCAGAGTAAAACTGCAGGGCTAAGCTATGACACTACAGCAGCTCTAAAACTACTTAACTAGGTATAAGATGTAGGCCTCATTATAAAGAAGAAGACAATTACTGATTAAGTGCCATGGGATGGAATGCTGCAGAGGCATGCTCTCAGGACAAAGAGCATGATTTTGTTGTGTGCATGTTTGTTCAGAGAAACTTCACCTTAAAAAAAAAAAGGCTTTACAAACTTCATAACCCAGAGAAAAGGGTTACAACAGGGCTTGTTGACTTCCTCCATTCCATTGTTGCTCTTGGGTGTCAGGGAGAGTTGCACATTGCGGTATGGTGCCAGTAGCACAAGTAACAGTGCCCAGCCGGGCAGATGCATGGGTTCCCTATTAAGGGTACAAAGCTATGGCTGAAACAAAGTCAGCTCTCATCTTGTGGTCATTGGCAGTTCACTCAATCAACTTGTAGCCCTGGCTGCTTCCTACAAATTGACAATTTCACAACAGTGTGAATAAAATATATGAAAAAAGTAGGAAACAGGTTTGCACTGAAGGTGTCATTACCTTTGACTCAATCACTTCCATAATTATTCTCCTATGGTAGGATTTACAAGAACAGCAGTAGTTTGGTGCTAGCTTCACTTGACTGTGAGGAATGAAGACCCAACAAGCAAACCTCACCATCTGTGTTTAAACAAACCCTAACTGAATTGCTGGTAGGAAGTGTCTGCCTCTAATAGCAATTCATAATCTTTGCTTTTTTCCTGGAACCAGACTCTATTTTCTTTTATTTCACAAACTGAAGCTGGTCTTACATCTTTCAAAAGGTAAGCAAAAGGCCTGCTTCCTTTCTAGCCAAGATCCCAGCAGTTAACTAATCCCTGTTCATCTAGGAAACAGGTACAGTACCAGCATCTGCCTGGGGACATTTGTGAGCACATTACCCGCATCCCTGGATGAACGCTCTCATCAAGCAATGATTTTACATGAAGCTTTCCTCTTAGAGCTGTCTTTTTAAACTATTTCAACACTGGTTGAGCATAAGAAGATGGTGGCTACATATCTCCATGGCATTAGAGCTCTAAAGGATGGGAAGAGTTAGGGTTTCTACTTCCATATCTAAGTCAATGCTTAGAAAACACCAAAACTGCATAGGAGAAAATTGCCCTCATTCCATTAACATCTGTATTATTCTACACAATGTGAAACATTTATGGCACTGTGACAGCCTCAGTTCAAGGGCTGATTAGAGACTCTGTCCAGAAGATGAGTGGTACAGGGTTAAACACCTTCTGGAGAGACTTGTATCTGCTTAGCTAAATCCCAATGTCACTGGGCTACTGATTAAAAAAAAGAGAAATCTCATTCTCTAAAAAATTAAGTAGATGTTACAGTAAGAGAGAATGAGAGATACTATCTTACAACAGCCACAAATTGCACTTAGTAGACTATTATAATAGCTAATTGATTGTTGCCTGTGGTCTGCATGTTAAGAATGGATACTTCCTTAAGGAAAAATCCTAGAAGCCACTGTAATAACATACTTGGAAAGAGTGATTTCCCTTATTGCAGAATTTTCTGGACTAACAGCTGATGTTACACAAGGCTTCTGAGCAGGCTATTGCATTGATACCTTGTGGCCTTAACAGCCATTTACTGTCTTCCAGAAGCTTATTTGTAAAATATTGATGAAATTATGTGCCTTGTGTAACAAACAGAAATTCAACTCGACGTGTCTACTTAAAAATAAATAAAGCTTCCACTTTTGCACAGCACCTACATAGACTAAAAATTCCCTCAGATTTTTGTGTATTTAGGAATTATTCAAGAAGATGAATAAAATCTGATGCTCTCTGATCCTTCTCTCAGGGAGTTTTATGTATGAAAATTCCCCTGGTTTCTCAGAGTCACCCATTTTTCCTTTGCTTTTTTTCAAATCTTTTGAGAACCATAGTTTCTGAAAAGGAAAATTTTTGTAAAGTATGGACAGTTCTAAAAATGAACAAGCAATTTTATGAAATCTCTGTGGACTGGAATACGGCTATTAAGCAAAGGAACCTTGTTCCATAGGCCACTGCAAACAGCAATTAGTTCAAGTAGAAAAGATTATGGCCAGGTGTGAGTTTTGAAGTGACTTGTGGTGGGAGGAGGGAAAGGTCCCTCTTTTGTTCATTGTCTGTGGTAATTCATCTGGTATCTGAGGAATTTAGGGATATTTAACATTTGTGTTTAGCCAACAAAATGCTGCCTTCATGGATTCACGAACTGGATGGAAATATAGGGCTTCCTAATGGTTGTCAGTCCACTGTGAAAAGAAAACACGAGGAAAAAAACTTATATTTGTCATCTATGGCATATCTATTTTCTGGGGACTTTGTCAGAGGTCCCATTAAGAAGAAAGGCAGAATGAGCCCATCCAGTGCAGTAACCCATGAGTGAGCTCAATGGCCCAGGGCAGGCACAGGCAGATGAAATGGCTGCAGAGGTCCTTTCAAGTCTCACAGATCTATAGGTGACAGAAAATTACAAAAGGGGCTAACACAGCACAGTGTGCCACAAGAAGAAAGATACTCTCAAAACTTCAAAAACCTTTTTAGAAGATTGGATTAACTTCTTTTAATCCTTTGAATCATGGACAGATATGAGTTCAAAGGACTAATGTAATTTTATTATTACATTAAATCAAATGTTTAAGTTAGGAAATAGGAACTGAGCTAAGGGCAACCTTCCCTTATCAGCTTCTAGTGTCTGAAAGCAGGAATGAATTAATTAAGCAAATGTAACAAGTTTAGAGGAATAACATACAGCAGCAGCTGAGTCAGCTTGACCATCAGCCATTTATTGGGGTGAGATGTGCAGCTCAACTACTACCAGATGATTGAATTCTCATATCTTGGCAGTAACAGATAAGCCAAAAGGGATGCCCAGAGGGAAATAGTGTCATAAATTGGCAAGACATAGAGTCATTCACCAGCTTAAACAAAATGCTGTCATCAAAAAAGTTGCACATTTAATTCATATAGCAGAGCAGGCTGACCTACAAAATGAAAGCAGATTTTGCAAGTTAGCTTCTCACTAAAAGAAAAGTGATTTTTTACCAGAGCTGGACATACTTTACAGAACTAGATTACATCAGGCCATGTACTCCGCTGCTTGGATACTGGTGGCTACCAAGAGCAGAGGGCTATCCCTTTCTTCTCAGAAGTTTCAGCTCATACCAAGTAGAACCCACTGATCACAGTAGAAGAGTTAAAAGTAAGGAGCTAGCATATCTGCCCTTTTCCACATCTTTCCGCAGGCAGAATATTTCTCAAAAGTGGGGCAATAATGTAAAATTGCATAAAAGATGGCACATTTGCTTGCATTATGAATTGGGAAATTGTAATAACTAACCAGCTCCACCATCATCAGGTACATACAAGTGATGTATGACTAAAAATCTTCTTATGAATTAACTGTATGAAATGTGACTAAATTCCAATAGTTTTCATTTCTGCCCAATCAATGAATTCATTGTGTTTGAACAAAGGAAATTCCTTTCTAACAGCACAGGTTTCAGCACAAATAGTTCTCTTTAGATGACAGGTCGAGATTTTCAGAAGACAGATAAGTAAAGGAAGAAAGGAATTATCTGAAAAATCAGAGGACATTATTTTGTATGTGGAAAACATAAGTGTTGCTGAAATAAAGGTAAAGTGCAATGTGATTAGAAGGAAACATTCCAAGGGCTATGGATTTCTTCTTTGCTAGCGAATTAAAACCATGAAACATCTAGAGGTAAAAGAGAAGAAACAAATCTGAACCCTGTGTTGTTGCCTCATTCAACTATCCAAATTTCAAAAAATCACAGAAGTGTCATGAACAACAGCAACCTCAAACTTAACCAACGTATACCTATGAAGAGAAGGACCCGGCAACATTGTGCCTGGATTGTCAGACTATCTAGTTCAGACCAAGAACAAGAGTTAGGAGTTCAGGAGACACAAAAGAAGAGTCTTCCTCTGCTTCAAGCCTTATACCTTAAACACAAAACCAAAAATCACTTCAGGCTGCCCAGTTTTTGCAGCTGTGGTTGTTTGCTACATACATTTGTATTTGTGTACATCATACGAATGACGGAGCTCCCTCTGATTTCATTCTCTCTCATATGGTTTCTGCAGAAAAATCAGGTCAATTGAGTGTGCAGTGCTCAGACGTTCCCATGGCAACTGATGTCAGAAACATGGGATTAGGAGCTGCTGGCATTGCTGAGCTAGAGGAGAATCCCATCCAGGAAGGAGAAAACTCCACTCCCAACAACTTCCACAATAGAAACAGGAATTTCAAAAGCAGTGAGTGAAGAACTCCCAGCAGTAAGCTATTCAGAAACAATCAGAAATTCATCATAAAAAATTCTGTTGAACGAAACAATCCCAAAGTAATTGTCATGAGGATAAGTCATCAAAACCTGTGGAGCAAAGCCTGTGTTGTGTCAGCATTAACTGTGATGTTAGAATCAAGATCATTTTGCCATTTTACCAGTGAAAGCAATGTACAGTGGTTGAAAACAGCATCTCTAAGTAATTACATTATGAGTATTTTGGCTCTGCTGGTAAAAACTGAGTGCATTTTTACACATATTATTCTCTTGAACCGAAAGTTAACAGCAGAAAAGACAATGCAGGAATTAGGTGTGAGTACATTTCACATAATCAGATGCCTCAGTTTGAATACAGTGAATACAGTGCAAAACTTCAGGCAGTAACGGGAGACTTGACAGCCAAAGTCCACTCCTACCAGCATTACTCTGGAAAAGGAACAGATATCATCAGCCATCAGCCCTGTCCTGGGGGGCTGTGACAGGGCCCCCAGACTGCAGCAGAGCAGATTACAGCAGGGCTGAGCAGCACTGGTTAGAGCAGCTGGCACCGGGCAGTCAGGAACAAATTAAAAATGGGGAAACAAAGGGAGGGAAAGTACAGAGGCCCAAAACAAAAGTTGAAACGATGTCACTTTCTAGAGGGTGTTTTGTAGTGAAATGAGCTGAGGCATTCTCTAATCTCACAAAAGAAGGAACTCAGAGCACAATGCCTTGCCCCTCATCTCCTACCTGGGTGGCCGTGATCCTTCTTTCAGTCACTACTGCAGCCTACTTATATGTTTGCCTGTCATGTTGGGACTCTGAAATCAGAAGAGCTCTCCCTGTTTCCTAGACAGGAAGTTGAATGACTCATATTGGACAGGAGTGATGTGATGAGCTGAAGGACCTCAAGCACTATATTTCAATGGAAAACTAAATAAGCTGAAAGATTCCCACCCACCCATCATGATTTTCAAAGGTAACTTTAAAAAGCAGCATGAGAGTCAGCGTCTCTTCAGCACTGTGCTGCAATTTAAGTCACATCTATGTGCAGCAGTGAAGTACAGAGGCAAACTGCCCTGAGCTACCTATTTCCAGAGCCGGATGCAATATAATTACTAATTGGCCTTGCTTCAAAAAAGGAATTTTTAGTTTGGGTGCAGCTTCACATAAAGCCATCTGTGTTGCAGCTGGGACAAGAGCCAGCACCTTCTCGCATCCCCATGTTTTGTGATGGAGGCATATCTTACCACCCTGCCTGTGGTCTGTGCCCAGCTGTGTGGGGTGGACATGCCCATGGGTTACTGCCTGATGAATAGCTGTGGAACAGCTTGTACAGAAAAAGCTTACATACCTGTGCTTTTGGAATCAAATCTCTATTTCACTTAGCTAAATTCCAAGCAGATCGTCCCATATAATTTATGGTACGGGTGTTGTACTGACTTCTAAATGGTTTGAATTGTTGGTTGGAATTTTGTGCTTGTTTTGCAAGCCAGAATCCCTGAGCTGTAAAACAGAAGCTGTGATTCCAGTGGACAACATTTTCCCCAGCATTTTTGCTGCTCCTTTCAGTGGCAGTGAACTGTGAAGAAGCTTAGCAGTGAGCCCTTTGCATTGTGCTCTGCATTGTCACATGTGGCATTTTAAGCATCTGATGTGTAGACGACAATTGCTTTGTTGCTGGCACGCACCTACATGCTACTGCTGATTCTTCCCATTTTACTACTAGGGCTTCATATTGGCCTTAGAGAATGAAGGAATGTGCATAGAAGGTGTTTTTACTATTGTCTGACCACCACTCTCTGACAACCTAGCTCCTTCTCAAGTAATCCTTGGTTCTTACATCTGCCATTTCCAGTATCACTCTTTGTAGAAGTGCAGGTGATGCAAAGAGTTGGCTGCACATTGAAATGACAGCAACAGTGTGGGGACTCGGTGCAAGGAGTTTGACCAGAATTAGCCACAAAACTCAGTAGAGTGGGAAGGGGACCTGTGGGAAGGAAAAGAAAGATTCATCTTAGCTTTGTAATAGGATACCTCCACTATCTTCTGTGTGCAGTCGAAGTTGCCACATGGTAGCAGTTATGTCAAAACTGTTCTTGAAGTTGTGGTTGCAGAAAAGGCACCTACTCATATTCATCTATCTTTCCAAATAGTTCTGACCTGGCCACTAACATTTTTTTCTGAAGTTCCCTTAGTAACTAAATCTTGCTTTGTAATTAATATGCCCTCACTTAAAACTTACTGGAGAAATGCTGTGCACCTGCAACAAGCCACATAAAAGTGTGGAAACAGTCATTTTGTGTCCTGGCAGCTGACATGAGTGAATTGCAGAGGTTTCAGTACCACACAGCATCTCCAAAATACAACTAAATGAGTATTGAACTCTTACAGCCAAAAGTGAAGGAGAAGGAATTTTGGTGGCACTGGAATACACAGCGGCCAGAGGAAAAAGGACTTCATTTTATCAGAAAATATTTTACTGCTGATAGTTGCCTCCTCGTACACCTTGCTACACTCAGAGCAAAACAACAGATCATGCAGAAGTCATCTTTAACTTAAGCTGTTTGCATGTTGCATTCTGTATCGTGTTCTCATTAGACCCAGTTCACTAAGTATAATTACACCACTTAAGAAATCATATGAAAAAACAGTCGAGTTGCAGACATTCTGGTATCAAGAGCAGACTCATGTACACATGTTCTCACTCGTGCTCTCCCACGCTTTTTCCTCCTTTAATTATGTTATTTTTCTAGTAAGTAGCAGATTACCTGACGTGTATGTCAATTACTCATCCTTTTCCCATTGCAAATCTTACCATCTGTTCAGGACTTCTTAGGATTCAATTGGAGTTTTCAGCTGACTTCATTATTCACCAGGTCAGACCCTCAAATATTTTTAAAAAATGCATGATTATACTGGATTTTAAATTCATGGTAAGCTTTATGGAGGAACAACAGCTCCAGCTGGATGTAAGAACTGGATCTGACTGAACAGATGTTTGAAGATGGAGACCTAAATTCTTGTTAACTCCAAACGTATTGATCGACTGTTTTTAATTATCACATAACAATTCCTGGTTTTATATTTTTATATAGACAACATATCTCCCATAGATTGCTCATCATCTGCAAAGCGTAATATTCCACTTTGTGCTCACAGAGGTGAGCAATCCCTGGGAGCTGCTGTGTAGGAAAGGAGTTGTCATGTTTTGCTTTTGGCCAATCACTCCTCCCAGAAAAGCATTCAGGTTTTTTGACTCCTAGATTAATTCCTATAACACTCTCAGGTTGTAGGCAGGTACATTAAACCCCAATTACTTCCAGGAAACAAGCACAGAGATACATGGTTTAATCCTCAAAAGATAACTAACTATAACTTTTATTAATTTCAGTGGTATATGAGTGTGCTCCATCCCTTTAGGGATGACAAACACTACGCAACTTGCTCCATCCTGCTAAAAAACTATCCTCCCCGTTTCTGTTTATCAGCACCATTTCTGTAATATTCTGCTACAACATAAAAATAGAAAGTTGATGGTGATCTCCTTGGTCTTCGAAACATAACATGTAAAAAAGTTGACATTACAAGATCAGCCTCACAGGATGTTTTTAATGGATTAAATAAAATATTAAGCAATACTTCCTCTTTGGTAAGGTTCTAAAAATGCATCACAAACACCAGAAATAAGTGATGCTAATAACCCTGCCACTGTTCCAGCCGACTAAAAATAGAGGTCTGTGACAGGCTGAGAATAAAAATATTCAGTCAGAAGTTTGCAACTGTTAGTCATACTTTGATTCCTTAAATTGAGCTTCAGTGCAAGAAGTGAATAATATAAAAGCAAACTCAAAAATAAACTTTTGGAGAGCTGTGAGGGTGTATTCAGTAGGCGTCTGTTTCTGTTCCAGTAAATTCATTATACCAAATACCTAGCACAATAATTAGATTTTTGCAAGTATATAAAGTTCATCATTCATTATATTGCATGCACTTTTGACCTATGCATGCTGCTCTAGTGAAAGAAGCTTCCCATCCTTTTTAGAGGAAAATATATCTGTAGTTTACCATTCCTGCAGTCTCATTTCCTTCCGTTAGCAATTACTGCATTCATTGATTCATTCATTTCTGTGTATGTTTAGCTTCACAATCTGAATTTCTACAGTCACGCACATGAATAGAAGTCACAGAAAAGCAGAATTGTGGAGGTTGGAAGGGACCTCAAGAGATAATTAGGTCCAGCCCCCTGCTAAAGCAGGTGCCTTACAATAGGTCACATAAGTAGGCATAAATGTGAGTCTTAATTATCTCCATAGAATGAGATTCCACAGCCTCTCTGGGCAGTCTGTTTCAGTGCTCTGTCACCCTTACTGTATAGAAGTTCTTCTGCATGTTTGTACGGAACTTCCTATGTTCAAGTTTTAGGCCATTGCTCCTTGTCCTATCACTATGCATCACTGAGAAGAACCTGGCCTCATCCGTTTGCTTCCCATCTCCCTTTAGATATTTATAAACACTAATCAGATCCCCCCTCAGTCTTCTTTTCCCGAGGATGAACAGACTCAGGTGCTCAGCTTTTCCTCATAAGGGATATGCTCCAGCCACTTTATCATCTCCTCTTTTTTGAACTGGGGAGCCCAGACCTGGACAAAGCACTCCTCTGATGAGATGTGACCTCATCAGGGCAGAGCAGATAAGGAGGATCACCTCCCTCAACCTGCTGGTCGCACTCTTTGTAATGCACCCAGGATACCATTGGCTTTCTGGGCCCCAAGGGCACACAGCTGGCTAATGGCCAACCTGTTGTCCACCAGGACACCCAGGTCCTTCTCCACAGGGCTCCTTTCAAGGAGGCCAGCCCCTCACCTGTCACTGCTTATTTGTGATAAAGTGTCACTGGTGTTTAATGGGATGTGGCACATCCTTGCAGTGCACCTGGTCCCACAGGATTCTCTGGGGGAAAGAGCTTCCGTGTTGGTTTCCCTCAAGCAGGATCATGCTCCTTTGAATTTTGTTCCCCACTCCTTTTGCAAACTTACAAACAAATAACAACCTACTTTCCAGAGCACATTTTTTTCATGCCACCATACTTTACAAATCTCACGATCTGCAGAGGCTCAACCTATCTAGGAAACACACTTAAACGTTAACTTACTTTGTCCTTAGTTATATTCTTCTCTGCTATCAAAAGGATGTAGGTTTTTAAGAAAGAAAATGCTCTTTTTTTCCCTTAAACAAGACCCTTCCCTTCCACAAGACCTTTTTAAAAACCTAAGGTTAAGAATTCCAGCATGAAATCTTGTGCAACAATCAGGGAAGGGTGGAGATATAAATATCATGAAGTACAAATTCATCACTGAATCTGGAGCACATCCACAAATTTAAAAGCCGGTGGGACACTCGGCGTAGAGATAAACACAGATGGACAAGAGCATTGCCAGAGAGGAGGATTAGACAGGACCCATGAGTGACGTTAAGGAATGGTCAGATCAAGGCAGTGCATTTTACTCCCACTAACATCCTTGTTTTCCACCTCTTCCAGTAAGACGAGGCAAGAAATGTCTTACCCCCCACTAAGAACTCTTGCAGCAAAGACTTTTTAATGGTGCAGTCAGTGTGTTCTGCCTGGGTCTGTGCTTCTGGCATCTCCCTATTCAGAAAACTGTCCACTCTGTGACCTTACTGTTCTCTTCCCACTTACTATGTTGTTACTCAGCAATGGGCAAGGCCAAAATTTCCCTTGTGAACTCTGTCCTAAATCCCGTGACTACCCTTGTTGGCTATGTGTCCTCTTCTAAAACATTCAGCTCCCTGAACCACACATGTATAAGCTTGTTTCTTGGTGTAAATCATTTCACTACATACAAACACATTGCATACAAACACCAAAATCTTCCTCTGAAGAAAATGTTGTTTGGTTGTTGTACCATACTTGGGTTGCATCCTCCAATAAAAAAAGACACACAACACTGCTTTCTCTTCTGCCTTGCTTCACCCTGGGGGCTTTGAACTCACTGTTTGTTTCAGAATGTAAAAGGAAAGTTCTCATTTCTGAGATAGCCCATTCCCTTCACAATTCTTTGCTTTCCATACCTGTGTAGTCACACAACTACTATCAGCACCTCTATCACAATTTCTACATGTCCTATCAGCAAAGAGTGATGCCTCCATCTCAACAGTTGACACCCAACATTAGCAATGCTCTAGCTGATGTTTTAAAGTAAACCCTGAATTGGTTTAAGCAACTCTCATTCGCATTTCTGTATGCAGTGGGCACTCACAATGAATTTAGTAACCTAAAAAGCATCCTGCGTGAGTCAAAGTAAAAAAATTAGTGTGGGGTTTTTGATTTTGCAATGCACATCACTATATTTATCCACAAGGAATGATATGCCAGAAGTTACAAGAACTCGTGCAATTTTGAAAATGAAACCTCTAGGATGACTCTTAAGATTTTGCTTGACTTACCTGGGAAAAACAGAGCTCCTCTTCAACACCAGCCACAAGATGAGATGAGCTTAACACAATAGCAACTACTGCATTTTGGATATTCACACCTAAAAGATACTTGTTATTACTCTGAGACAAGTCAGCCTTACTGATAGAGTCTCTGTCATTAGATGACACTTTTTAGACTTTTTCACTTCTTGTTTATTTTTTAATATATGGTAGTTGTGGATGCAAACAAATCCTGCAGCTGCTGGCTCCCATTCATTTCTGAGTGTGGCTGATGCACACTGTTGTGGTGCGCTGAGATTGTACTGATGCCTGCATTTCCAAAGGCTTGATTCCCATTTAAACTGAGGCCTGATTCCCTTTTACAATCCTATAAAACAACAGAAAAAGTCCTTAGCAGGAAGAACAGGGAACTGAACAAACTGAAAATACCTATTTGTGAGGTAGCTAACCCAAGATATTTTGGCCACCTATAAAAACTTTTTCTACAGTCATCACAGAATGTTAATAGCTCTTCATAGTAGGGCCAAGACACACTTTTTAAAGGGTTTTAATGCCCACTTCATTGCAAATCTGATCTTTGTTTTTGCCTGTTCTACAGCCAGCAGCTATGAACAAAATAGACTTTGAAGCCTGCAGCATTATTAATCTGAGACTTATAACAGTAACGGAGAGAGAAGGAAATAAATCCATTCTCTTAGCGCTACTAACTCAGTGTAATGGCCCCAGAATGACAAGCTAAATATTACTCCAAAATTATCAGGTTTCATTTCTCATGACAGATAGCAAGCAGCAGATTGTACTTTATCTTTCCAAGCTGAGTTGACTGCAAGCAAGGAATGTGCAGAATGCCACAGCCCTCCATTCCCCCTGTGAAGCCTCTCCCAGCAGAAGCTGTCTATCATAACACAGTATTTAGCACTTTGTTCTTCTACTGCTTGGTATAAGACATACCCAGAGCAGGATGGTTCCCCAGAACATTTTAAAAAAGCCAACAACCTGAAGCAGGTTTCCTTTGCAAGCCTACTGAAAGTACGCCTGTGTTGACTCTGGAGGAGATTGCAGGGCTTGGTTAGGCAAAGAATCTCACAAAATATATCATCAACATATCTCTTGAACTCAGCTTTGATCAGCTTCTTTTACTGTCCAGCAAAGCAGTTGGTAACCACTAAAACATGCGGAATGATGTCATGTGGTACAGCAAGGATCAGCCCTGAGTATAGGATGGTCAAATGCCTTTAGAGTGAAGGCACTCTTCTCCGTCAAAGGCATATTAGAGTAATGACAGGTCCACACTTCACGGGTGCCCAAAGGCTTTGCAAGTGGTCAGAGTCACCAGGGATAAAAGGGCATCTTAATTTCTAGTGAACAACTTTCATTTATCATCATGCTCAGTGTTGCATGATGACAAACTGCCAAGTTTTCTGCTGTTTTTTCCTTCTTTTATTTCTCTCCTGATAGAAAAGTTGCCTAAATAAAGAATCTCTTTTATATTTTATCATTGTTCTTACCAGTCTGATAACTTCAGTTCCTATAGAAAGAAAACAAGCAGCAAACTGAGTTTAGCACTGAAATATGGGGAAGGTCTGGGGGAAGCATTTACCCATACACTGTAATTAGATATGTTTTGAAAACTAAAGATTGAAATAGAGTTCAATTAGCAATAAAATTAACTGAGTTGCTCAAAGGCTTGCAAATAAGATTTCTCCTTTAAAAATATTTGTGCTGATTGTTAGGATCTGTAGAAGTTGCAACATAACTATCAGAGGAAATTTCAAACTGGTTTAAATACTCAAAAAGCATAGAAAGGCATATTTAAGGGAAGTAGATCTAAAGATGCATTATTATGTTAACAGCTGATGAATTACCGTATTAGGAAAACAAACAAAACTAAACAACCTTGATTCAGGTCTTTTCTGTTCATTTATCATTCCTTGAGAAGTTTTCCCCTATATCATAAACTTAGGCTAGGTATGTTGGAAACCATCAAGAGCAAATTAGAGTGCATCAAAACATATATTTCAGGCAGCACGGCAGAGCCTGTCCTAGCTGTGCAGTATTGATATTTTGAAGTTGCATCAACCCCAGAATGATCTCATTGATCTCAATACGTAAGGAAAATGTTGCTGGAGTCATCACTCCCTGTGGCTGCATTTCAAGAGGGTGATGAGCATGCACAAAGTCCCTGGTCCGCAAGCACCTAGGCTGAAGGCTTGCACATACCTAGGAGTAGTTCTGCACTCCCCTCCAACCCCACAGGCCTAGGCTTTGCAATTGATACCACTTGTACCACCTGCATCACTTCTCTTTGCTAGGTGAGGACCAAACTTTTGCTCCCTCAGGATCATCTTCTTTGGATTGAGGTGCCCACTTCTTTTGCCAAATGTGTAGGGAAGCACCCACCGTGCCAGTCAAATGTCTCTGAGGATGCTGGGAGAAAACCAGGAGCAAATTGTTTTGTAGCCCATTGGTTTGAAGTTATGGTGAATTAACCTCTCCTTCATAAAATACATAACCAGCAACACAGAGCTGCCTCTTCTCGCATTAATTGTTTTTAAAGAAGAATACAATGTGGCATCCAAATCCTGTAGTCCTGCTTTACTGGTACTTCTCAGCATATTTTATATTTTTTCTGTGCTGGAGTAATAGATTGTGCTTTAATCTTTTGTCAGTCCAGTTGTTTAGATCCCACTTGGAAAGCTGCAGAGAAAATGCTCTTTTCATAAAAACAAACAATCCAGTTCTTCTGTAAATATTTGCTGTCATATTTATCCTTCCGGAATGAAATCCGTTTTTTTTATTTTTATTTAACTTGCTACCAGAGGAAGCAATAATTGCAAAAACTGTTTAAATAGGTACCATTTGTGAATGTAAACAGTTTCAGATTTTTTTGTCTGAAAGCTTAAGTGGTTTCATAATTTCTGGTGCTGATCTGCAAGTGTTGTCATGCAGAAATAGACTAAAACATGCTGAACCAACACGTAAGCAGCAGAGAAGGGGGAGGAGTAGACCTGTTTTAAAAGGGACTGGAGATCGGAATGGGAGGCTGCGAACACAGATGAATTACGTTTATGTGAGTTGCAAAAGGGAGTCATTCTCCACATTTGGAAAGGATAAGAAATATCAGACTGCACTGTGATCTCACCATTCAGAGCTGTAAATCCAGGAAGAAAAAAAAGATCAGTGGATTACAGCTTGAATCAGGATATGAGCCTTCTGTGAACATGACAAGGTAGATGTCTTTACTACAGACTAGTAGTGGTTCATTAGACACCACGGCATAAATGCCTTTGAATTTTTACTGCTATTTAATGTCTACTTACAGGGGCACTTAAGCAAAATCACTTCGAGGTAAATCACTCACAAAGGGCAAAAAGAAAAAAAAAAGCAAAGGAAGGAGCAGAAGAGGGCAGATAGCAAAATGAGAAAAAAATTGTTTGCTATGTAATGCTAAGTTTACTAAAAAGTAATAAAACAATGACCCTGATGAGGTTCCAGTACAGATGTGAAACTTCCCTCCAACAGTTTTGGGGTATCTTTGCTCTCAACAAATGTCTGGCAACCTTGACACACACGTTCCATTCTTGTCTCAGGCAGGTTGGCAAGAGGCACCCACCAAACACTGCACTGGGAACATGTCTGTGATGGTGTAACCATGTCACAAGACTGGTCTCCATGGAGCTTCCAGCATATTTGAAAGATATTTCTTTGTGTAGGCTTAGCTGTTCTGCCCAGCATCATCTCCCCCTCCGTTGAGTCCTTAAAGGCCAGCTGCTGTCTGAAGAATGACTTCAGCCCCACGAGACCAGGAGATGTGGGTAGTCACACCAAGTGATGCAAAGCCTCTGAGGTAAATGATGGCACAGTGAGCAGGGAAATGGGAAATTAGACCCATGTGGCTTTCATGGGTTGGAGTTTTCTTTTGTATTTACTGCCTTGTTAAGAAGAAGGCTGTCTCAATAGTCAGAAAGAGAGCAGAACTGGTATCACACTATTCTTCATTCACAAGCCCAGCCTAGATTTTGCTTAACATTGATTCACTCCACTTTGTGTGTGTGTGTGTGTGTATGTCACACAGTATAGCAACCACCAATAAAACTCGGGCATTCAGTTTCATCACTTCAGACACTGTGTTGGAACTGAGCATTGACTTTTCTGTTCTATTGTTCCCAAGCTGTATCTGATAACATTTCATGGGCTCTGGACATTCACTTGTCTCCAGGTTCCAACACTTGCATGCTTTATCATAATTCAATTATCTGAACAGAACTGTTTCATTTCTCCCTGTTACAGAGCCGTGCATCTGCTTCCTCCAAGCTGCTAAGTTACAGCAAACTCCTGATTCCGTCTGCAGCTCTTTTGAGCTCTGAATGCCAGATGCTGTGGTTTAAAAAGATTAAAACCAGAGATGAAACCCGATTGTTGTTCCATGCATCTGCTTGAGATTGGTTGTTCTGTTTATTTTAGAGAATTCCGTTGGTGCAACAAAAAAGCAAGCATCCATTCTGCAAATCTTGTTATGCTAGATTTTACATACACTTAATATCACAGAATTGTAAAATGGTTAGGGTTGGAAGGGACCTTTAAGATCACTTAGTTCCAATGCTCCAGCTATAGGCAGGAATACCTCCCTGTAGACCAGGTTGCATGAAAGCCCCAACCAGCTTTCATATAGAGATAGCACTTAATGTAATGGCTTGTGCTAATTGTTAGTCATGTTAATTTTGCAGTGAATAAAAGATTTCAGTAATGATTCTCTGAAAAAGAAAAGTAGATAATTCCTTCCAGTACCTGAAGGGGCCTACAGGAAAGCTGGGGAGGGACTCTTTATAAGGGCATGTAGTGACAGAATTGAGGGGAAATGGCTTTAAACTGGAAGAGGGCAGATCTAGTCTAGATAACAGGAAGAAATTCTTTGCTGTGAGGGCGGTGACGCACTGGAACAGGCTGCCCAGAGATGCCCCATCCCTGGAGTCATTCAAGGCCAGGCTGGATGTGGCTCTGGGAAGCCTGGTCTGGTGGTTGGCGACTCTGCCTGCAGCAGGAAGGTTGAAACTAGATGATCACTGTGGTCCTTTTCAACCCAGGCTGTTCTATGATTCTATGATATGATTCTATGATTCTATGACTACATAGACGAGACTTTTTGTAAACAATTTTTAGAAGGTAGGTAAGAAAAGTGAGGCTCACATTTTTGATTTAGGACTACCACCTTCAGTGGTACAGATGTACAGGCACTCACAAATCAGAAAAACAGGACTGCTCCCTGCAATCTGGGCAGCCAACCCCCAGCCTGGAACTGCATTTCCCACACAGAACTGAAATTCCTGTTAGCACCAGACAATGGCAAACATCAGTGTATTCAGCTACCATGCCTAAATGACTTTTTTAAGGGACTGTATAATGTCAGTGTTTTGAGGAGCACACATCAGAACTATTGCCATTTGGATGGTTGTTTGCAGAAACAGGCACCAGTTAGAATAATTTGCATAGCTAAAGTGTAAGGTGATTTGCAACTGCTTTAAGAAAAAAACAGTGTAAACTGGTGTATTGAAAAGTTCTAGGACAGGGATATCAGCCATTTCTGTTACAAGGGGTGCAATAAGTTTAACCAAATGTAACAGTAGCTTTTAATTTTGGAGTCAGCAGTCAATGCAAGCTTGTGGCAAGCTGCAGTAGCTTGGCTGAGCCTCTATGATGTATATGGACTTGACATCCAATTACATCCCAGGGCATTCTGGGAACATAGATAATGTTTCTGGTGCCAGGCCAGGTTAAACGCATCCGGCATAACAGATCCTGCAGATGCTTAGTTGGACAGATGCAGAAAACTTGATGTTATTCCATTTTAGGATGCCAAACAGAGCTTATTTTGTTCTTACAAAGCAAGGACATAAGAGACATGATGAGGAAGTGGTTTACCGCAACAAAGGCATTCATGACTTGTAACGCCCTCCCAATTACAAGGAGCAGACAGTTGTTCATCATAAATGTTAGAGAGAGAAAGCTGGAATAAAAGAAAAAGCAGCTTGCCATGAGCTAGAATAAAAAGGCTGTACGTGAAAATGTGCACTCACATAGGCTGATGCACATCTGGCACAGCTCCACTGTAATCAGTGGTGTTAGCCTGTACTTGCATCCCTCTACACAACAGCTGCACCCGACCCCAAAATTGTCTCCTGTAATTGTGGCAAATGCCGCCTCACCCAAACCACTCCTTTGTTCTCTCCAGAATGCTGGACTTCCTGACTTTCCATACTAGGCTTTTGCTTAAAAGTCATAACGAGGAAAAATTATACCCTGCCATCTCTCTTTTGCCACATATTTTATTTGCCAGGGGACTTCCTAAGAGGAAAATATCATCAGTGATGCAAACTCCAGCTACAATGAGAAGACTCCTATCATGTTGCATCCTAGTGAACATCCTAGTGTTCTGGGGCTGAGGAATCACTCTCCCTGCTTTTGTCCTATTCTTTTGTTATCAGAGGAGTTGTGTTAGCATTAAATGGAACAGCACAATTGTGAATTTGGCTCTTCAACTTGGGCTTTCTGTGAGGCAAGGGGGAAGGATTTGAGCATGGATTAAGAATAAAGAAGATCCCAAACCACTTTTGTTTTCAAGCTACTTGAGTCAAAATATATAAATGATACTGGGAGAATAAATTTTTTAAAAAGGCAGCACAAAACCCCGAGGTTTTAGTGAGCTTTTATGGACCTCTGTGAAAGTGGCTTTCTGTACATGTCCAAGTGGCAACCAATAAGACTTGCTTTACATAGCTGTCAGTCAGCTTCAGGAGATAAATTTGAGGCTCTTCACTTCTCATCTGTGTGTTTCAGGCTGAGACATGCAGAGTATGTTATGTTGCTAGGAAGTGTATCACTTCCTAGCAGTGAAGACTCAGAGCAGAGAAAACTCAGAGAGCTTCCATCTGCCCCCTAGTCATGAGTGGCCATAGCTGCATTATGAAAAAGCAATAATGTCTTCTTACTGCATCTTACTGCAAAGCTTTGTGATTGCTGAAAAACTCGTGTGGGAAATGATGGAGGTACATCCAAGGCAGAGCACTGAAAAAGAGCAAGTTGTCTGTCACCCAGAAATTGCAGCTGCTTTTAGCAACCCTGATGAAAACAAGTTTCCCGTTTGAAGGAAAAGAGTATGTGGTTGTTTTTTGTTTTTGTTTTTAACAAACCAAATAGAATCATATTAATCAACAGCAGCAATTAGATGTCAAAGAGTGATTTCATTCTAGTGCTTTCATTTTACATGAAGCTGATGAGCAGTGACTGCAGGACCAACAAAGTCACTTATTTTTTTCATATTCCATGTCTTGGGATTGCCTGACAAGATAACTTCAAAGCTATGTGAAAGACACATTTCCCTTAATGCAGCACCTGAGGATAACACTGAAGTAAGGGAACCTTTGCAGCACAACACAGAAAGGGCAGTGTTGTGGGCCCTTGGTCCCCACCAGGTACCCATTGGCACAAGATAACAACTGCAACATTGCACTAATATATCCAGGGCCTCAAAGAAATAAATCTTGCTATTTAAACTCAGATCAGTCAGAGTCACTGTAGACTGGAAGACGTATCAGTAAGGCACTGGCTGCTACTAAGATATGTTCCTGGTAAATGAGCGGCTCATCTCCGATTAGCATGAATGTATGGCCAAACCTTTGTTAAAAAAAAAAATCCATTTTTCTTAGCTGGTTGATAAGAAAGCTGGTATTTTCAGTTCAAGACAAAGCCATGACTCAGAAGCCATGAATCAAATGACTAACCACAAGAGATAAATTGGGTATGATCTTCCCTAGCTCAGCCATGCCAAAGAACTTCTTAGCTTAATAACACTGGTTGACACTGGCACAATCCCAGTGGTTCCCAGCGTTTCCTTATTAATGTGAATGTTTTCGACTCAGCACTTCCACGGTTTCATAAACATCGAAGGCTGACATCATTTAAACTGTAAAAAGCATTTATAAGCATTAAAGCTCAATAGCAAAGCTAACCTGAGGCTTGAGTTAAACCCTGATTTATGCACTGAAGGTTTCAACTAACCAGGCTATGGGATGCCTTCAGCATAAAACTGAGTTTCTCATTTGCTCCTTTCTCTGTAATAGAACAAGTTAAATCCCTGGAACCAAATCCTCAACTTCTAGGTATGATTTGTTCAGTTTGGGTCCAGTTGCAGTCATTCTGTCACAGATGTAGTATAATTCACTTACTGTTCTGAAGGTATGAGGAGACACTTAGAATAAGGGCAGCTTTCACAAAAGAAATCTTCCAGGTCACTGCTAACATAAGTATGACTCCAAGCAACTACCAGTTCTTTGTATTTTGGAACACAAGATAGAACTAGACAAGACCGATTTCATGGTAACATCATCCCTGTCAAAAAAGATCATGCACAGCACACACTATGCCCAGAGCATTAAGCCAGCATGTGCTTAAAAGCAACGCCATATTTATCCTTTCCCCTGCAATAGCTGCAATGGGAAAATAGTCCCTGCAATAGCTGCAATGGGAAAATAGTCCCTACTCCATGCTTCTGTGTTACAGTGAGCTTTGGTGTCTGGAAATCTATATATCAAGCCCAAACTGAAAACTGTACCTAGTACTTCTGATGAGCAAAAATGGTTCTGTGGTTCAGAAATCCTAGCTTAGAGCTTTTCCTTATGAATACAGGATCTTGAATGAAGCTTCAAAAAGTCCATTTAACCAAAATTGCCAAGTCTGACTCCATAATTTTGTTACTACATCCCTTGTGGTCAGTGGTTCTATGTCAGGGTGAAGGCTAGACACAAGCAGTGTCCCCCAGGGGTCGGTATTGGGACCAGTGCTCTTCAACATCTTCATCAATGACACAGATGATGGCACTGAATGCACCCTTAGCAAGTTTGCTGATGACATCAAGCTGAGCGGTGCAGTTGAAACATTGGAAGGACAGGAAGACATCCTGAGGGACCTGGACAGGCTGGAGAAGTGGGCCCATGTGAACTTAATGAGATTCAACTAAGCCAAGTGCAAGGTGTTGCACTTGTGTCAGGGCAATCCCAGATATTTATACAGGTTGGGTGAAGAACCCCTTAAGAGCAGCCCTGTGGAGAAGGACTTGGGGGTCCTGGTGGGCAAAAAGCTGGACATTAACCAGCAGTGTGTGCCTGCAGCCCAGAAGGCCAACTGTGTTCTGGGCTGCATTAAAAGAGGAGTGGCCAGAAGGGAAAGGGAGGGGATTGTCCACCTCTACTCAGCTCTTGTGAGGCCCCACTTGGAGTACTGCGTCCAGACCTGGGCCCCCCTGCACGAGAAAGATTTGGAGATCTTAGAATGAGTTCAGAGGAGGACAACTAAGATGATCAGAGGGCTGGAGCACCTCTCTTATGAGGAAAGGTTGAGGGAACTGGGCTTGTTTAGCTTGGAGAAGAGAAGGCTCCAGGGAGACCTCATTGTGGCCTTCCAGTACTTAAAGGGAGCATATGAACAGGAAGGGGAACGGCTGTTTACAAGGTTGGATAGTGATGGGACAAGGGGGAATGGTTTTAAACTGAGACAGGAGAGGTTTAGGTTAAATATTAGGAGGAGGTTTTTCACACAGAGGGTGGTGACACACTGGAACAGGTTGCCCAAGGAGACTGTGGATGCCCCATCCCTGGAGGCATTCAAGGCCAGGCTGGATGTGGCTCTGGGCAGCCTGGTCTGGTGGTTGGCGACCCTGCACATAGCAGGGGGGTTGAAACTCAATGATCATTGTGGTCCTTTTCAACCCAGGCCATTCTATGATTCTATAATTCTATGACATAAATATTTTAAAAAGTGTTCAGAAGCCATGCACTGAGAACTCAGTATAAAGAGATTGGTGTAAGTTAACAGAGTAGAATAAGAATAAGCAAAAGCAAAAATATGTTTGGGGATAGTATGGAGGCTCTGAGGAAGAAATAAAGAAAAAAAAGTGAAGACAAAATCAGATTGGATAGAGCTGATGCAGGCATTTGCTGATGAGCACATCTGTACAGTGACAAACACAATGACAGACTTTCCAGCATATCACTTTCATTCTTTGCTACAGGCAAAGTAGAACAGTTCTCTCATAACAAAAAGCCTTTGCTTTTATTTTCAAAATTCAAAGAGTGAAAGGAGCAGGCCTGCAGCCTTTATGGTAGTAGTGTAAAACCTGAAAGAGTGACCTGTGCTGAGAAGTCCCAAAAGTCAGTCAAAATATTATGCTGGGAGGTTTCAATCACTTTGAGAATCCCACAACAGATGCTATTTCAAGTTTCTGGCAGTAGGCTGCAGTTCTCCACTGTGCTAGTCCAGCTTTACTGAATTAAGAGCTGTAACCCTGATGTTAAAATGCTCTGCTATTTGTCCCACCTCCCCAGCACAGTACATGCTGTGAAGTCAGTGCTATATCTTAGGGCTGACCTAGCATATGCAGTGGAACAAAGCTGTGAATCCCTTGTCTTGACACATGCTTTAACACCAATTGCCAGAGAAAAGGCCTTGGTACCTTTAGACTGTTTCTTACTTGATCTGCTCTTCATCGAGTGAGCTGGCACCAGGCAGGGAAGATGGAAATGGAATGGGAGAAGTGGACAATGCTGAGAAAATCAGAGCCATGCTTTCACAGCATGCCTGAAGGGGACAAATGAAAGAGTATACCTCAACAAGCAACAAGTCCAAAAAGTCTTGATCTATTATATAGGAGAGCCTGTTGACTAATGTAAAAGGAATGCACAATCAGGTTTTGTCAGGTTCAACTCCATCAATCTTTCTGCTGTACGTTTCTGTCTCTCAGATGTGATGTGAAGGGCTGGCCACAAAACAAGAATTTTATTTCACAATTCAGAAGGAAAAAAAAAAAAATTGGGGGGGAAGGGGCTACTTTTCAAATCTGTTTTCATTATGCACCAGAACAAAGCCATCATGCTTCCAAAACCTTCACACATAAGAGCCAGAGAGGAAAAAGAAGAGGAAGCCAAACAGCAAATAGGTCAGCACCTGGGTTTTCCCCTCCAAAGGAGAAGGCCCAGCTCCCAAGCGCTATCAAGCAGAGGAGGGACACCAATGTGAACAGCCCTGCCAGAAGGCCGTGGGCAGCCAGGTTTTCTCCCCACGCACACTCCTCTCATTAACTCTCTCTCACCCTCTGCCCCCATCTCCTTGGAGCCTCTCCACTCCACATAAATAATTACATATGAACTGAGCTAGCGAGAATGAGAGTATGCAGTGCAGTGGCTAGGAAGTTCCCTGGAGATAAAAGGGAGCTGCAGATTCAAGTTCTTGCTCCATCTCATCCGAAGCTGATTTCAATTAAGCATTCATTGGACAAAAGAGAAACGGCCCGTATACTTCGGTGGTCAGGGAACCACTCCAAATCAGAGTGAGGACACGAACCTGGGGACACACTTCCCTGGGAAGCCTTCTAACCCCTGGCAGATCAATCAGCTCTCACACGTGAAACATGAGTGGGAGGAAGGTTGGAGCACTCAGCCTGGCCTAGGGGATATGCCTCTTTGGGGGGCTTTTCTCAGAAAGGAAACCCATTGGAAGGCAGGAGTCTAGACGGTGTGCCAGAGTCATCAAGTGAACCGATGGATAAGCACGTCCCCTCCTCTCAGCCGCATCATGCAGGCCCCCACACAGGCTCTCTCCCACCAGAATTTAAGTAAGCTGAGAAGTTGACATAGGCGTCTCCAAGATAGGACTCATTTTCTTCTTTCCCACAGTTCCCCCACCAACCTATGAAGGTTTCTGCTGATCCTATAGTTGAAACAGACATATTCTCTCAACAAGTTCCAGAGAAGCATCATTTCCAGGTGAAAAAGTTGGTCTTGGTATATCCTGGATTGCATAGGATGGATCCAATACTGGTAAAGAACAGAAAAATTATCAATCATAACATGAGAAATGGAGAATTACTTGACAAATGTTTCTCTTTCTGATTCAGAAGGAAAGACTATATATTCAGACCCTAACTTGATACTTGCTGTTCCACTGGCAATTAGGGATGATGTTAAACAGAAGTCATTAATAACATTTGTAAACTCACAGGACTTGATTACAGTCCTGGTGAGGATTGCCAGCTTGGCTGACAGAAGTAGCTGAAAAAGGGAAAAATATTTAGGCCTTTTAAGGTGTTTAACTCACTCCCACATAACGATCCATTAGCTTTAAATGGCTTAAAAGCTGGTTAACAAATGGATCTCTAAAAGTAATTTTAGCAGAATAGCTATCATTCAAGGAACTGGAATTTAGGAGAGCTCTATTCTTGGTGCCTGCCACAGCTACCAGTTTTGTCTGAGCCAACAGTTCAAGCAAAAACAAAACAAAACAAAACAAAAGGTAGAAACAAAGCCAAAACCACTGCAGGAGAAGTTTTTAAACACAAAGGGGATATAGGGTGATAAAAGTGATGTGGGGAACAAGTCTGTTACAAGGATTAATTCCCCATCAACTGTATTACTTGCATTTTCAGAACAAAGAGCAAGCTCATACATCTTGCAACAAAAGCTTTATGTCACTCTTTTAGCAATGAACCAGGCAACTCACATGTAATTAACTTTGAAACAACTTCGTGCTCACATTAGATAATCAGTTGAACGTGACTCTCCAGAGCAATTCCAGTCTTTAGATAAATAAGCAAGGGAGTTTGAAAGAGTAAGTATATAGCTCTAGTGAGAATATTGCTGAAATAACACATGTAGTTCTGGCATCCAAACTTTACGAAGTGTATTCAGAATTTGGAAAGCGTTCAGAAAAGAGCTACAGGAATGACCTGTGGTCTGGAAATCAGACTGAGACTAAAGAAGTTTAATCTGATTTATCCCAGAGAAGTCTAAGAGGTAATATGATCACAGCTCACAGATACTTGGATGGTAGAGTAACTAGTGTAACCATAAGAAAGAGATTTTTAACTGTAGGTGTCATATATAGCGTAAAAAGCATAATGAAATCCACTAGGTTGAAACCAAAGCTGGACAGACTCCAAGCAGAAACAGGGCATGCATTTTCTTTAAACTGTGAAGGGTATAATAATTGAACATGATGAACCAATACTCTACCCAACAAAGTCTTTAAGGAGATCTGTTCATTAACATGGACAGAAAAAAAATCATGAGTTGTTGCAATTAAGTTTGCTGATATTTTATAGACTTATAGGAACATTAAGGTTGGAAAAGACCACTAAAATCAACTATTCAAACCAGCAGCCCACCTCCACCATGCCCATGACCACGTCCTCAGTGCCACATCCACACGGCTCTTCAACACCCCCAGGGACAGTGACTCCAGCACCTACTTGGGCACCCTGTTCCAATTCCTCCACAGGTCAGACCTCCGGAGGTCGGACTGATAGCCATAACCTATCATAGATTTAAAAAATTTTAAAATCTCTGAATGTGTGGGTAGAATTGGTTCATTGTTCTTTTCCTAATGGAACACAAGAATTGATTTCACTTCATGATTTCCTAAGACAATATGAACTGTTTGGGAACACAGTTATGTACAGAGAACCCTGTTAAATATCCACTGCTGAGAATAACTGTTAAGGAGTTTCAACTCTACTACTGCAACATAAATAAGGGTTTCTGCCACATGCTGCAGAAAAACATTGCTTATCTTCCTGTAACAACATGAAGGTATGGCTCCAGAATACTCATTCCAGAGAGAACGATACTGGTCCTGAGTGTCTGCTCCTGTTAATAAGCTTTATGTTATTCTGTCAACCAAAAGAAGGCTACAGAAAATAGCAGAGGAAAAAAGCATGCACTTAATAAACAGCAATATTTCTAGCTATTGCTATATTCCTTCACACTGTAACAGAGCATTTTGTAATGCAATCACATAAATGAATCAGCTGACATTCAAGAAAACTCATCCCGCTGCTCACTCTTCATCTCATAGGCCATGCAGAAACTATCTGTCACCCTTATGCGATTGCTACAACTTCACGGTAAGAGAAGACCACATTTTCTGTAGGAGATGGCTATATCCTTTAAGACTGTGCAGGACAAATTTACCTTGTTTTCATAAAATCAGTAACATGAGAAAATGTACCTGGGTGTGGGTTTCAGTAGGAATTCTTCTACAGTTCAGTAGTACTCAGTTCATAAACACTTCAACAAATCTCAAGTGATTAATGATTAAATCAGACTAAAATCTTGAAGTTGTGCACAAGCATTCTCTTTTTGTTTTGGGGTCCACTGACTCCAAAATTCCTGAAAAGCATCTTTTGAAGGATAGTGGAAAATTCACATGAAACTGTACCAGAGTAAAAGCCTTGAGGTTTTTTGGGAAGTTTTATCTGAAACCTTGCTGCAGAAAGCTCACAGGAAAACACAGAATGCTGGGATTAATTTGACATTACTGAATGGAGAAAAACAAAGCACATTGCCAGTGTCCTCAGAATTGCACCTAATTTCAGTAAATAGATACTAATTTATACCTTAGGTATCATGGCATGTAATCTTAAAACAGTGACAGTGGTTTAGACAAGGCACTGCCTGGGACAGCCATGAGTTGGTCGCAGGTACTGTTGGAAGAGAGAAGTTCCAGTGCAGGGGTTGTTGCAGCAAGCTCTTCAGGTGGCAGCCACAAATACTGTGTGAAAGAAAGTTTCTCCTATGACTCTCCTCCCTATGAACTAGTATCCAAAGCAGAAACAAAGCTGTCAGTGGTCTAATCCACATTATACAATAACAAAAACCCTTGATCCCATTAGTCAAAGCCCTGAGCCCACAACAGATGCCATGTTGGCATTTCAATTCTCAAATCTGGACTGGTGCTTGGACAGGACACTTGAAAATCTTATATTTAGTGCTACTGTGGCAAGCAGCAAAGAATCATCTGCCAGGGATCACTGTGCTCTGACAGCAAAGGTACCACTTACTCCTTACATAAGTCTTTCATTCCTTCATATCTAGAACAGGGAAAATCATATACACATATCTCACATCACAGCGTACAATAGGCACTGCTAAATACTGGCAGTTAATAGACACAATTCCATGTAAATTTCTGCCTTTATACATCATAGAGAGCATGTCTGCCTTCATATGACACTGAATAGAGTTCCACAATATCTGAGAAGCAGCACAAGTTAAGAAGAGTCTGCTCTATCATTTGCATTCTGAGCTTACAGAAATCTTGAATTGCTATTGTATCCTTATTATTGCTATTTATTGTATTGCACTGTGGTAGTCTCAAATGGGGAGTAGCACTTCAGCACACTTGGCACTGTATAGTACCATACTCTTCTTAATACCTAAATTATGTGATCCTCCTCTGCCCTCTCTGCCTCTCAGTAATGTCCCAGCTTAGCACCTGCAAAGGGCATGTTTCAGACTTTTCTACGAAACCTTGAAATACAAAATCTTCCTTTTTGAGACGTGACAATGTGAAAGTTGGAGATGACAAAAAAATCCAATAGCAATGCAATCTGGTCGATATTTTTGCTGCCCAGAAGGGCAATGCAGGGCCTCCAGGTTACAGAGGATATGCCATACCACCCTCCTCAGCAGTGGGGTCAGGCAGCTGCGTCTGGTGGAAGCGATTTTCCACCGGCTGGGAAGCACACCTTCCAGCACAGCCTGTTTGCAGATGCAGTGCTGCATGCAGCACAGCACCATGGCTTCCCTCCAGCTCGGGGCTGCCTGCAGCAGGACGGAGGCCTGCACTGCAGACGGAAGCAGGAGATGGGGTCTGAGAGCACGAGTCTTGCCCCGACAGCAATTGACTAGACAGGTCTAGTTACAAGCAGCTGAAGATCTGACCTACAACACACAAATCCAGCATGAACAATATAAAAATGGAAAGCATCCTGTGCTAGGGGAACATCTGTTTAGGTGGTGAAAACCCCTTGGAGTGCATCATTCTGGGTGAATCAGCACTGCTGAGACGGCTGTTCAGCTGCCCGAGTGGCTGATTTCATTTTTTCCCAGCTTAGCTGTGTGCCATCGCTGAGATTTATTAGCCGCAGCACTGCACAATTCCGGGAGGTGCGGTTATCAGGAAGTACTTGGCTCCCCAGCACTGTTACCAGGCTTCGCACAACATAAATTACAAGGGGAGCTCTGACTCACAGATAAGCAGACCCTCTGTTACGCCTTGCACTTCTGAAATCATCATTCCTAACTGGCTTTCACTGTTGGTTCTGAAAGTACAAAACAAGACCAAAACTCTTCATTGATGTAAATGAGCATCACTCCGTCAAAGGCAGTGCAATGCAATGCTTGCAAAGCATCTGGCCCAATTTCAAAACTCTCTGAACTAGATGTTTGGTGTTAAGAATTTGTAGGCCTGTTATTCCTCATAATTAAGCCGACAGACTTAGTTGGGTTTGTCTTCTCACTACGCTTCTGTAATCTCTGTAGATGGGCAGAACAAATCTTGTTCTTTTGATGTGTCCTTTGATGAATCAGGATTCTGTCTGCTTGACACAAGATGAGTACTGAGAGCTTTATCATCCTCTCAGTGGTGAACTAATACAATATGATGTTCTTAATCATGAAATCAAGTCTGGATAAAAGAAAAACCTGAGAAGCCTTGTGACAAGCTCTGGAGGTCCTTATTTCTTCTGCAGCCCTTCTGTAGCTATGCCATCCCAGTGCTGCCCAGTCAAAAATCACAGCCCTCCTTTCTGTTCTGCCTAGGCAAACTAGTGGTTCCCAGACAGATTTACCTTCTACCAGTCAAGCAATGTGCCAGGCCCATGCATAGGTCAGCTGAACAGTATTGCTTTTTTATGCATACTAGGAAGTTACCAGCAAATGAAAACAAAAATGTGCATATAGCAAAATACATCATCAGAAAACTTTAGCATCGGGGTACAATTTGAAGCACATGCAGACTTCAGGATATCCTCTTCAACTAAAAATATCAGTTTTCATTTTATTTCTGGGGGAAAAAACGTAAAGCACTTTCCTATGTAGTAGACACTTCAGAGGTACTGAAATATTACAGAAACTCCAGTTCTCTGTCAAAGTTGAAATTTATGAAGAAAAATGTTGATAGTCTCCACCTGGGTAAATCTATAAAAAAAAAATCTGTGCCGTTGCTTTCTTACATATACCTAAGCAGTAGCCATTTTATGAGCATGGATATAGAACTAAGATATAAGCCAGAATTTAAGGAAGGCATGAAAGTATTAATCTAGTCTAGCTCTGAATTTTGTCACAAACCTCACAGCCTTGACAGAGACAAATGCCTACCAAATTTCAAAGAATGTTTTTCTCCTTCTATCCTAACCTCTAGCTACAACCTTGGCTTTGCTTGAAGAAGACTACAAGATCAGATTCTACCTCTTTAAGCAACAGATTCTTGTTAGTCACCCATTGGTCAGTGACCCAGGACACAGGAGAAATGTGCAGCTCTTGAAAAGACAAGTCTTAATTTCTTAACGCAACAAATAGTGGTATGCAACACCCCATCTACTTGATTATTTGCCCCAGCACACAGAATAAACTGGTGCCCAAGTAAAATCTGTAAATACAGGCAAGTACAGCTTGAATAATTTTTTAAATCAGAACTGTAATTTTGCTGACAGTATTTTATAAATGTCTTTTTGCTCTTTGAAATTAGAGTCTGGCTCCTCATTATGCTTAATGAAACAGTGGTTAAAGCACTCAGCTGAGAGTCCTGTTTTCATACCCTTTACTTGGTCTTAACCACCCAGCTGAGTATCAAGTGTTCTGTTACAAACACCCTATGAATCCAGCGTAAGCAGTTTGGTTGGAAAATACAGATATTTGGAAACATGTGCTGCTTTTATAGTCTTGTCACTGGGATAGACCAAAAACCCAAGACCTAAATGTATCCAAATCCTCCAAGAAAAGACAGAAAAGGGAACAGCCAGAGGATGACTGAGGAATCAGTAAACAAAAGAAGACTTGTTTCCTCCACATGCTGCAGAAGCATTACTTGGCACAAAACAGTATGCTTGAGCTGCTGATGTATGATGGTATGTCTTGTGGCAGAAACACCAGCCACATTTAAAGACAGACTCTTCTGTCCCCACCCATTCTCTCCTAAGCTTGGAGGGAGCCATAAATTGAGTGACATAAGTTGAGTGACAAATGTGCATCATTCAGCTGACCTTAATCTTGTCCTCATACAAGCAGAGCTCGGTTCCTGTAAGTTTTATCTGAGTTAGTGTTGAACAATTGCTAAGTAGAAATGGAACAAAAATGTCAGGTTGTCAACTCATAACAATAAGTTGCTGAGCTTTGGCATACAATAAAATTCAAATTAATGGAAAATGATTAAAAGCCCACAGGATAGTCATCTGTCAAACTGACACACACTGCTGCTGTAAGTATAGTTTACCTAATCTGTACTGCCTAATGCTGCTTGAGTAATGTGGCTACTCAGCCTAAGGGACAGATTTCCAGGTCTTCATATCACCTCCCTCCTAGCACTTTGTTCCACTGTTCCTGACAGCAACATGTTGAAGATGAATTGCATTGCTTGCATTACTACCTTTCGGTCAACATCTTAAGCACAGAAATGGAATGAAAGTAACCACAGCGCTTGCTTTCATTTCATTGCAGGGATCTTATCTTCTGGAGTTCTGCGTTACAGATCAGCATGGTAAGGCAGGACGTAACAAATAACTCTTACAACAGTGTGAATGTGCTATTCTCATACCATTAGGCTGTCACATTTTTATGCCATATTTCCAAAATGAAACTGGATTGGTTGCAGATCACAACCAATGGAAGATATTTGCTATTAATCACTCTGGGGAGAAAAAAAAATCACTCTCAGAACCATGCATTTTCAAAGGTAATTTTCAAACTAAACTTTATTAAATTTTGTGTTTGAATACTTCTCCATTTGGTAAAGACCTTTTATCCATTAACACTGAAAAAGAGCCTTCGTGGGATTCATTCCAAATCAAATTTAGGAGAGAAGAAGGGATAGTGTGTTCACAGACACATATGTGCAATTAAACGAGTACATGCTTTCATAACAAAGAGCCAACTCAATTACCTCCCAAGTATAAAGCTTACACAGAGGCAGATGTGATCTTTATTCCAGAAGGTTTACCGAGCAAACATGAGAGAAAGAATGTGGAAGAAATTTATGTGAAAGCAAATACTTCTTACCTTATAAAATCCCCATTGGCTGATTACAAAAATCTCTTGGAAATGCCAATTAGTCAGGTGTCTCTTTGTCCTTTTTAATTCTCCTACCTTTATTAAATCAATATTTCAGACAATTTAATGGCTCCCCAAAGTCTAGGCTGAACAGAAAAGCAAGAGAAGGTAGAATGAAAGACTGTGCTCAGTTTTGTGCTGTGATCTAACTGTGGATGAGGAGAGAAAGAATAATTTGGCTTGATTAAATAACTAAATATACAGTGCCTTGAAAGGAAAATTGGCCTTCACTCAGAGAGAACTCTCAAGGCAGTCCCTGACTAAAGCCCGTTACTGCCGTGGGTTGCAAAGTTGTTGCAAATTCTCTTCAGAAGCATTTCTTTCTGTCTGCCTGCTTACTGGGCTTTTATCTCCTCTCTGATACCGCTCTGTGAAGAGAAACCTTAAAGCTGACTCAGGACCCTCAATGCACTCAAAACTCTCTCCACCCTCACAGGCAAAGCAAGACTCTGGTGCCCACATATTTATGTTTCTCTAAGCCCTTTCCAACAGGTGCATAAAATCTGATCATGGCAAGGAATGGAGAGCAGTCATTACAGACCTTTGTCAGGTTCAGAGGTACAGCAGAATTTGGCTACAAGAGAATATCATGGCATAAGGAGAATTCAATGAATGCAGCAAAACTGCTCTGACTGAGGAGAGAAAAATGAGGAGTATCAATCTTTTCCACAGGAAAATTTGGAAGGACAAGCTGAGATTAATTGATACATCTCCATTCACCATGAAATAGATGCTACTGGTTCACAACAGTGGAGATCTGGCTGAGGATGTATATTATAAGCCACTTCTCTCTTTTAAAATGATGGTGGTGGGTCCAGCTAAGAACTGAATTATTTGCTGAATGTGCTATGCTCATCTCACATGAGTAGATAGGACTTCAGAGCACCGAATCCCCCCAAAAAAGCACTTAAGTTTGGTATCTAAATTAATTTCAAACCTAATTATCCTAAACCCTTGCTTCCCATCCCCTCGAGACTGCTTACATTCTTGCTCAGAAATCAGAGTTTCCCCAGCTTAAGGATCAGACTTTTAAGGAACATCATTAAAAAAATAAAAGGGTAAATATGCAAAAATAAGCCCATGCATTTCTAGGAACTATATTAGATTTAACTGCTTCTCAGTGATATCCCATATGCCTCAGAGTAACGATATGAAAATGTTCAGAGGACCCAAGAAGAACAAGAAGTGGGAGTACGCTAATTAGTGAATTTTTATCTTAACACTCGCTATTAGCTAAAAGCAGAGAGGGAAAGCAGAGGCAGTACTGCAGGAAAAGGGCAGAAAATGGGACAGAAAGAAGCCATAAATACAGAAGACCTTCCCTTTGATTTTGGAGATCAGCCAGTCGCTGAGCCAGAGCACACACAGGGACAAAGAAAGTGGGAAGATACCAAGCTAGGACAGGAGGAGGAATTGTGCCTCTGCACATTTCTTTGCCTGAACAACTTGAGAGATGGCACCGCAAGACACAAGAATTGGAGTAGGGCTGTAGCTAAAAAAAAAAAAAAAAAAGGAGAATCTTTCCTATTTTCAGAATGTTATTCTCATGATATTCCTGTAGTGCAAAATAAATGGTGTCACCTTCAGTCTGACAACAAATAAAATAAGATCCAAAGTGATCAAAGCAGTGTTTTGAAAGACTTAACTCTGCAATTCATAGTAAAAATCATCAAGTTTTCAAGGAAGTTTTTGTGTAGAGCTTTTACTGTGTTGGTACGTTTGCCCACTGGAAAGAACACTCATAAGAAGCATTCAGCAAGAATTAATTTCCAACTGATCTAAACCAGCTCTTCCTTCTCACCAGACGCTTCACTTTCACAATGAAGTGCTTGAGGAAATCAAAGCCTTTAATAGGTTGACTACAAGGATTCACTCAGCAATGATCTGGACAGCTAAATTCTTTCTTAAATTTCTGAAATGAAAAATAAGCACTGAAAATTAAGTTAAAAAATACCAGTGTTTCATCTAGAAAACGATAACATGAATATAATTCTTTCAATGAGTAGAAATTTTTTTCAAGGATCTACTCACCTACTGAAACAGAGTACTTTGTAATGCAAAATCCATTTTTTCACTATAAACATTTAAAAAATTGGGAATTCCTACTATCTTTGAGCAAGCAATTATGTTTTTTACAGAAGGCAATGCCATTTTCATCTCTACAGCTTTACTCTGACTTGCAAGTTCTCTGTAAAGCTGTGTAGCGAATGGACTGGACTAACAGCTTTCAGTGTACGTGGATGGATTTAGTTTAGTACAATTCCATAATGTCTTGCAATTGATTTGGTCTGCACTTTTTTAATATTCTGAATGCTGATCACATGGGCTGAACAAAGTAATATAAACGTCTTCTGCCACTGAAAATGAATTAAATTTTTTTTTTATTCCTCATTTTATTCCTCATTTGGCAAGACCAACTAATATTCACATGGAAGAACAACAGTTTCTCTTCTCTATTATTATTGGCTATCAGAACTTTAATGTGTGTGGCATAACAAAAAATGATAGCAATGTCAGTGCTTAGAGAGTTTCAGCTGCCAAAATAAATCTGTACACCTGCACAATTCTAAGACAGAGAGGCTCCACACCTTGAGGGGATCCATCTCCACTGCAGAGTTTCCTGGATCTGGGCCATTGCTCATATTATACCCATGGACTGAAAATTCCTGAACTCCTCTGCTTTGACTTCTACATATTACAGCAGGGCATGAGTCATTTTACCTCCTACCTAATGTGTCATTTCCCATCGTCTATTGAGTATGCACAACCAGAAGAAGAAGAAGAAGCAGCATAACCAGAGATATTTCTTATCTCACAAGTCTGTTTATTTTGAGCTGATCAGTCGTACTGACATCTGCTTGGCCCTAATGCTGGTTAATAACCCATTTGGGTAAATCTGTTCTGTGCAGGACCATGCTTTATTGTAATGCTGAAGACTGACAAATATATCTTGAAGTTATGATTTAGAATAAGCCTATCTAGAAACTCCAGTAATTTTCCTACAAACATTGCCCGTGAACAAGCATATGAAGTTCCAGCATGAAGACTAACTTTATCCCCAGGGTCAGAGTTGGACAGCAGGCACATCTCCAAGTAGGAAAACAACACAACCTCCTCCATCCCCAAGATCTTCCTCCAAATTGGTACTGCTGCTTTAAAAAAAAAAAAAAAAAAAAAAAAAAAAAAAAAAAAAAAAAGTCCACCCTTCCACCCTTTGATGTGAACACTTGAATATGCTGAGGTTATTTAATTATTCAGTTTCTTGTCTCCTGGTAATTCTATATCCCTGCTACAACATTGATTCATATTTGTGAAGGCGAGAGCAGACCAGATGGATCATCTGGCTTGTCTTCTTGCATAACTCACACCACAGAATTTCACCCTCTGATCTCTGAATCAAGCCTTGTACCTTGTGGGAGATCCAGGGTATCTTGATTTTGTCTCCGAATGCTGGAGAATTTACCACATCCTCAGTTAGCTATTCCAGACATTTGTTGCCTTCAGAGTTAAGACATTTAAATTTCATTTCCAATTCAGATTTTTCTGGATTTATCACTTTCCAAGACTTACATCCTGCTGTGCTCAAGGCACAACAAGAGCCTTCAGTATCCCATCCTTTACCACATGCAGAGACTTCATGCCAAGATCCAGGAGGCCTCTCAATCTCCTGCTCAGATAAACCCATCACCTGGAGTTCCTTGCATCTCCAGCTGTCAGGAGTGGGTTTAACAACTAATTGACTCTGTTAATTCCTCCCTGATATCTCTGTAGGTCCTCAGCATTTGTGCTGAGACCAATAAAAGAGGCAACAGGACTGAGTAGCATGGGACATCTGCTCCTGAGCAGACACAGCCCAGACTCCTCCAGCCCCACTGAGACCTCATGCTTACTCACCACTTGACAGCACTTTGTCACCACTTCCCAGGACATGCTACTTCCTCACCTGGTACACAGTTTGCAATGTTTATTCCTTATCTGCCTAATCTCTAACTCTTCTGGCCTTCCTCAACAATGCTGGCTATACCTCTCCAGGTTTGCCTCTGGCTATTTATTTCCACAGGAAATACCACATCATCTGGAAACTTTGGATTTTCCTTCTTACAACATAAAGCTTATGGTAATTAATTCTTTTCTTTTCTCAATTTATATCCTTGAGAGGCTGCAAAAGGTGGCCCAAAGAGAGACATCTTGAGAATCATGTAGTAACTGTCTCTACACACTTCCACAGCTGTTTGGATGTGACTATTACAGTGTGTTTCTGTGCAGAGACATACAAAGGAATGTATGAAAACTGCAGGATTTAAACAGTTCAGCACAACTGTTTGTATCCACAGCTAGATATTTACTTTCCTTTTGTCCTGCAGTGCAGCATAATCTGAATTTGTAGCAGGCTACTATGAATGCACAGATGAGCATGAAAAGCAGAAGCACTAAAGTCTGTTTTTCTGCTGTCTTGCCTGAGGACCTGTCATAATCCCACAGAATGCCACAAGGATTCAGTCCATCCCGCAGACCCTTCTAGCCGAGGCTCTGGCAGAGGCTCTTTCTCCAAGCCTACTTTCCAGAAACTCCCAAGATCTTAGCAATGCTGAGATCTTTCTCACTCAACTAATTTGGCTGAAATTAGCCAACCACTTCAAAAGCTCCTGAGGGAAGAGGAATGACTTGCAGGCAGGCGGGCAGACAGACAGACAGACACTTAGGCAGATGGACAGTCACAGGCTGAAAAGGGGGAAGATAAATCATTTGTGTTGTGGGAATTTACTCCCAGTGTCCTCACTGATCTTTTTCTCTTCTGCTTTACAGTATCTGTTTCTCAGTCATGGGCTGCTCACCCTTGATATACACTGGGACTAATTTTACCAGCACTTGGAGCCTCCTGGAAGTCATTTCTCTGAGATTTCTATCTTACCCCTGTTCCTGGTAAATTCGTATTACAGTAGCCACTAAGAAAACCTATAAAAAGTGACTACTGCTTCTTCTCAGGATTCATCTGTTGCTCTCAGCAAATCCCAGGAAAGTACTGACAGCCTTAATTTGCTCTGAAAGGCCACTGAAATCTGCTTGTTTGAAGCATCCCGTGTCCTGCAAGCCTGCAAAACCAGGAAACATCCTGAGGAGCCTTTTTCCAGACCCTCTAAGCTACACATGCCCCCAAAGACAAAGAAGAGAAACAAAATCAGAGCAGGATGCCTCAAGGTGCCAGGGCAGCCATCTTAGCTAGTGGACTGCAGGCAGGCACGGGGTTCCCATGTTTCCCTTTCAGAGTAGGACAGGTGCTCTGTCAGCTCCAGGGTAGCAAGGGAAGGCTCTGCAGCAGGAAGCAGAGAAACAACAAGCTATTAGGTGCCAGGTGAGCTGTGTAGGGAGTGTTAGTGCAGTCAAAATACCATGAGCACAAACCAGACCATACACTGAGGTATCGCACAAGGCCTCTTCTATCAGCCCAGGGTGAATTCGCTGCTCCCATGGGAAAAATTAAAGTGTCCAGGGCAGCAGACAGTCTGTTTGCAAGCTACAGAAATAGTGAGTGGTTGATGTCTAGACTCGGGAAAGGAAATTCCTGTTCGTGTTTAGTAGAACAACACACGTACACATACAAATAAAAAAACAGGAAGGCGCATGCTGCTGTAGTCTTTGATAGCAGCCCAAGGGAAACGTAACTGAGAAGAAGCAGCAAACTCAGACACCACCATCAGGCTTGTGAAGAAGCTGAGTGCTTTGAGAAATAAGCCTCAGCGAAAGCAAGTCCAGCACATCAGTACAAAACTGACTCCAAAATTAATGCAAGGGACAAGGCCTTAGGAGAGACCCAGTTAATTCAAACAGTTTGAGACCTCTCAGTGACAGACTAGGAAGATGCAAGTTATCAGCGTCCTGTCAGCTGAGAGAGATGCGTATTTGGTGCCTTTAAGGCTCCTATCTTTTGGCTTGAGTGTCCATCTGTGCTCAGATACATTAATCTCCCTTTGAGTAGGGAATGGGTTGATATGTGCGCACTTACAAGACCCTACAAAGATCCTCACCCAGACACATTTATCACATTATAAAAGACCTGTAGAAGTGCCAGTTTTAGTGAGTACTATGTAATGTGGTTCCAACCACAAAGACTTTATTTTTCCACCGTGATGAGGACCAGAATCTCTTATATTCTAAATAAATAAATAAGTAACAAAGAGAAGGGTCAAGGGCTGCAAATCATACCGACCCATTTCTTTAATTAATAGTACTAGAAGCTTTTATTTTCCTTCTTTTTTTCTTTTTTTTTTTTTTCTTTCCTCTCCCTCCCTAACATATTTGCTACTAGACTGGAGGGCACCCTGATCCACTTAGCAAAGACCAGAACAGATTCACAAAGTCTTGCCAGGCCTCAGACATTATGTGATCTGAATGCAATTTCTCCACCCAGTCAACAAACACTCTATTTTTATTATTTTCATAAGAAGCTAGTAGGGAGGGAGTGAAGAAGGAAGAAGGGAGGGGAGGAAATGCCCTTTGACCAAGCAGAATGCCAGAGCTCAGTGAATTGTTACTAGCACAATATGTTAAAACTAAAGCTGAACCGTGTCTTTTCATTTCACAGCAAACCTTGCCTTAGGACTGGAAAACAAAATTTCTATTCCACTGGGCTGGCATAATAGTATTAGACAACTTAAGGCAGGAAATGAAGAAGAAATTACCAGTGAGATGTCGGGGGAATGTAGAGAAAAGCCTCATTCTTTAACAAAAAAAGAAAGCTGGGACAATAACTCTGCCCCTGCACATCACTAGCCTTTCTCCTTGTACATTCAACCCACAGCTAGCTCTCACTGCTGGCCAGCCCCCTCTGGCAGCCCCATCCCATGGATAAGTTCCTTGATAACTCAGGGGAAGGCAATTGTGAGTATGAGAGTGCTGTATGGTGCCCACTGGAACCCTGGTTGCACAGAAAGGCCACCACTGCCAGGTTGCCATCAAGGCAGTGCCTGCAGCTTTTGGGCAAAATGGGGAGGGTTTGAGTCAACCCTATGGAAAAACCAAGGTCAGAAAAAAGAGACTGCCAACCTCATGGCAATTCACACTCTTCACAATGTGTTGTCTCACTGGCTCCTATTAAAAGAATGTTTGTGAGCAGACCAGAGGCTACTTATCCTGGCAAAGTGAGCTCTGTGCATCCAAGCAATCTTGCCATAAGCAATTCTCTCATACCTTGTTTCTCAATGTCTTCCCAGCTCTGCAGAAGAATCTCAATCCAAATATTCAGCAGAAAAGAAGTAGGGTTTAGAAACACCTACTGAGCAACTGTCCAACAGGCTATTTATTATAGAACATGTTGCTGAACTGTCACATCACAAAAATGTAGGTGGCAACTCCTGAAGCACATGGGAGACTGACCAGCCTGATATGGGGTATAATCAAGAAAATCTCCACTTTTAGAGGAAACACTGATGCAGCAAAAGCCTTAACTACACAACAGTCCTGAAAGTATTGTAAGATTGTTGTAAAGCCTTGTGTCTGATTTTTTAATCGTAGTTAATGCTTGAGATTCCATGGCGGAAAAAATGATGAGAAATTTCAGTCAAATCCTTTTCATACAGCAAATCAGATTCCATTCTTGGAGAAGAGTAATGCGCAGTAAGGGGTCCTAGAGGTTAAAGTCTTGTTTAACTGTATAACTATAAACACTACTGGCTGAGGTGATTCAATCCGAGCAGAGTCAATGCCTGCTTCTCAGATTACCTTCCTTGGCCAAAGAACTGTATCACAGCTCTCCAGCATGGCCTTGCCTCCAGAAAATTGTCCTCTTGGTTCATATCTGAAAACCTCCCAAGGACTCAGACTCACCTTATCAGAAGAAGCTGTGAAGATGAGTGCATACTTCATCCTATCATTTCCAGTATAATGCAAATTGTACTTATCTCAGTCTTTCCTGCCATTTGCCTCCAGTATAAAAGATCCTTATTGCCTGAAGATGCAAATGCTTTTCTTCAAGGTAAATATTTTGGTTCTGAGTGTGGGTCACTGGGTGGAATGTAATGCAGGATTAGAGGCTAATGGAACTAACTGTCCCTTAAGTTTGCTAGAGCCTGCACCTCTGGTTACATCCAAATAGGACAAAGGGTGAGCTATGGAGAGGGATTTCAAGCAGCTCAATTATTGAAAAAAAAAAATTCACATTAACATTTTTCTTGCTAAAAACACTGTAGCATTATACGTGCACAGCGCAGAAGGCAATATCTGAAAATGAGAGTTGATACAGGTCAAAGTGTTCTCCTCTTGTCCAGACCCTCAAGCTTCCTCTCTGACAGATTCCTAGCTAAGAGCTAATGCCACAGTTGCACTATCATTGGTGAAGAGTTGTACAAAAAGGATTTCAAATACCATAAACCACCCCCTTGGAACCTATTGCTAGGAGCAGATGGCTTACACTGCATGCCAACGCTTTTGTCCAGCACAAAGAGCATTCAGTAGGTGCTAAAAGTTAGTATCTGGTAGGTTGCTTTTTCTTCCTGCACACAGCAGTTTGTTATGAGGTTCCTTACTGAACCACTTCCATCTTTGGTGTGAAATAGAGGAGGTCACCAGAATTACAGTAAATACTGGGGACAGAAAAACTGCATTTCACATTAGTCCATCTTGCTTCTTACTTGTTAATTCTGCTCATATATTTTACAATGGCTATTGAATATCTTCAAGACTGCAGATACAGACTAATCAAAATCTTATTGAAATCTGTCAGAAGCTTCTTACTGATGCCTTGGGCTCCTATCATGCCCCAGTTTATTACTTGCTGGTGGGAAGAATCAAGGAGAAATCAAGAATGCACCTGGATAAAGAAACACATAAGCTGTATATTTTCTTTCTTCTGTCCTTGCATCATATTCATTTGTAATGGTTAAAATATTTTTTCAGGCCCTGAAATCCCACATTCTGTGTTGGTTAATTTTTTTAACTACATGGTGCAGCCAGATGGTGAACCAATAACATTTTTCACCTCAGTTGACACAATTAAACACTATGATTTTCAACCACCAAGAAAAGTTGGCTGGTTAAGTAAGGGCAGTTTGACAACTGAGATATTTATGTAGAGCCAAAATGAGATAGTGCCCTATATTTTAAACAGTTCAAGTCAGAGGAGAAAAATGTAAAATTGGTTGCTAGATAATAATGTCTAATCTTTGTTTTTATGGCACATTGCTGTGCAATTAAGGTTGGCCCATGAAAGCTGTGCATGAGCACACTCAAATTGCTGAATGGCCTCATAGATGGCAGGAAGGAAAATAAATATTCTACTGTTTATACTTTCTGAAGTAAAATCTTGGAGATAAACAGTGTGTCAGGCTGACAGGTGTGACTTCTTTAGCCTTCGCCTGATGAATTTTTCATTCACAGCAGAGGCTGAAAGCCTAAAACCGTTGATGGAATAAAACCATTGTTCAGATTTTGATAGGAGTATGAATGTCTGGGTCTTAGAAGGGTCTGACTTCTGTGTGAAGAATCGCAGACACTGTTGTGCAGGTGGGGGGAAGGACTGCACTGCAACCATGCTGCATCAGGCTGCTGTTTCACTCAGAGTGTGGCAACGTTAGGTGTCTGAAGTTTTATAGCAAGTTGCTCAGATACATCTACCCATGACACTTGGAGACCAGAAGGTTTTTCAGAGGCTACATAATTCTCCATAAAGCACTCAAAGCTGTGCATACCACACCATTCTTCATTTTGGCAACTTCCACACTCGCCAAAACATTGCCCAGTTCTTTGGGAAACTACTGCATGTAAGCAAGCAGCAGGAGCATTAATATCATCTTTTGGCTAACCATGACTGTTTTGTCCTGGGTTTCTGCTTAGGTCAGCCCCAGTCCAAGGAGGACGAAGATATGGACAGAGAGATATGAATTTGAATCAAATACAGAGAGGAGAAAATGATGAGCAGAGATCATCTGTGTAAGCAATCTCATACTGTAGAAGAAAAGCTGCAATCTCCAGGCTAACCAAATGTGAAAAAAGGCTCTCTGAGCCCCTGCCAGCAAATGGAAATTCCAAGAACAACAAGTTAATCCAATAAGATCCAATAAGACATTGAGATTGAGAAGTAGAGAGACAAATTGTGTTCATACTCCATGAAAATACAGAGCAATTGTAAGTCCTATAAACTCCCCAAGATTATTTTTCCTGTCCAAGAAAATCACTTCTGTCTCATATGGCTTGAATTTAAACCAACTAGCTTAAATCCTGGACCTTAACTCAATCACTGAGAAAATAAAAAGAAGGTAGGATCGAAATTCAAAGCAAAGTGGTGGGGCAGAGGATGGTGCTGGGCATAGGGACAGCAAAGCAGGCAGACTTGGTCCCCTTGCTTCACAGTTCTCATATGGACTATGGGCCACTATGCCAGATGGGGGTCACCTTATGAAGCTGGAACAGCAGGAACCAAAGGTGAACATTTACTCTGCTTTAAGTTTCTAAAGCTCTGTCTCACCCCAGATGGCTTATCAGTGTCAGTGACTGTGTGGATGCACAACAACTCGAAGACATCATTTTGTATTGACAAGCATCTGCAAGCATTTGAGAAAAGGAGGAGAGAGATGTATACATACATATATATATATATATATATACATATATATAACCCATCACCACTTCTTTTCTGTAAAGCTTTCTATTACACATTAGCAATCTTCCCAGCTGTTTCAGGCATAGATCATTTCAAGTTTTTCAGAGTAATTATCTTCACAGTCCCTTTTCCCCTCTGGAACAGTTGATTTATAAGGTGATGGCAAGACTGTACTCCATCAGGATGCTAAGCAGTGAGGGAGAGATTGAAACTTACTCTAAAACCTTTATCCTTTTTAGGTGGTAAATTATAAACATTACTGGGGAAAGGCAAGAGGGCTGGAAAGTGGTAAGCATGACTTAGATGTAAAACAATGGGAAAATCAGGGCTAGGCTATGACTAAACTGCACAGGAGTCTAGACCACACACACACACACAAATACATAAAACTGTTAAAAATTGAAGACTAAATATTTTTTTTTCCCATCCCCACAGATGATAACTGAGAGGATCAATCCCCTCTCTAGAAGTTCGTGTCTACTTAGTGAAGTGTTTTGAAAAAACTTGCTTCCTGTCAGTGTTCATTACCTGCCATGCTTACTCCAGCAACAATATATATTGGTTGCTGCTATTAGGACTGAAGAGCCACCGGAAACATGCGAGTCAATTCCAGAATGGAAAGAGAAATGATTGCAACTGAGAATGTGTTTGGCAAACTCTTAACTGCCAGTGGTACTGTTTTGCTAACATGGCTGACAGAAGAATAGGGAATGGAGCAGAAAGCCTTTAGCCTGCTCCATTTACCACACTTAATCTGGGCTTAGAAATGTACAGTCCATATTGCTATTTTTTATTCCCCAAAAGATCTGTTGTCCTGTCCTCAGCACAAAACAACGGACATTAACAGAACTTCTACAACAGTGTACTATTTTCTTCATTAAGAGTAAGCTTTGATTTCTTCCTCCTACCTGAACCTTTTCTAAAGATGAATCTGCAAAGTATCGCCTTTGATTTGATTGCTCATTTCCTTAAAAAAAAAAGAGTAATTAATTGCACATATAACCAGGAGGAAAGAGATGGTTTGTTTCTATAAGGTTGTTTGTACACAAAATACTATGCTATAAATTTGCATGCATGGAATACTCAAATAAAAAGGCGTATGTTCTGCTTACAGGCCCACACCAGAAGGAAATGAAACCACAGTGTTTGCTATTTATATTTACCAAAATAAGAAAAAGTTAGAGAGGGATGCAGAGATGAAGCAGAAGTGAGGGGAGCATACAGTTGAGTGAGATGGGTAGAAGAACATGCAGCTGGGCATGAGGCATGGCTGACAGCGCTGAATTTTCCTGCTGCTGTAAGGGCATTTCCAGAACTTCTGAAAGCAAAACTTGGCGAACAATACAAGAGCTGGATGGAAAGGGAATAATACTAGGGATAAAAAATGACTGCTTTCCAGAAATAAAAACAAAACCAGGCACCAGTTTCTCCATTGCAGAACCAGATACCAGTAAATATCAACAGTATGATACTCCCACTTAACTCCCCCATTCATATTCACTTGCAGTGGTTTCCTCACCATTTATCAGAGGGAAAAGGCAGCAGTTTTATTTACAGAACAATATAAATAACAAAGCCTGAAGAGAGGAGCAGGATGCCCCAGCTCTGCAGTGGTGACAGCAACAGGGCTGGCTGTCAGACACACTCCCCTATCTGCTAGCAGCACAGCGATCCAAAACTCCGCTACCAAAAGCTGCAGCCACTCACTGCCAGCGTAGGCACAAAACACGACCTTTTCCTCCATAAATAACAGTACACCATCCAAGTGCTATTATTAAATTCTTTCAAGGGTGATGCAAGCCATCCCAGGAATAAATAGTCTGGTACACTGTTATGGAGGATGGTTTTGTGGGGAGGCAATTTAAAGAAAACACAACCCACATCAGATTAGGCTTAGGCAATTCAAGGGAAATTATGAAATACACACATTTTTCAAAGTGTCACATTAAACACTTTTCAAAATCCCAACATCTGACTATTTGTATTCTTTTATGTGAGACTATGTAATCCCTAGCCTTAGATTCCAGCAACTGAAAACACTTGAGCCTCACACAAAATGGTTCCAGCTTCACCAAAATCCTACTGAGCACCCAGTCAGAGCGTATCCAGTCAATGCTCACTCCAGTCCCACTTGGTCCAGCCAAGGACTATTCTCCCATAATGCAGGAAAGTGTGAGTTTGCCAATGTTCTGATTTGCAGTCCAAACCAATACTCAGACAAAAACAATCTCAAAATAGAATTATGGTCCTAATTTATCTCCCTTGAATATTAATAGAATGTTACAGTAATTAAAAATAGGCCTTTCAAAAAAAAAAAAAAAAAAAAAAAAACCACAATAAAACAATCAAGATATTTCCAAGGTCCTAAGTCAGCAGCTCATCTCTCCCAAGCATTCCCAGTCAGTATTCCTTGTCCTAACCAACTGCTGTAGCCCTCAGTCACTAGAAAACACGTCAACCCCCCAGACCAGAAGAGGTATAAAGAGGTGTCCATCCACACAAAGAGGGACTGTAAATGTAATCTCTTGTCTGAAGTATAACTCATACTAGAACTTCTCCTAACCTTTTTTTTTTTTTTTTTTTTTTTCCCCCAAATTCCTCTCCTTTGGGAGGATTTAGGCAGCACAAACTGACTCTGCTGCTCACCACATAATGCACCGTTCACATTTTTCCCTCTCCCTTTTGTTCCAACTGGATTTAGTTGGCAAGGCAGGAAGGGGGGGGGATCTTTGTTAAAATCAAGAACTTTTGCAATCTCTAGGGTCTCCTTCACATTATTCAAGTAAGTCACAAGTTCATTTCTGGTTTATCCTGGTGTAATGGCACTTAGATAATTCATTTCTCTGCACTTTCCCTTAGTGCTAATGTAAAGGGAAATAAGCCTGGCATGAATGAGAGCATAGCTCTCATGATACAGGACAGTTTGCCTTTTATCTCAAGTCCTCTCACTTCATAATGCCTTTATTGCACCCACAAGCCTCTTATAAGAACGAAGGTAAGAGAATGACAGCATGGAATAGATACTGTCATGGCAATGTGCTGCTGGAAGATGCTCAGACACTGTAATCTCTACAGCCTCTACTAGAGAGAATACAAGTGGGATATTTCCCTCTCCACCTTTGCCTTGCCATGGGCGACAGAGGAATTACGCTAATGGTATTTGAAGTAGTGTCAGTATTTCCCTTGAGGAGGAAGTCTGATCAAAGAAGAGGTAGTGTTATACCCAGAGGCATGACAAGAGTAAGAGCGTGTGCAATTCAGAAGGATCAGAAGACATTCAAAAATCTATTACACAGGCTCTCTAGCTCATTGGTTGATGAACTCTAATGGCACAGGGAATATTTTGCAGCACTCCTGCCCCCTCTGTGCTCCAGCTTGAAAGCGGTATATCTTGATCTCAAAGCTGTGACAGCACAAACATCTGCTAAAGAAAAATTAAGAAAACGCCAGCTGCATAAAGGATAAACAACACAAACTTTATCCTCTCTGCTTTTTCCTCCACTAGTATTCTGTTTATTCACAGAACTACTTTATTTTATTGGTAACTCTGGTGTTCAGCTGGTCTGAGTCTATACAAATTCTCTTCTTCCAGTGGCATGACTCTGATCTGTGTCAGCTATGGATCAAGCCCCACATGGAGGAGATGCACTGTATTTCCTGTTTTCTGGCCCTTGATCTACATGTTATTATTTATCAGAGATCTGCCAGAACAAGAGCTTCAAAGTCAGGCTGGGTTGCTGCTTGATGGAGGATGCCTGCCACGTACATTGCCAGTCCTTCATGCGCATCTCACACCATATCAGCCGCTCTATGCCATGCCCATAAATCTTCCATGTGATGTGCTGTAAGACTCCACAGAGGCACAGGAGTTTGTTCACACCGAAGCACCGGGCTAGGAAGGCAGTGGCTGACAAACAAGAAACACTCATCCCCTCAGGTGGCCTTCTCTCCCCTCATCAGCCACGCAGTGCGAAGCGAAGTAGCTGAAAACCAGCTGTCCTTTCAAAAAGGACAGAAGAGTTTCTTGTGGGCAGCGCAACTGCTTTATTTATTTATTTTCCTTATTTACCACACTCCAGTCACTAGCTTGATTTCCCTTAATCTTACAAATCGCCTGCCAAGGACACAGAGCATCTGGCTTTCTTCAGCAAATAAACTGTTTGCCATGTGTCTGCTGTCCAAAAAAGACATGCTGCCCCCAAGTTACAATCCTGAAAAGGACTCTGTCAACATGTTTTATCAACTAATAATAATAATAAAAAAACCTCCTGTGTTTTTCTAGCAGCTATTTATAAAATGTCTCTAGAAGTCAGACAGTGAATCAGCCTCCTTATCCAACTTTTGTTTCTACCAATGCAAATGCTCTCAGATTTGTTATTGGAGGGTTGTTCAAGAACAGCTGGGCTGCTGGCATTCAAGCTATTCCTTTTTTTAACGGGTTTTGTTCTAAGTACAAAGAGGCAGATTCAGAGATCATTAATGGACTTAAAGTCAAGCATATACTTAATTACTTTGCTGCACTGAGGCATAAAGCATTTGTACTGAAGCTAAACCATACAAAAACAGTCTTTCTGAGCAAGCATGCACAAATGTCCGTGACAAGCGCAGTCCTTGCAGAGCTGGTATGGTAATAAAAGAAAAGGGGTTGTAAATTCCCCCCAGTAAACCACAGTAAAGCTAGGGTGAAGACTGCACAGGCAGCTTTCTTATGGAAGGTGGCTGGGGCTAAAGGTGGGGGGGATTGTACCCCCTGACATTTCCCCACTGCTCAGCTCACACTCAGGCAGAAAGGAAGGGTAAGGAATTTTAGCCTTATGTACTGTCATGAGTGCATGCTTCTCCTGGTGGTAAAAATCCACTAGCAACCAACACGCTCACCTCCACCCTTTCATCTTCTGTTCTCCCACTCCCTGCGTCTGCAGTTGCCCAGGCTAGTAAGTGCTCCAAGGAGGAAATGTTGTCATTGCATTTAGTGGGACTATTGCAGGGAACTGTTCAGCCATGAATTTGCAGTGAACCAGCTGAGCATGCTAGAGTGTAATAAGAACTGTTGCTAAGTCTCATGAAATGCTGTATAAGGATCTGATCCAACCCACACTGAAGTCGAGGCAAAGACTCCCACAGATTTAAGTGGGTATTAGATCGAGACCTCAGACTTGTAAAATCTTCAGGGCAGGGGCCATGACTTTGTTACAGCGCACACTGTGCGCTTAATGCGCTCTCTAAGTAATAATAAATAAAAACTTGGAGGTAATTTGATGGGGGGTGGGGAAGAAGTTTCCAAATCTTTCCAAAGGGCCTTGTTATCCCAGCATACCAATGTATCCTACCAAAGCTGTGCTAATCTTTTTAAATATCTTCATACAAAGACTGTAAAATCCTAGTTGGTTACGTGGGCTGCAGTCATTCTGCAGCACCTATTCACTTCACTCAATAGCTCACCTTGCAAAAAAAATAAAATAAAAAGCCTATCTGTTATTATTCCTTTGCACATAATTAATGGCTTGCTGCCATCCTCCACTGCACAAAAAATCTTTGAAATCTTTCCCGTTCCCCTTTACATGTTTCTCCTCCAACATGAGACACAACTCAAAAAGTTAACTTTGCGTTCAGAAGTCAACAAACTATCCATCACTTTCAGGGCACTGTGGAGGAAGACAAATAAACACAGGAATGAAAGGACAATGGAATCTCTAAAATGCACCCAGTTTCCTGTGACTAACCAACTGATAGGCATGGACAGGCTCTTGCGGTTCATGCTCAAGGATGACTGCAAAAGCCTTTGACAGCTAAATGATGTAGGCAGTTGTGTTGGTTTTTTTGTTTGTTTGGTTGGTTTATTTTGTGTGTCTGTGTTTTTACATAAAGATACTTGGTTTAGGACAGTTTATGAGCAAGATAATGTTAGCTCCTGTCAGCTCTGAATGAGCAATAGACTGGCCCCTTCAATCTCACCTAGGGAATGCAGAGGACTGCTATCTGTCTGCCTTGTATTAGTAGCAGACCTTTCCTTTCCTCCTTCTCGAGATGGTCAAATTACAACTTACTTATTTTGTGCCGTTGGGTGGGATCGTTTCAAATACACACAGGTATTTGGTGGGACAGACACTGAGCAAGGATTCTCTATTCTTCTGGCTTTTCCAAACTTTTCCAAACTAGCCCTTGCAATACTCCCATTCTCAAGCACTAAAAGAACAGTCGCCAGGATTCAACGTGGTAGCAGGTCTGACATTTCAGGAAGCTTATGAGAAAAACCTAGACCAGCCATATATCCATTGCTTGCTGTCAAGGGGAATATATTTACTTTACTGGAACTGTGTATTCCAGGATCTCTACTGGGATACTGACATTTTGCAAATGCTTCCTCTGAGATATACTATCAGTTTGCAAAACAGTCTCTTTGAGTGCTCTTGTCAATTGTGTTCACAGATAACTAAATTGACAAGCACAACAGATTATCAGCTAAGAAGGAGACGTCAATCTTGGTGACTGTCGGTAGAAGTCTGGAGTAAGTCAGATGGATTCCATGGGGTTATTTGCTCTATACAAATGTCACTGAGTTCAGGCACTGTCATCAGGATAGGGGACGATGCTTGTTTTTGCAGCTTTGTAACGCACAAGTAGCCACAAGTCCTTTTCTTTGTTAGTGAGCTTGTCTGGGGTTGTAGGGTTAGAGGAGAGGCTGCTATGTAGAAGCTGTTTTGCTGGAGAAACATACAGCCATGCCCAGATGGACAAGAGCAGTACAAGCCTGCCTAAAACATCCAAAATTGGGAAGAATTTGCTGAGGTCTCATAAGTAAATATTGGAAATTCTGTGCTACTGCACCAGCATGTTTTTTACCTGAGCAATAGCACTTTTAACTTCCTTCAGAGCTGAAAAGATGTGTGGATAGGTGTTTAAAAAGCCCTCATTCATGTTCGTCACATGTCACTTCACTAGAGATAACTGAACATTATCACTCTCACTCCCTATGTCTCCCTTCACCTACTCTGACGTTCAAAATTGATGAAACTCTGAGGGCCACTTGTCCACCTGGCCTACCATGGGAGCAGCCCAGAGGCAGCAGAGCTGGAAGAGCTGAACATGAGGCCCCATGTGAAAGGGTGTTGGAAGCACTCAACATGCTCCCTTTCCTTGCCTTAAGTAAGGAACGAGAAACATCACAAAACAGGTCAAAATTGGACAATTCAGTTATGAAAGTTCCACCTGAACCTCTCAGGAGGAAGAAACATGCAGTTCATCTTTAGGTGCATATGAGACAAAGAGAAGGTGTTTTGCTGTTCATTCATCATTTGGCTGATTGAGGATGTTTCCTTACAGAAAATAAATAACTGTACATACTAGCTTTCAGATAGAGAGAGATTTGTTCTGTTTGGTGAGCTGTAAATAGCCTTTCCAAAAATGTAAGAAGTGTCATGAGGCTCAAGTGTTTGGACATTCTAAACAAAAGATTATGTGCGTGACTTTGGAAGGAAGAATCTCTCTCAGAAAACATGATGATGGGCCTGAGGAGAGCACGTTAGACTTGAATCTAGGTAAGTACAATACAGCACTTTCTGATTTAAGAGCTTTTCAAATATCTGCACTCTTCACAAAGCCCAGCCAGACACAGAAATCACCTAATAGGGTACAATGAACATATATACACCAAAGCAAGTAGTGCAGTTACCATCCGCATGTTGTAATGGTACATTAATGAACATGTCTCCAGGTATCTACAATTGCCTACGTTTCTATTTTTGGCCCATATTTATGTCTAAGATGCTGAACTAAAAATATTGTTTCCAATTAAATAGCAAAGAGACAGTCATTACAACTCAAAATACCCTGCAGTTTCAACATAAGGTTTCACCTTATCTTTTACCTATCTTTACCAGCATGCTTATATTATTAAACACTTTTGCTTTTGTTGTCTTTTTAAAGGTTTGACAAATGCGTATGCACCAGGCATTTGACACTTAAGTATAGATTTACTCATATGTCAGTCAGCCTACGTGCTTGAGTGGATGATCATTGGCTAAGGCTCACCTCACCTGGAGTAACAGCGCTTCCACTCATGGCAGGCCATTTCAAGATCTCAGAAAGGTGACAGCACTGCCCCCTGCACTCCTATCTCCACATTTTAGCAATCTGGATTTGACCTTTCAGAGAAGGAGGGAAAAGGAACTGTTATTATATCTGACAGGAGCATACATTTTTTATTGGGATCAGGCACACAGAATAGATTCAAATGGGTCATGGTATGTGAATATAATCTGGTTCCCAATTCACTGTTATATTCCACATTGTGTGTAGAAGTCTCACAGACAATTTTTCCACAGATTGTGGTAACCATCTTTTTCTTTTTAAGAGGAAAGGCATAAATATATACCCTCAACAAAACTGCCCAAGTGTATTAGCAACTGTACAGTTGCCTGTCCTTGTCTAGAAAGAACATTACAAGGACTCAGTCTTGCACAGCCAATGGTGTGAAATTCCCCAGTGGAAAAGGGAGCCTGTGTTTGTGAGCAGAACTGTTTGTGTACCGATGTGAGACATGATACATGTGATCAGCCTGGCACATGAGTGCATTTATTTATTCTGTGGATTAATATTGTTTGTGCGCCCTTCAGCACCACACAAATGGAATTAGATTTAAAGCAGTTATATTTTGGGAGGGGTTTTGTTTTCCAGGCCGTGGCCTTGAATTAACAATCAAGGATATTTTTAACAATACAGAAAGGGATGTCTATGTATCTATGATACTATAGGGGAAGACAGGCACCAGAACGCCTCCCCACAGTGTGCATTCAAGCTGCAGATTGGTAGTGTTGTTATTTCCTAATTTGTGAGACCACAGCTTGACAATCATGGCATTCTTCTAATGTATTTTTGGTGTGCACTTAACTGGGCTTTTAAAACAACTATCTGAAAAAGCAGACATACCAGTGAGTTCCAACCAAGGCACTACAGGGATGGTACAGATAACCTCTCAGCCCTGTTACACTCTGAGGTGGAATCACTCTGACCTCTAGGTAAGTCTTCAAGAGGGAAACAGGCAGACAAGATTACACTGTCCTTTCCCACTAAGGAGGAGAGACTTTCATAAGCTCCTCTTTAGTGGATAAGGCCCCCAGGCCTGTTTCTGGCCCACCCAAGCATGGTTTCTTCTGTATTCTGTTCCTTCTGCATCTCACTTCCTGTCCCCATCTCCTGCTCCAGCACCATTCTTCATATTGCCCCTACCTTCCTCATCTCTGTGACCCAAGTATAATTCCACCAAATTTTCAGTGCTTTTTTTCATACGCTTTTTGGCACATGCACAATAGTATCAGCCAGCTGCTAGTGCTGTTAAGTGCACTCTCTGTCCTGAGGAGCAGAGGTTAAAGACTCTGCCAAACACTGATGGGAATGCAATGGTAGGGAATCGCAAGCTCCTGCCTTCATTTCTGTAAGACTAATGTAAACAGCCCACGGTACCTGGAGGCTGGTGAGATGACCCAGGAGTCAAGAGGAGGAACTTAGGTCTGTTTACAACTCTTATTTTTTATTTGTTTTCTTGCTACTGCTTTCAGCTTAAATGACCACTGTTTTGAGTCAAACAATCTCATGTAAAAGATACAGAAAAGCCAATCTTTGATTACACCTGAAGAGCTGCATGTAAGCAAGTTGTTCAGCCTCTCCATTCCCAGTGTCACTTTTGTCAGACTGAGGGATCCCAGACTTGACAGCTTAGATAATTAGAAGTGGCAAGGGGAGAGGAGCAAAAGAAAATACAGCAACCTATCACAATCCATCAGCTGTCAATCTTCCTTAGATTTCATGGAGATAGCACAAAAGTGCACACCCAGCCTTGGAAAACTCCTTTGCACATCCCGTTACCTGTTTTGCATGTATGTGGGATACAGCCCATGGTAGGCCATTTCTGCTGCAAGCTAAAGAACATTGTGAAGGAGATGGAAAAGGAAATGCCACAGACCAAAGGAAATGACAGCATGCATTTTGCAGATAGCACTCTTTCCTCTGTATCATCATTAATTTACCATCCATGTAGAAGCTGTCTGGTCTCTGTTAATGAGGTCTCTCCCTGTCAGATGACATGGAAAAACCACTGGCTCTGACCCCTGGAGGTCACCAATAATCCCGCAGCACTTCTCAAAACAATGCAATGTTAAGCTCTGTGTCACGGGCAAATTGGCTTTATCTACCCCAAATTTAAAAAATCAATCAGCAGCCATCATTTTAACAAGTTTGCCCCTCCCAGACCTCACTGGTCAGGGCCACTGTTAACAAGTGATCAATTAGCCTGGTTAAAAGCACTGATAACAACATTTTTGTGTCAGAACCACTTGGAGGGCTGGCTGGCAGGGCCTAATCTCCCCTTTCCTCATGGCAATCATTTCTGAAAGTGAAACAGCTTGCTGTCTGGATGACGGCATTAAACCTCTCTCTGGATTTATGTTCAAGATGCCCTCGGAGAAATGAGGTGGACTTGGAAGGCCTAACAGCAGGCGGCCCAGCTTGGTCAGTCACCCAGTTAAACCAGGCCATGCAGGTGACCTGATGACTGCTGACCAGCTCCAGCAGGGTTCGAGTTCAGATAACACAGGTGCAAAACACCCTTTTCTGTGAATAAATTTCTAATGACGCTTTTGGCACACCAATGTGGTTTGCCCTAGCATTTGCAGCCCCAAGTCCCTCTGTCATCAAGACTGTTCATTCTTTGCATTGCTGGTGTTTTCCACTCCTATCAGATGCTTTCTGCACTGTCACAGAACTTCAGTCAACATATATTGCGGGTTCAGTTGCATTTACATCAGAGCGAGCTTGGTATTCCTCTCAGTCTTCTTATAGCAGGGATATGAAGCCAAGTTTTGTCACAGTATGAGAAATACAGATGCTATCTCTACAATTTGACTGCAGCCCCGTGAAGAGGGTTTAAACACATACCTGTGGGTGCTGGCCTGATCTCAAGCTTCAGTGCAGCCCAGGCAAATTGCATCTGGCAGGAAAACAATGTACCCTACAGTGATGCCCCTCTTTACACCAGTCTCTGCCACACCACCAGAGCAGCAGGCTGCTAGTTCAGGCAGCTGCTGTACCAACAGTCTGTATTCTTTGAAAGCTGTCTTCCATGTCCTCTGCTGTAGACTGCTGGGCAGCCTGGGAGAGGCCATGCTTAGGGCTGGGTTTATTTGGCCCCAGCAATGAAATGCCCAGGGGCAGGTACACCCTCCTCTCCCTCCACCCAGAGCATGTCTGGAGCCAGTGGGCCTCTTCACAAGCCCACATAGACACATACACATTGCATGCCAGCTAAAAGGATGGGACTTTGGAAACATGCAAAAAGGCAAAGAACCAGTGGCCCTGTAAGGACATCAGCTGTCGTGGCTTATAATTGAGTTGAAGACTTCCTAAGAACAAGAGAACAAAGGGGCTGGGACAGCTGAAGCTGTGGCTGTGCCATGACTTTGCCCTAAGTCCTCAGCATTGTAGGCTCAAAAGAACTGACTGAGAGACAAGCAGAAGCTCGGAGCCTGCCACCTTCTTTAGCTCTTGGATTGCAGCAGCAGATGGTGCAAATGCCACCACTTTGGGTGTGCTCCATCCCTTGCCCAGATCAGCATGACATGAGGACAGAAAACAATACTGCTCATCCCCCTTCTTTGCCCCCAGATGCAGGACACTTGGCCACCCCACAGATGATGCTGCCTCCTCCTGGGCAGCCTCAAGCCAAGAGCAGTCCCTGCAGGCAGCAGTGATGCATTGTGTTTATGAACCCTGTCTGCTAGCTTGTGTATCCCACTGTCTGTCCCTGAACTACCAATACATCTTAAAATCCTGTTTTTAATACAAAATCTTCACTGGAACCAACACAATGCAATCCTTAGTCTAAATTTTGCATTCAGCTTTAGGCCTCCCTTGTGGCCCTGGAAGAAGTACTGTAAGAAGTCCAGTTTATAAAGTCACCCTCAGGATGTCAGCCTTAGAAATGTAGTATTTTCTAATAAAATACAGCCAACCAGGCCAGTTCAGGAAGAGACCTACCTGGGGAAGAGACCTGAATCTACATTCTCCTTGCCAACAGGAGTGCTGAATGGTGCCTTAGCACACCAAGAAGTCATTTTTATGAGTGTTACTTTGCAGTACAGCTGCATCTGGTCTCCACATTGCCGGTAATTCCTGCAATTTCTGAGTAATTTAAAATAACTCCTGTTACCTCACTTTATCCCCTCCTGCCCGTTATTTTTTTTAAGTCACTGATGTCACCTCAGCTTTTTTCTTCAGTCACAGCAGAACTAGTTTCTCACTCTCACTTTGGCTTCTCAGTTTTCAGTCTCATTCTCTGCTCCTGACAACTTCCATAAACCTCGTCTACGTGAGATTCTTCTGCTGCTACTTCTTAATACCTTGGCTGTATATTTTTAACAGACTATTTACACTGTTCTTCTTGGCTTGCTTCTGAGGAAGCACTCTTTTCTTTCTCAAGACATGTTCATTTCTTTTTTTTTCCTTAATCTGAGTACATTGTGATTCATTCTATAAAAGCTACCCATTTTAGACTTCAAGAAAGTCATCATGCTATTGGACGCAAAAATTCATCTTATGAAGCATTGACAAGAGTGCTTAGATAGTTCTATAGGGTTTGATACAGAGCTAATGGCCACTCCCCATGCCATACAGATGCTACTGTTACCCTCACCTTGAGAGAAAATAGATGCAAAGTTACAGATGTGTTAGAGGTGTGCCTCTTGCAGCGTGGTTTGTTATGCTCCAACATCTGTTCTTTGTCTTCTCAAGACATTCCAATGTGTATTCATGGTCCCACTGTATGTGAGGGCATTGTCTGTCAACCATACAGAGTGCCAAGAAATGCACTCCTTCCAGCTAGCAGAGGGTTGGGGTTGGGACTCACACCAGCCAGCTTTTCATCTACTCATGGCTCAGTGAGAAGTCAGAGCATCTTTCTCCAGCTCTAGACTGAGAGACTGGAGGCCACACTTACTATAGAGCTAATAGCAGGAGCTTTGCTTCTTTGGGGCCTTAGCAAGACAGCACGAAAGTGGTGTAAGAGCCATCAGGATGGAATTAGGCCATTGTGCAAGCAGGACTTTCCCAGGGACAGCATACAATAATTGCCAGGCGCAATAGGAGATCTGCCATGATGATCTCACTGCTGAATAATTCAGTGATTCTTTTCAGTTAACATCAAAAGGGATGAGCAACCTTCAAGGGGGGGTGCAACCTTATAATAGAGTTATCACAGGTGTGAGGGAGAGGGGAGGGGAGCATGTGGAGGGCTAAGCTGACAATAGCCTTTTATGTGGGAACATTAGAAATGAATCTGCAGGTCTGGGGTCATCTAACCTACTCTTTGGAAACCTTCCTCAGAATTGCTTTCCACACCGCATCAGAAAGCACTATAGACAGTCAAGCTGCCGTGTGTAGCCGCTCTGATAAATGACATGAAATGTTAGAAAATAAATGCTGGGTTCTCCTTTCTAAATTATTTTTCTCCATTTTGTTTAAACCTTGGAAGTTATTTGATTGTTTCTTTTAGTTTCTTTTTTGGCAGCCTTGGACATTCACACAAACAGCTGTGGAGAAATTGCAAAATAAACCCTCCCCCTTCCCTTTTATTTTCTGGTAGGCTATGTTGGGAAAATAAATATGAATGGCACAGATGTTCCATTTTTCTCTATGCATAAAACAGTTTATGACATCTTGCAAACACTGGAAAAATATTTCTTTTAAGCAAGAGATTTCTCTTTCTCAAGCACACTGCATTTCAGAGATGTTTTAAGAAGCATTGTAGAGCAAAGCCTGTTTTTGGATGCTTTTTTCTAGTTTACTAACAACATCAGAGAAATAAACCAAATGCTTTTAAATCAATTGTGTTGGTTATTATTTGGATTTGAAAAGCTATTAAAGTTTTCAGTGATGCTCATCAGCTGCTATAGATACATAGATCTCTGCAGGCCCCCAGCAACAGACTTTAAGGACAAAGTTTCAAAATTAATCAGCTGCAAGAGAAAATGTTTAGCGTAGAAAGTGAAATGTTTTTAAAAATTACCACAAAAATTTAAAAGTTAAAAAAGGTATGTTCTTCTCTTTAATTGTGTGAAGAGAAATATAGTCAAGCACTGCAATCAAATGTGTAGTCACACCATACTGAAAAGGCCTGCAAGCAGAGAAAATGATAAGAGAACGAGATAAGGTGCCATTCATCATGAATTTCCTCCGCTGTCAACTCACTCCATTGCTCCCATCATAAGTAATTGGACCTTTCCCTCAATCACAGCCACGTGGGCTGGAAAAGACCTTGAGAGGTCAGCTAGCCCATCCCTCTGCCCCAGGGCAGGATCCGCTATGCTTACCATCACTTCTGGCAGCTGCTTGTCTAACTGCTCAAAAATCCTCCAGACACAATTCCACAACATCCCTGGGTGATCTACTCTCATGTCATGGTCTCTTGGCCTTTAAAGAATTTTTTCTAGTGTCTGATCTGAGTCATGCATGTTGCAATTAAAATGCTGTTCTCCACAGGCATGGAGGAGGGCTGATTCACATTCTCTTGCCCATGAGATGCATGCACAGAAATGCTGCTCCACAAAGACTGTGTCTGTAGACCACAGGTCTCCTCACAAAACCTTTTTCCCCAAAGTATTTTTCATCACCTACATTCAGAAGGAGCATTTTGACACAGTAAGGGCAAATGTCCACTATTCTGCTCATCAGGTTACAAACTCATAAATGAAAATTAGGAGATCAATCACAGAATCATAAAATGGCTTGGATTGGAAAGGACCTTAAAGCCCAACCAGTTGCAACCCCCTGCCATGGGCAGGGCTGCCACCCACCAGCTCAGGTTGCCCAGGGCCCCATCCAACCTGGCCTTGAAGCCTCCAGGGATGGGGCACCATAGTGTTTCTGGGCACTTGAGCCAGTGCCTCACCACCCTCTGAGTAAAGAATTTCTTCCTGATATCTAATCTAAATATCCCCTCTTTTAGTTTAAAACTGCTCCCCTTTTTCCCATCCTATCAGATTCTGTAAAATTCTATCTCCTTCCTTTTTATAAACTCCATTAAAGCACTGGAAGGCACAGTAAGATCTCCCCAGAGCCTTCCATTTTCCAGGCTGAACAAACCCATCTCCCTCAGCCTTTATAGGAGATATGCTCCAGTCCTCTGATCATTTTCATGGCCCTCCTCTGGACCTGTTCCAACAGTTCAATGACTTTCTTGTGTTGGGGACCCCAGGTTTGGACGCAGTACTCCAGATGGGGCCTCACAAAGGTAGATAAATGTTTACTTTTTTAAATGCTACCTGATAACTGGTAATTTCAAAGTGGCCCATCTCCTCTGTTACTTTCCTTATCCTCACAGCGCTCTTGTTCAGCTGTTAAAGCTGCCTGTTTTGCTTTTCAGGAAGCCAGCAAACCAGAGTTTATGCTTATCCTTTCCCCACAAGGCTTGTAAGGACAAAATAGCACCTTGTTTAAATGGTGCCAGTATTAACCATCTTCATTAATTGCTCCATGCTGTGCTTGTATTGCAATCAAGCTTACAGTTTTCCCTTCGAAAAAAGTGTTTTTTGAGGAAAAATTCTTTTCAACTAAGCTATTAAGAAATGTTCTATGCCATCCATTTGTTTTCTCTTTGCAATGAGTTCATAGTTTTTAGAAAGTATGTAGAGAGACTCCTTTTCTATCAAAGAAAATCAAAGGATTTCAGTAGCAGGAACATTAAGTGGCCTGTGGTATTCACAGTATATAGAAAGCATCTATGGTGTGATTATGCCCATGACTCTCCAGCTGGGAGGTGGGCAGAGCTTCAGGTTTTCCATCCATCCCGAATCAACCCTGATACTACTGTGGTATCACAGCTTATAAGCAAATTATTAAGGAAAATCCTATCCTCACCTAATAGTCATAGATAAAGTAATTGCCATCAGTATGATAGTGTTGAATCCACCATGGTAGAAGTTAAAATATATTTCAGCTCACTGTCACTTTGTGATAGCAAAGAAAAAGAAAACAAATCCTTAAAGAAAATTATTAATTAGTTAATAATGACTTTGAGAGGAATCAGGAAGTTCACTGTTAAAATATTACCTGGGCAGACCACAACATAACCATAGTTGTGGTTTCCTTATGAAAGATGGAGAGAGAGAAAGGAAAGGCAGGAAGAAGAAACATGACCGAAAAATGGGGGAAAAAATTGATAAAATTTCTCAAAATGGCTTATTCATTTAGCCAAGTGCAGAATATACAACCAGTAGACCAGATTCATGATAATATACAGGGAAGTGCCTTATTTTGCAGCTATATTTCTGGGAAGGAAAGGGAAGGGGGAAGAGAGGAGAGGAGAGGAGAGGAGAGGAGAGGAGAGGAGAGGAGAGGAGAGGAGAGGAGAGTTCATTAGATGAAAACTTTCATGAGATTTAAATGTTACCATCTGCAGTATAAAATTGGGGTCACCCACAATCATGATTCACCAGCAAACAAGGCGAGAAGAAAAGAAAAATGTAATCAAGCAACTGTTGCACAGACCATGAATCAGGACTCCTTTCATTTGGTTCTGCCAAAGGCTTCCTGTGGGAGCACTTTATTTCTCTACACCCAGCTTCTTCCATCTGCCACATGAGAGCAATGTCTCATGTTGTGAGCCTTACTTCACACACTTGTGAAGCAGAAAGACTCCCTCATGCAGCAGTGCAAATGACCATTTACTAATTGTAAGTACTATTACAAAACAGAAACAGTTCAACTATTTCTATCATTTTTTCCACCTCCAAAGAGATCTCATTCAGTCATGGGCTCGGAAATTTAGCCTTAATAATTCTTTGCATTTGAAAATAATCTCTTTTCACATTTGATACACTAGACTCCAATTAGTCTAAAAGCCTTCAATGGCACCCTATAAACAAACAACATGCGATTGATTTGTGACTGTCTTCTGAGCTAGCAACAAGATTATTCTTTTTCTAAGCCTGACAGCTTATAAACCTGCTTATTACTTTTGCAGGTACTTATAATGGCTGCTGTCTGAAGCTTTTGCATCATAAGAGAGACCAGATGAAATTCAGCAAATGAGGGATTTTTGTTCAAGCCTAATCCTCAAAATAAACAGTGATAGAAACAGATTAGAACAAAAGATAAGTTTTTCATCAGTCCTGAGAAAAGAAACCATCAAAGCCATCAGACCATAAAATAATTAGAAACCAGTGTGAAAAAAAAATATTTCAGATACAACGAGGACTGTTTGTAATCCACTTTTTATTTACTTTGGCGTTAGAATGCCATTACAACTAAATGGAATTTAGACTGAAGGACAAAGGAGGACTGCAACCCCAAAACCACAGATCAGTCACCCATGGAGGTGCCTAAATTTCAACAGCTCCGCTGTTTCTAACCCCAGATTTTCCCAGGAGTCCATACACGCACATAGAAATGTGATGTGTTACGTCCTTGACAGAACTGAGCATCATTCTATCCCACACCTAGAAACGCAGCTAAGTTCCTCCACTTACTGAAGGTTGAGCAGTTTCAGAATATATATATAACATAAGAAAGAATCTGGATATCTCATGAAGTGCAACAGCATTTCTTGTTTTTTTAACAGCCACCAGTTTTCTATTCCATTTTACATGAAAAACATAATAAAAATTGCAATATTCCTGTGTTCAGCATTACTTCATCAATGCATCCTGTGAATACTACAATGATACGTTTCCTATCATCCCTATTTCCCAAATCATAAATACTGCTCACAGAACTGTGAAAGTACAAGCATGCACTTAAGGAGCCGTAGAGAAGGACAAAAACAAGGAGAAAGGACGATGCTGTGAATCAGGCATTTCCATGAACAAGAGAAAGGAAAAATGTGTTTAACCCCTAATACAAATCTTAGCTAGGACAGTGATGCCAATCTTGAAGCTGAAAGCGTGATGTATGTAGGAATAACTCCATATCAAACAATATTTTTATTGAAAATTCCACTTATGTTTTCACTTTCCTAAGTGATATTACACAGGACATGCCGGTAGCTGCATAGATCTTTGGAAGAAAGCGTAGATGAAGTAGGTGAGAGCGTACATTTCAACACATCAGAATCAAAATAATATGTATTCTAACTATTATGGAAGGTATGATGCCTACTTATTTTGCAGCGCTGTTATTCTTCATTCTGAGGCACGCAGTCCTTCTCCCTTTCTTCCCATCCCTCATTTGAGGTGACCAGTCTGGGTCACACACCGCTCATTACAATGAATGAACGGGACCTCCATTAGTGTTTGAATGAATCGAATTTGTCAAATTATTTGTCATCTGCATGAGATTCAGTTTAAAATGCATTGGCTCCCATTTCCCCCCAGCCTCGGAGTAATTTGAAATTAAAAACTTGAAGTTATTTTTCATGAACTAGAACAATAGCTTTTATATCTGTTGGCACATAGAACTGACAGGGTGCTGGCAGCAGGCAATTTGCAGCATGACTTGCCAATGCCTGTATGCATATTTCTAAGAATAACTCAGTGTCCAAGAATTCGGCCTGTTGTATCACAAGCCAGGACTAGCTGACAGCTGTTTTAGATTACAGTGGACTGAATGATATTAGCTTTATTGTAGTTGGACTGACGCTCTGCTTTCTCTTAATCGTCTTAATGTTGTGATTTGTCCCTTAGCCAGCAGTTGCACTGCATTTATTTATAACACTCAAGGTTTAAGTCACAAGTAACAGATTGGTTGGATTGTCCTGTACACATGGAACACAATCAAAGTAATGGACTACTCAGTTAGGGAAATTCAAGCTTCACTGCAAGGGAGAGCCTATATGTTCAAGGCTAGGATTTTCCTTGCATAGCAGAAAAGACTGACTCTCATACAGATCTATTCTAATTTTCCTAGAAGGAAGGCATTTCTTCCAAGATTTGCATGCTATTGTGAGCTACATAATCACATCCTACTTCAATTTCTTCTTGAGTAATCAGGCAAAAGGTTAGCCATGGACCTGCAAAGTGCTGTGTCCTGCAATTAATAACAGATAGCAGAACTCATTAATTATATCAAGAACTAATGTCTTCTGAGGGCCAAATCTCAAGTACATCATATATGATGTTAAAATTTCTGAAAACTTTGCTGAGTATGGCTGTTAAACTTGCTTCCATGTGAAGTTTTGGCAGTTCATTAGAAATGAGCTTTTTCTTTAGGAGAAAAGAAATGGATGTGGGTTTCATTTTGTTCAGTTGTCAAAATAAGAATTTAAAAAATCATTTCCAAGGAATAGCAAAAAATCTGAACACGAGATTCTGATTCAAGGAACAGGAGGAAATCCTGCTACTCTGCTAAGCATTGGGAGGATCCCAAGTGAGATCCACTCTCCAGCTTGACACTACACTTAAATAAAGTTGCAGACAAATTGCAGCACATACAGGAAAACAACAAAAGGAATTTGCTTAAATATATGGCATTTGAAGGAAAAAGAACTGCAGGAACGTGGTAGCAAAAAGAAATAAAACATGCTAGAAGTCTTCATCTTTGTGGAAGACTACAGTATGGCAGGTGAGTTTAGCCTGTTCTTCATTTCCAAAAATATTCAGAATGTAGCAGGCTTAAATGGCAGAAAAAAAATCAGATTGTATCCTTGAGAAAGACTTTCTCATGGAAGGGTAGCCAGGAAATTGAACTGCTTGCCATAAGAACTGGGCAGTATCCAGCCCTGAGGGTTTTTAAAAGCAGTTTGATCCTACCACAGTTGGAGAAATGGGTATGGTGACATTGCAAGGGTTCTCTTAACATTAAGATCTTATTATCTGCAGGCTTTCCTAGTTTGTTTAGTGGCTTACTTGAACTTAATAGTCTGAATAATAGACTTTACTGTTTGCTGTTATTATTATGACTTTATCACATTTGGAATCTTTAATCAATGTACTACTGTATGTAATTAAAAAGACACCTTCTAAATGCTTTTTTTGTTCTGCTATGCCATAGCAGTCCTAAGACTTGAGAGAGATGCAGAGAATAATGCCTAATAATAAGTAAAACAAACAAAATACTATAACGACAGACTGGTCTCAAGGAATCACAGGAAGTTGTGCCAGTCCCTTGCAGTGCCAATAGTTTGAAGGATAAATCCTTTATTTTGTTTTAGTATACATATACTCAGCCAATAACAACAACAACAAAAAACAACAAGAAAGGAAGCACAAGGCAGAAACCAACATAGGAGAATGAGAATCTCTCCTTATTTCAAGAATATTGTATTGACAAAGCACTCTTAAGAATGGTATAGGTGAGTCTTGCATTTAGAACCACATTTTACTTGTCTTGTTGCATATAGATAACCCCATATATCTTCTAGGGTGTTACAGTATTTTGAAAGTGAAGAATTACCTTCCCGAAGCCAAACAAATTCATGCAAAATCTTGCACCATGAATCCATTTCAATTAAAATTAAAACAGACTGTTACCCAAACTCAGTGCTGTGAGACATGCCATCTAAACTTCATGGAAGATCTTGCCAGAATAAAATGTATCCTTCAGATTCATCACAGTTTTCATTCATTGGCATCTGCACATAGGCTACACACCAGCAAGTTCGAATTCTAATGTTGGCAATCAGTTCTCCTTCCTTATTCTTTGCAAAATAACAGACAAACTTAGTTTGGAAGAGATCTCCAGAGGTCACCTCATCCAAGATTCTATTCCAAACAGGCAAACTTACCATTTAGATGAGGTTGCACTGGATGTCATCTAGGCAATGTTTGAAAATATTCGAGGATGGAGAGTTCAGAGCCTCTCCACGAATCTTCTGTGCTGAGCCACTCTTCTGGCAAGTAATTTTTTTTCTTAAGATCTGATTAGATTTTCCTCTGCAATAACTCATGACTGGTACCTCTTGTCCTTTCACTTTGCACCTCCTAAAAGAACTTGGCTTCAGCTAATCAAGACCTCCCGTATTAGGCTATAAAAGATGATTAGCTCACACATCTGCCTTCTTTTCCCCAGGTTAAACAAATGCCAATCCCTGAGCTTGTCCTTGAACAATCATAACCTCCAGCTCCTTAGCCATCCTAGAAGCCCACTGCTTTCTCCATTTTGTTGCTGTTTATGCTACTGGTTTACCCAAAGCTGGACCTGCTACACTGGAGGGTTACCATAAGTACTCACTAAAGATGCATAAAACTTCTCTTGACCTGCTGGTGATACTGCTGCTAATGCTGGTTACATGTGGCTCACAACAACAACAAAAATTTTTTACAGGTTGAACAAGCAACCCACTTTCAAAATGCTCACCTTTATTGCAGCAAGAACTGAAGCTATAACAATCCTGAGTCAGTGAGCATTTTTGTATAGCTGCCTTCTCCCTCTCAAGAAAAACACAACAGCCCATTTAATGAGGAAGGTCTCGCTTTGGACAACAAACTTTGCATTGCAGTAATGTCTCATGCCTTCATCACCATACATATGATTAACCACAATTCGTATATAAATATCCGTAGTTTATACATTCAGCTCTTAATGTTCAACTTCCTGTGCTACCAGTACAGCACTCTGAGATACTTATCACACTTGTGTGATATAGTTTACCCTGATCTACCAATGTGAATTTTGAACTTTGACATCAGAAGGATGGAAGGAAACAGAGGTCTGGAAACAAAGAAATCATAGAGTCATGGAATTATAAATCAAACTGCTTAGGAAGCAATGAACAGTAATAAGATCAATATACCTTCCTTTTAATGTTCAGATCTTAGACTAGATCTTCTTAATTAGAAGCGCTATGTGGTCGTCCATGTAGGCCATAAGCAAATCTGATAGCATTGAACGTACAACTGTAGATCACAGATTCCTGCCTAGCAATGAGATTGCTTCCTCTGGGGCTTCTGCTTAATTATACACTCTCATTTGTATTTCAGTGAATTCAGTGAAATTTCAGCTTGAACTCAACGTGAGTGTTGGGGTAAAAGAGAACAAAAACATTTTTCACAAATATAATATATATAATATTACGAACATCTTTATTTATTTGTTCCACTGTCTGACGGAGATTCTCTCTGATTCAGTATTTGAGGATTCATGAGCAAGGGATTCATACAAAGTAAAACACCCAAATCTCTCATGATTTCAGAATTGGATAATTTCACTTCATCTTTTCAGCTATCCCTCACCAACATGTCCATTACAGTGACCACTCTAAAACATTCTTCCTTCTAAAGGCAGTATGCCATTGGAATGGGATTTATTTTTAATCACTGCTAACAATCTATTATGGTCTACAGAGCATGCTCAGTATGAAAGGGATAAATCTTCAAAGCAAAATATAAAAATCTGCTAACAATTATAAGGATTTTGTGGGTGTACCTCCAGCATGCTTCTTTGAAAACCTGCCCCTTTGCTTGTCTTGAACTGGCTGAGGAATTTCCAGATCTGACGTATCATTAGAAATAAAGTACTGGATTGTATACTAATGGCACTGTTTGAAATTTAAACATACCAGGCTTTCTCTACATGAAAAAGGAAGTATTTCCAAGGAATGCTTGGAATGTATTCAGCAAGAAAATGCATTTAATTATATTGAAACAGAATCCTAACTTTATTATAGATGACTACCCTTGCTGATAGCAAAGGACAAAGAAGGATTTGGGGAAAAGAATTGCAAAAATATGGTCTGATAGCAGAAGGGCTAAACAAGGTTAAGAAATAGAGGTGCTAAACTTGCCATACTTAAGCCACATTAATCTTTTCATTAGTACATAAAAAAATCACAACTTTCCATCTCAAATCATTACGTTGATGGGGCATCTTTGATCTGAAAAAAACAGCAATGATCCCAAAGGGAAGTCAGAAGTGTTTTTGATTATTATCTGTAAAGTCTAAAATTCCTTAGGTGAAATTCAGTATGAAATGCATCCATGCAATGATGAAGGTGAGTGAATATGTCAACATCTGTGCTTTATTAAAGCTGGACTATTTTTACTAGGCACTGAACCAGGGAGACCAAATACCCTGATAAAACCAGAAACTCCAGGAAAGGTTCTTTGAAGGTATTTCTTGCTGTCATGTTACTGAAAAATACAACCTAATGTTATTTTCTTACATGTTTAATATAATAAGCTTGCCCCCCTGCACCATCATGATCCAAAACTGCCGTCTTCTAAAAAGTACAGGGAATGAGATAAATTCTCTTGCTAACTATAGGTATCAAATGGATCATGAAAATGTTTTTTTCCAATGTTGCAAGTAATGATATTTCTAATAAAATACAGCTTAAGAGTTGCTAAGTCCAAAAATCTCAGTAAACAATTGGAACTATATCTCATTATGATTAATTACTAGGATATGAGAATTGGAGAGATGTGATTTTATTAAAAACAACAACAACATAAATATTTTCTGTGAATTCTCTGGTGAGTGAATACTGTAAAACAAATATTTGTAAATGCAACATCAAAAGAAACTATATTGATTTTGTCACCTGAGCTCCTGTTTAGGACAGGCTACAAGGTTCCTTCTGTACTAAAACTAGTAACAAATGCTGGAGAGTAGAAGACCTAGCAGAAAGGCAATCAATGCAGTTTTGGAGACACCAAAGATGGAGAAATCACTAACTGAAAATCCATCATCAGATAAGCAGTGAACAGAAAAGCAGAGGCTGTGGAGGCTGCTGTGTCAAACGCCATGTTAGTGAGTGGAATTGTTCCTCAGTCTCTGAGCTTCAGATTGGGTCATACTGCCAACACAGGTGCTCTGTTTCAAGAAAGAATGACTTTAAGTGCATCTCAGTGAACAGATTGCATGTAATCAGAGATTTTCTTCATAACTGGGAAAAATTCAGCAAACATTTTTTGCATCTTTTCTCCAATTTCCATACATTCATGTATGTATATGTAGACGTTCTATTTTCATTAGGTTTGCAGGAGGCTGAAAATTGATGTGCCGTGAAGAGTACAGAAACCACTAAAAATTGCCAGAGAAATCCTCGCTAAACTGTGTAGGGAAGACTCATTATGAAAATAATCATATAATCTGAATAATTAGTACTAATTTAATTGGTTATTTGCAGTACATTTCTCATGTTTAATTCCATGGATATTTTGTGACTCTTTGGAAATTGCTTATTAGCCATGCATAGGGAGCTATAGGCAGATGTGCAGATTCTATGAGCCAGAAGGTAATTTAAGACAAAGGAGTTAGTTACAAAAGCAAAATTAAATTAAAAATTAATTACAAAAGTATTTTAACATTTTACAATCAAATATGAATGTTGCAGTTTGTCAAGAGATAAATAGAAGCTTAATTCAATCTTTCATCGTGTGAGTTACTTTTGTCTAAATTTGTAGCTAACTACTCTGATGCTATTGGGAACATACAGAACCCACACTGTCATTGGAAGTTCAAAGGAACATTTACAGAATTGTCAAAATATTTTCACAATAAAGCCTTTCCATTAAAATAATGTTGTGTTCTGACAGGAGGACACTTTTGATGAGGTAACAAAGAAAACACACCTGTTTGATTGGCACCAGATTTGGGCACTTTTCTGGGAAGATGCACCCACTGCTAGACCTTGCTGCATGCACTGTTGAGTTTTGGTCTTTGCTAGACTCAATTGTGATGGGAGGCTGCATATTTTATGTTCTATACTAGTACCAGCAGCTATGAAACATCAATAGAAGATATACTTTTTTTTCACAAAAATACCATAGATTTGCTTTCACTTCAAAAAGAAAGAAAATAGTTTTCAAAACATAGAAGTTGCCATGAAAAATAATACCTTCCCTTTGGCTGAAGTATTCTGGAATTCCTTTCAACATGGAAAGTCTTTAAGTACTACCTAAGCATTTCAATTAAAAGGGCACTCGTGTTTTATCTTTCCCCTTTCTCCTCAGTGGAGCTTAGGCTTGGCAACAAATCATACATAAATTAGCCCACCTAATTGCGTGAAAGTAAGCGGATCTGAGCAGGATTTAAATGGTGCATATGTCTCCCATCCTTCATTGCTGTGTTTTGCAGTGTGCTGTTTTTGCTCAATATTACAGTGTGTTTACAGCACAGTATGACAGTAGTGATCAGATAGGCTTCAGTGCTAAGATTCTATGCAGTACATCTATCATTGTTCTGCCCATGATAGGTCTTGCCAGAGGTTGGTTTGACTCTGTGGAACAACATCAAGCATGTTTGAGACCAGTGTATCTTGTTGCAAGACTCAAAGTTTCCTTTAATCAGTACAGAGAAACTGTGATCATCTGTGGGTTCGTGATCTTATTTCTCTTGAGTATTTTATAGGGAATTAAATATCCAGGAAACTAGAAGGTAAAGTAGGAAAAAGATAACCATAGTCCTTTAGTGACAAAACCCAATCTTGCAATATTCTCTCAATGCACTTATGCTAAATGCTACTTGGATATATATTTACCACATGGAGGTACCATGTAGATCCCTATCCCCCATACCAACTGAATGAAGATACAGTTTACTTCCAATTTCAGCACTAAGTGGATGTGCTCTCACTGTAACTGTTGAGTTCCTACAATATGGAATTCATTTGGGCTGCATGGCTGAAAGCTAAACACAGTACCAAAATTCAGGAAGGCACAGGCAAAACAAGGAAATATGTTTGCTCTTCTAGAAGAGGCTCACTTATAGTTTGTGCAATCACTACAACAGAATTGTATTATTATTATTTTTTTTCCCCAGTATTTCAACTTCTAACAATGTAACCTGCACTAATACTCTCTTTTCTTTCTCCTTGGGCTGAGATTTGCCTCCTTATCTAGGATACTAATCCAAAACACACTGAGGGCAACGCAAGTCTTGAAGGCAGGCTAGAGAAGCAGTAGTTACAATGTGTGTAGGAGTTTTATTATCTCTTTTCAGTGTGTTTTCAGAAGTGAGATAACGTCTGCTTTTCTTGTTGCAAACATGTTACTATCTCCTATCTCTTAAAATACCTGCTAAGACCTTGTACATTCCAGCAACATTTTAAGCCAGAAGTTTGTAAAAGTACAGGTCATGACGTTGCCTGAGGGTAGCAAATCTCAAACCCTTTCACCATCTCTGGACTTCCACTGAAACAGACTTGCTTGGTCCTCCTCCACTACCAGCAGCATTCTATAAATCATAGCACCTATTCCTGCATGCATGCTTCGAAGCTCTGAGGGAACAAGCCCAGAGGATTCTAGGTCACATCAAAGAAGGTGAGAGAGAAAATAAGCAACTATGGAGTCATGGCCGGTTGGATACTCCTAATCAGAGCAATTAGCCAGATTGCTGAGACCAAAGAACTCATGATCCAGTTTTATATGTCCAAGAATTCCTTAAGGACACAGACTGAGGGAGATGTACCAAAACTCACTGGGTACAAGACTTACAAGGGGGAGGAAAGGGAAGGGAGGGGAGGAGAGGGGAGAGGAGGGGGTAGGGAAAGGGGAAGGGGGAAGGGATCATGGCTGCAATGTTGTTACTACATTATCAAAATATTTCAGTCTTTCAGTAAACAGGAATCATCTCTGTACTTCAGAAACAGCAGAACGCTAGTAAAACAGTGTCCCAAATAAATACTTCTGCTGTTCCTGAGGGAAGATTCTCACATGGATATTAGGTGACCTGACAGAAGGAGTGGTTTTAACCTTTGTCCAGAACAAGCACAGAAATTATTTCTTGACAAATTTCGGGCATTTTCATGAGCAGCAGAGGATAGAAAGTTCTGCAAGACTTATCACTTATCTTACTCATTAAGTGCCCTTGGACACATCACTTTAGGCCTCTCTGATCTAGTTTCACATAAAACCATAGTAACATAAAAAGGAGTTATGTATTTTTCCTCCCGTGATCTGCCCTTACCTTGGAACAACACCTCTTTGAAATGTCCACTGCCAGTCCTTGACACAGAGCCAGTACTTTGAAAACAGATACTGTAGATACCTACTGCTTATTTCCTAGTCTGGTCTGTCAGGGTGAGAATGGACTTGATAAAACATCCCATCCTGTAGTTGTATTCACTCTGGTCCACTTTTTCTTTTTGCTTTGGTTTTATACTGTCATAGGACCACTGACTTCTGCTAACTTTTTCCTGGCTTGCAGGGTTATGAATTAATCCACCAGTGAACAGCCAAAATCTGGCAGCTTCTTCTGTGTGCCAGGGAAACTAAACACAGGCTGTGCCAGTTGTCTGTCATGGGAACATCTTTGATGTCTTCAAACTCCTTGACAGGAAGAGCTGAACAAACTTGAAGTCCTCCTTCTGCTCTACCTCACAATCATATTTATCGTAGAAGAAAAATCAAACAGTCTGGGAACTGAATAAGGAGTTTGTGCTGAAAGCTCCAACAGAAAATGCCCAGCAGGAGAGTGAGGCTAACCCAGACACCATATGCAGCTAGCTACCATTACTCATTCCAGCCTGTGGACTGTAGTGTAGCTGCATGTTCACACACTGTTCAGCAATGCCCCCAGGCACTATTGTGACAAGCACAAACTTCTGTGGAAGTTGTTGCATTTTCCTTATTTTACTTGCATTGGTGCAATCCAGTCACCCAGTAAATCTTACTAAATCTTTCTGATTGCAATCCCAACCTTAAATCACTAACAGAGGTTAGGGGGGCTGAGGTTTTATTATTTTTTTTTTTTCTGACAGTTTCTTGAGTTGTTTTTTTGTTTGTTTGTTTGTTTTTTAGATGTCAGACTAATGCAGCAGTGTAATTCATAGAAGTACCCAACTTCTACAGCTGCTTTTAGACAGTTTACAAAAAGCTGAATCCTTTGCAGTGGAAAGGTTAAGCCACCAGCACATGCAGTCACTGCTCAATTATTTACATAGGTCCTTTATTTTGGCACAGTCAAGCCTGCAGACCTAGGTGAGCACATAATAATTTTATGGAACTGTTTTAAGGATAAATAACAGCTCTGTAAAAGCCAACCACAATAACCTTAAGGCTTGCAATGACTGCTCTGCTGAGGAAAGATATAACAAAAATGAAAACAAACAAACAAAAAAAACCCTACCTTCTAACTCCAGCAATATCTCACAATATGACTGATCCCAGCAGAAATACTGATGTCCTGTTTTCCATTTTCCTTAGGGTTTTTTTTTGTTTGTTTGTTTGTTTGTTTTTTAAAGATATACTCAAATAATTGGGAAAAGTTGCACAGACAAGATTCTACTTTCTGAAGTTCTGAATCTCAGGCAAGACTGTGGTAAAATCTTTAGAAACACCTATGATTTCATTCCTAAAGCAGTAACGTAAATGCTCTATAATTATAGAATTAAAAGGTTGGGAAGAACACTAAGATCATCTAGTCCAACCATTGAAAGGATATCTTTGTACTGCCAACTTACTGAAACTTTATTTAACGGGTCTTGTAATTGAATGACAGGGATGGATGGATCAGGCCTGATTGTGGTGTTTCCCTGAAAGTATGTTCTGAAAAATAACTCATAGAAAGAAAAATACAGAAAACCTGTGAAGAAAAACACAGTAAATGTGTAATCTTTTCATGTCATTACTAGGGCAAAGCTGGAGCTATGGATGTAATAAAATGGAGGTTAAAGTAACAATTGCACTGACTGCCAAGCTCAGCCAAGCTACCAATTGCTGGCAGCAATTCAGCAAGTTAGGAGTTATCTTTCTCTCTTTTCTCTTGGCAGAGAGATTAAGTTTTAACTGTTTAAAGAGCTAGAAAAAATGCAAAGGAGGTGTCCTTCTTCAGTAAATCATGACAAAGTACGGAGGGGGATCAATATAGAAGAGTGCCTAAAAACTGAGAAATCAAATTTATTTTTAACTGTTGATACAATATCGGACGGTAAATATTTCAGAGGCCTCTGTCTCCTATAAATATTAGATTTTTTTTAATGTTGTCTTGAATTAGTTTGGAATTAACTTTTTTTTTGTTTGATTTTCAGAATTCCATGCATATACAACATGTTCTAGTGACCTGGAATTATTTACTGTATACCGCAGACTTTGCTAGATGAGCTAAATTGGGAGTGGGGCTGAAAAACATGCAGTTGTCATATTAACAGCTGGACTTAGGGTAAATCATTATTTAAATATTGCTGGGGATGATCTTGATACAGTCTAGAGGAAGTAGCACCCACAACGTAGACTCCTTCAGTGTTGAGCATGTGATGCAGGAATAGGAGTTCTAGTATGCACATCCAGTAGGTATCAAATAGAACAAATACTGCTCTCATCAGCTTTTGACTGATGTCTACCTAATTATGTCTAAAGTAAGATAGTCACTGTAAATATTTGTCCTGCATAAAAAACACTGTTGGCATCTTAGCCAGGCAAATTTTGACCCAGGGACTTCAATAGTGTGTGTGTTTAAGAACATACACAGACAAGTGTGTGCTGATGATTTATGGCTTTTACAAGGTAATACACTTTCTAATGAAGAGAACAACCAGGATCAAGAAAGAAATTGAGTTATGGCCATTTACTCACTATATTATCCATGCAAATGACTTCAAAAAAACAACCAAAAAGTTAACTATGGACTACAAGTTATTAGCTAAGATAAGCTATTTAAATGACTGCAAATTCTCTTCTGCCAAGAATTAGTAATTACACATTAATTTCAGGTTGGATATTAGGAAAAACTTCTCAAAGTGGTTGGACTCTAGAGAAGAGATGGAGTCATCATCCCCCTTGATGTTCAAGAAACGTGTAGATGTGGTACTAAAGAATATGGTTTAGTGAGCAACACTGTTGGTAGGTGGATGGTTGCACTAGATGATCTTAGAGGTCTTTTCCAACCTTAATGATTCTATGATTAACCTACTTCCAACCTCTTTCCCACTCCTATAACTTCCTGTGTTCACATACTATTAATTTCAAAGTCATCACTTGTGTTTCATCATTTGCTTCACATATAACCACATCATTATTATTTGTTATCCTACCTGAAAAAATATTTGGAATCTACAATTAACATTTATTACACTGCAGTTTTTATAAATAATGAATGTAGTCTTTTCCATTATACTCTCATGATAAGCAAAGCTAAGCAAGACAGAATATATTAAAAACTGTAACTCAAAGAAATTGAGTGAACTGCTCAAACTGAAACGTACCCACTGTCAGATAAGTGACTAGAGGCCAAGAGGCTTTGGCTGCTAAATCCTGTGTTGAGACTGCTAGACATAACTTATTATCAATTCACTTGCAAAACTAACCTGAAAAAAGAAGCACAAAAGGCCAATAAAATGATAAAATGATGAATAGTGGAGCACAAACATCTCTTCAAGGTGACCAGTTTTGAGCTGACGATGGCAACTAGCAGGCATCTCTTTCTGGCAATTGCCATACTGTAGTTCAGCAAAGTTCAGTGCATGATTTCAGAGTATTTTGAACTTGCATCACTAAAATAATGCCATAGGCAACATACTCATTACCAGGACATTTGAATAACGCCACATAATTATTTTATACAGGACTTCTCAGAATATTTCTATCCAACCTCATTGATCTTGGTGACTCTTCCATGCCAGGAGAAGTAGCAAACCTGTCTTTACTTCCAGAAGTCTGAACCGCAGAACAGTAATTCAACTCTGATTATTCCACATGTAAACAGAGAAGGATTGCATGTGAGAATCAAATATTCTTTGTAAAAATTTTATCATAACTTCTTCTATTTATACAGACAGTCTTAGCAGAGAAGAGGGTCCTAGTGGATGAAAAATTTAACATGAGCCAGCAGTGTGCCCTTGTGGCTCGGAAAGCAAATGGGATCCTGGGCTCCATCAGAAGAGGGGTGGCCAGCAATGACAGGGAGGTGATTGTCCCTCTCTACTCTGCCCTTGTGAGGCCCCATCTGGAGTAGTGCATCCAGGTCTGGTGCCCCCAATAAAAGAAAGACAGGAAGCTGTTGGAGAGGGTCCAGAGAAGAGCCACAAACATAGTCAGAGGTCTGGAGCACCTCTGCTATGAAGACAGACTGAGGGAGCTGGGCTCAGCCTGGAAAAAAGAAGGCAGTAGGGTGATCTCATTTCAGCTTCCCAGTAGCTCGAGGGAGCCTAAAAACAGGAAGGAAGTCAACTCTTTACAAGGGTAGATAATGGCAGGACAAGGGGAAATGGTTTTAAGTCAAAGGAGGGAAGATTTAGGTTGGATGTTTGGTGCAGGTTGGTGGTCAGCAGGGACAGGGAGGTGATTGACCCTCTCTACTCGGCTCTTGTGAGGCCCCATCTGGAGTACTGTGTCCAGGTGTGGAGCCCTCAGTACAAGAAAGACATAGAGATTTTGGAAAGGGTCCAGAGGAGGGCAACTAAGATGATCAGGGGGCTGGAGCACCTCCCCTATGAGGACAGGCTGAGGGAGTTGGGCTTGTTCAGCCTGGAGAAGAGAAGGCTGCGGGGTGACCTCATTGCAGCCTATCAATACCTGAAGGGAACCTACACCCAGGAGGGGAGTAAACTCTTCAAAAGGGCTGACAATAGCAGGACTAGGGGAAATGGATCCAAGTTGAAGGAGGGAAGATTTAGGTTGGATGTTAGGGGGAAGTTCTTTACAAGGAGAGTGGTTAGGCCCTGGAACGGGCTGCCCAGGGAGGTTGTGGATGCCCCGTCCTTGGACGTGTTCAAGGCCAGGTTGGACGGGGTCCTGGGCAACCTGATCTGAATGTGTATGTTTATTATGTGTATGTAGGTGGCCCTGCTAGGCAGGGGGGTTGGAACTACATGATCCTTGAGGTCCCTTCCAACCCAGGTGATTCTGTGATTCTGTGATTCTGTGGATGTTGGGGGAAAGTTCTTCACTAAGAGAGTGGCGAGGTGCTGGAACAGGCTGCCCAGAGAGGTTGTGGATGCCGCGTTCCTGGAAGTGTTCAAGGCCAGATTGGATGGGGCCCTGGGCAGCCTGGTCTAGTATTAGATACGGAAGTTGGTGGCCTTGCCTGTGGCAGGGGGGTTAGAGCTTCATGATCCTTGCAGTCCATTTCAACCCAAGCCATCCTATGATTCTATGATTCTATGAGAAGTCTGAGTACTATTTAAAAGAAGGTGCACACTAACATAAGTAGCAGCCAAACAATAACCAAAATGAAGAGTAGAGCTACGGAAGATAAGTGAAAGTAAAGAAGAGTCAATCACTCAAAAGTCTTTCAGGTGGATGAAAACTTCTACAAAATCTTTTTGTTGAGTAGCATGCTAATCTGATTTCTCAAAAAGAGTAACGTTAATTATTCATTCAAAGGTATGCTAATGGAATTTGAGCAAAAATTCAAGCCTGAACCCCAGAAGAACTTTGCCTTTGAACATCTTCTGTGATTTTTTTTTTCAATAAACCAGTACTTTCTGACTCAACAGGAACAGAGACCTCTTAACAACTTGCTTTGTACAGCTCTGCAAGAGATGTGTAGCACTGCAGCTGCTCAGAATAGGATTCAGTGAATGATTTCCACTCTCCCTGAGCGCCTCAGGTAATCTAATGGATGCTCATGGCAATATGTCCAACCAGCAAACAGAATGCATTAAATTCAGAAGCTGAATCTGAACATGTATGCAAGTGGATGACTCCCTATCAACTTGCAAAACCAAGGCTGTGTAAGCAAGAACTGCATTCCTCAAGATAGAGAGTCATTTTCCTGCCTTCTGCCAAAGGAAAAATCTACAAAATGTGTGTGGAACCCACCTAACCAATGTTACTGCTTCTTTTCCAACAAGCTTCACTTCTCAGCCCACGGTCTACTTTAGAGGCAGAGCACGGCACTTAGTGCTGGAGGAACCTCTGCTGTGTTCTTATGACTGCAAACTCAAACCCAGCCAGGCTGCAGAGATGCCCTGCAAGATCAAATTGATTTTCAAGGCATGTCAGACCTGTGATTTCTCTGAGCTGATTATTCATACAGTTTTCCACAGCACTCATAGTGGCCATACTCTGTGAAACTGACAACTGTTGAAGAGCTCTGTCAAGGATTTTCTTACTTTCTTGAGTTTGTACGTCCTTGCTATGTCACTTATTTTTACTGGAGAAAAATGAAAGAGCTAGATTAATTACACCACGCAATGAAAGTAGAGTATGTAGGAGGCTATCAGAGAGTAGAAATCCTATAAATCCTTATAATACATTGAAAGGATGCAAGGCTTAAACTGAGAGCATTTCACTGGTGGTAACAGAGGTACTTTGGTGGAAACTTTTCTCTCAGCAAAGGGAGGGCTTTTAAAGGCTCATTAATTTAATGCACTCTTCTGTTTCAGGCAGCCCTAAATCTTCCATTCAAGGCATGGTACTGGCTCTATGCATGCATCATATTTCAAACCCTCCTTTCCCAAACTCTAACAGGTGCATGCGTTTATTACCCAGACAGGCTGTTCATCAGGAGGCTGTGAGATCGCTGGGGGATCAGAGGAGCATACCTTGGGTCCAACAGCCCCAGGCTGCTCTGGGCAGTGCTGGGATGTGCATTGCAGCAGTCTCTCCTTGTCTCAGCTAGAGCTAGTGAGACCTTAATCTGCAGTTCCCAGTGCTCACACTAAATTTTACAGCCATACTGACTTAATCCCCTCTCACGTTGTATGTAGAGTTTCATAAAACTGATAAAGAGGAAAAAAAAGGCAAGGAAAATGAATGAGACAAAAGAAAATATGTATGCTAATGTCTTGCTTCATCCTCAACATTCAGATTTTGCCTTTAACTCTAAACTGTGAAATGAATAGCAGGCTGTTCCTCTCCCCTTGCAACCTCAGAACTCTAAGAGGGGAAACTGACAACCTTTATATGAAAAGAGTGAAACTCCATTTCCAGGAAACTAACAGAAGATATCCCTTGAATTTGAATGACTACAAGTTTTTCTACACACTAGTGCAGCATTATTCCCATGGAGGCTACTTCCAACATTTCTGCTGTAATTTTACATTGTATGAACTGCTCCAGATTTCCCATACCAATGTGGCAACTTCAGGGAGTGTTTCCTCTGACAGCTCACTATATCAACTCTTTTAAGTTCCTCACTAATATGGTTCCATAAACTCCTGAAAAGTATAAATTAACCTGTTTTCAACAACTCACAGTCAATCAGAATTTGACAGAAATGGGAAATCACAGCTAAAAAAAATGTAAATCCTGCCTTTGTTTCCTGAACTTTAAACTGCAGATTAGTTTGACAGATGTCTGAGCTTCATTAATATTGCTATTGTCTGTCTCTGAATAATAACTCTTATGATCATTATGCAGTTTTGAGACATGCATATTTTAATACTACGCTCATTACTATAAAAATGTGAACCACATTAACTGGATTTTTTTCACATGGTCATAAAAAATGCACTTGAAAGGGAGACTTGTAATGTTTTCAATTTCATGAAAAACTGTGGAAAGTACTGGAAAACACTCGAAATCTGTTAGTAAGAAATTGCCATCTCTGGAAATGCTTTCACCTTATTCTAGAGACTCTCTGTATAGCAAAGCTGGTTCAAGTTCACAAGTGCCCATCGACACTGGCACTATATCAGGATAGCTGAACGGAAGGAATTACTGGAGGGACATGATTGCAGACACTTCAACTCCATATTCTAGTAGTATTTGACTCCTACAGTGGTTTTGCAAAATCACAAACTCCTAGGCAAAATCTCAAGCACCTCTGAAACTTCTCTTAAATGCTCTGAAAGCCTTGCTGCTCCATGGCTCTTTTTCTTGGAAGGACCATCACTTTGCTCCTACAGTTCAAATTCAGCCTGATTCAGATTCAGAGTTCTGGCCTGCAGAGAGTCCCTTTTCAGAACCAGTTGAACAAATCATCCTGTCTTTGCAGTGTTTGCACATCCCAAAAGACAGCATTTCAGCTTGAAGATCTGTTGCTTATTTGTGTCTTGAATCCAATGAATCCATAGCCTGGGAAGAAGGCAAAACTGCTGACCTCTTCAAGTGGGCATTTTAGGATGAAAAATGAACTGCTCAACCCCAGCCAGGTTCACTTCCTAAATCTAACCTTTGAGAATATTACAGCAGCTCTCCATGCAACATACCTTCATTCCAGATGAGGATGGCTTTCCCCTCTTCAAATCTAGCCCTTTGTTTAGAATGGTAACTGTCTCCCTCATCTGGACATGCAAACCCACATCACCAACCTTCCTACATCTTCACGCACATAATCTATGTCCCACCCATGCCACACAGACAGAATCTGAAGTGTCTAGTAGCTCTGAAGTCTTCTTCATTCTGCATTCTTTTAGTAGAAACAAGGGTTTCTACTTTCTAATCTCATCACCCACAGAACAAAAATAAGTAAATACATAAAATAATAAATAAATAAAAAGAATGAGGTAAAGGAGACCTGGCAGGAAGAGGCATCAGAGAATGAATGTATCCAAAGTTATCTGTGATCTTTTCAGAGACTCCATTTATGTTTGGGAATATGGACAGTTCAATTACTCTACTTCAAGTCCCCAGAAGAAGAGCTCAGGAGAACAAATGATAAATGACTGATTTAAGGCATTCAAGGTTATCTGTAGGGGAGGAGAGATTCCAAGCCTCTGTTTTCTTGGTTCTGACTTTTCCTCTACTTTTGGTTAAGGTGACAAGAATCATTTTACAAACTGTACAAGCAAGAAAAAAATGAAATCCTCTCAGGCTCAATTAAATATGTTTATCTAATTTTTCATTCCAATCAAATGTCATGGGAATTTCCTAATATGAGATTACTACTCCTACCACCCAAGCTAACCATGAGCATTACTAAGGTTCCCTTATTCAGATTTGCCAAAATTCTCACTCTGATTAAGTTTTCTCCATTTTTGTCCTGAAGAGAGTTCTATTAATACCTCCTCCTTTCTTTTTTTGGCAGACTGTTCTAAAACACTAAATCCTTATTTCCTCAGCAGGGGTATAATATCTACTCTTATTAAAAATACTGAAACACAAGCTTACCCAGAGGTGTGTTTTATTTGACGTGAAGAGATTCAGTAAAAATGCTTCCCTGGGAGAGCTAGTGTTTCAGCCATCCTGCAAGGATTTGGCAAATGTTTCAGATGTTCTGCTGGACTCTCTGAGATATTATTAACCCCTTTCAAAAATGGTAATTTCCACCACTTCCAAGCTCGTGTGGATGGAAATTTCCAAGTCTATTGTCTGGAGCTATGACACAGGCAGGAGAAAGACTGAAACTCTTGGTTAATCACGAGGGAATGCAATGTATAAAGATGATAAAATCTGACAAAGTCCATCTTAGAAACAAAAACTGACTACATTTTACAAACAGGCAGTGAATTTGGCCTCCTAAAAAAGTGACCACCAAAGTGTTTCCATAATCAGTCTGTAATGCTATATTGTCTCACTGTTAAGAGGCAGGAGAGAGCTGGAAATCCTTCCGTGAAAGGTCAAGGGGTAAGAAAGAGACAAATATTCAGTACGGTGGAAACAGAGTCCTCAGAGGTCTCATGCTTAGCAAGTACAAGTTCATGTGTACAGAGGGACAGAGAAACGAGCAGATCTCCCACACTTCGTTTGACAGAAGAGCTCTTTGCACCATAGAACAGATATCCCAATGGACAGATGTTAGTGATGGGCTAGAGAAAGCCAAGAGTTATCCACTGAGAGCCCTTAGCCATATTTGAAGAGTTTGGACTCTAGCCATCTCTCAGTGAAGTCAATGCAGTCTTTCAATTGACTCAAATGGAAATTGGAATGAATCTCTAGGCTCAATCTTTTTCAGTTACTTTTTGTTTACATCATTTAAGATCTCTGTGACAGTTGTCTCTCACATGTATTTCATTAGGCATTTAGCTTTCTACTGAGAAATTTCCCAAGCTACGTTTCTTTTTATTTTTTTCTTTGGAAATCCCAATGAAAAAAATATTCTCATTTCCATCTCCAGTTGATTTTTCATTCATCCATCTCTTCCTGTCAGAATTCTGGCTGATTGGCTGTATTTGGATTGTTTAATCATACTGATACCTAATAAAATGGATGTGTCATCAAATAAATTCTTCTAACTCAGCCTTAAAGCCCAAAAACGTTCTAGATTCTCGTCTGGAGTAAATCAAATTTTGCTGACATCAGCAAAGCCTGGCTGACAGCACTGGAGAATGTAATCTTCTAATAGCATACAGTTTTGATCAAAGTAGAAAGTGTCTTATTACAATTACCTACATTTTGCACAGAATGATCACCCTTTTGGCAAGCAGAAGACACATCAGAATGTGTGTTCAAACTCTTCCCCACAGGCATAAAAAACCCCACTGCTTTTCACTTTTCATCTCAGCTTCCAGACTAGAAAACAGTCCTGTCATATATCAGTAGGACAAATGGTACCACATATGCTAATACAACATACATGTTTTTTCCTTCTTACCTGTTTATGCACAGTTTCCTTAAATTATTTTATTACTGTATATACAAACATATCATGAAAACAATAGTTCCTCTAAAAGTATTGCAGTTACAGCTCAATACAATGTCATATGATAAATCATTTAGGATTACACCTCATGTGATCTCCATGGTATGGTACTGAACAATAACTCAATAACCAGTGCATAGGCCTGGTTTCAGCTAGTGGATTTACAGCCAATTACACCAGCACATACAGAACCAACCAACTGCAAAGACACAAATTCACTCCAATGACACCAATCAGGATTTAATGTTTTAAATTTCTGTTGTTCAAAAAACAAGAATTGCTTCTCTAAACTACATGATAAACATACTAAAAAGTCAAACCAGAGCCAGTTTTACCTATGGTACAAGAGATATCAGTTCTTTCAGTTCATAGAACTGTACCTCCACTCTGTGGTGAAAATCAGTCTTCTCATTAAATGTGTGTTTTGCCACATCCACCAAACAAAGAAAAAGAATGGAATTTAACCTCTGGATTAATCTTAGCTTTCCCAGATTCTTCTCAGAAATCTTCCCTTCACTGCAGATTACTGGAAGTTGAAGAGATGTAGCCATACAGATAAATTGAATAGAAGTAACACAAGAATGCCTTCTTACTTCCCGGGCAATAATCCACCTTGAAAAACTAATGCTTCGTTTTAGTAGATATAACAGATTCAGCTAAAGGTGATATTTATGCAAACATTTTCTGTTACAACTTTTTCTTCCTTCATTAAGTGTTGAAGTACTCTGAACCTCTGCATCAACACTTTATTAGTAGACCCAAACTCTGATCATCTCAGCTCTTTTCCAGACAATTGAGCTTGGATGTTTTTGTCCTACAACCAACTCGAGCTGATTGCTGATCATTTTCTTGGGACAGTTACCTGTTAATAAAGACTGTCCCTCTAGCTGAAAACTAACCATATAGTTTGCCATACAGCAGGAACATCCAACCCAGCCCCCAGGCTGCAAGTGGCCTGGCCCAGCTCATTCTGCAGCCGCCCCATGCCGTCATGGCAACAGCTCTGCCCCAGTGAGCTGCCCTGCCTGATCCCAGGCACACACCCATCACTCACAACAACAAAACATTCATGTGTAATTGGTACATACTGGACTGAAACGGGACAGGGGAGAGTGCAGCGCAGTGCTGACTCAAGTTATGGCAGATAAGTTTATGGATTTTGATAGATTGGCTAAACAGTCCTGTGAACAGCAAAAAATAACGTCTGTGCTTTCTGTTCTCAGTCAACATAAATAGATTACTTGCAAATTTTCAGATAAAATGTACAGTTGCAGTACAAAATTTGACCATGTCTCTTTACCCAACCTTTATAAGCCTTCTCTTACCAGAGAGAAATATTCCTCATTTCACAATCATACCTTACTCATGTCACTGCTTTCTGGCAATACATACATCTGTGAAAAATTCTTCTCAAGGATGAGGTGCAGAGAGAGTAAAATTTCAGCAAAAATCTGTAAGAAACACATTGAGAGCTCACTGAGAATTGCAGCCATTGCCACTGAACCAGACTGAGACATCAGTTTCACAAAAACAAAGTCACATACCCCACTAGTTTTGTGGTTTTGTTGCTTAATTTTTTACGCTTTAATTTTTTTAAAAATTAAAATTATGTTTTGTCACTTACATATGTTAAGTATGTGATACATTTTATGAGGGCTGCTTCAAAAGTAATGCCTCCTATTTAATGATGTTGGCCCATGATGTCAGACACGGACGTTGGTGGCATGGCAGTAGAGGTTGAACCTTCCCACAAATATCTCATTACATTTTCTTGCTCCATGACAGTTGACAGAAGAGGGACAGACTGACGGAATGGCATCTGACATGGAAGTGTGTATGAAGTAAAGGGATGCGTGTCGTTGAACTCCTCCATGCCAAAAAAAAGAAAGAAAAAAAAAAGGCACTTACTGACATTCATCAGCACTTGCCAAACATCTATGGAGACCAAACAATGGATGTGAGCACAGTGAGGCAGTGGGCAGTCCATTTCAGCAGTGGCAAAACCAACAATGGATCACCTCCACTGGTGAAGATTGTTACGAGTGTAGCATGCAGACTCTCTAGTTCATTGGTGGTGAAAATACATAGCTAATGGTGGTGACTGCGTTGAAAGAGTGTTTTGTAGCTGAGAATTTGCTCTATTAGTGTTACTGTACTCTTTCTGTCTGTAGTAGTTTCAACAGAAATAATTAGGAGACATTACTTTCAGAGCAACCTTCGTAGATGGGCCCTAGACAATTTTTCACTCAGTGTGGCCCAGGCAAGCCAAAAGGTTGGACACCCATGCTGTACAGTTTGTGCCACAAAAGGAACAGGTAAAAGGCACAGGGACCTTTGAAAGCAAAGACAGGATAAGAGCGTTATGTCATGATCATTCTGTTTTTTTGACTGGCAAGGAACAATGCACACTGACCATGCTGAAATCTGTTTTAAATCCATTTAGGTTGTTTAGAGAGTGAGGCCAAGAGGCCATGCCTGCCGCTTCAGGAGATGGAAGAAATGACAAGAACTCCAAAGGTACAGACTCTCCAAGCATGCTGGATTGACAGGTTCATTTTCTGCATTTAAAACACTGTAAAAACATTGCAGCAAGCCTGGGATTTATTCTTACACAGAAAAATAATTATGAATAGCATACTATTTGCACAAGTCTTAAAAGATATAACTGGAACTCTATCATCTTCGTTAGCTTATCTTTATAGAAATGTTCAATAACTAAATCTTAAAATAGAGATCAGAACAAAATGAAAAATCTGAACACCATCAGAAATGCTGATGTGAGTTGGTCAAGTACTTTTCTAGATGCACGGCAACTTCATTAGCTTGTTTTGACTGGAGAAAAATAGTGGGTAAACTTTTAAAAACACTCTAGTTCTATTTTGGAGAAGAAAAAAAAAAAAGGAAAAAAAGAAAAAAAAAAAAGTAATAAAATAAAAATGAAACAGGTTTCACCCCACAACTTCACTCATGCTTTACTCCGGTTAGCATATTTTGCAAATCTCCATTCTGCATCATGGGAGTGTGAAACGGTGCACTGAGCCTTTTGCAGCTTAGATGGCTGCATAAGAAAAAAATCGTACACCACATCAAGGAAAGAGGTCACCCTCAATAGAATGTTCCGAACATCTCTTGTCCTCCTAATTCTGATCAGAAAACAGCAGAAATAAAAGACTCCTGTTTTCTCTGTCAGTACCAACAACAAAAATTCCCACTGGCATAACATTTTGTAAAAGTTATGAGAAAGTGTGGAAGAAGAGTCACCGAGGCTGCAGGGAGGCTGAGGAAGACAGTTGGATGAGAAAGCACATGATGAATTTTGGTATTATGGTATAACACTGCTCAAGCTGATCCCTCAAGGAGCTCTAACTCACAAGTTAGCATGTTTTCTTGCCAACTCACTTTCTTATGCTCCTTAATAATCAACAAATTAAAATTGTGCTTTCCTTCTCAAATTTGGGTTGAGCAAAAGGACACATAAAAAGGAGTATTAGCGACTAGAAATATCTTGTAATGTGAATTTACAAAGTTGTTACACCAAACAGACTTGCAAATGAATGAAAGTGGTGATTCCTCCAGGGCTGCATTAAATAACAGGCCAAGAAAAGAGTAGCAGGCTGAGGTAATGGGATGTCTTAACTGGTGGAGAGGATTAACAGTCCAAGGACACATGAAGCCACAGCCTCCATCTGTGATCATTTTGCTACTCACATCTTCAAGGTTTGACCACCCTTGAGCTATCTTAGGACTGCACTTGTGTTAATATGCAGCCTTCTGGGAACATCCTTAGACTTTTAAAGCCAGAACATGTGATTATACAGCATGATGAAAGACAGTTAACTTAGGACTTATTTCCTTAGTAAGAGTATGATTCTCTTCAATAAGTAGACAAACCGTAAATCAAGAATTCTTATAAAATATTATGGTATCAAAAATTTCACAAACTAATTAATTACATGCAATTTAAACATGCAGACTCTGAGAGCCAATGGGAACTGTCTGAAGTCAAAGGAGATACTAGCTGAAGACAATTTCCTCTCTCAAATCCATACTCTGCTCACTCGACCATTAAATCAAAGCTTGGGCTTTTCAGAGCTAGATTAGTTTTGTGTTTAACACCCTTGGCAAATGGGAAAATTATATTCAAGCATAAAACAGCAAATGGCCTTCTAGAGAGAACTGCAAGTAGAAGCTGGTTTTAGTTGGATTATTAGTACTTGTGCAGTGTTATACACATTTTATGTGAGAGCATATTCAAAACAGAGTATTTCCACATGTATGTGTCTGAGAAAACAAGCTGTGGTTGGCTATATCTGACAAAAATACATTAATAAATGAATAAAGATTTTTCCCTTTAGCAGTAATTCAGCCTCCCCACTGTGAAGATAGAAGGTGCTCCAAACCTCAGTTCTATCATTTCCACTCTTGCCAGACATAACATTCCATGGAGAACACTGCAATTGTGTTATACCAAAGGAAGCAATCTCCCGCTAGACTAAAAGAACAAGAACAAAAATCCCACTGCATAATTGTTTAGCCATAGCAGAAATGGTAAACTTTTGGCTTCAGGTTCACAAGATCACAGAACCCAGCACATAACTGCCTATCACTGGGAAAGTTTTTAATGTTTTTAAGTTTACGTGTAGATTTGCCACAGTAAAACCAAGTGCCTGTGGTATGGCTGCAGTGGCAGCTAGAAAGGCAAGGGTAGCAGAACCTGGTGGCAGCCACATGGGTAGTGCCCATGCTCACAGCTCACTATGGCCCACAAGAGCCAGCTGTGTAAGAGCACACCACCCCAGGGCCCACAGAGCAGCTGATCTTCTGCCACCAGAAGGAGAACAAGTTCATTGAGCCAATAGACAGTTACAGGCACCAAAATATTTCCCTTTTTGCAGGATAAGTATTCCTTTCTGATTAAGCTTTAAACACCAACTGGAAAACCCTGCCCCAGTGAAGTCAACAAGAGCTCTACATAAGCCTGGAAGATGAAGATACAGGGCTCAGTCCTACAGTGTTTCCCCAGGCAATTTGGAAAAGTCCTAGATTAGTCCTTGGCTTAGGAAAGGAAAAGAAAAAGAAAGAAAGAAGAGGCTGGGACTTAAGGCAAGTATACCACATCTATTTCCAAGCATTGGCTGCGATAACATTAGCTAATATTCCTCTGCCCACTCAACCATTTTGAAGTTGGTTCTGCAAGGTACTAAACAAATGGGCCCCAGGCCAGAAGGACACTTAAACATGTGTTTGACTTTAAGGATGCAAGTAAATCCTCCTGAATGCTTAATGCTACACTTTCCTGAACTAAAGCCAACCTGCCCCCATGCTTTGCCAGCTCTTAAGACCGACATCAAACAAGTCTCTCCTGGTAACGTTATATAAAATCCTTCATACAAATATGCAAATAGTTCCAGCAACTACATATATTATCTCATTCTTCTGCATATATATGTATGGGTTAGCTCAGGATATTCTGTTTCAAGCTCCTTCTATTTTATGCTTACGCTTTATGACTTTGACCCAAGCACTTCACTGCTCAGAGAAGATAGGGATTAAAAATGAACAGCATTCAGAATTCATTACCCCTAGTAATAGTATTAACCCTGTAGCAATAGTATATTGGCTTCAACATCACTCACATTGTGTTCTCTGGCTGGCATTTTCTCCGATATGTTTTGGTTTTCAGCTTTCAATCAATTCTCTCATCCAACTGGAATAGCTTCTCTTGTCCAACTGGAATACATGCCAAAATGACTTATAAAACACTGTTCAGGTTCCATATAATAAAGCAAACCACAGGAATGGTCTATTAGCATTAAAATTACAGAACCATTGAAACACATTGAAGATAAACATGCCATCAATGTGAGTCAAGCAAGCATACCACTCCAGCATCACTTTTTAATAGTCCAAGTTTGTACATTATATATAAACCTTTGACTGTGATCACTATGAAACATGCCATATTATATTATTTATTTAGTACAGTTCCCTTTTCTCTATTCACTTCTGTTTTATCCCTACGGATGCACAGTACATTCCAGCTAGACAAAGCAATTCAAACTTGTATCCCCAGGCTAAACGAAGGACCAATAGCTCTCTGTCTACTTCAATTTACCAAAACAGAAGAGAGTATGCCATTAATCCAAGTTGGTCCCACTGTGATTTCAACAATTAACCAGCTATTCCTGTATTTTACAGGAGTTCGGTCTTTAACGAAAGCAACTTTTCTAAACACATTTATTTCTTTGAGATCAAAGCCAAAATTCCATCTTTTTATAGGTTTCAAAGGGTTTCCAAAAGGAACCGACAAAGATCCAATTGCTGAAATTCTCCAGTGCCTTTTAAAAATTACATTGCCATGTTCCTGTACTCTTGACTGCCATTCAGGTATTCAAGTGCTCAACAGCTGATGAACACACTCACTACCTCTGTGTACTCAAATTGTTGATGGGCCTATTTATAATAGCCTCTGGGATCTATCTCAAACAGTACTTCTATCCACAGTATCAACATCTGTCTGCCCTAACGCTCACTTTTTGACTGTACCTCATACATTGAGGATTTATCAGCTGAGTTAGGTGAAGAAACTGTGAAAATGTCAGTGCACCAGCATGGAAGGTAACAGTAAGAATCATGTCAGCTCACAGTTTTATAAAACTTTGATTTTCAGAAACCTCCAGAGAAATTAGCTGGGAAACAGCTTCTGCAGATCATACGAATAATGAGCAAAATCTACTGACATCACTAGAATAGATGGAACAGTTGTTACTGGAGTTTTGAACCCTACCCGTGATGAAAGGGGAAACCATGTATGAAAGGGACTTATGTTTTGGAGAATGTTTTTTTTATTATTATTATTATTATTTGGCTATCACCAGAGGCATTCCCAGCTTTTTTGTATTTTCTTTCATTCCTTGGAGCAGGACATGTATATGCTGCTGGCAGCCTGAGAAGAATTTCCCCTAGTTACATCAGATTTAGCATAGCTAACAGGATATATCACTTTTCCACATAAGGAACAGCTGCAGTTGCTGCAGGAAGGTTGCAAATACATGGTATTTGGCCACACATTTTGCAATATCTTGCATTTTCCATACATTGAAAGACTGGTGAAGAAAACAACATACAAAAGACAGCCTTAAACAGAAGAAAAACTGATGCTGGTGACTTGAAGCCTCTGCGAGGCTTACCTGAATTCATCTTTGTCTCCTTAAATCAACTCAGGCTCCTTTGCTAGCACACAGTTTAGCCTGTGTTTCATCTGCTGCTAAGGCTGTGCTGCCAAGGCTTTTTAGAGTTCTGGTATATAAAGGGCATCTTTTAAGAGGCTACTTGTTCCCCTTGAAGAAATTATCTGCTTGCCACAAATCTTTTTAAGCCAGAGACATTATACTGCACAGCTCTGCCAAGCAGGACACATGAAAGGGGATTTCCTTTCTCCTTTCCACAGCGGATACCCTTTCAGATGAAATGGGGCCATTCCAGAAAGAAGTCACAACACATCTTCCCCTTCTTCTAAAATGTATTAATAATTCAATTTAAATTTCTACAGATAAAAATCCTGAGCAGCTAAATGTTGAAATCCTTTTCTGCACACATACTTAGCCTAAGTTACATCAGTTCACAGGACTTGCTCCACACTTTATTTGCCTTTGAGGAGCCTGATGTGAGTCAGACAACCCAAGGTTTTGCCTTCTTTTGTTGGAAAATGCTTATGGACAGACAACCTTGCCTACTCTTGGCACATACAGCTAGGCACTAAACATATAGGGTATAAGATTATTTTTTTTTCCAACATAGAGATGTTTCAAGACTCATTGGGATGAGCAATTGCTGTCAACCATAATCCCACAATTCCAGCATACACAACTTTCCATGTAGCTTTTAACTGAAACCATACACCGTTTGCTATTTTCAGCAACACCATGAGTACACTGGGTTGTTTGCCATTTAATCTACTTTCCAGACAGCCTTCCACAGAAGCATTAGAGCTGGAAGAAGACCTTTCTGCAGTTCTTTATTCCACACCTTTGAAGAACAGCGTGTTTATCCATATTAATCCCAGCCCAAACCTTATAGATTGGAGTATCTCCAATGACAGTGATGTCACCATCTTACTTGGCAGGCTGTCTCCTGGTCCACTGTTGTGGGGTCTGCTTTTTGACAGTAATGCAATCATAGCAACACGCATGTACAAATACACATTTTTATCCTGCTGCAACCCAGGCACTACTTTTGCTGCAAATTTACCGAAGTTTAAGAATAATGCAAGTAATTTCATAAATTCAAGTTCCTGGAAAACAGGACTTTCAAAAAAATCTGTGAGCTGCTTAGCTTTAATTTTAATGGTGGAAATCACTTGTTTATATGAAGACATATGAATATAATATTGAACTGTACGTATCTATGAATGACAAGCACTTCCAATATTAATGATGTTTTGAAAAGGCACTGGGTAGTTCAGACATGTCTAGCTGACATCCAGGTGGATCAGTCCTAGAAGCTAATCCAACAGAGAAAGAAAACATTGTTTGAAAAGCACAGCTGAACTGTGTCTACACCTGACAAAACAGGAGTAAGCCAGGTGTGGCTCAGTTGATGCGCCTCTACACACTTTTTTGGGGATCTATGATTTCAGAAAGCAAACCTAGCCTATCCAGAGCAAGAATCCTTCAGAAGAATTTAAAGCACCCACAGAGGACAATTTTAAATGCTGGCAGTTAAGCTGATCCATCTCTTTTCTTTCCCAAACTGGTAAAACTCTGAGCTTATGCAGAGAAGCAAGCAGTAGCTGACTGTGTCACAGAGAGGGAAGCAGCGTGTGCAACAACTAACTTTCAGCACTCCATTCAGTGCTTAGCAGTGCTCATTGCCATCTACCCCTAAATAAGACAAGTTCCTCCAAGAGACTGATCCAGCACAGGAATCATCCACGCGCTTCAGCTCTCCCTTTCTAGGAACTCCTTTGTCTCTCATACTTTAAGAGCCCAGAGGGACTAGCTCATTCACTTCATGTTTGAAGACAGAAAATGTTTGTTTTTCTCATAACAATCCCAAGATGCAGTCAATTGAAGGATTTTGAAGTTAGAATTATATTGAATCAATCTTTATACTTTTTATAACATACACGTATTGCAGACATGTATTTCTTGCTTCTGGCTCTTATCAATAAGCACATATTTCCAGTTGTCTTTGCCTCAAATCTGCTGGTTTTAATTTTGAAAGTTTTTATTATTTCTACTGCATTCTCCCCCAATTTGTCAGCCTTGCTTTTGCAATATTTGTGGTTGCAAATGACTGGCATTATAATAATCCTTGCTTGCTGTTTCTTTTAAAAAAAAAAAAAAAAAGTAAAAAAAAAAAAGTAAAGTAGTTCAGAGATCTGAATAAGTGAATGCACTGACACATAACTGCTTGCACAATGCTCTGCTTAGGAAAGCCAAAGTCGTCATGAGCACATCACCAAAATTATGTGGACCAACTGTTAGAAGATCAACTCTGTGTATGTCACAGGCTTTTGGGCAGCCTTCCAGTCTGAGAGTTTGAGAGGATCCATTTCAAAACAAACAACAAAGAGAAGATGTGGCTGTGAATTAAAGGCTTTGAAATAAAACCCATACAGCAACTACTGGGTCATAGGATTTGTGAGCTATGTTACCTCCAAGCATTTGCCAGCAGTAGTACATACATATATGCTTGTACCTTGTGTACTGGGAGCCTGAAGCCACAGTACAAACCTTGAAGTTAGACAAATACAACAGCTTCAGGCAAGGTGAATCCAAACATGGGATAAACAAGTCTTAAAATTACAAAGAGATCCTACAGTTACATTCCAGGTACAGCTATAAAGCTTCAAAACCTTTACACTCTTGCTTGAAAAACGTGAATTACAAGGAAGGTATGTTTTATGGAAGCTTTGGTGTCTCCAGTATTCAGAAGGGAAATATTCAAATGGAAATACTATGGAACCACATCTTCAGTATGTATCAACATATAAATCTGCATTATCTGTGTCTCAAGTCAGCTGTCTATCTCTGTTCCCAAATCTATGATAGATGAACAACACAGAATAAAAGCAGAGGCTCATTACTGCTTTTTCTCTCCCCTGCAGGGTACCACACAGCCTAGGTGTGCCTCTCCCCGAACCAGGGAGCATTAGCAAAGGTAAAAGCAATAACAAGCAAATTAGTCAGCTAGATAACCAAGGTAAACGGAGAATTTGTAGGGATGATAGAGGCAGTTGCTGCTCTGGCTTCACCTTAGACCTGCCTGAAATCTAGCTTTGAGCACAGACCTTTGCAGCATGAGGTAACACAGAGTCGTTGCCACAAGTAGGCCCTGACAGAACAAATAGCCTTGAAGAGTTCTCACAAAGCAGATCATTTGCTCCCTTTCTTCACCTCCACAAGCCATCTTAGTAGATTTGGTAATATGTGTATTTAAGCAGTCCCACAACCACAGATGCCAGAGAAACAAAAGCAAGTCTGTAATGGTAATGGGTCCCTTTGGATCCAGAACTTGATGCAGAATGTCTCCTAGAATGAAGTCTGTGCAAAAACCTGTTACCACACCAGATTTGTACTAGGAACTGAGAACCAACTCTTTAGATGCAGTGATCTATCACTGCACAGAGCTGACTTTGTTGACATAGTCCATGATTGGAGACCTTCAGGGAACAAACAACAGCCTATTTGGAAGAGGTCCCGTGCCAACAGGATTGAAGAAGTGCCAGTAGATGTATGAGTTTCCTCCAAAGTACTCTCAGTTCCTTCTAGGCTAAGAGTGATTGAAATGATTAAGTGTGTTGTGCAAAGATCTGATCTAAGACAGAAATGATATTCAGCTACATCTAGATTCAAACTAATGTTTATGATGACTGTAAGCACTTTTGGGGGATATCTGTGCCTGTACAGAGTTTAACACAGAGATGTAGTCTTTGAATTGAGGTTATACTTACTACCTGTAGAGACTCATCAGATGGAGGTAGATGCCTTCATGTGCATAGACTGAGTAAATCCATGCTGTGCAATGCAGTGCTATACTTAGGCACACCAATCTGCATAGGCCTATAATGCTGCATTCCAGGAACAGAAATCTCTGTAGCATGCTCCTCAGCACGGCTGATCCACAATCAACTTGTGCAGAGAGAGAATCAACTCTGGCACAGAGAACTAGGCAGTGCAATCCCTAGTTCTGGTAACAGTACACAAAACACCAGTTGATTCCTGCAGTGTAACACACAAAGCCTCAAGGATTTCTGTCACCATGCAGGTAGTTCATATGAAACAAGATTTTTAGAGGTATGATGGGACTCCATCCTCCCGCACGGTATAAGTTTCAGACACCAAAATATTAGGAGTGATCAATATCAGGAGCGCCAATGTCTTGTCTTATTAAGGGTTTTTCCTACTCGTAATCAGCAAGTAAAAGTAAGATTCACTAGCCTCAAATATCACTTAGGTATATGCAAATGGCTAAGCCATGCATGTGGTTACATTAATTGGGACCCCAATTCAGACACCTCTGGGGACGCATTAACATTTAACTTGTGTCAGAGCACAAATAGTAGCAGTGTTCCCTTTGTGGCATCAAATCAGGCCCATTAATTAGTCCCTATTAATACACGATCCCTGGGTGCCATTAGCACATTTCTATTGGTGGCTTATTCACAGCAAAGCTTCACTCACTCTAATTGCTCAAATAGTCTTTTCCAGAAATCTAACAGTTGCTTTTGGACAGAAACAGTAGTGCAAACACAATAAAATAAAATAAAACATACACCAGCTTCAGCACAGAACTTGGAGTGTGATCCAAAGGTCATTGAAGTTAGTGAAACAATTGTCTTCCATGAGCTTTGGATCAAGCTTCTTGAGAACAAATTTTTGCTAAAGTTTCAGCCTTTTTGAGAGCTCACTCTGCTATTTCATGTCCACTCTAATTTAACATAAATAGAAAGCAATTCTCCGGCCCTTTCTTGCATGAAACAACTTGGATCCATTAATTGGAATGGTTCTCACGAGCAAGTGCTCTTTCATACACAGGCTACATACCAAAGTTAGCAGTGTCTAAACAACAGTCCAAGAGTAGAGAAGAAGTAAATTCCACATTGGTGCCAGTATTTCATATTCCGTTATCATCTACATCTCTCTTCCTTCTTTCTCTTTTAAAACTGCCTCCCTGTATTTGATTTCTTGCAGGTTTCCACATGAATGCAGGGAAAAATCATGACCCTGATTTTTCAATACATTTTAAAAGTGTTACCCTTCTAAGGTTCAATACTGCAAGATTTGCCTGCTAAGATGTCACAACGGCAACACATTCCCACATAAAGAGGAGAAGGAGGAATTCTGATATGTTCCTCTGGCTCAGCAGTGCAGCAGACTCAAAAAAATTGTCTCTACAAGTAGAGAAGCTGTATCACTTTCCACAACTTTTGCTATCTGCAAAGTAGCTGCTCATTTCAAGAGGATCGAATCTGGTCTGCAAATTGTGAAATACTGCAGTAGCTTAATTTACAAAAGAAACATAGAATGGCAAAGATATGGCTAAGACCAGTCCAGCTTGAAAAGAGTCAAATGCAATAAGCATGACTGCACGAGTACAAACACAGAAGAATTATTCCTCCCCACACACCCCTCCAAAAACATAATGATTCATAAAAAGGCTGGGCCTTTTAATCAGGTCTTAATATCAGCAAAATTACATCACTCGCTAGCATGCTAATGAATTCATCTCCCAAGGTTTTATGTTAAGTGCTCTATCATGACCCTGAATATTTCCCACATGGTATGCTGCAGATTTTAAAAGATCTCTTTGTAAAAATATGACATATACTTTACATTTGAAAGACAGTGGGAGCACTTTTTTTTACTGAAATAACAGCACAAATCCAACCTGCAGCCAAGAAGCTAGTGAAATGCCAAGATGTTATTCAAAATTGTTATTAAAATTCAGGGTGGTCCCTCTTAACCAAATTTCTGGCATTATAGCTTCATTTTAGTGTGATCATGGTACTCAGCAGATCAATGCAAACACAGAAACATCCATAAAAAGTCACGCTGCTGCTTTAGGATCCCATCTCCAATGAAGATGGGTACCACCTGCTTTCAGAAAACAGCATAGGATTTCTAATTACTTCGTTTTATTCAAAGTGTGTTTAGCACAAGTTATAAAAGAGTTTAGACGTGTACTGGTCAGCGACTCCTGAGAAGAGCACAAAAGAGCACAACAAAGCAGAACGACTAAAGTCACTATGGTTGAGGCTGGAAGCAGGACATTTCCATCTGGAATAGACATCTCAGAAGCACAGGCAGCACCCAATTTTATCACCAGAAGGATGGGCGTATCCATTACCCATGTCCATGTCATGCAGCACTGCTTTAGTTATTTGCATCTCTCCCTTAGCTTCAGGCCTGGCTCTCCAGGAGCCTGAGATCAACTCACGAGGCCATGCAGTATCTTCTGTTCTTGGCAACTCCCTTGCCTATGTGTAAATCTGAGCTGGGCTTTGCCACAGGCTGAAAGCCTCTCTCTTTCAGATCTGAAATTTGGCACTCATTCATGAATTTTAGTGTAAAACTGACATACTCATAGAAGATTAGATATATATTTCACCAAAGTCAAATCTAGCCTGATGTTGCTCGGATAAAACTTTTTAAGATAAAGATTGTTAATATTTTTTCCTCGTTCACCCACCTCACATCTTACCTTCTCCTTCAAGTAGTTACGATCAGCCTGTAAAATATTAGCCTGGCTTGTTTACCCAGGGTTGCTTCCAAGTTTCACATTAAGCAAGAGCAATGCTGCTGAGGACTTGAGCCAAACCTAGTGAAATCCATAAAAGAAAGCTGCATCAGTTTTAACGGGCTTTGCAACAGGTCTCAGATATTTCAAGAGTAAAAGTTCTCCATTCCTACAATCACAGCATTGGCAGAAGCAGGAAAACACAGTGGCCAAATGGCAGGACGATGTAGGGATGTAACCCAGGGTACAGCTGGTAAATCTCAGCAGGAATTCTTAGCTCCAGTAGTTAAAGCTGAGCTACTGCTCCAGTGCAGAGCTTGTCAGCAAAGGAATTATCACCATCATGACACTAGACCTATTATCTCAGCAAGATTGTAAAGAAAGACTAACATACATGGGATGGGCTCAGTCACTAGGCACAGAGCCTTTGCTATTTCCCTCAAGACTGTTGAGGAACAAAAGTGTGTCATATTCACATTTCTTTACTGGAGTGGAAAAAAAAGGCCTTTTTATGTCTGTGAGGAACTGAGTCTTTGACGATCTCGTTGTAGGAAAGACCTTAATCTATCATCTCCATGATGTCTTCTAGTTAGCAGCAGAAGCTTTTCCTTCATTAGACAGTAGATATCTACATAGGAGAGAGTAATTTCTCATGCCCATAGCACAAAAAAAAACAACCAAAAACAACCAGCTCCAAGCAGGTTTTTCAGCCTATTAGATGGGAAAAACGGAAATAAAAACAATGAAAAAAAAAACACATAGATGAACAAATTCAAAGTATACTGAGCATTTTCTGAACTATGCTGCTTTTCAGATAAATCTGACCATTTGTCTGACAAAGGCAGGACCAGGTCTCCTCTTGCTGTAGTCAGGCATCATTCCTTTCATTGCAATAGGACAGCATATGTGAAACAAGTCTTGTGATGTCTACGTTAGAGTAGACATACTAGAGAAATTACTGCTAGTCTTGGCATTTACTAAGGGTTACCAAATTTCATCTACTCTTCTTCAGAAAAAGGCCTTGTTTCTTCATCTGCTGGGTATCACTGCCTAATGCTATCCATCCTGCGCAGCTATGTGCATTCAAAGGTATCTAAACATCCTCCAACACATCACTGGGCAACACAGCTGCCATCTGTTATTCTCTCTGTCTCTCAGCCCAGCAAGAGAACTGAGCCGACAGTATTTTCCTCTTGGAGAGTTATTTTTGTTGCACTTCTGGGTTTCTTGATGCACTGAAAATGCATGTTAGGCCAAGTCCTTCACAGCATGGCAATTGATTGATTGAGTGACGTGAGTAACTGCAATTTCTCAAAGCACCCTGGGATGTGTAGCACTCTGTGTGCATAAATCACTCTTAAGAGCGACTGGAATAAAATCTGTGACTGGCAGTGCAGGATTCTGAAATGTATCTGAAGTGCTTGGGAAGGCTTTGCAGTGACACAGCTTTTCGTGCACTGAAAGGTATGCACTGAAGCTCTATAAGCCTGGTCACCCATTCCCCTTGATAGCTTTAAAACAGACCAAGAAGAATGATGTACTTCTTCTTTAATCTGTGCTGATGCTATAAGAACCACTTTCTGGAACTTTTTTTTACTGACGTAAAAGTATCCCCTCAAACATTTATGTTCATTCTTTTTTCTGCTTCAGAGTATGGAATTCTCCTGGTGGCATATTTATTTTCTCTAATAACGCTGAATTTATGCTGAAAGCTGCCTGAAATAGCCCAGTCTCTTAAAGAGATTAGATGTCAGAGGTGATGGGAAGTGTCTGAAGGAGAAACACTCCTTGGCTACCAAGGAGAGCTGAGTGGGTCAAAGAACCTTGGCTTTTGTTTCATTTTTTTGTTTCATTTTAAATCTAGCCCAAATGAAGAATGGGCCATAAGTATCTGTCTGTGAGAAATGAAACAGCAATGCACGTTAGTTAATTATGGAGAGGTATCCATGGCAAAAAGCACAAGATGCTTTACAGTGATTTATGGTCTGTCTTCCAGGAGAGAAAAATAAGCCTGCTGTGAAGACACCATGCTCATGAACACATTTGTTTTTCCTGGTGTTCTGCTAGCTTGCTGCTGGCCTGCTAAGTGAGCCCGTTGGCTCTGGCATGCCAGAGCACTTCCTAAGGAAGTGTTACTACAAGCTAAGATAGAGCAATGAAAATACCAACTCCATTCAAAAACACCACAGCCCAATCCATCGCTTGATTGTGCCTTATGACTGCAAAGCCCAAAAAGGAAAAGCACTATTATGGAACAGGACCCATTTCTATATAACACTCATATCCATGCACAACAGGAGGACAACAACCTTATTTTTATCCCTTCTCCATTGGCAGAAGGCTCATATTACAGCAGGTAAATTTAGTGCACAGATACCAGAGCTGAAACAGCCAGTGAAATGTCAGCAAGGAAGGCCTAATAAGCTAATAGGGGACATACCACCCAGACATCAGTGGGACATAGGTTGGACAAAACCAGCATCTTGCCCATAGACAAGGGCTGCCTCAGGACAGGGGACAAGCCAAGTGTCAGTGCTAGCCCTGCACAGGCTGGCACTTACCAAGGATTGCAGCCACATAGGGCTGAACACGGGGAGCCAAGGCAGGCAACAGGCTTCCTTGGTGGCATAGCAAAGGTCAAGCCAATATCAGGGTATACAGAGCCAGGAGCAGACAGGTCAAGGCCACAGAATGGCCCTGGTGGGGCTGGAGACAGACTCAGCAGTAGCCCAGCTCAGTGACAAGGCAGCAGGCTCTAGGCTGGGCTGAAATAGGTGCCTGGGCTCACAGCGCAGGTGGGGGTCCAGAGAAAGCCAACCAGAGTCATTAAGGCACATTAGTGCTTTTAAGAATCCCCCTCAATTCTTTTTTATTATTGCTAGTGACGGTAGTGGATAATTGGACCCCAGCACACATCTGAGTAATGGTCTGTGAAGCAGTAAGGCAGATACACAGCTTTCTGGACTTACCACCCTCAGAAGGTAGAGGGGCTGCTTTAAGGGGACCCATCCTGCACTCAGCACAGCTCTTGCTTTTCTCTCTGCAGAAAAACGTCATTTCTTCCTGACATTTCAACCCCTGGAGGAGAAGGAGACACGGACTGTAAAGGAAACATTGACTGTACACTGAACATACTTCACTGGCCACTTGGGAGGAGTAACTTTGCCAGTTCGCAGCATGTGGGATCAGCAGCCGGCTGCAATCCTGTCCAGTTCAGACTCATCCACAACCAGCCACAAGGTTTGGGTAGTTGTTTTTTTTTTTAAAAAAAAAACAAACTTTTGTTAGCCAACCTTTTAAGTGGTGCACTCTTTTGTTGGGCTACCTTCATTCAGGGCCTAAATTAGAGCCAGTAGACCATGTTGCTATCAGTGGACCAGACCCCAGCTGGGCTAAATTATACTTGATGTGACCTGCATCTCTCATAGTCAGGACTAAGTGCCTCACATTAGGCATAGAGATTAACACAGTGCTCAGCTTGTGGGACAGACATTTTAAATGTTCTGATAGAAAGTATATGAAATAATGAACTCTAATTTTCTCATGCTATGGGTGACCCTTGAATAAAAGAAGATCTGCCCTTCATGAATAAATTCACTTTTAATTTGCGTGCAAGGGAGGTGAAATGTAAAGTTTTCCATTTTAGCAGATTTTTTCCCCCATAAAATAATCTCTTTTTTTCTGAATGGTGCTATTCCTCGGCTGCAATGAGAAAATCGATGCTGTGCAATCATTTTTCCTCTCTCAACGTACCCATCCAGCACAACTGCAGAGCTGGGCCCAGCAGCAGGAGAGTAACCCAACCAGGGCTGGAGCAACGCTGCCCTCTAGTGGGGAACTCAACACACGTGCATGCTGATGCCTCTGCAACTTCGCTGTTGCTGGGTCTTAGTAACATACCTAGGCTGGAATAACCTCCTTTTTAGCACTTTCCAAGTACACATGTTTGTAAGGAAACTGAATACAGACATTACACAATCACCTTGAGCCATTGCATGCTCAGCAGGAGAGATGGAGTCATAGTATCACAGAATCATTAAGGTTGGAAAAGACCTCTAATATCATCCATCTAGTCAACCATCTTCCTACCGTCAATATTGCCCACTAAACCATGTCCCTAAAGTACCATGTCTACATGTTTCTTGAACACCTCCAGGGACAGTTACTCCACCTCCCTGAGCAACCTGTTCCAGTGTACCACTACTCTTTCTGAGAAGAAATGTTTCCTAATATATGAACTGAACCTTACCTGGCACAGCTTGAGGCCACTACCTCTCATTGTATCACTGTTACCTGGAAGAACAGGCTGACTCCCACCTCACCACCACCTCCTTTTGAGTCCTTGTAGAGAGCACTAAGATCTCCCCTGAGTCTCCTCCACAGTGTATAATCCCAGTTCCCTCATTTGCTCTTCATAAAACTTGTGCTCCATAACCTTCACCAGCTTCATCTTCACCATGTAGAGATATTCGCCCACTAATACAGCTCTAAGCTTCTTCTAATTTGCCTCCCTTACACATATACAGGAAAGGGATGGTGAAACTCTCCTTTCTTGCCCAGAAGGTTTCATTTGCTTGTTCCCAGAGTCTACAATCCTTCTTAGCTCCCATCACAAGCTGGACCAGATCTCTGCCTTCCTCCTTGCAAGGTTCCTGCTCCTAGCTGGTAAGCCTTTGGTCTGCCTCTTCCAACAGCTCTTGCTATCTATTCACTTCTCAACATTTTAGCCTGTAAGTAGCATCCCAAGGCAAGGGAGAAGCACACAGACCTTTCACAGTCTACTGCCCTGAGCACCTACAGTATTCTCCAAGTGGCCTAACTTCAGAGTTGCTCACATCACTTACTATCAGTTAAGCAGTCACAATCAGATCTTGTTTCTGAATAGGGTGTTTCCCTTCCAAGGTGCTTGGAACAATTTCTAAACGTCCACAAAGCATTCTGCTTTCTCTTAATTGCTCATTTCAAGAGATACCCACAGATTTTTGAACATTTCCCTGCAATCCATTGGATGAGGTACACTGCATGCCAAGTCCAGGTGGAGATAAGATTTCTTCAGCATAAACTCTCCCAACAAACCTCCAAGACTTTTGACTTAACCTCACATCTGCTTTCACAGCATAAGAAACCTGCCAGTCCCTGTGCAGTGAGGGCTTTTGCAGCACAAAGCTTCCACTTCCCTATGTCTGGTTCCTTTTACCTCTCCAGAAAGCCAGTCTGCCACTTTAATCACAGTTGAGCTGTCAGCCTGTAAATCCCCAACTCTGCACACCTGAAATGTGTTCACTAGTGAAACAGTGCCCAGGAATTTCCTGGCAATGGTTGATGTCAAAGGAAGAAGTTGCAGAGTTTGCAAATACCCTGAGGTGGCTGCTGCTGCAGTCAGTTTTTCCAGCGTCTGTCCCACATCCCTTCCCTGGCATCTGCCCCTAAAAGCCTAATGAAAATCTACAGCCCCTTTTACAAACACAGAGGGCCAGGTTATGCCCCATTTTCCCACACAAAATACAAGTTCAGCCACATACCTTCAGACCTCCTTACGCTCTCTGCTGTTTCTTTACTTCTTTTCTCCCTCCATGCGCTCTCTGCATCCTCTTGTGGTGCTCTTCCCCGCACAAAACACCTTATTTAACAGGCTTCTCTGGAGAGCAGATAAACTTTGTCTCTCCAGTCTTCACTCGGTGCCACCTGTTGACCTCTTGGTCTCTGGGGAATGCCACCAGATCTTCTCCTTCAAAGCACTTTAGGAAAGGAAATATTTCCAGAAAGAAGTGGTCTCACTGATGCTGATCCCCATGGCGACCTCATGGCAAGGCCTTGGCTGCTATTGTCCAACTGGTGTTCAACACATTGCAGTCCCACACTGGGGCCTGATGGACCTGATAACCAACAAACAGCTGGGAGCATGTTGAGATCTCTCCTGTCATTGCCACATTGTGTGAAATGGATTTTCCCCACCCACAGCTGCAACTGCATGCGAGTGAAGGCCCCAGAGTGGCCCAGCCCCATCGCCCCATCACCATGCTCAGGTCTGCACCAGCAAGAGCTGCTTGCTCCTCTGCAATGATGCATGCCAATTTGTCAGCCAGAGGGTGTGAATGCAGGAAGAAAAACCTCTGATGCTAACAGATCCAAGGCTGGACATACAGGAAAAACCAAAATATCTCTTAATTACCTCTGTCATTGATCCTTTTCCTGGGCAGAGGGGAAGGGAACGAGCCTTTTGTCCAAATCTTTCCTTACAAACAGAGCTTGGCCACAGCATTTGCACATTTTGTTAAGTCTGGATTTTTGTGATGTTGGAGTTTTTTCTCAGGCTGGCCTTGTCTGAACATTTTGGGAGCAGTAAGATTGAAACAGTTGCCCTTAGAGACAGAAGAGACTCATCTGTATGAAATGTGTGTATGAAAAACTTACTCCACGTCCTTTTGAAGGGCTCAGAATTTTGCTCAAAGCCAACAAAAAAAAAACAAACATGCAAGTGAGCCATTTCTAGGGCTTTCCATACAGGTGTGCTGGCAGCTGTTCAACCCATAAGGTGGGCACAGTTGCTATTAACTCCAACAAATGCAAAGCAGCCTGCTGCAAGCTGAAAAAGCGTCGTCCATGATGTGTGGTGCTGTGGTCAGCTTGCACAGTTGGCTGCAAGTCCTGCTCCAGGCCTGGCTACAGACATGGTGGGAAAATTCACAAGAAGATCCATGCAGTTGCATTTAGGCTGGGAATGATATCAGGAATTATTTGTTTTTCCTCAGAGAAAAACAAGATCTTATTTCCAAGCTGTTAATGGAAACAGTCACGCAGTCTGAGGCTTTTAAAGAGAAAAAAAAAAGAAGAAAAACACAGTTGTTTTGCTAATATGAGTAATGTTCCTCAGCATTTGTAATGAAATTAAGCTTCTGATTGCTTCTCCATCTAGAAAAGAGTAATTTCTACTCAAGAAGTGCAGAGAATAGCATTTCAATAGACAGCAATTCATCAGCATTGCTGGGACGCTTGCTTTTCTGCTCATTTCCAGAATCTCCTTCCAGTTTCCTTTTTCTACACACAAAAGGCACACCTCCTTGTCCTCCAGCTGATGCACAGCAGAGGACATGCAGCAAGAACAGAACAGGTTCCGGATTGGGCAGCCCAGCCTCACTGGGGATTGCAAGAGCCTTGGGAACAAACCCGCCAGCACAGACTCTTGGCTTTCGTTGGAGGAATACTGAGATGTTATCCAAACAAAGGCCCTCTGCTTGGGCATTCAAATTTGAAAGCTTTTTGAAGGTTTTGAGCCAACTGATATAGCCAACACTAGCAAGCCTGTGGCACAGGCAAGACAGGAGTTTCTGATTTCCAGTGCCTCACATCTATTTTTAGTTCCAAAATCAGATAAACAGTAAGAATCAAAAGCAAACTGACAGAGAACCTGTTGGAAAATAGCAGCTGTGTACTTCTGACTTTTTCCACAAGTAGCTAGGCTTCAAGGAACAATAACAAAACTGCAGTGCCAGAGACACACAAAAAATAAATCAGTGATTAACTGTTATTACAGGCTTCTCATTTGGCTTTTGAGGAAAACTGAATTTTTGCATCCTGTTCCCAAGCAGTTCCTGGCCATCTGAAGGCAGGAGCTGTGTTTCTTATCAGATGTCTCTTCTGCCTTGATGCACCTATGCTAGTTTTTGATGAGCAGTAAGGCTATCAGCCTGCTTGCCCTTTTTAAGCTTATTTTGCATAATGGCAACTTCTGAGTTCTCAGTAAATTACAGTAAAGTTTAAGCAGGATTATTTGACCTTGAGTCTTGATATTTTTCCTCATTGCCCTCAGTAATAAGACTACCTTTGGGTGACCAAGAAGCAGCTTTTAGTAGTTCAAAGACAAATGTTTACCTTGGAATAAAAAAAAAATATGCATTTGTATTGTCTAGCTTGTGCAGGCATTTCAAGAAAACATATTCCTGGGCAATAAATTGGTCCCAAGCAATGGTAAAACAATGATAAAATCAATAAACAAAGATGTGCAAAATTTTCAGGGAAAATATGAATATTTGCTTAGGTTAGTCTACTACAGCATATATCCTGTGGGAAAAAAAAAATAGAATTTGATCATATCTTTTGACATCTATCATGATGTGGATATATTAGGAAGCTGAATTTTCTTTAATGTTTTCTTTATTTGTTGTGATTTTAATGTTTTTTTTTAATTTGTTGTGAGGAGGCGAGGAAGACAATGAATCTTTTGATCTTTAGACATGGCGTAGACATACACAGTGTGCACTGTAGGTCAGAAAAACACACCAGGATGCAAACATTTATTTTAAGCTATGTTGTATTTAGGACTTTACAGAGCACCCAGGAATGGTTGGTTGCCTTTTTTGTTGCAGAATCACAGTATCATTTAAGAAAGACTGGAACAGGGATATAGCGAATCACCTTGAAACTGGACAGCAGCATGGAATTCATTGCAGAAAAAAAGCCCCTAGCACTCAGAAATGTATTCTTACGTCTTGGATGACAACCTGAAGTAGCCCAGAGCCAATGTTTTTATAGACTCTGTTATCTTTCAGACTTGACCTAAAAGCTTCATAAGAAGCAAAGTTATTTAGAATAATTTGATTTATAAGTGATGTCCATAAACCACAACTTTGCCACAAGCAATTGCACAGTGACAAGCAGCACTGGCTATGCTGTCATTGGTAAATACTTTGCAAAAGGAGAGGACTTGTCATTTCAATACCAGCCTCTGAGTCGGTATATTGAAACTAAACCCTAAAGTTAAAAACAAAAAAACACAAGTTGTGGGGGTGAACAATTAATTACAGTAATTTTTTTTCCTGGAAATCAGAATAATATGCACAGGCTCTTATCAAAATTTGAAATAAGTATTTTGGAACAGGTAAGCTTTCAGCTGGTAAGACTGTGTATATGGATACTGTAAAATTGAAATTTAAGATGTTTTATATCATTTATATCTCTGAATGATATGTTGGAAGTTACAGAAAAGAAAAACAAGAGAGGTATAGCAAGACTCCTTAGAAAGGATTCCTCATGAATTTTTAGGACTTTTAAACAAGCCTTTGGTATTCTCTCTTCAGAATGCTGTTTTCTCCCAGAGGGCTCAGACTCCAGAGAATCAGCACTTCCATCAAGGTCTGCAGGGTTCTTTCCATGGAAGACATTTGAAGAAAACGATCCTCAGCAGCACCAAGAAACATGCTGTCTTTGAACAAAGCTGCTTCTTGAGGCCAGACACAATTTGCTGACCTACTTTGGACAAGGATTTATTGACATCCTGGGCTGCAGCCTGCCTCATGTACCACTGCCAGGAGAGCTTGAAGCACAGCTGCTGACGGGACGGTGATTAATTTGATTGTCACCAGCACTGCTCTGAACATAAGGCTTTCTCAGGAGGCACATAAAAGGAAACTCAGTGCAGTCACTTGGATTTTGCTGCTAAGGGAGTGAGGGAAGCAGAAAAACAAATCCCAGCACAGTTTAACAAGGCCAGCCTTTCCAGCTCAGGGCTCTTTGCACCGGTCTTCTGTCACTGGGTGAGGTACAACCAGCCAGCGGAGGCTCGCAAGTAATACACTGCACAGTTGGCTCTTCAGTGGGAATGAAGCCATCATTCCTCATCCAGAGTGCAAAAAAGACAGTAGGATCACCAGAAGCAGTATGTCATGGAGATGTCCTTCTGCCTCACCAGTCTACCAACTGGTTATTTCAAACCACCTTGGATGTTTATACTGGTAGACACCACAAAGATGTGCTGTACAGCCACGTGACAAATGCAACATGATGAAAACTGTGAGTTTTTGAATTGTGATGAGCTATACTTTGTGCACATCAGTCACAGCCCGTGATCTAGGCAAAAACAGCATGTGTCAAAGGATCAGCCACTGTCAACTGGAAGTAATTTCCTTACAAGCTACAGAGGTCTGCAGGTGAAATTATTACAAGACTGCAACTACTTGGTGGCAACTGCAATGACAGTACAATGGAGACCTCTGTAATTTCTAACAAAGTCATTTACAATACTTAATCACAGGACCTGGTTCCTTATTAACTTGCAATTCTTGTCATCATCTGAAACCTCCCCAAAGAGACTGTACAATTTGCAAAATCATCTTCTCATTTAATTTCCTGGTAATGTTTATTCTCGTTTTGCACAGCACTGCTCCAACTGGAATACAATAGAAATGCTTTCCCAGCATTTCCTGCACTCTAACTTTGTAGCACAAAACTGTGTGTCCAAAGGCACATCTGAAGGAGGTACCGTGATGGCGGTCAGATGAGGGTTCAAAATCCTGTAATGATTAAAGGAAGACTCATAAAACCAGGCCAGTCCAAATCTCTTGATGGTGGAGTCACACGTACAGAAAAAGCTCTTCCTATGGAACAACCAGACATTATCCGTGCTTTGGCTAAAGTTGAGAAGAAAACAGCTGAGCGGCAAAGTATTTGGGATAAAATGTTCTCCAGCAGCACCTACTTACAATGCTCACAGAGTAGAGGTGTAAAGACAGCCCTTTAGCCAAACCAGGTCTGTGGCAGGGCTCTATGTTCAAGATGAAAATGGGGAACAGTGTCTTGGAAAATTACTGCAAATTACAGACTCTTATAATAAATAAACATTTTTGCCATGGATTATTTCAGCCAACATGAAAACAAAAACAAAAACAAAAAAAAGAAAAAAACAAAGAAAAAAGCCAGAAGGAATAAGACTATCTTTCAATAATTGTAATACCTGAAAGGCATCACATGATTACACCACTCAAATCTAGTCTAATTCATAAAAAAGTGGGATTCATTTTAAGTGTGAAAATATGTATGTCTCTATGACAGAGTTAGTCCATAGTGTTTACCACTTTTCCTAAACCTTTGAGTGAGAACTGCCTGCAACTGTATGAGAGAGGCTCCTTGTTTACCTTACTGGTTCGGATAACAAATTGGCTTCCTCCTGAAATTCATATTAAAAAAAACTATAATGCTGCTCTTTGTAAATTATTATCAAAAGATAAATCAAAAATCATTTTCCAATTAGAATTTTTGTGATTCTTTTCACTGTAAATCTTGGGTTTCTCAGGGAGCAATTATTATGCAAGCAGTGATGTTCTGAACAAAGGCTTCAACAGTGCTGGATAAGTTCTACAACTATTATTCATTCTATTAAATGGAATTTTGAATTTATAGAAACTCCATCTCCTCTGGCTGGCACAGTTTCCTTACTACAAATTAATTTCCTGCCAAAAATGGTTTGCTTTTATCTGATGATCCAAAGCAGTTCCTTTGATAGAAAAGTAAAATAATTTAATCATTTATTTATTAAACTAACCTACAATTTGGAAGAGGAAAAAGAAGTAGGCAACTGGTTTCTTGCAAGTCTTCAAAGATGACGCACTTTGTTATAATAACCAGATACTTGGAGTTCGCTCAAGTTGTTACCATTTAAACATTAAGATCTAATTAAATCTTCTAATTTTATGGAAGATCTTTTGGCTGATTTCCCAAAAGCATGCAAGGCTCCTATGGAAAACCAGGTAATGGGAATCTGTCCAAGTTTTTCCCTTACAGTAATATCATTTGGGGAACACAAGCTTAGCTGGGGGAAAATATTCAAAGTTACAGTCAGTGTAACCACGTACAATAGCACAAATACATTAGACTCAAAATGAAAGGTGTGCATTACCTTCTTGATTTTACTTATTGATAAACATGGCACTATGTTTGTGTTCCGTCAAGTAGTGTTTGGTGGTGACGCAACATGGACTCTCTCCAAAGTCTGAATACCTCTTTAACTTCAATAAACAGTCTTACATTTTCCTACAGTCCAGTCTCCCCCACAAAACAGTTACTGTAAGTGACCTGTCTCCAATTAACATGTCTCTCTGAATCACGGCCTCACAGTAAGAACTCAGTGAGCTCAGCTTTTATAGAGCTGAAGCTGTCCTGCAGACAACACTGAGATTTGGCAAACACAAAACATGGACAATGATAGCTAAGTGTGGAATTTAGTTCTTCACATTACCTCTCCTTCACGCATCTTTTCCTTCACACTGCCTCTTCCTTTAACACTGGAATCAAAGACCAGAAACAGAACTCTCCCAGTGGGCTGCTAATTCCCTGAACACTGATAAGACCACAGTGATCCATTGGTTGTACAAACAACTTAAAATATATGTCATAACTAAACCAAGGCTTCGCTTCTACCTCTGCTTTGCTTTTCAGATTAAACTCTTTCTGTATGTTCTATAATCTTTTCTGTATGTTCTATAATCTGACCCTGCACTATGCCTGTTAATGATTTTTACATCTTGTGTATTTTCTCAGTTTACTAGAATTGTTTTTCAAAAGTGATGCAAGCTTTCAAAGAGATTAGAGGTTTAAATCTGCAAGGAGAGATGTAAACAAAGGGAACACCACTTGAAAGAGAAGGTAGAATGTTTATATATCCTGGCAATATCCAAGAAGACATATCAGGTTAATGGGCTCAATACACAACATTAAAAAAAAGAAAGAAAAAGGAGAGAAATGGTTTCCCAACAGGTTGCCATCTCAGATTTCTAAGTGTAAACCAATCTCCATTTCTCTTCAGTCTTGAAATGATTTGGCGATTGTCTACTTCTTGCTCTATGTTCAACAGATGAAAATCACAGAGAATAGAGCAGATGTTAATTAAACTATTTCCTTTATTTTACATAATTTTCAGTTCCTGACCTTCTTCTGAATCTGTCTTTGCAGCATAATCATAATATAATCCTCTTTCTTCCACGTATTTCCTCCTTTCTGGCACTCTTAAGTCCATTTCATCCAGGTTCCATCCCATGGTATCTTTCTTACTCTTTTCTCAGCAGGCTTAAGCTCATGAGTCTTGGTTTAAGAAGCTTCACTATGCTTCCTGGAAAGATCTGTTTCACGGGCAGTGTCCTATCTTCACCTATAGCTATTTGATTCCTACAGAATGGGTGGCAGCCATTCTAAGCACTCACAAGCAGGTTTCTGCTGTCCAGTGAGTATTCCTATGTTTGAAAACTCTTAATATTACAGCAAAAATTGCTAGACTGTGTAAAACAAAATTGCTCCCATTATGATCACTTCAAGTTCTGTGAAAGTTTGTTGTTAAAACGGGTTGAAGCATTTAGCCCAGTCTCAAAAGGTTTCCTGCAATACTGGCACACCTTTGCTTTGTGGAAAGTTTGCAGCACAGCTATTTTCTTGGTCTGTTTATAAATCCATTGCAAAACAAAAATATTCCACAAATCACCCTCCTCCAGCCAAGTTCTCCACAAAGCCAATTCAGTTCAAGTGTTCAAATTGCTGTCAATAGGAAGTGATGACAATGTACTGCAAAACTCCGAGGAACTATAACCAGATAAGAGCTTCTTTAATGGGTACACGCACTAGAGGAACTGTAGTAGCAGTCTGTAATAATTGTCACTTCTGATCACCATGGGAACCAAACAGAGGTCTGCTTTGCTGAAAACACATTAGTAGTGACTCACCTACTGCTTGGGAAGCATGATTACTGAGAATCACTAGAGTTGTGTGGGTGACAGAGAACAATATGCCAGTGCATTACTAAAAAAGCTGATGCCATTTCAACCGTACTTGGATACAGCAGATTCCTTTGCTAGAGATGCAGGATGAAATCAAGTAAATCACTGCTTTTTGTTTCTGTTCAATAGTAACAAACCCCCCCTTTATGTTCTGCAGTTTCAGCCCTGTGTGGCCTCTACTATGAGAGGATTTTGCCCTAGTGAACAATGTCCCCTATGTCACATTACAGTGGGCTTTACCAGGGTATTCACAACCTTCTTAGTGATGGATTTAATGTTTGAGCAACACAAAAGTTTAGCTCTATGTTGCATCCTCTGAACTGTACTGCAGGGTGGATGGCACACGCAAGATGAGCAGTATCTCTACCTGGGCCATGCAGAGACTGAGAAGTTGAGTCCTCACAACTAAGCTCCAGGTTCTGCACTCAGAAGAAAGCAAAATAAATAAACTGTCCCATTAGTGTAATTCAAAGGGCCAGCTGTCTTCCAGGTGGAACAGTTTGTGCAATGAGACAAAAATTATCACCTAAGAAGAAAGCACAGCTGTTTTTTCAGCAATGGCAAAGTGTGGTTCCAAACCTGTGCTTAGGAGGCCTAGTATTTTTCAAGATTCAGTTGTCTGACCTGAGATACGTGACTTCCAGAATAATATTTCTGGCGTTTGAAAGAAGCCCAAATTGAAGATTCTCGGATTATGAAGCCTGAATGCACTGTCTTTGCTAAAGTACTTTCAGAGTGCAAAGATACTTCCTCAGCTTTGGCTGGAGAAAGAGTGACAACGTGAAATAGCACTACAGCTCAGCATTTAAATGTTCCTTCTTTACACATGGTAATTCAAGAAAGTTTTGACAAAACCAAAGCGTATTCCTTAATAATAATAACTCTGCCATTCAATGGCTTCTTGTTTTCTGTTTGCAATTCTCACTCTGAACCATCAATGAGAGCCTAAATATCTTCCAAGGGTGCCATCAAAAATGCAGCTGTCAGCTGGCATATAGGGTTTCTTTTATGTTCCTCCTCCTTACAGAAATATCCATAGATTGTAAGTTTTGAAAGAGTATGCTCATTTCTCCAAGAAATGTCATGTGCTTTCATTAACAAAGGCTTAGGAAATGTTACTCACCATAGAGGAATTTTGATGAGCAGACAATCAGTTTCTTAAGTGGAATTTAGCCAAGACAGAATACAGTGCACTGTCATAAAGTTTCTACATCTCTGGGTCCTTGGGAAAACAAAACACAAGAGTTTGCTAATCTAAGGCGAGTCCACGGCCCTAGCTCTCCAGTTTGACAAGATCTACTACTGAGGTTTCAGCCCATAATACTGAAACATATGTCAGTTGATGGTAAGCTTTTGTGGTGATAAGATACAGAGGAACAAAAATACTAAGAAAGAAACTACCGTACCTCCCACACATTCAGAGGACGATCGTTATGAGTGTAGTTCTGCAGTGCGCTCACCTCTTTGTAGCTTTGCACGAGAAAAATCAGGTGAAGACGTGTAACAGGAAAAAGTTTCAACTGCCAACAAGTTTCAACTCCCTCATCTGTCCCATCACCAGCTCCCGGGAGTTATTCTTAAAGCCCACTTTGTTTTGTTCTCAATCCACACAAGGGACTTCAGATGTCAGTAACAGAACAAGAGCTGTTTGAATACAGCCTGGTCCATTTTTTCAGTGATTCTTCCCAGCAAGGGAAGGAGAGATTACTGGTGTCTTCCACTGGCTTTTCTAACTGAACTATGATATATCCTAGGATGACTGGTTTCTTGTTGGTTTCTGGGGGGATTTTTTTGTTTGCTTTATTGTTTACTTTCCTTTGGGAAAGGCAATCATGGTTAGGTCAGACACGGGCCTTGCTGTTCTCTGCTGAATAAACCTGTGTTGTTCAAACCATTTGGATTGTTTGTGGAGCATGTGATATGGAAACTATATCCTTATGCTCCAGTAAGCTGGCAGGAAGCAAAACTGCACATTCATTACCCAACACTATTTGAGTTCTCATCAGCTTGGCTTGTAAGAACAGGAGTCTGCAGATGTAATTTGCAGACAATCATTCAAAATGAGATATTTTAACACCAACTCTTAATCTTCAAGTTATTTCAACTTGGTTCTAGGTTGAAGGGATCAAGTATGAACTGTATATTTGTCTTTAGGAACTGGAAGTTTGAAAGCATTGATAAGCAAAGCAGCAGAGTTCTTGAGAACAGAAGAAAATATTGCCACAAACACTTAAAAGGTGGCAAGCAAGAAGTATTTTTATATACTTCTCTTTACAGACTCACACTAACCAAACTTCTGCTTGTTTTAAAGCTGAAGCTGCAAGAAATCATGGTCAGTAATTGCTTATTTGTCTTAACAGGTATTGGTGAAATGGGCAAGGATTTCAGGGTTCTCAATGTTCCATTTGGTGCCCAAGTTTCTGTTTTGCTTTTGCTTTTTATTTTAAAAGATGGTTGTTAATCTACTGTAATACGTGAACGTGGTGGGGATTTTTTTTTTTTTTTTGATGTAACATTGTGTCTTTTTTAAAAAGTTTGACTAACAAATTATGCAAAAAAGTTTTAATAACTATAATACTTGTTCAGCCATATGGAAACATGACATCTCATCTGATTCATGTTTTGTGAAAAACCTCCAGGTGTTATAAACGCAATGAATTTTAAACCCCCCCATCCATAACTGCATACATTAATACATGGAAATAATAACACCACCGATTCTGTTACTATTTGCCATATTTGAGATGACAGGAGATAAGCTGGAGACACAAAACTCAAATAGTGATCAAGCTCACTACATTTCAGGAGGACACAAGGCTGGATTTTAGTCCAGCTATCTCTGACAATACCATCACTTCACGCTCACTCAAGGAAATGTCACTGTAATATCACATAGAATGGAAAACATAACATAATAGTTTGGTTCATTCATGTTTGGTTTTTTTTTCACATAAAGCTTTATAAAAGAGATAAAGCTGAAGAAAATGAAAATAGACATACATATTATGATGAGATACACTGTCCTTATTTAAACAAATTCCCTTGAGCAATGTATTTTTAAAAGGTGAAAATTAAACGCTAGTATTTGTTTCAATGTATAAAAGTGATGATAGTAATTATAAACAGCCCAATGGTCTTTTGCCTATTTCATCCTAGTAAGTTTTCACAGCAAAAATAGTAAAATTTGCAATATTACCAAAAAGATGCAAATCTGTTAAATATATTACTCTGAAGTAAATTAACAATTAATTTATAAGAATCTACCATAGGAACTATTAAGTGGACAGTAATAATGATTTCCTATATAAAATCTATTAAAAATTTTTGGAGAAAATATATGAAGCACAGCTGATAGCTGATGAAATCTGCAATATGGCCACAGAGAAATAACTTGCAGATCATCAAAGTTAGCTCTTGTGCAGAAACATCCACCATGAGTTCATTAATTTCATTTTCCTCTGGAGAACAGCAGGAGGTTTCCATAACGCAATCACCATAGCAAACAGATTCAACGTTGTACTTTAAGCTTTACCCGTAGTTGGAACTTGCAACAGCTTAGGTTTTTTTGGTGCTCTGATCTGTCTTGCTCTCTGGAAGGCTATGTAAATATTAAAATCTTCAGCAGAAAGACAACTCTCTCTAAAGTACTGGTAACTGGTCTTTGCAGAAAACTGCCAAAAACATAAAAAAATTAGGGATAAAGAGATTTAGCTGAACTGGTAAAGCTACACAGCAACACTACATACAAAGCAGTTAACTAGGTGTCTGTTAGAAGCTGTGAGATTTGAGGACTATGCCCTCTAGACACACATGGACATAAATTCTTGGAGCTCACTGGAGACTTTGAAGCTTTAAAGGTGCTCAAACTGTTTTCCATAGCCCGAATGCAGGCAAGCTTTGATTTTGCACCAATGAAGTCAAAGAGCACTTTCAACTATTTTGAACAGCAAAAGAACTCAGATTCCAGTCACCAACCATAAATGGAAAGCCCCAACATCAAGAAGGTGCCTCAACCTTGCTCAGATCAAGCATGATTGTGTTCTTGGCTCAGACACCTTGGCCAGGTTACTGAAATTAGTGTGATGACCAACTACAGTTCTCTCTGCATGTGAGGGTAGAGCCCATGGAGCTTTAACTATTCACATGATTAAAAACAACCAGTATAGTTGTGTTCTGCTCTACCGGCTCTGACCAGCCAGAACCGTTTCTGGTTCTTCACCTAATTAGAAAAGGGTTCTCCTTTCTGTAGGAAATGTTGGTGGCTTTATAATTCCCCCTCCACCCTAGATGAGCAACACAGTTCTCTTTTGAAATTTGTCTATGTTTGTTCAGTTCACATTCTGAATGGAAGATAAGCTTGCTTTGTTTTCCTTCGGACATGAATTTGTAAAGGACTTCTTTTAATTAGTCATTTAGTTGAAACTCTTAAGTCAGATCCTTTTTTTCACTGTCCTATTCTGGCCAGCAGAGCACAAAGCACCACAGATTCTCTCCTAACAGGAGGAAAGTTCTAGTGTGTCACATACTGGGTGCCTCACGTTGATCTGCAAGGTGGCCCCAAAAATAGAGAAATATTTGACTGCAGGGATCATGCTGATTACATGCTGCTGAGTGCACAGTACCCATAGCAGGTCTCATACTGCTGCAGGGCCATCCGCAGTGTGGTTGAAGGGGAGTACAAAGACATTCGATTTTTATTCATACACAAACAGGAAAAGATGCAGTTTCCTTGCTTCACACTTCTCATCAAGAAGGTGGCTTTACCCACTGCTTCGTTTTTGTCTGCACCACTGAGACTTGACCCTGGTTCAGCCCTCAGAAGTCACAGTGCAGCTGGAAACACAAGCAGGTGATCCCCAGACTCCTGACAGCAGCTCATGGAGCACCACCACCTGGTTTCCTTCCAACTACACATCCCAAACACAGAACAATAATTAAGCCATACTGACCTCCAGCTGTTTTGATCTTGATGTGTTTATTTCCTTCTAATCTTAATTAGAAAACAAAAGGTAAAGAAGGTTAAAACATTGTAACATATAACTTATTTAGAACACATTTAAACAAAGCATGCAACAGAGGTACTACTGTTCCAAAGACAGTTGCTATTATTATGACAAACAGTGTTATTTTTCTTCATTTTTTGTTTTGCAGCACATTTTGGAAGCTCCAGTCAGTGACTTAGCTCTGTGGTGTACATAAGTGACAGCAGCATTTTGTTGTATTAAATCTGAAAAATATTACACGATCTTATAAATATATTTATGGCTTGTCTACTAAGTATTTGTAAACACAATGTTTTATTTCCCGCTGTTTAAAAATATAGCATGGAAAAGACACAGTTTGCACTAGGTATCATTTAAGAACAGAAGAAAACCTGAAAGCAAGCACTCACTAACCGTTATTACTGAATTTCACCACAGTGCAAGTAAACATCTTCAAATCTAAAAATAGTGCCGAGGCCCTGCAAGTGCATATATCATCGCCTCTTAATCCTAACAGTATTTTGTTTTCCTTGAATTCACACAGCACTCAGAGCACAGAGAAGCTGTTCAGAAGACAATGTACCACCCTGGCACCATCTGCTCTATGATTCTTCAGCAGAAGTTGGAATGTTATAACTTAAACGGGAGCAATCACTTGGGTGATTATAAACAGCCCCACTGCCTTAAGAGAGCCCAATGCTGTTAAGTCTGTCTGAAGTAATCACTGATTTTTAAAGGATAAATACATCTTACTAGATAAAATTTAACCAAGAAAGTGGGAGAAATGCAATGCACAACCTTACAATACCTTTTGGTGCAGTTTTCGTCTGACTGGAAACCATGGCAGCCGCATCCGATGGCAGACCAACGTACACACCCCCATAGTTCCTGATATGAAGAAAAAAAGTAACAGACATCAGAGCTTAAGTGAAACACTTCTTCCAGTAGCATAAATATCACACAGCAGTGTTACAAAGACCATGGATGGACAGAGAGGATGCACAACCACATAAGTCCTTCTTTCCCAAGGCTGCAGGAAAGGTTCTTCTAGAGACCCAAGAGATAGATAGTCTGATATCAGAGCATAGCCCTGAGACCACAGAAGCACCTCCTTCTAACAATGCATGCCAACTAAACAAGACTTTGACCTCTCCTGATTAATAAATAGGATCTACATCCCCTTCTCAGGGCCATACTTGGAGAACACTGTTAGTAAGAAGATGCATAAGTGTATTAGATACTTTTGTATTCCAACCCTCTCCCTTTCATGACGATAAAGAATGTATTTCCAGCTCTGAAGTCAGTATAAAAAGCAGGAACTGATGCAAGGAGGTGGAAATGGGGTCCTTAAGAATCTCTGCCATACTTAGAGCTAATTACAGAGTAGCTTCTCTGACCCATTAGGTACTAAATGAATCACTTCTCCTCCAGCTCCTGCATCTCTGAGTTGATTTCTGATTTGTTTGATGACAGAGTTGTACTTCCTTCAATTTCCAGCCCAACGGAGATCTTCCAATGATGCTAATGCCATCTGTGGCAGGGTTGTTGTGATGGCAGAGGCCCCTGGCCATTATGGAGCAGATTACTTACCACTGTGAGATATGTGCTCCTCTTGCTGAAAAGCTCCTTTCCCCAACACATTAACAGGGGTGATGATCACCAATTTTGTGTTTTGCACGACATTTCCTACTCTTTTTTGCTTTGCTCTGATGGTGTCAGTGGGAATTAATATGATGCACATCCAACAGCAAAATTCAGTGCAGTCAATTCCAAATAAAGCAGGTACAGCACCTACCTCCTTTTGTCATCATCTGATACAGATTCTTCCGCTCTGTAACACCAAAAGATGTAAAACACATTAGCAAATAGTTTCTTTCAGATACTCTGACTATCAGGGTAGATTCAGGGGCAAATGAAGAACAGTATTAATACTGATCCCAGTTTCATTCAGATCATCCACAATGCTATAAAGTACTCACAAAGGCAAAAAAAGAAGGACAATTTTCCAATCTAATGTATGGAAGAAAGAAAAGGATTGAGAACAGATGCAGCTTACTTGCCTTGATTCCTTCCAGTGATGCCTGAAACTAGGCTTGGGAGCTGAAGCTGGTAAATAAATATATTTCCTGATTGAGTCCCCACATAATGCACAACAACATAAAATCTCTGAACAAAACAGAAACAATTATGGGCTGTTCTTCCATCAACAGAGGACTAGATGAGAGTGGACATCCATGGCATGAGAACAAGGATGAAGAAAGAAACCTTCACAGTAGCTGTGCCACAATGTGTTCAGGAACCCCTATATAAAGTGAGGTACTGCTACTACTGAAGTCAGAGTTGTTTCCCAATCAACAAATTGCAAAATTAATCCCTTATAAATGGGCAATCAGTTTTCTTTTATTGTCTGGGTAAAATGGATAAGGAGTCACTGAAGTTTGACTACCCCTCCTTGAAATAGTGCCCAGTGTAATTGAACCAGAGCAGAGGATAAAGATAAGAAGGCAAATGTGGTTTAAAAAAAAAAAAAAGATAAAAAAAAGATAAAACTGTCAATGTGATTCCTTGTGGGTAACAGTACCCGTGCTGTGCTCTCACCTCTGAGAATCACAGAACTGTAGAGGTAGGAAGGGACCTCAAGAGATCATCAAATCCAACTCCCTGCTCAAGTAGGTTCCCTACAGAAGGTTGTACACATAGGCACCCAGATGGGTGTTAAATATCTCTAGAGAAGAAGAATCCATAACCCCTCTGGGCAGCTTTGCTCTCTGGCCTTCTTGCCAATGCTCTCTAGATGGGTAAGAAGCATATCCTCTGCCATCACCCAGCCTCAGCTCCCCTTTACACAGCCAGAAAAAAAGCAAAGACCCCTTTCCTTGAGAGCTGCATGAAGTTGCTTTATCACTCTGCCCAGCTCCAGCAGAAGAAAGAGGAAAGCATATGTTTATCAATGGGTAGGAGTGAGCTGTGTATTTTTAGTTTTTAAAAAAATGACCACGCTTTTAGAAAGGAACTTTGGGTGCCAGGAGATCACAATCAATCATTTCTGTTGAACCAACCAAATGTGTCACCAGATTATCTCATACAACTGGAAACAGTTTCTATAATCCAGATTAACCATTATGCAGGGAAAAGAATCCTTTTAAAGCACTGACAAGTTCGAGAGTGGCTCAAAGCCTCTAAAATGGAGTTGTAAGAATAACAATCAATATTGTCCAACAGGAAATTAATGTCAATGTTTAAAAAAGCTTCTGCCAGGCAACAGGGCTATTTTGTTCTGTTCTAGCAATGTTCCGTTATGGGGCATCACTGAGCAATTACTGTCATTCTCTCACCAAAACAAATTACCCAGGACTATGATTAAGCAGGCTAGGTTTTTTTAAACATTTTACTTTCCTACTTTTCTCTTAATAGCTACAAATCAAAGTCTGATTTTAAAATGCCTTTTCTCTTAAATTCTCACCAGCGAATATGCTCAGAACAGACAACAGTTCTTGGACTGGGTGATGGCTGGATTCAATCTGCCATACTGCTACTACTGAGCAGACAGAGGAAGAACAAAGAAGTGTTCAGAGGAAAATAAAGAAAAATGTGGACACTGACACTGGAAGAAGAAGCCATTTTCCACCTTTCCAATGGCTCATTTCAAAGCACGGGAATGAGCGCTGCTCCAATTTACATATTACGCATTTTCGCACAACTCTTGCCTTCATAAACTGTAATCTCTAGTTTAAGGCACCATTCTGAAAGGTGCACACTAAGTTCAAATGTTTAAATTTCTAGGAGCCAGCTAAGGCCGATGGAACCACTGCTGCTCATGCACCCATGCTGCATGAGCAGTGGTGGCCTCAGGGAGTGAGCTGCAATGGTGACACTCAGCCACATAAGAATGGGAATGAAAGGCAGTTCCCATGGCTTCAGCAGCACACTAATTGCTGCACCTCCCAGGCTCACTCTCCCCTCTCCTCTTCTGTTAAGTCTCTAGCTTCCCCTTTTGACAAGGATGCAAGAAGAATCTAGCATAAAAAAATAACCTATAAATATCTCATTTTGCATCAAAGAGCCTCTATTTATGGTGTCCTCCAGGCAGAACAAGTTATGATATGCCTTTCTGCACCAGGAATGGACAGTAAGTCAACAGCTGGACCAGACAGTCTGATGTGCTTTGCAGTGATCTGATGCTGTGACACTGCACCTTCCCTTAGACACTGTTGATATCTGCTGCAAAGAGGCTGAGATCACATTTTTCAGCAGGTGACGTAGGTGGAGTCCTGCAACTGGTAGGCAGATTTAACAGCAAATTCACATAACAGTATCTATTTTCAGCTAAAATAAATGTTTCTTTTGGTAAGGATTTGTCTGTCCCATGAGGATTCCTGTCACTCTCTTAAGTCTGAAAAATATTCTTGGTCATCCAGCTGTCAGTTTTCACATCCATCAGTCCTGAGTCCATTTGACAACATACAAACTGCCATTTTTCACATAGTGTTTTAAATACAAAATGACAGGCATTCGCATTAATTCATCCCATCCACATTTTTCTTATCTCAGGTTTTATGGCTTCGTCCACACTGACCTCCAGTATTACGCAGACTCCTTCTAGCAGTGCTCAGCAGTGCCACCAGAAATGACTCATTAAACTTTGCACAAGTAACAGATTGTGTCACTTTAGTTTCCCAGTATTTCTTCAGACCAAGGGACAGGGACTATCAATTTGTATTTGATGGATTTCTCCCCAGTATTTTTGAAACAGGCTAAAATTATCGTATCCTTTCCTTCCTACTGTTACTAATCTTCATCTGAACCTAGGCACACTTTCAACAGGCATCACACTGTTTTGCAGTGTATACTTTATCCCTTCCAAGCTTTTCCAGATAGCACCACGTCCTTCCTTTAGAAGCATGGCAAGTGATTTGCTTGAAGCTGGCTGACAGGTTCACCAGTTATTTGTAAGTGGGAGTATACAGGAGGAGATCACATTCCCAGATAACACGCCTGTTTTGTTCTAACCTCAATCTCAAGAGAACTTAGCATGGACAATTACATTATCATCCTGATGTTAGTAGTGGAGCAACCCAAGGTCAAACATGCCCAATCTAAGGCCCAGAGGGCCAAGCAGCTTCCTTGTGGTCACTGGTAGGCTCCGAGCAGGATCCAGCCCTCCTCTGATCCACCCACCTGCTAGAGTCCCAGTGGGTTGCCCTCAGGAAACAAGAAATCTTCTGAATTACAATAACCAAACCTGTGCTCAAAAATGTGATAGAAGTGAGAACGCACCTAAAAGCTTTTCTTGACCATAGTGAAATAGTTTCTTTTTTCTGGCGTTCTACTTCTGTTGTAAAAATCTGCTGCTAAATATTAGGATGATTGATCTAGGACTTTTCTGGTTATACTGCTGTTTCTCTACCTTTAACAGATCTGTGTTTCTAAGGCCTCACTAGAAGACTCAATTATACTATTACTCACACACGTTGTTCTGCTGGCCCCACTGTACTTATTTGAATGACTAATGGTTCCAGGACCAACTCTCTTTCTTGCAGACAGCACTAAAAATTTGTTTTTTTTCTAAGTTATCTTACTACTTTTTTGAAACTTGACAGATTATCTGTCACTAAGTATCAACACAGTTCTACATGGACCCATAGCTTCAAACACAGAAAAGTCTACTACATTAATTTTAACAGTGCTTGCAGATTTTGAAATGTAAAACTATTCAAGAACAAAGAAACAGAGGCAGTTGTACGTAGTTGTTTAAATTACCTAAATTGCTTGAACAACACAAGAAGACCCTAATATAAATTGAAAACAGTGTTTTTGGATACCTAGGAGTGTTGAGCGCATGAATGCTGCAGGCTATATCAAAAGGGCTTGCTCATAAACCTGCCTTTAGCAATTTGCTTATTGTCTGAGACTGAAAATTCAGATCACATAGGTAGCACAAATCTCAAGAGTACCTGTCACAACAGCATTCATCTCACAAGTGAGACCCGTCTTTAATTCTAAGCCATGCTCTCTAATAGCAAGGACAAGCCTGTGCTTAAGATCTTCTCTCCGGGTATTTTTGACAGCCCTTATCTGTACACCAGGATTCTTCTGTTCAATTACAGTAAATATTTAAAATGAACTAAGTAAAACCCTGTTGCACAATATGAAAATACATCCCCAGTTCCTCAGTCTCAAACTCCAGAGGCAAATAATCATTCTATGAAATAGAAGGCAAGACCTTGGGACGCCTTCTTTGGTGTTTCCTTTCATAGCAAAATAAATTTATGTCTGATTAAATCTGTCCCTGCACGCTTTGCATCAGCAAATGAAAAACCTGAGAAGGGCTAATCTTCTGCTGCAGCTTTTCTGAAAACCAGAAACTGGCAACAGGCAGCAGGGTAACAGAGGTTCAGATCTTCCATGTTTGGAGAAAAACAGGATGGGTAGGGCTGCCCCCTGCTCCTCAGCAGCAGGGATAAGAGACAGAAAGAGGAATGATAGATGCTGTCTTCAGTTCAAAGACGGTAAAGGCCATAACTTTCCCTAACAAATGAGGCCTCACTTGCAGCTAGTTAGGAAGGTGAGTGTTTTCAAAAGGAAGTCTGGATGGGTCACCAGGTCTCTGGCAAAGTGGGAACATTTGCCTAAGTTAAAAATCTCATTAAAATCTCCCACAGAGCTGAGCGGATGCTCATGTTTCACTTCATACAATGACATGCCCCTTTCAGAAAGCTGTACTGGCACGTGATGGGGAAGAATAGTCTAACGTTGTACAACCAGCTAAGGAAGACAACTTTCTCAATGGAGGCTGAGAAACAGAAGGGGAATGAGTCTGTAGAATAGTAAACATGAGGTGGTTTTGAGGAGATGGAAGTTGTCACCAATGACAATAAACACCTGACAGTGTTGATAATACACCAGGAGCCAGATGAATCATTACGTGTGACTAAATCCAGTGTAAGACTAGCAGGACTGAAAATAAGTCCAAGGTTACATGTTTGAAAGGGCAAAGCAAGTACTTACGCATCTTTAGTAGTCCCGGTGGCACCTAGAATGAAAAGGAAAAAAAAAAAGAAAGTATGTTTACAAGATAATGGCATAATCCTTAAACCAACTGATAGTACAATAAGCATTTTCCTCACTGTCTTAAACAACTTCCTTACGCATACTGTAAAAGAGAGATACATATAGCTTTTGGTGATTTTGTCTGCTACAAAGTCACTGCTGCTAACCAAGCAGTTACTCCTAAATGCCTACTTATTTTGAACATGTGCCATTTGATCCAGCTGCAGATTCAGCACTACATCTGTAAACACTGCTCCATTCTTCCTGCCAGACGAACACAGCTTCATAAAACAACTAGACAGAAACACTATAAACACTGGGACACAATCCACCCAAAGCTCCAGTCACCTAAACACATCAACCACTCCGTAATTCATCTTGATGTTTAACTAAAAGCAAAAAGACAAAAGCCACAACTGGGCTGCCTGATCTCAGTGATCGATTTTTTGGTGACTCAGAAGCTTCTTGCTGGGAGAGGCACATTCACACAAGTATGAACTCTTTCTCATTCCTCCCAAGTCATTAATGCCATGTTGCTATTACTGGTATGGCACCTGAGTAATCAGCAAAATATTCCTCTTACTAATTACAATGGCTAGAGTAGACACTAGAAAACGTTTCACTTCTCTTTTTTCCCTTCCTTTCAGCGTTTAGCAGGAAGATGGCATCCGAGCTCACTCTGCAGAAGCTACAGTTATCAAGCCAATAGATACTAGGGTTGTTTTTTTTCAGCTCTGCAACTTCATTTCTTGTAAAACTTTGTTTGCTGCTGAAAAATATCCGTAATGAACAAACACCTTTCACCTTACTCCAGTATGTGATAATGCGCCTTCTGCACCTTGGCTTCAAAACCAGAGGAACAGAACTTTCAAGGCTTGCGTGGCTTTCCAGCACTGCCTACCTGAATGGATAGCTGGAACAGAAAGAAACATCCCTCCTTACTGCTAACTCTTGAGGATAATTTCACTCCTGTATCCCCTTTGCCTAGTAACACTACAGACTCATCTTGTATTGACCACACAGATTTCTTTGAGAGTCAGCAAAATCTCAGTTCTCCTGTATGTATCAGTAGAAACTCTTAATTAAACTGAAGGATGCACCTCTATGAGTAGACAAGCTTTAACTAGCTTTTAACATTCTACCAGGCAGCTATCTGAGACTTCTGGCTCTGGAGGTGCATCTACATGGTATAACACAGAAACCCTCCAAATTAATTGTGCCCAGATGGAAGGCTGGCACTGCAGCACCACATGCAAGCCCGCTCTTGGCTGATGTGGGAAGATATCTTTTGCTACTACCCAGGCTAGTTGGCTCCGAGTCAGCCCAGCTGTGCGTCTCCAGGATACCACCCTGCACATCGAGACAGAGCCCAGGCGTCCACAACAGCTCAGACAGCAGATATTTTGGGAAGTCTAATCACATTGCTGTAGGCAGCAGGATTTTTTTTCAGTAGAAACAATTATTGTGTTCTGAGTCTGTTCTGCACTAGAACTACAACCTGCTTATTTTCTTACATCAGCTAAGCTCACTGCAAACAAACTTGATTTCTTCAAAAAGGCTCACGCTCTTTTGTGAAGCCTTTGCTGAGCTCTCTTCGAGTTCAAGCCAGGCTCTCAGCATTTTGGGTCTTGGTAGGACAAGGGGAAATGGTTTCAAACTAAAAGAAGGAAAATCTGGACTGGTTATAAGGAAGAAGTTTTTAATAAGAGTGGTGAAGCACTGGAACAGATTGCCCAGAGAAGCACTGAATTCCCATCACTGGAGACATCCACAGGCAGGATGGAGGGGCTCTGTGCACCTGATCTAGCTGTAGGTGCCCCTGTTCATTGCAAGGAAGTCAGCCTAGATGGCCTTTGACAGTCTCTTGCAACTCAAATGATTCTAGGATTTAAATAAATTAAACCTTCCTTGCAGGAAACATACCAGAATTGTTTGATATGTAGACTGAGACCTTAGCTGGGTGGGAAGAACTGTTGGCCTACAGCACTGCAGCATTTCTGAATGTAGAGACACAAGTTCCAAACAATCATCAAGCACATTTCAAAGCCAAAACCATGCTCAATGCCATGCCCCTTTTCAGAGCATTACTTAGAGAACTGTGCATCACCCCTCTCCCCACCAGCAGCATGGGAGGCAGCTCTGGACATAAGAGGGGTCAGCTCACGGCTGGAAGTCCACGTGGCAGGCAGGCATTAGGGTACAAATATACAAGCACTCTGGGACAGAAGCTGTCTCAGACCCTTTAGCGTGGGGTTCAGGTCTGTGCTGGAGAGCAAAGCAATGCTGAGTGCTCCCAATACCCAACAACTGGTCCCTTTGGCATTAGGGACTGAGCCACAGCTGGAATTCCCTGCAACTTTTTGAAATGCTCCTCACACAGAAACACTGAGAACTAAATATGATGAAAACAAATTCACTTCTTAAGAGGTAATTTTTACTGGCTTGTTTCCCTTCGTTTTTATAAGCACAAAGAATTATGTTATCCTCACCCCCGTTGATGGGATTCCATCACAGTTTCAGTACCATAATTTCTAATTTTCACTAGCAGAACTGAAAACAGAATGTAGTCCAAATTCACTTGAGTACTACTAAAGTGTCTGAATAGAAACCTGTTAGTGCTTCCAGTTCACAAAACATTTTCTTGCTGGCAGTGCTGTGCTTGAAGATGAACACCACTTCAGTTAGGCGACTCATAACTTTCTCTGTGTAAAAATTCATAAGGTTTTTTCACTGGGGAGCCTGAACAGCCCTTATACACAGTTTTTATTTCACAATGGACCCAATAACATTGCACTTTGCAAAGACTTGTGTTTATTTTGAAGTCCAGTCCACTCACCCTCACTCCTATTACTTCACCAACATGTTTCTTTAACTCTTCCATATTTTTTGTAAGCAACACATTACTCCCGTTTCTCAAGTTCCTCCTGCCATAAGTTCAGTCAAAGTATCTTGTTTAGCAACTATTCACAAATAGCTCTTCCACAACAGCAAGACTTAGTACTCTTGTAGCCATGACAATTTAGAAATATGACTTGAAAAAGGCTTTTCTGAAAGCTTTTCAGTTTTTTTTCAATTACATCGGCTTGCCCTAAAGAAAGGCAGCACTTGACCCTACAAACCTTGTCTTCATCAACTCACAGTGGTTTTGCCATGCAGCAAATAGGCAAGCTCACTGTAGAGGCAGTAACAGCAAAGAGAGCTGAACCCTTCCTGCACCATGCAGAGTGACTGGGGATCTGAGGAATCATGAGAGGCACCGTGTTGCTCGCTTAGCAGATTTGTAAATGAGCAAATCCCAAAGCATCCTCCTTTCAATGAGAGGGGGTCTGAACTTTCAAAACAAAAGCAGGATTTCAGTAACTTCAGGGCAAACGCAATAGGTGGTTGAGAGAAATTGGTAGCCAAAGAGTGTATTCCTCCATTTTCAAACAATATTTTCTTGCAAATACTCCAAATGATAAAAAAAAATGCAATAAAATATTAAAAATCACATATACATGCATGCAACACATCTGAAGTTCTCTGTCATATGCTCCCTTTTGATTTGTGCCAAAAAACAGCAACATGGAACCAAATCCTAACATCACAGGAATTCTTTGTTGTGGGTGCCCCATCCCTGGAAATGCTCAGAAGCCAGGCTGGATGGGGCCCTGGGCAGCCTGAGCTGGTAGGCAGCAACCCTGCCCATGGCGTGGGCATTGGAGCTGGATGGGCTTTAAAGTCCCTTCCAACCCAAGCCATTCTGTGATGCTAAGATTCTATTCTGATCTACTTTTTTTTTTTTTTTTTTTTTTTTCTTTTTTTTTTAAACAGAAATTGATTACTTCTTCAGCTCCTCAAGCAGTACTTTGGTACATAGACATCACGTCCAATCAAACATTAATTATTTTCACAGCAGAATGGTTTCCTTGGTATTCCACCAACTTGATGTTAATAAGTCTGTTTAAACTTGGTGAGAAAATTCTCTTTCATCCTAATTTGGCTAATTTTAAGCTTCCCATAGAGTAACAGCTTGTCTGCCTATTTAAATTAAGGCTAGACTGCCAGCTTCTACGGAATGCCATAATTTAAGGCGTTGTCATTCCTACTACAATTGATATAGAAAAGAGTAGGTAGTTAAAAAATTCTGAGTGAAGCAATGCTAGTATGAAGGGAAAAGCCTTAATGCCAAAAAAGGGGGAATTAATGGGTAAAATGATGTATTTTAAAGCCCAGAAGAGCTGTTTGGAGTTCCTGAAGCATCAGGAAATACCATGAAAGAAGGATATGTAAAGTGAAATAACAAAACATCACAAAAATTAAAAAAATTGATAATAAAATTATTTGTTATTGTTAATAAAAACCTTAATGTGATTATTTTTTTTCCAAATAAATATAATCCACAGTTAACATTAAAACAGCTGGTGGTTCTAAGAAGGATGTGCACATATCAATTTGCTCAGAAGTCTCCATTTCTCAGCTGAGGAGCCTTTAAGCCTCACATCCTTTTGTCTGATGCCCTGGAAGGAAAATCTGAGCTCTGTCAGTTTTACTGGCATTCTGGAGTGCTGCACCACAGACAGAAATGTTATTCTAGATTATGAATATTAGTTTAGACCCTGCAGACCACAGGACTGAGACCTCCTCTGATGCAATCCTAGCCATGCAACACAGCTAATGTCATTAGCTGTACTATCATTATGTATATGACTGCTTGGAAAAAAAATCTAGCTGGGCTACAATTGAAATTTTACCCAAGCAAGAAAATGGGGACCAACGAAACCCAAGTCTACTCAGCTCCGTGAAGTATGCTACAACATTATCCTTAGTGGCAGAAGTATGACCAAGAGCATCACAGGTTAATTATATGTACCTCTAGCTTTGACATCACTGGCTGTAAAATCGTAACTTCAGCATTAAAGTTGTAGCCATGAAGTGCAAGCCACATAAGTCATTTGTATTCATATTGTACTTATTGTTAAAATGTTGAGAATTACACTTTTCTTAAAAGGTCTGCAATCCCGATTGCCAACAGTGTGTCTTCTCCACATAAATCATTTTTATCAGACACAGTATGTAAGGGGTGCTAAACTGCAAAAACAAATTAGCTATCAGACAGCTAATGCCTTACTTCTGCTCCCAGCTGTTGGTGATTACAGAGCCATTGACTGCACAGTTATTCCTGACTTATATCAGTGAAAGTGAGAGCTGCACCTTGTGGAGAGCCAGACCTGTTTTGGAAAGGTCTGTCAGTGCAGCAACAATAATCACATTACATTGATCACAGATTTTATACGGTGATGTTGTTTTTAACCTGTGCTAAGCCACTGGAGAACTGTGGATTATTTCTAAAGAGTGTGCAAGACGCTGCAAAGAAATGCAAACCAAAGTATTTTGTGAGTAACAGTGCAGGCACATTTAGCTATCCAAGAGCTGTACATCATTGAGAATCTTTTATGAACAGGCCAAAATCTGTCAAAAATAGCTACAGTTAAAGCAACAGTGGGCATTTATTTAAACATACACTGAGTTCAAAGTAATGCTCTGCATAGTGCCACAGTTCATTCAGCGTTCGCTCATTTGTGTCTTGCAGCGAGCTCTGCAGGGTGGTGGCAACACCAATGGTACCACAACGGCCACCACATGGAGACAACAACCAACCAAAACTTAAACTTCCCTCCGAGCTGCTCTGATGGCTGCCACGATGCTTTCACCCAGCAAACAAATCCAGGCTGTGAGCACCATCCTAGCAGCAGAAAGCAACTTCAAGGCACGGTGACGGGGAATCAACAAGTGGAAGAGAATTCATCTGATGTTTAAGCAAATCCTACAGTGCATTCCTTAGAGATGAGGAAGGCCTCTGGTGTATAAACCTCAGACATCATTTAAGAGAAATCAAGTAAACAATAATGGTATTAAAGCCTCTCCTTATGGGTGTGAGGCACAGGACTGAGAAAGGCAGCCGCACATCACAGTGCATCCATCCATCCATCCACACACCCTGAAGCCCTTCCACCCAGGCACAGTGCCACACGCTAAGGCCAGCACTGAGCTCTGGCTATGGGCAGTGGGCTCAGGGCTGAGCCCTCGCGAGCTGCTGCTGCTCTGACCGCAGTTTCGCTGGGCGTTTTCAAGACGTTGTGAATTTAATAAATGTATCTGAGAGACTCACGCAGGGATTTAAATAGATGGCACTGTTTGCCGAGTGCAGTCAGGATGAAGAATGATTTATAAATGCTCGCCTTTATAACGAGGAGGTCAAGGTCCATTTATTAATTTCCATCTATTTTCCCCTTTCGCAGGGGCTGGGTGGAGAGGGGGAAGGAAGACACAACCGCACCATCTGCCCACACCTCCCCTGCTCTGAAAACAGCAACGCGCAAAGCGGGGAGTGGAAGGGGGGTTAAGGAAACCCCAACCTCAAGGCGCTCCCCAACTTCTCCGGCCAGCAGAGAGACGGCACAAACCCATTTCCGAAGCGGCCTTACAGGGACGGCTCTCACACCCCTGCCGACCCCCAGCCCGGCCCCGCCGTCCCCCCAACCCACCCGGGGCAGCCCCGGCGCGCCCCGCCGCCGCCCCTACCTCTCCCGCCCGCGCCGCTGGCCGTAGAGTTGCCGCAGCCCATGGGCGCCGCCTGGGCCGCCCCGCGGTGCGGAGCCGCGCGGAGGGGAGCGGCGGCGGGAGGCTGCAAGCAGCAGGCGGAGCCGGGTGGGAGATAAAGCCGCTGGGACCCCTCCTCCTCCCCTTTTCCTCCACCTCCTCCTCCTCCTCCTCCTCTCCCCACCCATCGCCCCGGAAACCGCTGGCCCTGCTCCGCTCCTCCGGCGAGTTCCCGCTGAAAGCCCCGCACCTTCCCGGCCATCCTCGATAACCCTTTGGCAGCTCCGGGACACCCCTCATCCGCTGCGGTGGCACAGGGCGAGGCGGCAGAGCCATTGCTGCTTCCTCAGATGGTTGCTTTCACTGTTTCTCTTCTGACAGAAGAGGCTTCTGGTTGCCATTGGGACCCACTGGATTGGGAAGAGCTACAGATTCACTGTTACCGGCTGATACTAGAAGCACAGAGAAACACGCAAAATGAGTTTACAAACTCTACAAGGATTCTTTTCTGAGGGGGGCAGCCTGATCTGGTGGGTGATAGATCCAATGGTGGCAGCAGAAGGTTGGAAATGCATGGCCTTTAGGATCCTTTCCAATCCGAGCCGTTATGTGATTCTATAATTACTTCCCCCAAATAATTTCTCTTTTTTTTTTTTTTTTTTCTAACTCAAAACTTTCCATCCATACAGAGCAGTAAAATATTTTCAAACTCTGGTGATGTACTCTTGCTCAGTCATAGAATCATAGAATCATAGAATGGCCTGGGTTGAAAAGGACCACAGTGATCACCTAGTTTCAACCCCCCTGCTATGTGCAGGGTCACCAGCCACCAGACCAGGCTGCCCAGCGCCACATCCAGCCTGGCCTTGAATGCCTCCAGGGATGGGGCATCCACAGCCTCCATGGGCAACCTGTTCCAGTGCGTCACCACCCTGTGTGTGAAAAACTTCCTCCTAATATCTAACCTAAACCTCCTCTGTCTCAGTTTAAAACCATTCCCCCTTGTCTTATCACTATCAACTCATGTAAACAGTTGTTTCCCCCTCCTGTTTACTTGGTCCCTTCACATACTAGAAGGCCACAATGAGGTCTCCCTGGAGCCTTCTCTTCTCCAAGCTAAACAAGCCCAGTTCCCTCAACCTTTCCTCATAGGAGAAGTGTTCCAGCCCTCTGATCATCCTAGTGGTCCTCTGGACCTGCTCCAAGAACTCTACATCCTTCTTGTGCTGGGGGCCCCAGGTCTGGATGCAGCACTCCAGATGGGGCTTCACAAGAGCTGAGTAGAGGGAGACAATCACCTCCCTCTCCCTGCTGGCCACCCCTCTTTTAATGCAGCCCAGGATACTATTGGACTTCTGGGCTCGTCTTCCACCAGGCGTGCATGCATAGTCTTCTTTACCACATCAGCCCCAAAGCACAGAGACTTAGATTTTGCTGCAGAAAAAAATCTCCCAAAGGCTCAAAGGCACATCTTTTTGTTGGCCAATTATCTGAAAATCACATAGAGAAAAACAAATTTTCAGGCTGAGCTTTCAAGTGCCAAGCATCAGCCCAAAGTGAATTTTTATGGCAGAGTTATGAAAGAAGAATGGGTCCTATGAAAGGAGACATGATTAAGAACCCTTATCTTTTTGTAATATGAAAACAAACAAAAAGTCCCAGCTACCCATGGTGACCATAAAGTTGCCACAATGTGGAATAATCTGTGAACCTGGTTCATAGATCCTGGTAGGATTTAGGACAAAGGCAATGTGGTTCTGCGTTCCTGGGTATATTGTTAGGGACTGTAATCAGCCAGGCTCTCCTGGTTCACTTAAAAGAAGTGCCCCAAGGCAAAACTTTCTCTCTAGGCAGCTGTATTGCAGGTGTCTCCTATTTCATTTGAGAAGACACACTTCACTTTCAACTCTACCCGCACTCTACACAAAATGAATATTTCAGTTTATTGCAGAAAATCCTTCTAGCAAAATATAGTCACATAAGCAAGTTTGCTAAGTGAATGCTTTACATTAACAGAATGGAGTCTTCAGAAAATGCTTTCCATGCATCAGTGAGCTTTTGATGCTTGCAGTCGCTCACCCTGCATGCTCCATCCCCTCTGAGGAAGACTGGGAGATACATGGGTATGGAGAACTATAAGTATTTCAGTTGTAGTGTGAAAAAAAATTGCTATTCTTTCCCTAAATCAACCTCAAATGTACCCAATTGAGAAAACAGGTTGGTTAACTGGATTATCCAAATCTGAACATCCAGCATTTTTCTTTTTTTGGACATTTTTCTTAGTCTGTGTTTGACACGCAAACAAACGACTTCTGTCTGTCAAGCTGATTTTTGAGTATATGGATAATATTTCTTAAATCCCATAGTTACTTTTAAATCTCATAGTTAGAAAACCATCCTTATATGTACAAGAATGTATGTTTTCCTAAATTAATTTTATCTAATAATTCATATTAGAACATTCGCCCATGATTTTTTTTTTTTCAAGGAAAACGTTCTCTTTCAAAAGTTTGTATCTCAGCTCATGCAAGTACTGAAAAAAAATAACACTGCTAATTACCATCTTCTGGATTTTTTTCTATCAAAGGTTATCTAATACAGATTTTCTCAAAACCACAGGTGTCTGGGAAAACAACAACAACAACAACATTCCTCTATGAGAAGTTGCCTTCCTGAGAATACTTTTTTTTCAAAATGATAGATTTGGAAAACAGGAATTATATAAAACTTTCCCACTTCAAGAACAACACCCAAAACATTTATCGAAGTTAAACAGCACAACCAGTTTGTTCTGATAGGTTCTCAGTTCCAGTGCTTTCAGGTTGAAATTCTAGGGCTTTCAGGACACTGTGGATTATGTTTCTTCTTGGACAGTTTCATGGTCTTATCACAACGCTCTTTAATAGCTACCAACCTTGGTTAGTTGTTTTCTCAAAATCATGGTGCTGTGTTGACAGTTGTTATCACGATCATTTAGCCATGGAAGTTGGCTAGTTACAGCAAGTAACAGCTCAATTTCCCAGTAAACCTACTGGGATGATTCCACTTGAAAAAAATCATGGTTGTAAACAAGCATGGTTTCTATATATTTAGCAATCCTTTAACAGATTCTCATATATGAACCTGTCCCACCTGCTCTTCAACTCACATGAACCCTTGGCCGCCCAAGCATCCTGCACTGCACTTCTCAGCCACATCTGATCTGAAGAGCCCCTTTGTTTGCCTCAAGCCTGGCTGCTGCTCATTTCAACTGCTGCCTGGCTGTTCTTTACATTAGGATAAACACTGAAGTGAAGAACCAGTCCCCCACTCCAAGTCATTCATGCTTTTTTGTTCTTCATAGTAGAATAAGCAGCAAGGAATAAAGCCACCATTCACCCACACTACTACTAATCTGTCATACTGTAGTCCTTAGTTAGCAGCAGTGATGATAAACTGTCATTTCTTGGCTGCTGTTTCATCACAGAGTTAAAATACTCTGAAAGAGTATTCAAATTAAATCAAAATGATGGCTTCTTTTATTTAAAGAACAATTACAGTAGATCATGGAGGCTGAGTTCAGAAATAAATCATTTACACTCTTTACTTTAAACGAAAAAGAGCATGTATCAAGAACAGGAGCATTTTTCTTCCTAAGGCAAGATTTTCACTCATCCATCTGTTCCAGCTTTCATGGAAATCACAAATAAAATTCTCATTACTGTGCCAAATTAGTCAGACAGAATCAACTAAATCAGTGAAAGTATAGCATTATTTAAAACCTGGCACAACTGAGCAAGAACCATGATCATGGAGAAGAACAAGCAGATCACTGAGGGTAGGGCCATGAAGTGTGGAAGAAATGTGAATACTCTGTTAGCAAATACACCTGCTTATACAAACAACAAAAACTACAACAAAAACCCAGCTCTCTTTCAGTAATTAATTTTGTAATACTTCCTGAATGTGGGTATTGTTAATACTGATGAAAACCTACATGTTTTTTAAAGCTAAAAGTCTAGGACATATGATTCTTAGCTGTCTCACACAGTAAAATGGAGTTCAAGAGAGAATTTTTTAAAGACTAGTTCATGGGGAAGAAGTGTCGTAATTCAATATTACTATCTTTATTCTTCGTATGAGTGTCTGTTCCTAAAAATGCTGAAGTTTTAGCACACAGCCTTCGAAGAATTTGCTCCTGAGCTCAGTTATTACCTGCTCCCTGCAAGATTTTTCCTTTAGAGCCATAGGAATGATGCAGTTTTGGGCCACGTATCAGTCTCCGTAAACAGCTGCATCCATATTAGTGACAGTGATACGTCGTTCCAGCATCTGCAGTGCATTCAGGCCTAGGAGAGGGAATTACCAGCCTTGAAAATTTGATCACAGCTGAGCCATTGGAGTCATTTCTGGGAAAACTGGAGGAAAACAAGAAAATGCCTACAGAAATCTTTACTGGAATGCAAGTTCTGACTGCCCATGTCTAAGTTCTTCAGAGTTGCAGTTAGCTAACAACTTCAGCTTTTCCCACTGCAGAAACAAACAAGATTTCAGTGACTTTCAATGAATACAATTCCAAATTCATGGACATGTTCTCCATAACTCCCTTCCCTTCCATTTGAAAAAGATGCTTGGTTTAGTGCTGGTTTAATTGTTGCTACAATCCACGGTAGGTACCCTTGAAACTAGCAGATGGACAAATGCTTAAATTGCGTATTCAGAGACAGTTGGCATTCTTTCTGTGACCAAAAGGTTGATTCATATGCTAGATTGTGTATTCAGAGACAATCTGGCATTCTTTCTGTACCCAAAATGTTGATTCAAATGCTATATTAGAAGTCTTGCAATGTAAGACTTTTTATATGCTATATTAAAAGTCTTTTAAAAATACAGAAGATACTTAACAATGTTTCTTACCTCTGAGGTCACTCAACTGTCATCTTATGCTGCTGATAACAGCCAGCCTCCGTCCCAAATATCTACTCTGTGAGAGAAAAGCATCTTACTCTGCCCCTTTAATATGATATGCAGACAGAGTAATCACATTCTTATGTATCTCACTACATAAATTAATTAGCAAGATGCAGCTAAATCAGCTTTTACAAAGAAAGGATCAGAAAAATAGAAATAAGAAATGGAAAAAGGCTGGAGGACTGTTATAGTGATCTTTGTTATGCCTGTGCAGAAAAGCAGAGCATTACATCTGAAGTGTAGCAGATTTCACTTAATCCCACCGATTTGTACTTAGCACTTGCACCATTTGATAAGCTTAAACCACTAATTAATAGTGTGAGACAATCTTATCTGGATCAGTGAGAGAAAACTCCCCCTGCCTCAAAAATGTCTGAGGAAAAGCACACTTCTCCAAAGAGAGGTGCTCTTCTTCCCCCAGGAGAAGAGGAGTTCAGGGGAGATATTATTGCTCTCTACAATGATCTGAAAGGAGGTTGTAGTGAGGTGGGGGTTGGTGTCTTCTCCCAGGTAGTAGTGATAAAACAAGAGGCAATGGCCTGATGTTGTGCCAGGTGAGGTTCTGGTTGGATATTAGGAACAAAAATACTCTCAGAAAGAGCGGTGCTGCAGTGGCACAGGCTACCCAGAAAGTGGTGGAGTCACCATCTCTGGAGGTGTTCCAGAACCTTGTGGATGTGGCACTGAGGACATGGTCAGTGGGCATGGGGGTGATGGGCTGGTAGTTGGCCAGGGTGATCTTACAGGTCTTTTCCAACCTTAATGATTCTATGAATTTATAAACCTACTGATCCTATAAAGTCTCAAACTTTCTTTTCAAGAGAGGCCCCTTTGCACATAAGGCTCTAATTTTATTAGTATTACAGGAAGATGTTATCCCTCCTTTATTCTCCTTTCATTTTTGTGAACTTTTTCAGACTTAATTCTTCCTCTGAAGAATGACTGATGTAGATTTCCATTGCAGTGTTCCTCACACAGTAATTGGTTCTGCCATATATTGCTTGTGAGGCCAAATAACGCAGTCAGTGCCTCTTTTTTGTATATGGCATACCTGCAAAATGTAGAAATGGGAGATACAGCCTTGTGATTAAAACTGTCTTTATCAAATTCATGTATTTACCTGCATCTGATTGTTTAACAAGTTGTGGCCTTCTGATACTTGAAAGGAGCATATGAACAGGAGGGGGAACAGCTGTTTATGAGAGTGGATAGGAATAGGACAAGAGGGAATGGTTTTAAACTGTGACAGGGGAGGTTTAGATTAAATATCAGGAGGAAGTTTTTCACACAGAGAGTGGTGACGCACTGGAACAGGTTGCCCAAGGAGGCTGTGGATGCCCCATCCCTGGAGGCATTCAAGGCCAGGCTGGATGTGGCTCTGGGCAGCCTGGTCTGGTGGTTGGTGACCCTGCACATAGCAGGGGGGTTGAAACTCAATGATCATTGTTGTCCTTTTCAACCCAGGCCATTCTATGATTCTGTGATTCTATGATCTTTTGAAGACCAAGATAGGCTAAATTTTGCCATTATTTTTACAATGGCTGTATATAACTCACAGTGTCTATATATAATTCACACTGGGCAGGACTTTTAGAACTTGTCTGTGCCATTTTATTTAAAAAATGAGATTCTGCTTTAACAAATATTAGCCAGATTTAAAAGACAGAAGTATATGTCTATCAAAACAGCACTTCTTCCTACAAATGTGCATTTAGTACTAGAGGATGCTAATTATTTAGATTAACTGCAGCTGATGTCATGTTAGGCATACGAAAAACAGAAGTTGTTCATATGATTCCCAACATGGAAGCAAGGTGTTTTAGTTTATTCAAAAAAGGACAATTATATTATTTTGCACGACTGACAAAGATCAAATTATGTTTTTAACATTGAATTTTAATCAGAATGTGGTTTTTGACAGACATAAAATACAAGTAAATTTTAAGCACTTAAAGGGCTTCTTTTTCTGCAGGATTTATGAGAGCAGAGTATTTGTGCAATGCAATAAAATAGACTGTAAGCAATCAGTGAGAGATACAGGATGTTCTCACAAAAGAGATCCTTATAGCATCTGCATAAAGGGGACAATGTCCTCACATTTATATTAATAGCAATGAAGACATTCATTCTTTTTCTGACATGAAATAAACTTCTGGACTCACAAGCAGAAGTAAATGGTAGAGAACCACAGAAACAGAGATCATGAATCATTTTATCTAGTTTCATTCATTTCAGGTTTAACAACTCAATGGAGACAACACACCAAAACCCAAGATGAGCTGTTCCTCAACACATCCCTGGCATTACTCCCAAAACACCACTGTTTTGTTTCACAGTACTTGTACATGTAAATCTGTTCAAAAATCAGGGCTTGAGACTCTGGAAATATATGAGATTTCATATAAATTATGAACTTAGCTTCTGCTGTGGAGATCGACTTCTTTGATTTCTGATCAGTGAGCATTTACATTTTGGGGCTTGTCTTTGCTCTTCCATCCACAATAATAAGGAGTGGTTCTTTTGAGCAAAAACGTAATCTCTCTCATGAGCCCATGCAGCAAACCTGCCCTGAATGGCAACGCATACCATCACAGCCCTGAAAGCCAACCATACTCTTCCTGGGCTGCATCAGAAGAAGCATGGTCAGCAGATCAAGGGAGGGGATCCTGCCCCTCTGCTATGCACTGGTGAGACCTCCTCTGGGGTACTGAATCCAAGTGTGGAGTCCTCAATACAGGAAAGATATGGACCTGTTGGAGTGCATCCAGAGGAGGGGCACAAAAATGACCCAAGGAATGGAGCACTTCTCCTATGAGGACAGACTGAGAGATCTGGGGCTGTTCAGCCTGGAGAAGAGAAGGTTCTGGGGAGACCTGAGAGTAGCCTTTCAGTATCTAAAGGGGGGCTGTAAGAAAGAAGGAGATAGGCTCTTCAGCAGGGTCTGTTGTGACAATGGAAAATGGTTTCAAACTAAAAGAAGGGAGATTTAAATTGGATATAAGGAAAAAGATTTTTTGCACTGAGGGTGGTGAGGCACTGGAACAGCTTGTCAAGAGAGGCAGTGGATGTCCCATCCCTGGAGAAACCCAAGGTCAGGCTGGAGGGGCTCTAAGCACCTGATCTAGCTGTAAGCATCCCTGTTCATTGCAGGGAGTTGGACCGGGTGGCCTTTAAAGGTCCTTTCCAATTCAGACAATTCTATGACAAGCAGATGGTTTCATTGAAACAAACCCTTTGTTTCTTGATGTAGCTTTTAAGATACTCAGCACTGCTCCCTTCTGCAATGCTGTGACACAGTGGAAAGCAAATGTTATGCACTGTATACACAAGCAGTTCCATTCAGGTGAGGGCTGAAAAAGCTCTGCAGACTTTCTTTTGTCATAGATCTCTCTCAAAGCAATTACGTTAGTTTAAATGTTGATGAGAACATTTTCCATGACGTTATTTCTGTTCTCCCAGTCATGGGTTTGCATTGCTGTTCCTCTTGGGGCTTTTTCTGTTTTTGCTATTTCACACAAGTTTGATTTCAGAGAGTGAAAAACTAATTAGGAACCATGAGTCCCCCTCTAAGAAAACCTCATGAATATAATTAGATCCTATTGACTCTGTCTGCTGTACATGTTGTCCACATGCTTTGTAGTTTACACAAAGACAGATGATTTCTGACCTAGGATCTTGTCAGCACTTATGTCTAGAGAGTATTTAAAGATAATGACTCTATGTGACCATTGAACTAAATGTTCTGGTTTTAAAAAGTGAAAGAAAAACAAGGATAAGCAATGTATTACCATAAATGAATTTGAAAGAGCTGGAAAACTATTTACTGATCCGGCCAACATTAATATGCCTGATTAATCTCAAAGAATTTGGCAGGCCTGATATACACTTTTATATTTGTAAGATTGGATCTATGTAGCCAAGCATACAGGTAACACAAAGAAACGTTGCAGGTGTTACAGAACTCCTGCCTCTAGCACAAATCTTAAAATAGGAAGCAAAAGGAAGGGCAGCTTCCCAGCTACGAGGCAGATTCAGTGGGACTTGGTGTAAGATGCTCAAGCAGTAGTATGTGGTGAACTGATTATGGCCAGCAAGCTGCAAGTGGCCTGGTGGGGTAATTCGTCTTGCTTGTAGCTTGCTTGCAGTGGCCTTTCCCCTGGAAAAATTCTGTGAGCACACTGAGAGATTTGCCAACAGGAAGCATTACAGCAACAGCAGCAGCCTGGCCCTGCTGTCACCCCTCCCAGAAACCACACTCTTACCCATGGTGTCAAACCCATGCATCTCAGACAAGACAGCCCAAGAGCTACAAGGTTATGACAGGTAGTAGCAGTAAGTGGCTTGCAACCTCTGCTGTAATCATGCAGCTATCTGCACCCCTTGTAATCCTGATGGGCCCCCAGGAAAGGAGGCCACCAGCATGCCAGAATGACAATTGTGCTACTGGCAACAATGCTGCAGCATCTCAGCACACGCTCTGAGATCAGGTCCAGCAGGTCTTCTCCTCATCCAAAGGAGAGGAAAGGGTTCCAGTATTTATTTGGCTTTCTCCATACAGCTTAAGAGCTTCTAAAGGACTATCACAGGAAGAATAATTGGAAAGTCTGTTCTAATGAAGCTGGAAGCCTCTGAGCATTTTGGAAGAACACACAGCTTGGTGAGATGGTTCCTGTTGCTCCAGATTGAGGTGTCCAAACCTTCTGCCTGGGCAGAGGGCAGCACTGCCTTCTCCTGGTATGGCTGCACTTGTTTATGTACCCATGTTCATGACACTGCCCTGGCACCCTGCCTAGAGGAGTCACTCCCCTTCAGGAAATAAACAGATTGTGGTAGCACTGCCTGTACAGGCGTTGCCTAGAGCTTCCTCCCTGCTTTCTGTCTCATCCTCTCTTTTTTCTGCTCTTTCTCTGCAAACACAAAATGATGTCCTGTGGCACCACCATGTCACAGAACCGCAGGGTACGACCCCTGAGTCTGTCTTCCCAACCCTGGCTCAAGCAGGAACACTCAGCACTGGGTGCCCAGGACCACATCCAGGCAGCTTCTGAAGGTCTACAAGGAGAAGACTCCAAAGCCTCTCTGGGCAGCCTGTAGCTCTTCACTGTCACAGCATTTATATACACAGAATAAGAAGACCCCAAAAAGCAAGCAAGAAGGCCAAAAGGGATACACTAATGCACTTCCAATAGTCTCCACACTTAAGATATATTCTAATATTGATATCTAAATTTTTAACTTTAAGTAAAACTAGAAGTTTTAACTTTGACTAAATCTGAATATCTCTTATCAATCAGTTTTTTTTAGTTTAAGCAGGAGTGATGCCAAGGGAAGATGAATCAAACTGAGAGATCCAAGCTAGATAATATGAACTTTTCAACTGTTGTTCAAAACAGAGTGCAGGGCCTGGTTTGTTCAGATGGCCTCGTGATAAAGAAAAAAAGTCTGAAATCTGACTTTAGACACAGTGACATTAGGTGCATTTGCATGTGCCATCTGCATTCATGTTGTATTTTAAAAATGATCAAGGAAGGGCTCTGAGTAAGTATTGCTCTGACACCGAGGTGGCAGCCCTACCTGCAGAGCGAACCTGCACTGGCAACACGGTGTTTTGGCCTCTGGTAACCCTTACAGCAAACAGATTAATCATTAACAATTCATAAAACAATTATATATCAGGCATTACATTTCTCTTACTTTAATGTACAAAATTGTACCACGCGCACATTTATTTGACAAAATGCTTATTTTTCTTTATGCTACTTGTATTTTACAGCAAGATTTTTCTTGCTACCTCAGATACACAAACTCCATCGAGTTATCACCTGGAACAGGAGAGATGTTTGCTATGCTACTTTAGGGAGCAGTACAGGTAAAATGAGCCTGTAGCATCTGCCCAAGCACTGCAAAAACTGCATAGAGAAGGTAATACTAGCTTAAAGAATTTCAGTACTTCCTTCTACCAATGCTGCCCATCCTCTGCTTGCTCCTCCTACCTGGAAAGCAAATACAAAATGGGAAAGCAGATACCCTTCAGCAGTCAGGCTGCAGATAAAGAGCCACGTGGACACCAGCCGAGGCAGTGATGGGTGGAGCGGAGGCAACACCTCTAGCAGGCATTGTCATCACAGGCTTGAGCTTTTGAAACCACGCTCTTATTCTAGATCTAGATGGAGGCTGCTGCTGCTGATTCAAGTACCTGGTTACATAAGGGAACTTAATTGTACTTAAATTACATGAAATTAAGTATGGCAGTTACACCCTTCACCTTTAAAGAGGTTTTAATTTGATCCATCCCACTCTCAAGTACATCTGTACATCTCCATCCTGGCATACTACTAATGTGTTTAATGGAAATAAGCAAAGCCATGTGTTTTACATTAACACAAAAAGCATGAGATCTTGGTTGCATGGCAGTTAATAATTTCAATGGAATTTTATTTCAGCCTGGTATTATCTTGCGGGTCACACACAAAATCACAAGACACTCTCTCAGTGTCCAGGAGTTCTCATGTGCAATAGATGCCCTATTATTAATCTAACCAGCAATGTCTTTACATACTGTTAAGAATTGTTTTCAGATGCTTCTGGCACTGAGAGTAATTAGACTATCTTTCAAATCCTTCATTTGCAAAAAAATTAATTTGAAGCAATTTATTGCAACTATGTATACACCCTCTGCATTATATACCTTCTGTATTTATACAGGGCAACTACACAACTTAGGGTAAACTGTTGTACCTCTGAAAGTCATCCGTAGTTCAAAGGTTTCTTTGTCGCTGTGTTAAATGCACAAATAGACTGAGCTGACTTAGCAAACATGTGACTAGCACATTAGTGCTCAGAAATTTCTTGTAACATACAAGGTATGAAGCCAGAAAGGAAATATAATGCAATATGTTCTTTAAAGTTATAATGAAACATATGAAAAAGAAAACACAGCGCAACGTGACTAAGTCTGTAACCAGTCTAACTGGAAACAAATAATTATAGTCAGCTCTCCATTAATTCTGGGTGGATTATCAAATTTGAAAATAAATTAGGCTAAGGATGCAGAACAGCTGCCCTGTTTCCAAACCAGTCAATTAAGGTTGGCAGGGCTCAGTGACTCACGCGCAGCACCACAGATGCAGCATTACAGCTTCCAGCCCTGACAGGGCAGCTGGGTGGTTTGTTACCAACAGACATTCCTGACCAGCCTCAAACTAAACTATCACGCATAAACCCCCAAACTTAGGGTTGAAGACACACTGATTTCTGCCAATTAGCATTAATGTTGTAAGTTTTCATGTCACTTTGACAAGAGATACGCATAGCAGGCAAATCTCAAGCTTACAGATCAATCCAAACTTTCTTCTTGCCTTTAAAATCTTTGCTTTACTCAACTATGAGATTCTTGAGCTACATTCAGGCTTTTGCCATTTTTTACCATTCCTACTCAGAAACAGTACAGTTAGTTCATGAGATGTGTTACTTCATCCTCAACACTCAATTATGTATTGATTTTATTTGATGTCACTAAGTCTTATTAGTTTTATAAGCAGTGCACATCAATTTCATTTTAGCCATTACAGGAGTTTCACCTCAAGCCTTCACATTCTAAAAGGCATTTATCTTAACCTAATCAAGTCATCTGTGGCTTTCAGAATGGGCATATAAAAATTCATTGGACTGCTTACTGGAACTGTTTTCCAACTCAGCTCATGCTTTGACAGGTTTTTGGAAATAGAAAGTACATTCCAGTGACTGGTTCTAGGTACTCTGTTCACTGCTTCCCTATTCTCTTTCTATATGTACAATGTTCACCTTAAATATGTCTTCATGGAGTAGCTAAGAAAATTCTTCTTCAAAGCTATCAAACTCTGAAGAAGTCAGCCTGAGCACAGCACTGGTAGAGGCACCATAGCGTGCTGCAAGCTGGCATGTACCTAATTTCTGCATAGTATGGCTACAGTGGCAAAAATAGTCAAAATCTTCAGTGGTAGCACAATGGATTATTTTAGCTATTTTAAAAACAACAGAGTTGTCAAGACCGGAGAATAATTCCTGAGATCTAATCAAACTGGCTGCTCGGGAAAATAATTTCAATTCACAGTAATCCAAGGAAAAGATAATTCCAACAGTTCATAGGCAGAATATTATTTTTTATTCAAAAACATCTGGACTGCACTGGGGCAGTGTAATAAAAATGTTCTGGTCGCTATCATAGAATCATGTAATCACAGAATGGCCGGGGTTGGAAGGGACCTTACAGACCATCCAGTTCCAACCCTCTGCTGTGAGCAGAGCTGCCACCACTAGATCAGTTTGCCCACTATGCATAAGAAATCAATAAAGTGTATAGACCTGTAAGGAATGGCAAAGAAGAACGTGAGATACTTGCTAGTCACTTTCCAATAGTTACTGAAGTGCTTTTAGTTTTATTTAAGTGAGACCTGTTAACTGTCCTCAATTTTGAAAAGGTGACAACAGGATTCCACATATGACCCTTACACTAAACAAAGCCATCGAGAAGAACAAGATAAGATAGTTGTTGTGAAGGAAGACAACATGAAATGAAAACACAAACCATCTTTAGATCTCGTTGGTGGAAGAACAACCTAATGGGGAAGAGCTGTTGCTGAGCTATTTCAGGACATGGGGATGGGAGGGGACAGAGAGAAATGAGGATAATTGTAACAAATATTTGGGAAATATTCCAAAATGCCCTGTAGCTACATTAGCAGATAGAGATATATAAAGCATGGACTTCTCTTCCTCAGTGAATTTTAAATAATGTTTTCAAAATCTTTGAAGAAAGAAAAATAAGCCTTTAATACAGATTGACAAAACTGGCTCAGAAGAGGTCACGGATTCCTAAGTCTAATGCCTAGCTTCATATTCTATACACACAAAAAAAACCTCTGACTTCTTTGCACTATTCTAAAATTCTCTGAACCATTATCATTTAAAGCCATACCTATTTTTGTTTTCTCGCTGTGTAAATATATACTGTCCATCAAACTTGATACATTCAATCCTAGCTAGTGATTTGCATTACTGCTCAGCGTCTTTATTCAGGCAGGAGAAGGAGACTGAACGTGAGAACTCTGTTCCTGCTGTAGGGGCTGGAACAGGGAGTCCAGATTCACGACTGCTGGAGTGGAGTCATACCACGGCAGCATTGGCACATTGGGTTAAAGGTCCTATCACAAGCTTCAGAATTAATACCAATCAATGTCAGACCCACAGAAATACCTTAGCCACAATTGCAGGGTTCAGTGATCATTTCTTACATAATTAAAGAAAATGATCATCCAGCTGATTTGTAAAATTTTTCTAAGTTCTTTTACAACTCAGATTGCATGATTTCTTTTCCAACTATTTTTCTTCTTTCAAAGGAGATCAGCAACATGAAGTATCTGGAGGTGAGCATTTTTTCTAAGAAGATAACTTCTCATTTTGCAGACAATATTTTTGTTTGCATAATCCGCTTAATAGGCAAGGCTCTTCAGAAATGTTTGGGTTTATTTTAAATGGGATTTTATTTTTTATTATCTCTAGTTTTGCCCTGAACCAAGTGGAAAAATGAAAGGCTACACATGGCAAGTATGGAGGAGTTGCACTTGATGATCCTTATGGATCCCTTATGACTAGGGAAATTCAATTATTCTACTATTCTAAATGATTTTCAGTTCAGGAACTTGAGACTGTTACAAAAACTGAGGCATCTAAAACCAGTGGTTTTTGTGATGGCCACTCTCCAAAAAGTGAAGATAATGAAATACCCAAGGGTCAAATGACTGCTGCATTTGAATATACTAGACTTGGTATAACCTACACAATCTGAAGAAAGCGTTTATGTTATCCAGCACATTTAAGACAGCAGTATGTTGGTAATAAAACCATGGCTTTGTACACAAATGAGCAGTAAAGGAAAACATGTTCCTTCCAATACCCCCCAGCAGAGGGGTATAGCTGAGCTGGAAGTGACACACCTGAAGCACTCCGCATTCTGTAATTCTGCTTGCAAGTAGTAATCCACAGATAAGAAGAAATGCAAGCACCCCAGACGAGGACTGCCTGTGAGCATGCCTGGCTTAGCCATAGAATCACAGAATGGCTTAGGTTGGAAGGGACCTGAAAGACTGAGCTCCACTCCCCTGCAGGGCTGCCATCCGCTAGAATGCCTCCAGGGATGGGGCATCCACCTCTGTGGACAATCTGTTCCACTGTTTCACCAGCCTCTCAGTAAATAATTTCCACCTAACATCTAACCTAAATCTCCTATCTTTTAGTTTAAAGCCATTCCCCTGGTTCTATCACTAGCACACCATGTTAAGCTGCAAAGAGGTCTCCCCACAGCCTTCTCTTCTCAAGCTGAACAAGCCCAACTCCTTCAGCGTTTCATTACAGCGCAGGTGCCCTGGCCAGCTGAGCATCTTCACGGCCCTGCTGTGGATCTGCTCCAACAGCTCTACATCCTTCTTGTGCTGGGGCCCTGGACCTGGACATAGTACTCCAGATTGCTCTGAACCCAGAATGGCACCCAGGACTCGGGGTGCTTCCCAGAGCCTGCAGGGACAGTACATTGCCTGAGCACAGCAGGGACACCCCAAGGAGCACTGCAACGGGACAGAGATTGCCAGAGGCCCTCAAGCCCCCAAAATGAGACACTTTTCCCCTCATTTCCATCGCGATCCTGCTCCCTCGCAGCCAAGGTGCATCTCCCTGAGCTGAGGGGAGGACCCAAGCCCCTTCTTGCTGTGTGAGGCACAGAGCCATAAGCGAGGCAGCTGGGGCGGAGAGGAAGGGGCACCCTCCGTCCAGGAACTCCGGCACCACGCTCCCCGCAGCCCACTGGCCCCCGAGGAGTTAATGGCGGCAGGAAGCCACCCCCTGCCAGCCCTGCCCCGTGACTCGCTTCCTCCCACGGACGGGAACTGGGAGGAGTGAGCGGCTCCGGCCCCGCCAGCGCAGCCAGCCGCCCTGACCCGCAGCCTGCGGACAGACGGACGGACGGACAGCCGCGGCCGCCCCCGTGGGGAGGGACGCCGCAGCCGAACCCGGGGCCCGCCCACCCTGCACCCAGCCGCGTCGCTAAGCCAAGATGCCCGCCGTCGACAAGCTTCTCCTGGAAGAAGCTCTTCAGGACAGCCCGCAGGTAGCGGGAGCCGAGCCGGGCCGGGGGGCGCGGCTGAAGCTGTGCGGTGATGGTGGGCGGGCGAGCGGGCGGGGAGAGCGGTGTCCGCGGGCAGAGCAGGACGGCTGGGGCCGGGTGGCGGCTCCCGACCGGTGGAAGGAGAAATGGGTCGGAGGGGTTAGCCCGTGGGTGCGGGGGGAACAGGGATGCTCTGCGGCTGGTGGCAGCCCTGTGGCGTCGGGGGAAGGCTTTGACTTCCTGACAGTCATCTGTCAGGGAAAAACAGGTGATGTTTGCGTCTGGCAGGCGCTCGGGATGAGGCTGGCTGTGGGCAGGTTAGGGTGCAACGCCTGTTCTCGTTTCCTTGGCTTTTCCCTCACGCTGTCCTATCCTGGAGGTGTGTTTGGGCACGACGTGTTGCCCTGACTTCCTCCTGGTACGTGAGGGAACAGAAGTAGGCTAGTGGATGTGGCTGCCAGTAGCCGTGCACCTCTGCTCCTTGTGAAGGGCCCCAAGGGCCGTGCATCAGATACAGGGGCTTCCCTCGGGGATAAGTGGGCTGAATCCTGCTGAAGGTGACCCCATTCTAAATGGGGCCAGGAAAGGAGGGCAGGCAGTTGTCACTCTTTCCTTCTCAGTCTCTGCAAGCTCTGTGCTCCCATGCCTGCATCTGCTCTTCACCGCAAAAGCGTCCCCTGAGCAGTGTGGAAAACCCGTAGCAGAGAACGTGACATGTCAAGATGGATGTGGGCGTTCCAGGGGGGTGTGAGGCCTTGGGAGCTGACAAGGGAGGGTTGGGAGGAGGGGTGGAAGAAAGAAGTAAGGGGAAAGGGAGAGTGGAAATTTCTCAGAAGGGTGGGGAAGGTACACTTGAGGTCAAAATGCAAAGCAGGCAGAGATACAGAAGTAGTGGGTGAAGCAAGGAAGAAGAAGGGCAGGGTGGGTCTGCATGGGTGCTGCTCCCAAGTATCCCAGTATCGTAACTCAGACTCATCTGCTGATGGACTAGGAGGAGGAATCAGTAGGTAAACTGTGGAACAGATGGCTAAAAGGTGTAAAAGAGTCTGTCATGAGTCATTTGAAGGAAAGATTGGACTTGCACCTGTCAGGAGTTAATGAGTCTTAAGGCTTGTCTTGAGCTGTTCTTCTTAACCCATTTTCCTGTGCTTTCATGAAATCCCATCCTAATAAGAATGATTTTTATTAAATGTTTATGTGTCATGGAATCTGAAAGCTTGTGTATTTTCAAAACTCGACTGGGAACAGTTTTGAGGAGCCTGATGCCTGCTTTGAGCAGGGGCTGGTTCAGATGGCCTCCAGAGTTCCTTCTGAATTGAACTGTACAATGTTCCACTCTGTACCGAATTGTGCTAGATTTATTATGAGCAGTTATTAATGTTTTTAATAGCAACCTCCCCAGTGCATTGTGGAGCTGAAGAACTTGACACACAGGGTAGGTGAACTCATTTTCCTCTTCAGTCAACGCTTCCTTCAATGATTAAAAATGTAACACTGAGTGGAAGCTGCTGAACAAAGCACTGAATTGAATTTGGAGGTCTTAGTCTTTCTTCTGGCCTGAAGGCTGCTAACAGAACCTTTTCAATTACTGGAAGTAATGGGCTGTGCATAAACCTGGCTGTTTGCAGGCAGTTTTGGCTTAAGTTGGTCATCACTTTTTATTCAAGTTCTGTAACTTTGGACGAGATGGGCACTGCTTAACTTTATGCCATGGTCCATTGTTGATAAAATTTAATTTTTCATACAGGGAAACATTTTTTTTTTTCCCATTTTTATTATTATTTTCTTTTTTGTCTCTTGAGTGGTGGACTTTACATTCACAGCTCTATTGGGTTCTTCCGTGAGCTGGGTACTACAAGATCAAAGCAGACAGACAATCTCTGTCCCACGGAGCTTGCAGTGTAGCTGCTTATGTGATCATACCTCTGCATAAAGTGACCTGATTCTCTTCAGCCTCGTGCAGTCACTGACAGAGGGGTAATAAAATGAGGACATAACCTCACTCTTTTTAGGAAGTGCATGAGGTATGTAAATTGGTGCAAGGCAGAAGATTAGACCATTGCTGTTTCTTCATCACTTTTCTGAAGCTTGATTTTCCATCCCCCAGCACTTTTTTTCTGATTTGTCTCCAAGTGCTGACCGAAAATGGCCTTAAGAAATGCCTTAATTTTGAAGTGCTTGGTCAAAGTGTAGAAGGGAAATTTACTTAAGCTGCCATGCTAAAACCAAGGGAAATACTTAAGTGAAAATAATTTTTTTTTCCTGTGTTTCCAGCAACCAAGATGGTGATGCTATTAACAGGGCCTCCAAAATTGTTAGCTTATACTTGGATTTCTGCTTGGTTTCAGCAGCAGTGTCTGCCATTCCAGAACTTGTCAAAACAGCAATAACAAAAACTACAGATGCTGGAATTTTGCTGCAGTAATTTAGAAGTGTTCTTCAATATGAAATTTTCCAAGCGTAGCTTCCAAGCTGCTTAATAATGTATTGTTTTTATTATTTTTGATCAAAGCCCCAATAACTGAGACCAAGACTTTCAGAAATGCTTTCCCAATGCTGCTTTACCCATGTTTTGACATCTGAAAAACTGAATGTGCAAAAATTCAGTAAGATTTAGGAATTGGAACAACAGTTGGGTTTGTAAACCTTTTCCAGGATGCAGAAACATCATATGTAGTCTCATTCGTATAGCAGGGTGGCTGGAATGGGGTGGTCTTAATGGTTCTGTCCAACCCAAACCATTCTTTGATCTATGATTCAGTCAGCTGCTTTTTAGTTTTTCAGTCTTAGCTTGAGATCGGCCTTGATCAACATTATATGTCAAGTTGTTGTGTCATTTTTACCTTCCTTCGTTTTATTTTTTGTAACCATCCTTATACCCTGTGGAGTTTATCTGCTTTTCTGATACACAGCAGGGAAGATAGGTGCTGTATAGATAGGAGATAGGTTGATGGCTTTAGTTTTGCTGATTTCAGTTAATGCATCATTGAAGATGAAACTTTTAAAAGCAGGTATTTTTCAAAAGCAGCATGTTTTCAATTACAGAAATGATAATTAAATGCTGCAAACTCTCAGAATCATACCACTGTCCCTGTTGGGAAGAGAGAACATTCAGGACAAAGTTCTTGAAGGATGCTGATTTTGAGTTTTTCAGGGCCAACAACATCTTGGCGGATTTGCAAAAAATAAGCATCTTGGGGAAGTACTTCTTGTTAATGTAGTGGGGCTATTTAAAACTGTGTTGAGACTCTAAAATAAGTTCACCACATCGGTACCTGGATGCTTCAGCAGTATTAGAAGGTTCCTGTAATAGGAGGATGGATAAAGCTCTCACTCTGTCAGCAGTAAAATACTGGAGTTTATGGGTGCCCCTCAGGTAAGCAGATGAATCTAATTGGAGTAGTATGAATTAGCTGTGCAGATGGGAAGACATTGCCAGTTAGCATCAAACTCATTGGATTTACCAACATTAAGACCAAGGATGGATCATGACTTTGTTAAAGGGGCTCTGTCACATCTAGTGACGTTACGATATTGAGTTGATCCGGCAAGTTCTGGAGCTCAGTGTTATTCTGAGATAATTTTCTTTCCCATCTCAGAAGCAATGTAATTCACAGTTCCCGATGACTCCACTAAAACAAGCCTAGGGGATTCATGTCTTTAAGATAATACTTATGGCTATGCTCTTTTCTCCCCTCCATTTGCTGCCAAGGCTGAGCTGGCAGAATGGAGAAAGTAGGGGGGTATCTCTGAACATGTGTACACATGTATGCTTGCTGTTGTAGGCGAGCACTCAGTTTAGTGTGGTTATGTCCCCTAGCTTTGTCAGTGGCCCTTTAAGTGTTGCTCAAGACAGTTGAGAGTAAATAATACTCTGTAAATTACCTAATGGAAAGGAGTGCTTGTGATGCAGTCTGATGTTAGGGAAGTAAAGTGAGCAAGCACTGGTGTTTGACCCAGAGTCCTTAACGTGGTTTGGATTACTGTAGTCAGCAGGCAGATATTCAGGATTTTTTACATTCCTGCTTATGTTGGAAGGAATGCCTATTAGTTAGAGTTGGAGTCAGGGAATCAGGAGCTGGCCATAGCTTTTCTATCACTTTCCTTCTTACTGCCTCAGTTTACCTATTCCTATCAGAAGGACTAATTTCTACATGTTTTGAAATTCTGAATGAACAGAGCTATACAAAGTGGGAGGCTGATTGTTTCTGACTAATCTGTCTTTTTGCTACAACTTATTAAAGGAGTCTTTTGTGAATCTTTTAAATATTTTCCCTTGAGACTGAAATTGTTTGCTTTTTTTCTCTTTTGGAAGACTCGTTCTTTGCTCAGTGTCTTTGAGGAAGATGCAGGAACCCTCACTGAATACACAAACCAGTTGCTTCAGGCAATGCAGCGAGTCTACGGTGCTCAGGTAATTTTTCATTCGTTTTTCTTTTGTTATATGGGCAGCAGAAGATAAGTTACTATTCTGATGCTGTTATTTATGTGAAAGGTGCCAAATACCTGCACCTCTTGTAGCTTCGGGAGAGTCATGGGTGTTTTCCATCTGATGGTTCAGTCCTCTCTCACCTGGAAAAGTCTGAATGAAAAAAGTCTTCACCTACTCTGACTGCCTCCATACAGTTCAGAGAAGAGATGCTGTGGTATGTCCTTACTTTACAGTATATTAGAAGGCCACCCTTTATAAAATTGCTTGCGTGCACGTAAACACAATACATCGACAGATATTCACACTGACCTTGGGCATCTAACTTTGATGCTGTGACTCACCATCTTAAAGAAAGTCTGTGCACATTGATTATAGAGAGAACATATACTTTGAGTCATACTGAATGTGAGTACCTGAAGTAGTTGGTGTGAAAAATAGGAGAGCAGGAGCAGAACACCACTTTTTCAAGCACTTACACAACCTAGGTGATTGAGTCCCTTTGAAAGTAAAACTTGTCACTCATATCCAGTGCTTCCAAAAATAAAGCAAACCTGGGTGAGAGTGAAACTAGGGGTTCCTATGTGCATAGAACAGATGTTTCAAAGTACCATATCTAGGTCTTTAGAGATGTACCCAGTACGTCATGGGACTTGCGCAAGCATTCATGTAAGTTGGGTGCCTGAACTCCTTAGAAACAGCACTTCTCTTCTTAAAGCAGTGCAGCAGAGAATGTGGAAGGTGCTGGGGTTGCTGTTTGGACTGGCTGGTGGTATGACTTGGAAGAAGAAGCAGTCTGGCTACCTACATCATGAAGATTCAGCTTTGAAGTCTATGTGTTAATGTCCCGGATCCTATGCAAATGCAGAGCTGTCACAGACTTAAAGTACAGCTCAGATAGTTGGAAAGCAATAGAGCATATTGGCAGTGGTGTGAGAGGAGGCATGAAATCAACACTGTGAGTCAGTGATGGGTGTTATGGAAGTCTCACTGAGATTTAAACTTGCGGGCCTGTTGGGTGGTGGAAATCTGAGACCAAAGAGCAGGTGGGATTGGAATGGGAAGGAAATCAGAGGGTAAATAAGGTTTGATTTTTAAGTGTCCAGTTCGTGGACTGTGTCCCCATCCACTGCTGATGCCTTTTTCAGATGCCATTTTAGGAAGTGGTGACCTGTGATTCACAAAAAAATGCTTTGCTTTTGTTTGCCTTTTCGTTTCCATCTCAGTTTTTAGTCTTCTTTTGCCCCACTGTCATTTCCTCTCTCATTATATCAGTGCATTTGCCCATCTGTGCTTTGCGGTACGACTGAGTCTTTGCATTTTCCTGGCACTTCTTGGCCACTTCTTCCTGTGCAGCTCCTGCTTTAGCTTGATCTGAATATTCAGTCACTTAGGAATGTGTTGAGATGTGTGCCTTGAGATATTGCAACAAATAGCTGATGCCATTTGGAGTTGGGGGCACACAAGGCACACAACTGTTGTTTAAAGTCAAGCTGAGTAGGGGTGCACAGGAGGGCTCTCTGCACCGCCATGGGCTTAGGAAAATGCAGGTTTAGCAGCCTGTGATAAAGACTTGGCCAAGCTTGTTTGCTTAGCAAACAAGAAAAAGATCAAATTAATTATGTAAGTGTTAAAGGGAACCAAAATGTTTTTTCCCCCTGTCTCTGCTTTAAAAAGTCTTGGCATTTTGGTGTGAGATTATCCTACGGTTGGGATAAAATTCTGACTTTTAAATAAAAATTAAGAGGAATAATTAATTCAGCCATATGCTGTGGTTAATTCCACAATGCTGTGTAGGATAACACTGATTTTTGACTAATTTTACCAAGCTTTGCAAATGGTGGCATTTCCTTTTAAGGAGCTGTTTCTGAGTATTTCCAAAGAATACATGCTTTCAGATTGAATTCACATTCAGTTTGGGAGCTGCACACACCCTTTACTACAGAATGTTATGATTGCATTTGCATCAGAAGGAGAAATATGATGCCGAATTGGCCACAAAACGTGAGTGGGAGGTTAAGAAATATCAGTGTGTAATATTTCTTTTCTGCTTAATCACAACTTTAGGGAAAATAATTTTTTCCTGCTGCTTTTGTTAGGAGACTCAGTATCTGGGCCTCACTGGCTGCCTGTCAGGATGTGTTCCCAGCGCCCTTCAGGGTTGAGAGGGAATGAGATTTAGTGGAGAGAGTGTAGAAGTTGAGAGTGGTGAGGAGACAGATTCTGAATTTCCTTTTGCTTTATTTTCCCGACTGCTTTGTCTTTGCAAAGTCGCTGCCATTCAGTACTCTTACTTCCTTATCTGTACAATAGGAATCACAGGGACTGACCTTCTCTGAAGCGGTGATAAAAGTTCTGCTTGCACAGCCATAAAAATGGCCGTGATCACAGCCGTGGCAGTTAGACTAAACACAAGTGGGTTGTACCCATCCACAGTACTGAAAAATCAGAGTTTTTTTGCCCCTCGAAAACAGAACGACAGTTCTAACATTGTAAATCATTTTCTTTTTGATTATGTTCTAAACTGTAAGATCTCCCACATTTATCTCAGCCATATTTTCAACTTTTTTTGGATACGTTCTCTAGAATGTTGCTGTTTCTTTGTGATGAAAACTTGGCTTGCCATGTAATTCAAACCACTACTGCTTGTGCTCCAATAACAATAGTTGGTGGTTCTTAATGGACGCACTGCAGGGTCTCCGGGGACTTGCTGTCAATACCAACTGAAAGCTGTTAATTACCCTTGTGGATACACACAGATATTGGTCCCAGGACACTGCTTTGTGTGCATTGCCACAGTAAGTTTGCAAACTGACAGTGAAAGCTGCTCTAAGTGCTTGGATCAATGCATTTGAGAGGAACATGAGACAGAAGAGGTTTTTAAAAACACTTGGAAAGTAGGAATTTTTTTTGAGAGCTCCTTTTTTTTTCTTCTTGATCCCTAAGTTTTTACTTTGAGCTACAGAATCCTGCTAGGTGCTGGGGATCTCACTTTTCAGAACGATACGTATTCCAGCAGAACTTCATTTTGCCTGCAGAGCAGGTGCAGTGTGTGACTGCTGTGTTCTGAAGAAGGTCACAGGGACCAAATGTGTGAGCTGTGCTCAAGGAGCGAGGTTCAGATCTGGCAAAGCCACGTGTGTAAATATTGAGAAGTATTTTTATATCTCTTCTTCAAATAAACCTTATTGTGTTTCCTGCTGTAGTTCTGTTCTCCAGTTGAACCCCTGAAGAAGTCTGTCACGTGGATGGTCACACAGAAGAAGTGTTCCTTACAGGGTTTGTTCTTCATCCTTGCAAGCAAATGTCTGTGCTGCACCTGGCATTACTGCTGTCTGTGTCTGTGAGTGCTGTGCTCACTGTTCTGCTCACTGTGCTACCTGAGCAGCAGGTGATGCAGCTAGCAGGGATTGTTACAAAACTTTGCTTACTGAATTGTGTGCTGAGGTTTCTGTGATGGTGGTGAGCAGCTCACATTCCTGACTTCCCACTGCCATAGGACATTTTTGTCAGAGCTTTGCCATCATCTCTGGTTTTTCATCATACTGCAGAAATATGTGATCTTCACTTGACAAAACAAAATGCCATTTAAAAACTCTGGAGACTTGTTGTGTCTCTACGGGCAATAAGAAGCAATAAACAATTAAGCAAGTTAGAGGGGAATGGGATGGACTATTTTGTCCTTGGAAAGAGGTTTCATCTCATTATTTCTGATGGATCTGTCTAGATACTGAAAACAGTGGTGGCATAAAGGGAATCAAAATAAACCCACATTGCCTTTAGCAATATATCCAGAGGGAAAACAGCATGGGGATTGTGAGGAGGAATTGGGTCAGTGTCAGTTGTCTCTGTGAGCAGTTGCCTTGTGATGGCAGTCGCATGGGTAAGGCAGCAAGGTGCTGTGGGGCTGGCTGCCTCTTGATGGCCAGATCCTTAGGGAAACTCTCAGCAGTTAGGAAATAGTCTTGGTTTGTGTGCACTGCTTTACTAGGTAGTGGGATGATCTGTCCAGGGCTAGTTGAAATAGTGCCATAACAATGTTATTTCTCTGCCCAAATTCATGGCACTTCATTTTTCAACAGTGCTCCTTGTTTCATCATCCTGACTGTAAATCAGTATATATCAGCCTGTAACTGATAGATTATGTCAAGTTCTCTAGAACTCATATGGATTTTGAGGTTTATTATGTCACATAGCTAACCCCAAGAGTTCTGAATTATTTAATTAGTTTGTGCCGAAATAATGAGTGAACACTGTTTCTTCCTTCTTTTAATTGCTTTAATTCTGGTTAAAAACAGCTGGTGGAAAAGCTGTGTTGCCTTGCAAATCTTTTGAAACGATAAACTTTGTTAGCATTTCAGTCTCAAACAGAAGTTTCAGCAGAGTATCAGATTAGACAAACACTGAAAAAATTACCTTCAGAAGTGACTTCTGTGAAATACTGTGTATATTATTATTGGTCCATATTCATTGTGGGTTTGCACCGTGAGGTCTATTCACCATATGCTGCTGACAGGTAAACAGAGTGTTATCACATGAGAACTAATGTATTTACTAAGCCCTGGGAGTTGCTTTTAATACTCACGATGAAATTGGAGTTGACACCATGCTTGAAAGCAAGCCAGCAGTGCACTAAGCAGAGATCTGAGTGCCCCAAGTAAGCATCATACGTAGATGCCCTGCTGATAGTAGTTATTTTGCAGGGTACTGAAAAGAGATTCTTTCCATATTAACTAGACATCCTACGGTGGCTGCTTCTGCTGTTCTACAGCAAAATTTTGACCAGTGCCTTTCTTTTTTCCAGCTGTTAGATGATCCTTTGCTGAGTCGTTCATATTTGTGAGGACTGAACGCCACGCAGTGACTCAGCAGCAGAGAAAACTGTATTTTTGCCTGGTCTTGTAACGTGCTGGGCAGCCTGAGTGCACTGGTGAGGCTTGGCTTCATTCAGCCTTGGGTTCAAGTTTCCAAGCCATTTAATATGGAAACCTAAAAGTGTAGGGCTGTAACGTATACCAGGCTGCTGGAGAATTGTATTTTGTAGTTAGGTAATGAGTGTGTGTAGGCAGAGATGCACGAAACAGTCGTACCAAGACCCAGTTCTCTCTGTGCCGTGTGGTTTTGAAGGTAAACGTGCTCCCTGCTTCTGGAAGGATGAGAGGGCTGCAGCTGCTTTCTGTACCTCCTTCTACCACTTCACTGTTTTTTTCTTCCCTAATTTATCAGACATTAAGCCCAATGTAAGCCAAACATTGCTCTGTTCCATTCTGTACAGGTAGGCTGAGTGAATAAACACCTTTTCATTATCTTGTTTATATGAAGGAGTGCTTAGCAGTTCTGCGTGCTGGTTACTTGCAGAGTTTTAAAAATGCCAGCTTTAGCTGGAGTAGGAAAGTAGCTTTGCAGAAAGCTTTATTATATTGGGATTGGAAGTAGACATGATGGAAGAGCTCCCTGTCTTGAGAAGTTAATTTATAGCTCACCCTAATCCTTTACATGACCTCAAATCTGAAGTCTGCTGAAGACACTCTGCAGACAGTTGTCTGACTTGAATGTATTGGTTTTCTGAGTCTATTTGGGGAAAATAGAAGAAAGAAATTCTGAAAAGTGACGCAGTGCTTCACTGATAAATGGTTAAAGCAGTGGAGATGTGTTACAAATGCATAACAGAAGAATCACACTCTCTTCTGACACTGGCAGCTTGGTGAATAAGAGTGATAATGAAGAGAGAGGAACCAGCCCAAAAAATCACGTGTCTTTACTCTGGCATGAGATCAGACACCAACAGTTGGACGTTTTGTAGCTGACTTGTTTGAAGGCAGGATGAGGCACTAAAGTAACCCCAGAGCTGAACTGAATGCTGTTTAATCTGTTGGTTTTTCGCTTGTGTTCGATTGGTGCTAAGTTCAGGACACCACTCCCATGACCTTACTGATGTGAACTGATGTCAGTGAACTTAGAAAAATGTATTCTTAGGGTTTGCCTTAGCATGCTAACTGAGCTTTTGGCTTTGTTTTTTAAATTTGAGAAAGCACAGGATTTGATCTCTGGTCATAACTGTTTGCTTGGTACCTATTTGTGCCAAACCTTTTGTCTTTCCTTCTACTGTACTTTTTCTTTTTTGCATTAATATTGCAGTGACATTTTTCCTGGTGTGTACAATCATCAACTGAAAATTAATATATTTGTGAGGCCCAGTGCTGTTTAATTTTGCCTTCATGTAGAATATCTGGATTTCTGTTGAGGTCTCTGTTATGTTTCTGCCTGAAAGTATTACTTTGTCAACAGTCCTCCCATTCAGCAGTACCTGATGAATTCTGAAATTTCAGTTGGAAGAGACGTTGAGCAGGCAGTTGGGACTGGGTAATAGCTTTTCTTTTGCTGTTTGCTGAATTTCAGTCAGTTCAGGATAAAGGAAGTGAACATTGCTGTAATTCTGTAGCAAAACATTTAGGAACTGGGTTGAAACCTATTAAAATGATTTCCCTGGATTCAGTGGATCTGCCAAGTGAATAAATGCAAATAGCTTTTAAGTCTTGAGACTGATTAGTAGTGGGAGTTGGGGAGGAGGGGGGGAGGAGAAGGCTGATTAGGAACAAATGGAGGAGGATTAACCAAACTTTCCCAGATTAATGTGTTTAGCAATGCAGTATTATCACTAGGTCAGCAGAGCAGTTTGCCTTCTTCCTGTTCCTTATGCAATGTGACTGCATTTAATTTCACTGGCTCAACGTGAATTGTTTTACAGGTGTTTGTGTTGTGTGTGTGATGTGATGGAAGCACCTTTGCAAAGTCTGGCACGGTTGGGAAACAGGAGGCAAGACCTGGGATTCCCTCCTCTGTGTGGGCAGGATTGAGTAAAGGGTTGGTGGTGTTTTGGCACAGAGAATCAGTGCAGTCAGAGCCATCAGAAATGTGTCCTGCTGGCATCAATGGGGCAGAACTAATATGTGGCAGAATAATATGTGGAATGGTAGTCTCCAAGTCAGCCCAACTTTCTGTGGGGAAAGAAAAGGGGGGAAAAAAGCGTGTTTCTAAATGCAGATGATTTCAAAAGATTTCTGACATGCATCCAGCTATAAAAGTAGCACATAGCACCACAGTTGCTGTGCGAGGACTTGCTGTTCTTACAGTTCTTACTCTGCTTTGAGGTTGTATTCATGGCTGAGATCCCAGTCTTGAGAACTTCTGCTGCTTTCTGTAGTCTTAAATTCAACTTTGGGCTCCAGCCACACGCACGCAAACAAGCACACCCTTTTCATGTCATCAGTCCACACAGAGAGAGCCTCCTCCTGTCATCGAGTCCCTGCTTGCCAGCCAGCTCCCATTCTGCAGGTGGCAGAGTTTCTTGGATGTTGTGCTGCCTGCAGATGGGCAGTTAAAGCTTATTCCCATCCTTCCCTGAGCTCTTAACAAGGCTGGTTAACTAGTCACAACATCCTTATCCATCCACTGGCTTCAGAAATACTTATGTGCCAAGTGGTTGTGTAAAGCTTTTTCATGTTAAAACCTTCCCATCTGTATAACCAACCTGCAGATCCAGCATGAATCCTGAGTATTGCTACTTAAAGTGTGGTGATTGGTCTGAGACAAGAAACAAGTTCCGATCCATCATTGTGAGAGTTGTGAGAATAGTCATGAGGTGCACATGATCTGAGTTTGGACCAGATTAATTCCAGCTCAGACCCTGTTTGTGACTTGGAAGGCCTTTGCTCTGCTATCTTCAGCCTCCTCTGAGTGTTACCACCACAGTGTTTTAAGAAGGTCAGAGTTGTCTTTCTGCTGCGCATTCACATACAGCTGCTGCAGTTAGTTAGGCTGTGGTAATGCCTCTTTTTTCTTTCTGTGCTCTTGTGCACACCTAAGCCTGGCTGAATGATTGCGATGAGCCTGCTGTCTGCATTAACCCTCCTTTGTGGTGTGCCACGGTGGTGCAGGCACAGCAGGCTGTAGAGCAGTATGTCAGAGGTGGCATGAGGCCAAAGTTTCAGAATTTCTGGCCCAGATGGCCAGCTCTGCTTGCTCAGAGGGACACAGGGAGGGAACACACAAACTCTGTCCTAGTTTTAGTCGTTTTCTGTACCAGCCCCAGCATAATGCTGTTAAAGCAGTTCAGAGATTGCCGTGAGCTCTTTACAAGCTCTACGTGACCTTCACACATTTTATTTCCCCCTCCAAATATGTAAAGTTTTAAATGAAAAGTGATGAGTTTTGTATTTTACCAAGGAAGAGAAGGATCTGTCAGGGTTTAAAGCAGACCTCATTTCCCCCTGCTCCGTTTTACTTTTTCATTTTTAAGTCACTGCTAACAAATCAGGGCAATAGCAGTTTATATGCTAGTGTTGTGAATATGTTAATTAGAAATTGGCATATCCAAATGCTTTTCTTTATTTTCCAGCTAGTTCAAACAAAATTATACATTCTCCCTACAAGTCTTGCTTTGTCTCACTCTTAAGGGTGTGTATACTTTCATTGGGTTTACATGTAAGAATACAGAATTATGCACTCTTTTGTAGTCCTGCATCAACTTCAGGCAGTTTAGTTAAATTGTAGTACATTCCCTAAGCAGGAATACCTTATGGAAGGGCTATCTACTGATTCTCCTTGTTCTTATAGATTTGGGGGAAAGGTGACTAACCAATATGAATCATTCTTAGGATGTTTCAACAACTTACATATTTAAAGTTGTTCTGAATCCATCTTGCAAGAAAAAAATCCCAACAAATTGACCTCTATTCAAAGAGGTTAAACTTAAAAAGCTGTGTTGATTACGCCTTTAGTTTGTCTTAATTACTGCTTTTCTACACAGGCATTTTGGGAATGTTCATGTACAGCTGAACATCAGTGTAAGTAGTTGCAGATTTGGTCAAGAAATAGTATTAGCTCATGAAACAGTATTAACAGCAAAGCTGCAGACTTTCAAGTACTTCTGTTAATATGTAACTTTTGTTTGTAGAATGAGATGTGTCTTGCCACACAGCAGCTTTCGAAGCAGCTCCTTGCCTACGAGAAGCAGGTATGTTCAACATCTTACCTTTGGTTTACCCTTCAGCACCTGCAAAGAAGCCTGTTCAAAAAGCATTCTTTCCAGAAGTGCTTAGCCCACAGGATTTACTTGATTTCATGTGAAGGGTTTTGCAAAATGCCCCGAGATGTTCAACACTGTTAAGTCACTTCTCAGGATCTTTAAATATAAAAGAAAGAAAGAAACAGTGCAAATTATTAGTTAATGAATTTATGAAGATGCAAGCTAATTGGTTCCTACTGTGTGACTATTATTTTAAAAAGAGCCTAATAAGCATTCATTGCACGTTGTCTAAAACCTATTACTTTTGAACAAGAGAAACAGAGTATAAAGAGATGTATAAAGTTGCTATTTTTTCATTTAGTCTTACTGTAGAATTATCTTTTACCTATGTAGTAAAACACTTCTTGTGTCAGTTTTGTTGATACTCACCAAAGGCATGTTTCTATTTTCAGCATTTTGCCTTAGGAAAAGGAGATGAAGAAGTGATATCCACCCTTCATTACTTTTCCAAAGTTGTGGATGAGGTAATTTGAACTGCCAGTATTCTGTTATTACAATGGTAATGGAACACTGGAGGCTTATTTCTTGTGGTCTTTTCCGTTTTGGTTCTGAACCTTCCCACTGAAGGTGAGATTGTGCCTGGGTTTTACAGTCATTTAAACAGAGGTGGAAAGAAGTGTAGTACTGCCTTTTAGTAGTGATGCTTTTAGCTCTGCGAGGCACCAAAGCTGGATCTGTGGCTTCCTCTCATGTGCTGTTCTCAAAGCAAATCTCAATTTACTAAATAGGGGGATTAGAAGAGAGTCTGAAGCACGACATGTTTCAGATAGACTGGAAATATTTTTAATTTCATTTGATTTAAAAATGGAATATACTTTTTCAAGCTTTAAATGCTTTAGTTTGAGCCAGAACTGCCCATGGATGAACACAGGACAGTTAAAAATTTGAAGTGCTGTGCTCACCCCATGAGTTACTCTAAGGATACAATGAGAAGAATCTTAAAGGTGAAGTTTGCCCTTAGCCTTCTGCTGCGCATGTGCTCTCAGGAGATAACTGAAAGGATTATTTACTGCCATGAGCCTTGTATTTGTCGTGTGAAGTATGAGCAGTTAAGAACTAGCACTTTCTCCTTCCTTGATATGAGAGAACTGTTCCCTTTGTGAGCTGAAACCAGAGAACCTTGCTGCTCAGTTCTTTCAGTCACATTTTCCCTCACAAGAGCCTTCTCCGTTCCTCAGCTTCCATTTAACCCTGTTAGCTAGCCCGTAAACCTTTGTTCCAGATGTCCTGTCTATAGGTGTTGAGTTGCTCTCATTAAGGTCTGTATTATCAGGTGAGAAAGGCTGACTTCATCCTTCCTAATCTGCCTGGAGGCCTTCAGAATGATACTGTGAGCAAGTGCAGGGATTATTGTGTCTGTATAAGGCAGAATCCCATATTAGGTGCTCTAGCAGTGTGATTGATAGTTGTCACAACCCATTTAAGATTCGGCATGCCGTTGCTGAAACAAGAGCCTGTCCTTCATCCTAAACGATGTCAAACATGCTTTAAAATATGTCTTCATCTGCTGAATTTTAGAGACGCGCAAAGGAAAGAACAGGAAAATGCTGTGAAAGTTGAATATTGCCCCTTGTTGTGATTGTGTCCTGGGCAGTCCTCGTGAATGGGGAGAGATTGTGGTCACAGAAGTGGATTTGTTACTCTGAGCTATAGGGACTAACCAAAACTGGTCAGCAAGGGCAGATTACACATGCAATCTTATTTTGTTAATGACTAGAATTAATGGTGAACTGCCCTAACACAGTATGTAGGAACTGGAAAGTTCTTGGATCCCTAGAAAACAGTAGGCAGGAATTAACCTGGGGCAAAACCCCCATCTGTCTCTCAAAATTATGCTTTAATCACTAAAGTACTGGTCTGTAGCCACGAGTGTCATTTTTCTACTAATTTGATCAGCAGCTGAGTTTTTTAGGTGGTGTTAAGGTGCTTTTGACATGAATTTCCAAAGGAACCAATATAAAGGCCCAACAGCAGAATTTCAATAAACCACTTGATGTTTTCTGCTCGTGGATTTTTAGTGCCTTGGAAAAGGCTTGGGTAAGGCCAGAACAATTAATAGTGTAGAGGCGTTCATCTGTGAAGATACTCAATACCTGACTTGACATGGGCCCAGGCAGCCCACTCTAGCTGACACTGCTTGAGTTTGAGCAGATGATATCAAGAGATGCCTCCAAACTAAACAATTCTGTAGTTCTGTGAATAGTGGTGATGCTTGGCAGTCTTGCTGCAATATTTCTGATCCCAAATGGTGGAAATATAAATCCACCAGAAGACCTGACATAATTTTTCTTGACGAAAGATTTGCTAAGAACTTTTTACTACTTGTGATTAAAGTTAACAAACATGCCTTATAGCCTGTATCAACACTGGCTACAGAGAGTTCAACACAGACAGTGTGTGTTACTCTTGTTAATTGCGTTGTGTTTTAGAGCATTCCTCTGTTCTCTGTTTCAGCTCAATGTTCTCCATTCTGAATTGGCAAAACAGCTTGCAGACACAATGATTCTCCCAATAATACAATTTCGGGAGAAGGATCTCACAGGTAAGTTGTATTGTAAATTTTCATTTTCCTCTTGGTACTCCTTCTTGCTTATTTTGTAATAAGCTGAGGCACAGTCTTAGAGTCCCATATAAGTATTTGTTCTTTTTGATAATCCACGCTGAAGTTGTGGGGTTTTTCTTATTTTCCCTTTTTTCCCTGCTGTAGAATTGCATTGACATATACTTCTACTCAGACGTAAACAGTGCAGTTTCACCACATATACATTATGCCTTGGCTGGGTGAAGTTTGGAAATACACAACCTTGTTCTCTGTTGTGTCACTGCACTTTTACAAGCATACTTTTATTGATGCCAGTGACAATTTGGTTGCCTAAAACGGAGAAATTTAGCAGTGAATCTGGTTTGCAAACAACATTAATCCCTCCGCAGAAGTCTGGGATTGTTTGAAGAGCACAAGCAGGAATATTTTCCTAACTTCACAGTATAATATGTCCCCTCCCTTTTAAGCAGTTAGTCCTCTTTAAGTCCCTGCCATACACGATAGTTCCAAGTAACTCAGTTGCACGAACTTGGAAATTCCATACTTAAACAGCAAAGCAATAGTGCAAACGTTGGGTGGAATTTCAAGAAACAAATTCTTTCAAGGACACTGTAACCTACTCATGCAGCAGGAACGTGAGTTCTTACTGCAGAATTAAAGGAAAAAACAAGCAATTCTCATGCTAAATTTACTCTCCTGCTTATATGCTTCTTAAAGACATCATGAGACGGGAGACAGAAAGCAACCCAGAACCCTGCAGCTAAATAGTGGGTAGTTTAGTTTTCTTGTATCATAGAATCTCATTTGAAACTGCAGAGACATCAAGGTTGTTATAAAAATGGATGTGTTGTGCACAGTATAGTGTCATGAATATGTAGCAGTATTTGGATGGTAAGATGTTGGCTCTATAAAGGCTTTAACACCTCCTTAATGTGGCTTCAACCGATACAGTGAATCTGTTCCCATCTGTAGGGATTTTGTTCCTTGTTCATAAAAGAAGACAGAAAAGACAGAAACCAAAGCCTCAGCTGCTTCATAAGAAATAATGAAAGCTTACTTAACTTCCCTAGATGTCAAAATCTTATTCATTCTACCTGTCCATGAGCTGGTCACTGTTTTTCATTACCTGTAGAGAAGCGTTTTTGTTAGAGGACTGATCATGTTGAAATTTCAGCATAGGATTAAATGTGGAAACAGAGAAGATTACTGTGGTGGGTTTTTTTTTTGTTTGTTTGTTTGTTTTTTTTTAAACTTCTGATCTTGTTATGAATTGAATATTGTAGAAACCTTTAGGTGCAAGTTAGTCAGACCTGGAAGGAATTTGTATCATTCTACATTGGAATCATGTGGAAGTGTTCTGGGGAGGCAGAGCTGGCATGAAGCTGATTTGTGAACAGACTGTTACAAATAATCAGAGACCATGACGACATCCTACAGTTGTACCATTTTTCTTTTCACAGTTGCATAATGTCATGTCTTCTGAATGTGTTTGCTTTGTGGCCTTTTGAGAAGGATTTTGCCAGTTACAATGTACACTGAACATGAGCACTGAGAGCAGTTTGTACCCTGTGCTTTTCAAAGTTGAGTCACCTGAGTCATCTCTTCTACCTGCCTGAGAAACTGGTGGCCAATGTTTGCCACATCAACATCATAGGTGGCAATCAGATGTTTTGGATAACAACTTATTTTCACAGAGAGTAGCAAAAGAAGTTCCATGTTGATGGAGAAAATTACACACATGAAATGGGCTTAGATCACCTGTCACTGGGACTGTGTTAAATTTCTTGATAGCGCGTAAACTTTGTCAGGATGTTCAGAACTGCTGATAGACATGGGCTTTTTGGGATAGCAAGCATAGTGAAATGGTGCTTCTTTGGGTAAACTACATTGACAGATATGGAGTCTTTTTCACAGCGACAACTTTCTCTATCAAGTAAACTAACTCAACTCTTACTTTCCTGTCTGCCTGTTTGTTTGTCTTGCAACTGATCTGGTATATAATAATTTTGAAGACAGGCATGACACTCTGCTTTGAAAGGGTTGGAACGACAGGCATTAAGCATGCCATCAGTGATCTCAGTTGAACCAAGTGTTTACAGCAGTTTCTACTTTGAATATTCAATTTCTCTTTTTCAGAAGTAAGCACGTTGAAGGATCTTTTTGGCCTTGCCAGCACTGGTATGTTTCCTAGTTTCGTTTGTTTCTAATGATATGCACCTGTTATATCACAGAAGACATTTTTAATCTATGCACACACACATCACATTTCTAAAAGAATAATATTCCTTGTCTACAGAACATGACGTGTCCATGGCAAAGTATAGCAGGTTACCGAAAAGGAAAGAAAATGAAAAGGTAAAGAACTTGAAAGGGAAAAGGAGAAGTTTTCATCAACCGTTCTGTCTTCATCACTGTAGTGAATCCTCACATAAACTTATGAACTTTGGAGAGTTCATCAGTTAAATTCACAGTAGCTCTGGAGTACTGGTGATCTAGTTTGTAAGCAGACACAAAGCTTTTAGACGTGAATTCAGCAGTTATACCTGTTTCTCCAAGCTAGGCAAGTGTTGCTGAACTACAGCCCTTGCAGTCCAGAAGATCTCTTCAGGCAAATAGCCAAATGACTATAAATGGACCTGTATAGGCCTACTGTTTTACAGCCGATGTGGTGATGCTGTATCACTGGGTGCAATTCATTGCAAAGAGTGTCTCAAAGCCTTGTGCCTGCTATTTATAAAGCATCCCATTGTTCTGCATCTGCCTGTAAGCTGTCACTTTTGGCACACCAAACTGTGTTGGTGGGGTTGCTCTACGTTTCTTCTTCCCTGCCCACTGGACCACTGTTCCAAAATAATGCCTCTATATGCCAGAAATGTGTGATGGCCCTATGCTGAGAGGGCTTCAGGTCTACAGGATGGTCCTTCAAAGGGTGTGCATTGCAGAACAGAATGTGATACAGCATATTATGAATTATTCATCTCTGTGTTCTGCATTTGGAGGCTTGGGTTGTGATCTGAGCTGCAAACAAGTCTCTTGCATTGAGATCAGATCCAGAATATTAGTTGTGGTAGTTTTGTAGTTAATAACCACAGAGACTGCCCAAATGCTTAAGTATTTTACAGAACAGGGCTTAAAGTTGATTTGGGTTTTGGATTTCTTATGTTAGTTTCTCATCCTTCATGTTAATGAACCTTCTGTAATGAACCTTGTCTAAAGATAACTTGAAAATGATCAGTAAATGTATCCTTAGGCACAGTAATAATTTGTCAACCTACTTACCAATTTTTGTTTAGCATAAGGCAGAAGTGGCAAAAGAAGTGGCGAATGCAAGGAGAAAGCAGCATCTTTCATCTCTGCAATATTACTGTGCCCTTAATGCTCTGCAGTACAGGAAGAGAGTGGCAATGATGGAACCTATGCTAGGATATACAAGAGGACAGGTATGGACAATAAAACTACAGTTAGGCCTCTCCCTGGGAAAAGTAAAACACTGCAGCCTGGATTGATCAATTTACGAGAACTGACAAATGAAAACAGAGACAAATAACCCAAAACTTTATTCAGCATGCCTGGGTTCTAACAGCTGTTTACATTTGTGACAAGTAGTTCAGTGTTTAGGTATCAAAGAGAGATACCAGTGTAGGGGGGGAGGGGAACATACTGTACACTGGTATGCAAAATCTGCCTGGGGTTAATTCTTTCACAGCTTTCAGTGCAACAGCATTTACTTCTGCTGTTTAGTCAGTGTCTGCATAAACTCTCCTATGTAGCATTCCCCCTCCTGGCACATAATGCTCAGCATACTGATGAGGAGTGCACACCACAAGGAACAGAGCATGCCCTGGAGAACTAGAAGAACAGAACAGTAGGGTGGACTGAGCATAAGGCTGGGAAATCCTGTGTCTAATCTTCATTCTGCCAGCAATTTGTTGTAATGGCTGAACACACATTTCTCAAAACTGTGAGATGAGGTATTAATACTGTGAATTTGACTCTCCAGGATGTTAGGAGGATTAATAAGCCAGTGCATTTTTGCTGGTAATGTTCTCTGTATAAAATAGGTATTTAATGAGAATTCAGTCACTTTTCCCAGCATGGTAGTTGATACTGCTTCTTTGTTTTATAATTGTTTATCCTGAGCAAAAGAACTGCACCAGTTTCCCTTTTGTGGAAGACAAACAACTTCCTTTATCTGGAAAAACTGCCATATCCCAGTGCTTTGTGCAGGAAAGTCTCAGGTTGTCATGGGAAAGGCAGAATGGCCAGAAGCCAGTTGATTTTGATGCTTAAATCATGATGTTTAAATGAGAATCACTCTTCAGTTTTTAAACTGTATATTTTCTTTATGAATGATTCAAAACATGTGGCCAGTACTTCACATTTCCAAAGAAAGAGCAGAACATAAGGAATTTTTAAAAGTAATGGCTAATGTACAGGATTTACTTGACTGAAAACTGTCCTCAAAGTCTAAACTGGACACGCCAATCCCTCATTATGGTCAGTGGAATGCAGTGTTCTTCCCTCCTGCAGTAGGCTTCTGAAATAATAGGTAAAGCATTCTTGAAGAGAGTCTGCTTTCTCTCCTTTGTAAAGGGAGTCTGTGGCCAAGCATACAGTTGCAGAAATCTGAGATGTGAGTAAGAGGAATCCTATGACCCAGAATTAGGGAAAATGAGTGGAATCACAAGTAGTGTTGTGTTAAATAAACTGCTTAACTGCAAGTAATTGTTTTGAAGTTTCTGCTTTTCTTTCTAGAATAGTTTGCTAAATGTTACCCATAAAACTAATTAATTACACACACACACCACAAGCCATGTTCGTGTTCCTAGTGTGCCCCAGAGCAAGAATCCAAGATAAAGCCTACATGGAACTGTGTGGCTGCGCTGTTGAATGCTGGCTGAGCCATACTGGCAAGGTGAATGCAGCTTCCTCAGTAAAAAGCACACTTTGGTCTTTGTGGCTTTATTTTAGTTCCTTTAGTAGAACAAAATCCATGGTAAAGCTATAGAACTGATTGCTCTGGAGATGTGTGCTAGCACAGCTACACTTCATCATTTTCCTGACTGACTTCAGAGATTTCCAGGTTGGTCACTAAATGTAATGGATGATTCACATCCCATTCCTGTTGATAAGGTGACGTTGCATGCAGTGTGCAGTGGACTTATAACACCACAGACCCAATTCTGCATGGTGCCAGTGTGGGAGAAGGCTGCCTGTTCCCTCTTTGTGGTCAGTCAGCAAGTTCATTGCAAACATACCTTCAGCAGCCAATAGCTTATGTGTGAAAAAGGGCATATGAGAGCGTGGAAAGGTGCAAAAGAGAAAAGTACAAAGGAAGGCAACACGGTTGTTTTAGCCATTATTTTGCCAGCCCAAAGCATCAGTCACGATGGGACCAGTGTTAACGCAGCCCCCACAATCTGTTATGTGTCTGCCAGAACAGAGATGACTTCCAGTGTCCCTTCTTTATATTTTTCAGATCAACTTTTTTAAGAAAGGAGCGGAGATGTTTTCCAAAAGATTGGACAGCTTTTTGACATCTGTTTCTGACATGGTTCAGAGGTGACATAATACTTTCATTTCTTTTTGTTTGTTCCTTTGAATTCTGAGTAATAGCACTGTAACCTTTCGCACATAATAGATAGTGCCACTGTTTGTGACACAGGAGAGTGCTTCCGTGCTTGTGCTGCACTGTTGGATGTGCTTTGGTACAGCAGCAAGTGGAAAGGTGGGGGGATGTTTGTACACATAAAGGAAAGTACCATCAGTGCACTGAGGAGTATTTTTACAGTGTAGCCAGGGAAGCATTCAGATGCTTTCCTATACCACAGTGTCTCTTCATGAACACAAAAGCATGACATTTGGGCTTGAAATGGGTTAATAGAATTAATATAATGAAGGGAAAGTGCATTCTGAATTAGAGGTATTTATACTTTTTGGCTCTTCTGTAATAATAATCACAGATTGTTATTACAGCAACCTTCTGAATAAGCATTTAGGACTCGTAGTGTTTGGTGTTGTGGCTACACAGGGTAATTAAAGCTCCTTGCCCTAGAGACAGAACTTATCACATCCAGGCTGGGCTGTGTCAGCTCACTGCGTTCACCCTGCTTTGTTTAAGTACCTACTGCAATAAACTGCCCCACTTTTGTGCTTCTGCTCTCGAGATCCTTTCTTCCTTGTTCCCACTCTTTGTCATTGTCTGTTCTAGTGAAGATTGACTTTAATTATAATTAAGTCCTTGTAAATGTTGTAAACTTTACATTTAAAACATCATCGCATTTGAGAGAACACTCATCATTTATTTTAAATCAGGAGGAACACTGAACTGAACTCTTTGCTTTATAGCTTCATACCTTTCATACTGGAGTGTATCCAAATCATTACTTACTCTGACTTGGTGGCATTTTAAATAATGCATTCTTGTTAATTTGAGAACAGTGCTATAAGTAATCTCCCTGTGTAGGAGACTGCCTTTCTCTAAATCATTTTTTATACCCTATAACTTTATGCTTATTTATGTCTCTTTCCGAGCTCAATTCTGAGTTAAATTCCTCTACATTCTGCATAGTGCTTGTACAATTTGGAGGCTGGGCTTTCAGCTCCCTTGAAGTAGTGCCCTTCATTAAGAGCAGGCACGTTGCCTGTGCCTTACAGGCACGGGGAGAATCTCACCACTGGATCATCACTGTACAATAAGCACTTGTTGAAAAGTCTGGCATCTGTGTTCTAGATAAGACACGACACTGAATGGAAGCAAAAATAGACTGCTATATTTGTCTGGGTCTGGTTTCGATGTTTTTCTGTTACGCAGCAAAGCTGGAAAGGGCAACTCAGATGTAACTGGTGCAGTTGTGTGACGTCTTTGGAAAACCCCAAAGAGGAGCTCACAGAACTGTGAATGGCTTTGTACAGCTAAGCACTTACTGACACAGGACATGGTTTCATAACTAAAGGTTATACAGCCACTGAAAAACGTGCTGCCCCCTCCTTTCCTCCTTTAGTGCTGGGGATCACAAGGCCTCCGTGAGTCAGCTCTGCTTGCTAATCAAACTGAAAGCTTTTTCTAAGATTTGTTTTCCTTTGGAACAAGCTGAGGAGAGCCACTGCAGATAGAGAATTTCAGCACTGATGTAGTCTTGCGTCTGTTTAAGCTGACTGTGAAACTGACTCTTCATTTTTAGAAGTATATTAATCTATTTAGTAAATACTACTAGCAGTGTCAAAACACATTAGAAAGGATAAACTATTGGAATATTCTCACTAACCATTTGGGCTAGCTGCCACAAAAGTGTATATGGAATTGACAGCTTTTCCTATCTTTCTATCCTGAAGATAAGAAAGGTGGGCCTTAGGAAGAGGATTTCAGTCTCAGGAACTCCAAAGATGCTGGGGCAGTTTTGTTTTTATGAAATACAGGCTCTGTACAGCCTGTATCATGTACTCATGTACTCCAGAAGGGCAGCAAATAGGGGTAAAAGATGCTTAAAGCACAGGTGTCCAGTCTTAAATGCCTTCTAAGTTGAGCAGTGACAAAAACTCTTATCTTCCTACCCCATAAGTTTTCCTAATATCCTAGGAACCTACTCTAGGGAATCTCTTTTAGCAGCAGAAGTGGAGTAGATAGTCTCCACAGGTCCCTTCCACCCCTTATGTTTCAGTGACTGTGATAATTTTGGTAAAGATAAAAAAGAAATCAAACATTTACTGGTATTGTTTCTCTGGAAGTCCTAGGACAGCTGCTGCAGTGTGGCCCTTGAGAGGTGAACTCATCCGGTCACCTGCTGAGAGCAGGACCTGCTTGAGCAGAGTGCCCAAGGCTGTGTCCAGTTGAACTTTGAGTCGCTTTCTATCTCACATGTACAGTATCTTGCTACAGCTTGTGTCCATTGTCTTTCATCTAACACTGCACACCTCCAAGAAGGGCTGTTCCATCTGCTTCCATCTGTCTCCATCTGCTTTATTCTCTGTCACTAGGTTATTAAGCTAGCTCCTCTTCATCTTCATGTCATAAGGCTGGAAAACAATTCTACAGCCTTTTCTCATGTCACGTGCTCTGCTTTCCTGTCTTGTTCTTTGTTTCTGATTTTCTTGTGCTGGGGCACCAAAACTAGACACAGTGTCCTACGGGAGGCTCACAAACCACTGGATAGGTGGGAATTATGACTTCAGTGAGCTGCTAACTGTACTATTGCTCCTGCAGCCCAAGATGTAGCTGGCATTTTTTTTTCCTTAGGAGCATGGTGCTGGTTTGTGTCGCAGGACCTTCGGTCCTTTGCTGAAATCTTTCTACTCAGATGCCTCCTGGTGTTTGCTGTTGGATGGGGTTTCTCCATCCCAGACTTTGCCTTTGCTGAACTTCACGAGGTTCTCATTTGCCCATTGGGCAGCTTGCCAAGGTCCTCTTTATACATTTAAATGGATTCATATATAATCTCAGCTGATATGTTTTGTTCATCTTGGGTCACAGATGTTATCTGTATCCTGCTATGAACTGACTAATGGTGGCTCTGAATTTGTTTTGTTTTGTTTCTCAGCATACAGGGAGAGTTGGATGCCGAAGCTGAAAAAATGAGGATATCCCAGCAGGACTTAATTTCAGTTAATGAGTCTGTTTACACCCCAGACTCCGATGTAACTTCACCTGCTATCAATAGGAATCTCATCCAGAAGGCTGGCTACCTTAATCTTAGAAAGTAAGACAGTTGTTGCTGCCTGCTGCTTTCTGTAATTGCTGACTAGTTGCTTTGTTATTGGGTTTTTTTGGTCTTCAAGACTGCTCAGATAATGATGCTTTAGGCTCCTGAATCGCTGTGGTATCTTTATCCTTCAACTCCTAAGTGTTTCTGTCACCTCTGAAAACGTGTTTGAGAAGCTTAAACCCAATTAGAGGCATTTGATACAATTCCCCCGAAAACAGAATTTTACTTCTGGTTGAATTTGCCTTCGGGGATGATTTTCTGTGATTAGCTGGGTAAAAGTTAGAAGCCTGTATGTCTGGGCTCAGATTGTTCCCAGTTCTTAGGGCTCAGGAAAACAAACTGTTTACAGAGAACAGCTATCTTTTGTATTTAACATAAGTTTTCATAAGCCGCCTCCTTTGCATAAACACAAGTTTTATGGACCATACAAGTTAAATGTATGCCATACATAGAGTTACCTCTGCAGATTTTCCAAATAAAATCTTCCAGTACCTTTCAGAGGAGCTGTGTATACAGCAGCAAAGTTAGGGACACAGGGTAACCTGGTCTTTGTAACTGAAAAAAGAAGTTGATTTCTGTCTTATTTATAATATTCCTTTCTTGTTTTTCTTGTATTGGATACTTAGGATTTCTAGCAGCATTCTGAGTGCTGGGTTACAATATAACAGAAGGGATTTCATACAAGGCAGATAAGCTTTGAGATTCTGCAGAAGACGCTTACAGTGTCTCTGTTCCAAAATTGCTTGTGCTGCTCATCAGCTTGAAAATAAATACTTAAAATTTTTTTTTTTTAATCAAGCTTGATAGTATTTCATGTTAGCTACCCAGTGCTAACAACTCATGTGTTCCATAACTAGGAGATACTGCAGAGAATCTTCTTACCTTGGGATGTTTAGAATTAGAAAACCCCATCCAGGCTGGATTGAGCAACTTGATCTGGTGAGAGATGTCCTATAGCAGGAGGGTTAGAACGAGATGATCTTAAACATCCCTTCCAACCTCAACCATTCTATGAGATTAATTCTTCAACTTAGATTAACAATTAATCTCTGCTAGGAATAGGTGTTGATTTTACTTTTCATCATTAAAAATTTTGCACGCCTGAGCATAAAGTTCAGGGTACCTTTGAAGTTTCTTTAGGCCACGGGGAGTCATTTTTAAATAGTAATGAGTTTTTATCATTGCATCTTCTTTTTAGTAAAACAGGGCTGGTGACTACAACTTGGGAAAGACTGTATTTCTTCACCCAAGGTGGCAACTTGATGTGTCAGCCCAGGGGAGCAGTAGCTGGAGGATTGATTCAGGACCTGGACAACTGCTCTGTTATGGCTGTGGACTGCGAAGACAGAAGATACTGCTTTCAGATCACTACTCCTACAGGCAAAACGTATGAGAGACAGGCTCTATTGAGGACAGCCAGTCACACCTGCCTGTTCAGATATTGTTTCATGTAAAACTTGCTTGCTGTAATAGCAAGCCTTTCTGGGTTTCTAGAAAGTTGTTAACTAAGAGTGTGTTCATTCCCGTCTTCCCCAACAAGTGTCTGAAGGGCAAAGGCAGCATCCTTTAGCTGCAGCCTGTTTGTGACTTTTGTTCCTTTAAAAATTAATGGAGACATGGTCTATTGACTCTATAAGACTGGGAGTCCTTCTGTCCACTGCTAGCACTGATACAGTGTGTTTGAATTCTAGGGGTATAACTCTTCAAGCAGAAAGCAGGAAGGAATACGAGGAGGTAAAAATATTGTCTAAATGTTGTCATTCTTGTATGAATGTGAGCGCGAAGTGTTCAGCTTTCATTTTTTGCCTTCTAGTGGATTTGTGCCATCAACAACATCTCCAGACAGATCTATCTCACCGACAATCCAGAGGTGGGAGATTGTTGCCATTTTTCAGTCCATTCCTTACCATTTGCTTTACTGTTGTTCATTACGTGACAATGCATCCAATGTTGCTCTGTTCTGTTTTGTTTTCCTAGGCAGCCGCAATCAAGTTAAATCAGACAGCCCTACAGGCAGTGACTCCCATTACTAGCTTTGCAAAAAAACATGAAGCTCACCATCCCAGGTACTGCACTCACTTTCATGGACATGAGACTGCTGCCTGCTCAGTCACACTCCTTTCATGTGGCAGCAGTCACCCAGGAGAAGGTCCTGCCTTTACTATCTTATGTGTTCCAGCAAGTTCTTTCTGAAGCTACCTGCTGAAAGCCAGAAGGGATGCAAAGTGTCAAGGGTAACTTATTGTTCCACAGCACAGTAAAGGAACAACTTGTGATGTGGATAATACAGCAGAGCTCCCATTGTACACTGAAATATTCTTGCCCATTATCTCAACTAATTCCTGTCAGTCCGTCACAGGAGGATGCCTCACTGTGCTGTCAGAGTAATTACTGTTGTTCTCATGTGCTCATTCAAGTCAGTCAATCAGTCTTTGAAGAAGATGCAGGAAGAGATCTGTATGTGACACTTCTTAATTATCGCATTGCTTGTGGCCATAGAAGATCTCAAAAACTGGCCAGGATTCACCTGTTCAGAAATAAGTCCAGATCTCTGCTCTTTGAACTGGTCACCAGACTGCAAATATGGCCACCAGAGGGCAGGGAGGCAAACAGCAGCATGTTCCTGGCAGTCAGTCCACATACAGTTGATCGGCACTAGAGTTTAATATACCAACAATTTATTTGTTTCTAAATAATTGTAGCTATAAAAAATAGGACAGATTTTACATTAGACTTCAGTAATACTCGTTTATGTCAATGAATACTGCTTCAATCCACTTTGGATCTTGGGATAATCTTGTCTCCCTTCCAAAGCACAGATGTGGCACTGATTAATTTTTTTTTTTTCCCCTTTTTAATTTTAGCCAGAATGTAAAGAATACAGATAATGGTAAAACAACTCCCAGTGAATCAGCTGGCATTCAGGACTCCACACAACTTATTGCTCTTGGAACACCGATTCAGTTTGATATTGTACTGCCTGCCACAGAATTCCTGGACCAGAATAGAGGTGGCAGGTAAGGTCAGAGATGGTGATTTCTCACGTTAGCAGAGTGATTTTTGGAGGGGAGTATCAGGGGTTACAGCATTTATATGTGGTGACCAGAATCTATCATGATAATTTCCATTCTTCTTTCACAGGCGTGCAAACCCATTTGGGGAGTCTGAAGATGGTAGCAAAGATGAGGAGGAAGGTCAGTGCTTCATTTTCTCAGATAAAAGCAGCCATGATCTCAGGCTTAATTCAGCCCTCTCCAGTGTCTCTTAATGAAAGCACGTGGCATCGTGGAGCAGGAGCAGCAACCCATAGTATAGTTAAAGCTGGTTGTGTTTCAGAAGCCTGTCTGTTAAATATCGCTGCCTGTGAATCCAAACACTTTCCTCGACAGTCCAAGCTTTATTGCAAATTAGGTTTATTTCAAAAGTCTACAGGCAAAAAGATTTGGTCTCCTTAGATCTGCTGGCCCACTGCAAAGCAGGATGGCTCACAGAGGGGCTATGAGAAGCAGGCACCTCTACACCATCAGCAGCAGCAGCACCTTGAGCCGCTGCAGGACATGGCAGTGTGCAATGCCCGGTGCCTGCCGTGTCTCAGCTGGATTGCCATAGCACAGCTGAAGTGTAGCATTCTTTGTGATGCTGCCACTTGAGGCAGCTTAAAACTGGGTCAGAGCAGCACCTGGCACATAGAAGGCAATGACCACCCACATGTTTATATGTTTATCTCTGTTTTTCCAAGGGGAAAGAAAGTGACTCCATCAATATTTCCAACTGCTAGGAAATGGAAGTAGCACATGAGAGAAGTTATGCCTTTTATCTTCCAGATTCGCTCTTGCAGCAGATGTTCGTCGTTCGGTTTTTAGGATCCATGGCTGTTCAGTCAGACAACACAAGCGAGGTGATTTATGAAGCCATGAGACAAGTGTTAGCTGCTCGTGCGATCCATAACATATTCCGCATGACTGAGTCTCATCTCATGGTCACCAGCAAGAACCTGAGGTACTGCAAAATTGTCATTACTTATCCCATGTCAGTATGCTGTTTTATTCATGAAACTTAGGATGAGGATTTTCTCCCTCTCCAAGAAATGCACCTTCAAAGGAGAGAGACCCTGAGATTGACTTCACTTAAAAGAATATCCTTCTGTCTTCAGTTCTAAGAACATCCTGCCAAAATGTAGAGGGGGCAAGTGGGGCTGTAAAATCCTACGAATGCTCTGTCCTGTTGTCAGTAGTGTCACCGTAGAGTATGTTTGGACAAGATTTCAACTGGAGCACATGTTTGTAGCACACATACAGCATTAGCTTCTGCCCACTGGATGCTCACCAAACTGGTGATTCCAAAGGTCGATGTGACCAACACGTTATGCAGCTGGGAGTTGGTCTAGAGTTATTCTTTGCCATTGACTGACTTGAAATCACAATAAAACATTTGATGCCATGCATATGTTTCCTCACCAGTAAAACTGATACACTGATTGCCTTATAATTATAAAGCACCTTGATGTTACTGATAAGAATTGCTCTAAAAATATCTACTTTTTTTTTCCCCTACATGTAATTACAGATTAATAGATCCTCAAACGCAAGTTACACGAGCCAGTGTAAGTAACTTTGTTTTGAATCTGCTTTTCTATCAGAGCATTGAATGCTTAGGCCCGTGAGCCTGAGCTCTTGACCAAGCCAGCTACATGCTGATTAAAAAAGGCTTTTATTACAATTTTCCAGTTTGAACTTGCCACTGTGACTCAGTTTGCTGCTCATCAGGATAACAAGAGACTCATTGGTTTTGTGGTCCACCTCCGTGAGACCCCAGGAGAAGAATCCATGAGTGCATATGTTTTTGAGAGCAACACAGAAGGAGAAAAGGTTTGCATAACGTTTGTTAAAATACTTTGTTTCTATGCAATACTACAGTGAAGTAGTATTCTGCCTCTCCTTTTACACCCCTATTTAAGTTTGCACTGATACTTCTGTTTTAATCCTGATTAAGCAGCAAAACCAATAACAAAAACCTGAACTTTATGCACATCTCTGATTTCAGATCTGCTATGCCATTAGCTTGGGAAAAGAAATTGCAGAGGCGCAGAAGGTAAGCATATCGATTCCTCACAGTGCTTGTTTTGCTGCATGTTTTTCTGCGTTTTCCACCCATTACTGTTTCATTTCTAAGTTAGAACTCCTATTCTTTTCTCCTTTAGGGAGGGAAAAAAAACCAACCACAAAGGTTTTCCATTTAAAATAGATGGCAATGTTACCCAGCCTGTTGTATGAACACATTCATGTGAAGATATGACACCGCTGCAGTAACATTTCCTGCATGTTTTCACCACTGCAACTGTAGAACAAGTTGGGGGAATGAGCTTTTAGTCACGTGCAGTAAGCACACTAAATAAGAACTGGGGTTTTGGTTTTGTTTTTAAAGTTTTTTCTCCTTGTTTTTCAGTAATTATAGCAGTGGCAGGTAAGAAAAGCTCAGAATAATGACATTTTTACTTACCTAAGAGGTGTTCTGCTGAAAGGGATTACGTTTCAAAACCTTAAGCCACAATTATTCCCAATAAAACCTTTATGTTAAATGTTGTCAAAAGGAAAAGAAAAAAAACAAACAACATAAAAACCTCAAGTTGCAAAGCATTAACATGTGCTGGAGAAAAGGTGCTCCTCTAAAAGATTGCTTTTGCCTACTGAACTTTTGTTTTCCTTCAGGACCCAGAAGCATTAGCTCAGCTGATGAAGTCTGTGCCCTTCACAAACGATGGGAAGTTTGTGCTGCTGAACGATCAGTCAGAAGAGGATGGAGCCACACGTGAAGAAGGAGAGGAGTCAGAAGCATGAAGAACTCTTGTCGTTTCCTCCAGCCTGTATGGAAGCAAGGAGAAGCTGGGAGGCTGTCCAAGAATCTCTGTTTTTAAACCATCTGCGCACACGTGAGGCCACGGCTTCTGGCACCCGCGAGGGGGATGGCAGCATCTTTGCAGAGGTTCCTCGGGCTTTGCAGTGAACAACAGCAAAACTTTGGCCTTAGGAAATTTTTGCATTTGTGAATGTGTAGTGCAGAGGTGGGCCTGGGACACTGGCAATCTTAGGCAATGTTCCAGCATGAGCCCCTTGCTGCTGGCAGCTCAGACGGCACAGCTGTCAGCCACAAAGGGTTAATGTCACTTCCGCAGGCTCACGGGGAGCAGCCTTCACTGCTGCTGGAATGAGCACGAGTTGTAAGCTGTCAGCTCCTTTAGGAAATGCATCAGGCCTAACTTCTTCCTGTAGTCAGTTTTTATAGTTTGCATGATTATGTGCATCTGAATGAAGGTTTAAAATGCACTATTTACTTTATTTTCAGATGAAGTTATTTTTAGTCTAGTTTTAAGCGTAACAAGATTTATCTTTTGTGCTAGCCTATTTACAGAGCCATTTGTTAAACACTAAATTTTTTCCTATTAATATAATCTATTTTTATATTGCGCCTGGAATAAGCTTACAAAACAAATCTAAGTGCCTACTCTTACCTTTACGGGGACCGCATTCACATTCCATCATTTAATAATGGGCAGAATGTAGCCCCTTGGTTTACTGCTCTAAGTACACGTGGACATCAGAGGCAGTCAGCAGTGGGGCACAGTGGCCAAGCGCGGTTTTTTCTGGTGGTTAGGGATCTTAAAATTAAGAGAAATTGTGGAGACAACTTGTAGGACAAGTAATTTTATAATAAAGAGTTCTTTGTATTCTTAACCCGACAGTGGCATGCAGCATTGGAGCCTACCAGCAATCTTCACTTTTCCAAAGCTGAGCAATAAAACGCTAGCAGGCTGCAGCACAAGGACTAGTTTCACTGCACATTCCTGACATTAGAAGCCATACATACCAGCTAAGAAGTTTAGATTTTCTTTCTCCTTCAAGCTTAACCTGAAGACATGAGAAGCTGTACTTGGCAAGAACAAATAAATGGGAGTTACTGAAGAGAGAGGAGGGGGAGGCAGTATGGGGCATGGTTTATAGTAGTGAAGATGGAACAAACAGCTGAAAATTTGCAGCTGAATTTGACTCATCTCAAGCACTTCATAGGAATGTAGGTTTTCTGTAAGCAATCTGTGCTAGGGCAGCTGGATGAGTACAGCTTGCAGTGTTTGACATGTAATAAATTCATTGAGCTGGTTTGCTGACTGTAAGAACCGTGGAAGAAAACTGCGGTAACTGACACAAGCATTCCTTCCTCAATAAAAGTTGAAGCTGTCTTATTAAAGAAATTAAACCCTCCTGCAGTTCTGTTACTGAAGACACTAAGAGTGAGGTTCTGAAAATTACATTTATTAACAAGTTTTATGTACATTAGGTACTCTACTCACACACCAAAGAGACTGAGGTAACAAAATACCCTTCTGTACAGCGAGTTAGGAAACATGGTTACATTTGGTCCTTTGTACCTGAGAAGCTGAAAATAGCTGTTGTTGACAGACATCCGATGAAAACTCAAATTTACTTCCAATTACAGACTTCATTAGGACATCTAGAACCTACCCTCCAAGCAAAGCAACCCAGACATAACCCAGTGAAGCACAGGGCTGCTGGGACCAGCACCCTCTACACCACCAGTGACCAACACCTTTTGACCTCAGGGCAAATGTGACTCTGGGCATCAGCTGTGCTCTGCATCCCCTGTGCAGCCCTATGGCTTATGGCATAAAAGGGCTCCGCTCCATTACAAACAGGCTGCAAGGCCACCAGGGGAGCCGCTGCCATCACTTCTGCCTCCAGCAGCCCTGGCCCAGGACAAAGCACACAGGGGCTGCGGTGGCAGCTGCCTCCTCAGGAAGGCAGACTCCTTCAGCCTGTTCCGTGCCTGCCTTGAAGGAACATAATAGAGATTCATTTTACATCCCTGCAGCAAACTTAATCATCTTCCCTTTCCTTCATCACCTCTGGGAATTTCCAGTGAGCAGCAAAGTTCCATTTCGTTTAGAGAATTTTATTATTTTTTTCTTTTTAGATCCATCCTCATCTCCAGCCAACCCACTGGGTTCCATTTTGTTCCTATAATCAGAGCAGGAGGGTAAAGGCAATGAAAATAGCACCACAAGAATTCTGCACCCTTTCCAGATAGTTGCACAGGGGCTGGGGGGAGAATTTGATGTGACTCATTGACACAGGAGCACCATCCCAAACCAGGACCCACCTCGTTCATATTTCAGGTAACAAAAGCTTTCTGCATATATATGCTGCTACATGACAATAAAATGTAACTATAGTAAACTACAGTCCTGTATTAGCAAGAATAGCTCTATTATCACTGCACGTATTCATATGAATGTATATACTTTTGCCACACAGAGTATACATTCAGGTCCCACTGTCCATAGGGGTTCTATAAAAATAGGCTTTTGTCTTTCCTGTAGAATTTCCATCACCAGAATGACACGAGTTGGTTCAGCACACATAACGAACTGCAGAGTGTTACTTAGCTGGGATCCCATCGGTCCAAAAATCAGAAGGGAAAATATAAATGTGGACTTTAATAATTAGAGCACAGGTCATGGCTTGACTGCATCTATCTACCTAGCACATCCATCCTGAAGGAAAATAAATGCTCTGTGTGGTTCTGCCATTGCTAGAGAACAACTGGAGCTTACATGACTTGAGGTGGGACAAGACAAGGATATGGAAATGCATACGTTCCTACTGCAACATGATGGCAATCAGCAGAAGCACTGAGACTGCTGTTCTCAGCAACCCTACTCCAACTGTTCAGTGCGGGCACAGCTTGGTCAAAAAAGAAAGTGCACGTAAACTATGACCAAAAAAAAGCAAAATGAAGCAGTGCAGAATTAGTTAGGGCAGTCTCCGCAGTTTTAACAAAAGTATGAACAAAGCCAGCTGATTTAAACAGCTTACAAAGCTTCTGTGTCAAGTTTTCAGAACCAATGAAAGGACTTTCTTATCAGTCCACTCTGTCCAGTTGCAACCAAAACGTTCGCCCCAGTTCTCTAAATGCTGAACTCACCGGCAGGAAAGGATGAATCAAAGCCTGCCAGGAATTGTCTCAGCCAACCCATGGCCAAAGAGCGAGCAGGTGGAACAATCTGAGCCATTTGTATTAAAACATCACCTTTTTTCTAATTAGAGGAGATGAAAAAGACTGTAAATTAAGTACAGTTAAGAAGGCCAAAAAAACCAAAAAATTATTCTCAGACTGACTAAAGTAGTTTATTCTAGCTAGTAAAACCTCAAAGTGTTTTATATTCCAGGAGATTAAAACACAACTGAGTCTTTCAATGGAAGTGGAATTCAGAATTCACTGTTAAGCTAACTCGAGCTACTTACGTCAGGAATCTGAGCAACTCTTGCACAATCTAAGAACCTCTGCTCACAGGCATTAACAGATGTTAGATTTTACACAGAGTTCTCACAGTGTTCAGCAGCTTCTGAAGCCTGCAGTGCAATTATTGTTAATAATCAGGAAACTAAGACTGTATTAACGACACAGAGTGCAATGGACCTACAAAGGCTGAGAAAGACAGGGTTGAGGCTGAAACTTGCAGTTAGGCACAACATATTCATGAAGTGTAAGATCACTTAATGGTCACAGACACCCATCACACAGTGTCTGGTCATGGAAGGAAGAGCTGATTGTGGTTCTGTCTTGGCTCCTGATTTCCTTACTTCTGTGGATGCAAATCAGACTTTCAGTATGAAGTGAAAAAATAATTTATTACATTAATTTTTCTGCTTTTCCCTTTCTCTAATATGGGAGGAAAAAGGAACAGGGGAAGATAAATGCCTGGCAGGACCCTGATTCCAGAGTGAAAATAACATGCTAATAATACACTTTCATAGAAAAAAAACCAAAAAACAAAAAACACACACATTCATGAGAACTGCCATTTTGTGTAATAGCTTTAACATACATTCACAACCTACACTGTTACAGCTACAGTGTAATTTGTGACTACATCAAATACAAAAGGAGCATAAACATCTGGACAACAGATAAGCAACGCATCTTCCTTCGATTTTCTTCTTCTGGTTGATGAGATGCACGGGTCTTTTTTTTTTTATAAATGTTTTGTTAGAGATGCAAGCAAGCATCTAAAAATTAAAGATTTTTTTCTTAGATATGCACAACTGTAATTTAAAATAATTACCTCCAAGCTATATTTTATGTAGTTATTTTTCAATCTAGAGAAAGTGCTGTTAGTAACGTAAATAAATAACTCCTGAAAAATAGAAGTTTCTATAGGGAAAACAAACAAACACGGACCTAGCCCAACTGGGTGCTAGTATACTATTGTACATTTTCGGCTAGGTTTAATAGAAAAAGTCAAATGAAGAGCTTTCACCACTCCAAAGTGTTAGAGATAGTTATTCGAGTAAGTAATTATCACCCCCTACCAGCCACATCATTTCACAACAGGATCTGCAGGCGTAGAGTTGGAAAGATCTCCATTGCTTGCTTTAACAGATTCTTCTATAAAAATAGAAATCGGAGACATGGATTGCAGTTAACATTTGACTAAAGGCAGTAAGAACAAGATCTTAGCCTATGTACAGCATGTTGATGTCACAAAACATCTGATACACTGTAACCACGTAGGCTAACTGCCCTGGCAGCACAAAGGATCCCTGCCCGTGTTTGGGGTCAGAGGTACAAGTAACTCCTGTCCTACAAACGTTCTCCTGAAGAAGCCAAGGCAGTATATCTGGTGTCACTACAACGCTCCGAGGTGGCTTTTTGAGTAGGACAGTTACTTGAGAAACTCCACAAATATAAAGTATGAATCCACACTGAAGACCTCCTTCTTAGCAAACTGCTTTGGGTCAGTGATCTGGGAGGTAACCATGATTTACATCCCTGTCAAAGCTACAGAGAAAAACTACTTGCCAATTCCATTCTTTAACATACAGCTACAGTCAGCCGTGAGAGACCCAAAACTCTAAGCAACTTGTGACTGAACTGCATTTCTACATCTTGCTCCTCTCATTTCTTGGAGAATAGTTTTCCCATACGCAGGAAAGTTTCCCATAATTCATGAAGGAACATACATGGGCATGCACACAACTTGTCAAATTCCCATGATGCCCAAGTCAAGAGACCATAGCACAGATGGAGATCTCACCCTCTGAATGTAACTCAATGGTAGACCAAAACACTTTATAAATGTTAAACACACAGAAGTCATGCATGCAGTATTTGCATTATCCATCTACATAAAGTGAAAAATAGCTACCAAATGACAACTGAGAAAACTAGTTTATATTTCACATCAGCAAAGGTTTTGCAGAAAAGGCTGTCATTAACAAAAATCAGGAATTAAGTGGGTAAGTATGATGCTGAAGTCACTGAATTTAATATTACTGCAAGTGTGCAGTTCTCCCTGCCTTCAAGTTTTGTTCTCAGAAATCCATTTTGAAGTTTCACTTTTCCAAAGAAGGTCTCAGTGTGGTGCTCTCAACTCCTTAATTATCCTCAACCCTATAAAACTCCCTCAGGAATACTGATTCAACCCAATAGCAAGGAAGTGGCTATGGAAGAAGGCATTTGCCCTATGAAACAGACCCTCAAGAATCAAAGCACTCCATATGCACTCACTCACCTTCTCTCTCTTTCTTTTCCTGGTTTTCTTCTGCTGCAGTTTTATCTGCTCTGAAAAATATTCTTGCACTACTTAATGAAAAATAAAGGAGTTCAAATTCCTAAATAAAAAAATTCAGAAGAGGAGTGTCAGTGTATCACAAGAATGAATTCACATACAAATCAGTGTGACTTTTCAGAAGCATCAAAAGCAATTAGATGTCGGTATCAAAATCATTTCCCACTCATACCAGGGTGGTATGAGTCAGCCAGAAACTTGAAAGAGTAACTTAAGTACAGCAGCATCACTGCCATATGTACACTATTGAGGCAGAGTGTGAGGTTTGCAGCCACAGTGAAAACGTGGAACTGTTTGCCCACAGAAGCAAAGCCCAAGCAACCCATAATTTAAACAGCTGCACGCTCAATCAGTTACTGAACAAGCAATAACTATTCATAAACCAACACCTGCAGACGTGTCCCACAGCCCCCTCAAATCTAAAGCAAAGGGGAGAGAGAGGAGGCATTTACACCTCAGTCGAACCTAAACATTCAAACACATCTTTCTTCTTCTGCTTGACAGCTGGTGTGCATCAAATGAACTCAGAGAATTCACACCCAAGAAATTTGGTTCATGGTGTTTCTTGTAACAAAAATTTCCCTACAACATTTTCTCCTACCTGACCACTAAGGTTTCAGTTGTGTTAAGAGTTCTGCCTAGCAGACAAAGACTTCCAGCCAACCACCTTGAACTCCTGACTCACACAAATATCACAAATGCTTATGACACTGTGGCCTTCCAATATTTGAAGGGAATGTACAAACAGCAGGGGTTCGACTGTTATGAGAGTGGATAGCGATGGGACAAGGGGGAATGGCTTTAAACTGAGACAGAGAAGGTTAGGTTAGGTTATATTAGGAGGAAGTTCTTCACACAGAGGGTGGTGAAGCACTGGAACAGGTTGCCCAAGGAGGCTGTGGATGCCCCATCCCCAGAGGCATTTAAGACCAGGCTGGATGTGGCTCTGGGCAGCCTGGTCTGGTGGTTGGCGACCCTGCACATAGCAGGGGGGTTGAAACTACGTGATCATTGTGGTCATTTTCAACCCAGGCCATTCTATGATTCTATGCCATCCCCTTCAGACAGCACACCACATGAGTCTTCATGCTCATTTTTTGCATTTTTTTTGCTAGGCAATGCTTTATGCTGTCTCAATGTTATTCATTCCTGATAAGCTCCTTCACAAAATAGCTACCAGAACTGCACTGACACAGAAGAGAAGCAGACCCGTGCTCTACCTGTAAGCAAACTTCCAGTCGCTTGTGGGTAAGGTTCATAGTTTGTAGCAGTTTTTCATCTTGATTAATTGACTGCACGTTCTGTTGCTTAGCTACTGCTCTGATTTCCTTCACATACTTCTCTCGAACAGACTGGAACCAGTGCAGCGAATCAAACTCCTGGTACTGATCCAACAGCTTCAGAATGTAAGCCACACCTACGGTCATTAACAAAACATGTGCCAAAGTCAACTTGCAATTTATAAAACATTTTGTGAGTGTTATTAATGGATCAGTTTAAGTCAATAATTCTCACGCAATTAGAATTCAAACTGCAATTGATTTTAAATTAAATCTAATGGGAAGAAAGTCATAATAAAGAATATCCAAAGATTTGTATAAACTCTAATCTACTGCCTGCAGCTTCAAAAGAAATCAGGGAGTACCAATGTATGACCAAACCACCTGCTGTCAGAACTAATTATTCCGCGCTAAAGAGATTCTGAGCCAGACAGCCCACAAATCCATTGTGCTGGAGCCAAGGCAGTCCAAATTTAAATTAAGGGAAATGGGAACTCACAGAATTAGAAAACTTTTCCTGCTAACATCAGTTATACTTGCTCACTTAAAGACCCATCAGCATGATGCCGAAACTTACCCATTGCAAACCCATCATCAGTGAAGGCTGCCCCACTTTTGTTCTTCTTGTTCAATTTCTCCTTGCAACTGATTGAATGCTCTACAAAATTGAGGGTCTGAAAAAGTGAAAAGCTTGGAATCATCAGGAGATTTAACAGTATTATAAAATTTAAAAAAAGATAATCACGTCATTAGATACAGAAGTAGCTGACCAAAATGTCCAAAACTACGACATTTTTGCCTCCCATCATTAGGCATTTTTGTACGAAAAGCCCCCAAAAACCTAGAAAAAGGACAAGCTTAGATTTTGGGAAACATTTGCATATGCACATGTAAAATACTTTCGAGTTTAACTGCACTGAAACACATTTTAAATGTAAAATGGACAGCATTTTCCTGAAACTGTACTTATGAGAAGGAAATCCCACATATGGGAAGGAAAAAAAAAGAAAGAAGTTTGGGTCTTAACCCTTTCCCATCTCTCATTTCTATCATCATGACGAACTCATCCTCTCACAAATCAAAACTTGCAACACTGCCATTTGAAAATTAGTTTCTTAATTGGTGCCCTTGTTTCAGCTGGAGTAGAATTAGTTTTCTTCCTAGTAGCAACTATGGTGCTGAGTTCTGGATTTAGGATATGAATAATGCTGATAACACACCAATGTTGTAGCTGTTGCTGAACAGTGCCCAGTACTTTTTGGCTTCTTACACTGCCAGAAAGGAGCTGGAGGTGCAAAAGGAGTCAGGACAGCTGATCCAGAATAACCAAAGGGATATGCCAAACCACATGGCACTGTGCTCAGCAAGAGGAGGGAGACGTATTTGAAGTGATACTATTTGTCTTTACAATAAACTGTTATGCGTGATGAGCCCTGCTTTTCTAGAGGTGGCTGAGTATCTACTTGCCACTGGAAGCAGTGAACAAATCCCTTGTTTTCTTTGCTTTTGTGCACAGCTTTTGCTCTACCTACTGAAATGTCTTTGGCTCAATCAATGAGTTCTCACACTTTTACCTTTGCAATTCTCTCTCCTACGCCATCGTGTGGGGAGGAAGCAAGCAGCTGTGTGGCACTGAGCTGCCTGGCAGGGTAAAACCACAACAAATAGGATGTCATGCCATGAAGTGAAGCTGTTAAGACCACTTAGGCCTTCAAACTGTACTGCATCCACTCAGTTCAGCTTCACTCACAAGAAAACTCATTAACAAAGGCAAGTCTAATTGCAGTAGAAAGGGACGCGGTCTTACTGAAGAAGTTTCTGAAGTTACTTTTTGAGTGCTAACTGTGTGTAAAGATAAGAAACACATGGCTATGGATGAATGCTAACAAAGCCATGCTTGAAGCAATTCCATTCACAATCAGGAACTGGTTGCCCAAGGAGGCTATGGATGCCCCATCCCTGGAGGCATTCAAGGCCAGGCTGGATGTGGCTCTGGGCAGCCTGGTCTGGTGGTTGGAGACCCTGCACATAGCAGGGGGGTTGAAACTCAATGATCATTGTGGTCCTTTTCAACCCAGGCCATTCTATGCTGCTATGAAAAAAGCATAATGTGATCATCAAACCTGTACTCTCTTTTTCCTTTTTTTTTTTCCTCCAAAGTGCTGGTACACCCAGTAACACTACTCACCAGTGGGGGAACAATAATGTAGAAGTTCCTCAAATGCATATTCTTTGGACTGCGGAATTCAGGAGCAAATACATCCACAAGCATTTTAAAGTACTCCGTTCCTTCTGCAAAGTTACGTGTGAGGTCACTAAGGACAGAATCCAATTGCCTGCAAAGAACAAGCAATGTGTTACTTGCTTTCTGCTAGAAGTTTCTGTAAGTAAAAACCCACTCCTCATCCTTTGGCCATACCTACAACCCATCATTCCAATCTGATCCCAAGATTACAACCCACCTCTACAGCCACCTTTCATCATATAGTCTGATTTTATTTCCACAAAAACATCCCATAGAATCGTTGCTTATTTTCCCCTAAGCCCTTAAATATCCAAGAAGCAGACGTCACATGCAGTGAGAAATACCTGTTAGCCATCAAATCAAATATATTATCAAGAAACCAGGTTCTGAAACAGGACTACAAGTGACACTTTATATTTTTTTTTTTGTTTGTTTTGAAAGAGTATACTTCATTTACTCTACTTTCAACAAACATCTTTGCACAAAATTAGTTCAACTTAACACACACAAAAGCAACCAACAGTTGCACTTACAGCTTTAGAATTAAAACCCTTTCCTCTCAACCCTGGCCAAGACCCCAAAGTTGATGTTAGGGTACCTCGCTGCTTTCTGAGTTTCTTCTGAGAGTCCTTCTTCTTTCACCAGCTCTTCAAAATTAACAATATCTTCCAGATCAGGAACAAACCTGAAAACTTACTGTTTGTTAGCATTACATTCAACTGGTTACATTCACTGGAGCATACACCATAATTTATAATAAAATTAAAATCGTCTGGGCTCAAACTACTTTAAATGATATAATTTCTGCCATACTCCTGAGTGCCATTAAGCCCACTTCTCAACTCACACAAAGTTGTTTATACTTCTGCTTTTACCAGGCTACCATCTGTTCTTCCTAGTCCTTGCCCTAGGTAACTACAAATTTACTAATATTTGCAAGAAATCTATTTCTTGGTACATATGGTCACTAGTTTTCAATGACCTGATACAAGCACACAACTCTATAGAAAGAAGCATCAAAGAAACATTAACTTCATTTTTAAACTCCTCATGCCTAGCTCCTTCTTCCTTTAACGTACCCTCTTGAAGTAATTAGTATCAGTATCATAGGTTGAAAATCACAAGGTTGGAAAGGACCTGCAAGGTCATCTTGTCCAACCATCCTCCCATTACCACTGCTACCACAAACCAACCCATATCTCGTAGCTCCTCATCCAGGCGCCTCTTCAACACTGCCAGGGTTGGCGACTCCACCACCTCCCTGGGCAGCCATTCCAGTGCCTGACCGCTCTCTGAGAGAAAAAGATTTTCCTCACGTCCAACCTAAACCTCCTCTGGTACAACTTGCAGCCATAAGTCAGTAATTACTGTTTCGTTTTTTTAAACTGTAATTAATACTGACTTAATTAACAACTAATGACTTACATGTACAATTAGCTCCTTCACAGTGTATTTCCATGTAATTTTGAGGGCTCTCTGGCATCTTAAGACAATGACTGACCAAGTCTGAGTTCAGGCTCTATTTCTGATAATTCCACTTCAAGAAAGGCATAAAAATGGACTTCTTAAATGTATCATGTAATCACATATTTATGGCAGATGGGAGAGAACTTTTCCAAAGAACATCAGCAAAAACAGGAAGTAAAGAAAAAAACCCAGAAGTACCTAATTGCACTGCTGCAGCAGTGAAGACCACCAGATCTTATCATTCGTACGTAGCCCATAGCATTGCCTTCAAAAACAAGAGGAAAAAAAAAAACAGGGAAAGAATCTTTATTTAAAGAGAGACATAAACATACACCTACTTCAGAATTCCTACAATATCTGAAATGTAAGTTGCCACATGGTCTCAACAAAGAAATTGCTTTAAAAACCAAGTAAAATAAAATATTACACTGAAAACTAATGTCAATAGTCTGTCCAGAGGATTAGAACCCAAATCCATAATCTAGCTGTGTTGAGTTCACTTGCATGACAGCCTAAGGGCCAAATTCTCTCCATTAGGCACATTAAACACTTGCAAGTTCTCATCAGTCCTACATATCAACAGTATCCATGGCCAAAAATGCTATCACAGTGTCAAGCGTGACTTAAAGTTACTTCACTGGACACAAAGCCTCTGCCTGAAAAGCACAAGAAGGTTTGGCTTCCTTTTCTGGGAAATACACTCAACCTGGATAGAAGTCATTTCCATAACAAAGAGGAAAACCTAAAGGAAACAGGCTTCTGTGCAAGCTGTCTTAATCTAAAATGTGTCAACACGCAAGACCCATTCTTGTGTAATTAGATGAGACTATTTATTCTCCCAGGCTACAGAAGAAGTCCATTCCATCTGACTAGAGTTGTATCTAGATTTTAGCTTGTGCTAAGAGTTCAGTTACTAGACAATGAAGTCTAGAATTTCCATTTTCTAACATTTATAACACTGTTTTAGATAACATTTCATACCGATTTGACTTATGAGTTGTCTGAACTGGTCAAGGTAGCTCTGGCCATCTGGAGTTATTCCAAGTTTTCTGATGCCTCGGTTGAATTTATCTGCTCTTTCAAACGGATACTAGGAAAATATATTAATTTGTAAAGAACTGTCAGAGTTGGCTCTCTGTAAAAAGCCTATTTTTTCATCACATCAATACATTTGTATTTACAGTGTATTCCATTCTCGCACCATAGCTTCAGTTTAGTTGTTTATTTTTTAATTATATGCGTTGCCCATCCCTAACAGTTTGCAAAAATCATCTGACTGAAGCCCTTTCCTAATCTGGAGAATGGAGCAGAATCATTGCTGTGAATATGAAAGTATTCCTAGAAGAAATAAGCATCCAATATGCAAAGAGCCCAACAGCATATTTTACTGAATTATGTCACATTCATATTTTAAGAAATCTGTCTTTCAGCATAGAAAATTATACTCCAGTACCCAAATCTTAACATATTTGAATAAATGCTATGTCTTCACATCACCTTGGATTCTGACAATTGTTAAACATTATTTGAATCTCAAGTTTAGTGTCCTCCAACAGACTACAACTGCATCAAATCATTGTTTTCAAGTCACTGATGGAATTGTTTCTGCCAATTCTATGGTAAAGAAAATAATCATGGAAAAAATAGAATGAAACAAAGCCAACCCGAACATGGAAATACAAAACATTCAATTTTGCTAGGAAAAAAAGTTGCCATTTCATCTGGAAACACACATATAAATAATAGGAAAGTTCTCAAATGTTATGGCTCAGTGTACCTTCAAGCACATGAGACCAGCACTATTTTTTTTTTTTGACAGGTTACTCTCGAGTCTTCAAAAATTACTATACCTTGTGATCATTTTGATCCTTGACTTCCCTGAAGAATCGGATGTCTTTGATAAGCCTGGATTTGATATGTTCATCGTACATGAACTGGCTAAAAATATAAAATTTTTTCCTCAAAAACTGGTAAGTGAAGTTGACCTGGAATAAAATAAACAGTCAAACCAAGAAAGTTGTAAAAGCAACATGCATCTCTAGTGACCTCTGTTCTATGACTTACAAAGTAACTTGTATTTATGATAACGTAGGAAACTTGTCAATTTATTTCAATCTGCTATTCTCAACTTACCTTCCTAATTTCACTGATCTAAAAGAAAGAAAAAAACTCCCTCCTCCTGAAAGGCCTCCAGAAAGGGCAAAGGGATCAAGGAACACAGTAGCTATTTCAGCTTGCTGACCTCCCCACACAGCCAACTATTTTGCATCTGGAATATCCTGAAACTGTTCTTTTGAAACAACACAAACATTTGAAGTTGAAAAGGGAATCACATGTGCTCAATGTCTTCATTCAACTCATGGAATCTGTACAAACACTCTGACAAACCTTTTTGCTTCCTCAAAACGTTCTAAAGTACTCTACCATGAAAATAAGAGTGCGCTTTCACCGTACACATCTCTATTATTTCTCGTGTCTGCATGAACAGCTTTACTGGTGATCTGAAGTTAATAAAGCACCAAAATTTGGATCACTAATAAATGAATGAAGTAACAAGACAGTCTGAGTGACCAAAGCCCCCAAGATTATTTCACAAACAAAATCATTCACAGAATAGAGCAAGGGAAGTTACTTCTCACAGTGCAAAGAAGCATAAAAACCTTAAGGCCCTAACAACCACTTGCATAGCTTGTGCCACACTTTAGGTTTTGGCTTCAGTGATCATAGATCTTCCTTTGAGAAACCAAGTCTGTTGAAAACTGATTGAATTCATATGGCCACAAGGATGAAGAGCACGTTGTCAACAAGTGGCCAGATTTGTAAGGAGAGCTTTCAACTAAGCTAAGCAGGGGAATGGGGTGAAGCTTTGCACAACAGTTCAGAGTCTTTGGATGCTGACCTACTAGGAACCAACAAGGAAACACTTGAAAACGTCTCAGAGAAATTTAGGCTTGCTCCTTTAAAAGCAGGATACAGTTGACAGCCTAACAGAAGCACCTCCATACCAACACACAGCATTGGTAACAAATAAGGGGAGCTAGAAGACGCTGTAACTAGAAGGCTATGATCTAATTGCTGTCACTGAAGTCTGGACAGACAAATGAAACAAACAACTGAAGCACTGCAATTCAGGACTACAAACTGCTCAGAAGGGACAGACAAGGAAGGAGACTTGATGAGATTGCCTTTTATGCCAAAAAAAGAAAAAAAGGAAACAAATAGATTTCACAGACTTGTCTTTGAAAAGCAGCAATGAACAGTTGAGAACTTATAGCTGAAAATTTGAGGGCAAGCCAAAGGAAACATCATAGACAGTGCTCAGTACGGGCCACCCTACCAAGAGGAGGATGCTGACAAAGTTTTCTCACATCAGCTACAGGAAGCACCACACTTGCAGGCTCTGATCCTTCCTGAATACCAATATCACCCCAATATCTGCTGGAAAAGCAGCACAGCAAGCTATAAGCAGTCTAGGAGACTCATGGAGCAGGTCCCAGATAATTTATTAATCCAGGAGATAGCCCAATCAGAAGAGAAACATCATTGGGCCCACTGTTTACCAACACAAATCAACTAATTAGAGAAGTTAACATTGGCAGCTGTGTGGGCTTGCAACAATCATGTCCTAGTGAAATTATGGATCCTGAGGAGAATAGAAGCTAGGCAAAGAAAAAAGACAATTCCAGGCTAACAAACTTGCAGTTTAAGGAATTATTGGAGGGGAGTCTCAGGGAAACTGCCCTCAGGGGGCAGAGGAGCAGAAAAGACCAGTCAGCTCTGGACATTTTACTTACTACACAAGAACTCTTGACTCCCATGGATAAGAAACCAGGTAAGGAAGACAGGAGATCAACACAGCTGCATAATGTTAAACTAAAGTTTGGGAAGTAAACACACAGGCAGTGGAACCAGGGAGATTTCTCCTGGGAATAATACAGGAACACTGTCTGGACGTATAGGGATAGCATCAGGAAAGCTACAGCACAGAGATGAACTTGGCAAGGCATGTCAGGAATAATAACATGTCACTAGGAAATGCAGGTGTTCAACTTCCAATGCTTTAACACTCATGAAATTTGCCTGTACACTTTCATGCACTGTCAGAAGTGGTATTCAGGAAATGCAAACAAAAAAAACCACAAACTACCAGCTATGCAATAAATACTCACTGTTGTGTTCATGATTCCTGTTCCATGAGTTCGAATTGAGTTAGCAACGTGTCGAATATTGATAGTGTTCAAGTGTTTGTTGTTACTAGTTCTTTCAATGAAGATCTGGGACAGGGGGAGAGGAAAGTTATTTGCTATACCCAAAACTACTATGAAAAATTACCAATCTAGGTAGGTCACATCCTGTTTTCTAAGAGCAGCTAGTAGGTGCTGATTAGGGAAATAACAAAGAAAATAGAGCAAGCACATAATGAGCTTTATCTGGTATGTGCCTCCAGTCCCTGGAATGCTGTGATTCAACAATTCACAGGTGCACCTAACTCTCTTCTTTACTGAGACTATAGTCCATTAATTGGCCCAAACTCTTCTGACACTGTTGGTACTTTTGGTCCTACTGTTTATCACGGCAGTGAGTTCCAACATCAAATTTAACAATGCCAGAAAAAGTACTTCCTTTTCTTTAAAACAGCTACTTATTTTCACAGAGGGTACCCTCATTCTCACGAGGAAACCATAGAGTTGATCCCTGTACACATTACATGTCATTCACTGCTTCAAACTCTAACAATCCATCCTCTTATATTCCTTCCCCCCCCTCTCCCCCCCCCAAAATCATGTATTTCATACATCCTTTTCTAGCAGAAAACCTGCCCTGCTGCAGCTGCCTAGCTTCAGAGCTTTTGACATTGAGTGATCTTACTGGCACACGATAATCAAAGCATGTTTACTGAACATTTTCCACGGTCTAGATTGAGTATCCCCAAAGATCTTCTAAAGCAACAACAGCTACTGTGCAGTTTGTCATGACATATTCAGCCTGGGTTGTGGTCTTACGTGTACAATTTGCACTTCTTCAGCTGGAGCCAAATTCAGAAAACAAGTATAGAACACATCTTACCTGATTATTCAGATTGTAGAGGTAGCGAGATACAAACACATGAATATTTCTCATGATTTCCAAAACATCCAGACCCTGAAACATCACATATTATCAATTTGTATCATGATAATTCTCAAGAACCACTGACATGCCTAATCACCAGGACTTAAAAGCACTACTTCTGCAGTTACTTGAAAGCATTTTAGGAAGCAATGTTTCCTGTTCTGAAAATGAAATCTCTCCACAATTTTAGTTCAGTGCCTGTAAGATGACACGTGGAAGAAAAGAAAAAGAAATTCAGTTCACATTTGAAATTTACACTTCTGCCTGTTTCCATTTCCAAATTCTTCTGAAACCAAGGGATGCACAGCTCTATCCCACAAACAAATTTATTTTTAAAATTCTGCTCTTCTCAGATTTCAGGAGACAACTTATCTGTGTGTCCATAGAAACCTGGACAGTTATCTGTAAGGACATAAGCAGCTAGCTACTTTCTGATGTTATTTCATCCAATATGTCTAGAATACTAAGTCTGAAGTTTTATATTTACAGTGCAAGTCTGAAAACTGCTTTGCTTGATAATCCCTTGAATAACCCCTTTTTAGTATCGCTGTGCATAGAGAGGATACTGTTTAATCTACACATTTTTCACTTGTGCCAACGATTGTGCCAGGATTTTGTGGGGAGTCAGGTACACGTGTTTGTGTGTGTATTTTTGTTTTGAAGTGAAGCTTATACAAATGACTGCTAGGAAACCAATGTTGTGAAATGATTTATCTCTTTACAACTACATAATGAACAAACACTATTGGCAATAGATGCCAATAACAAAAGCCAGAAATAGAAACCATCAGTCACAGCACTTTTGTGCTGAGTAGATATAGAAAAAAAAAAAAAAAGTAGTTCAACATTGTCTTTCAATTCAGGAATAAAAAGCCAACTTGAGCATTAGAGGAAAAAAAAAGAGGCTGTCTCTCTAAGAGCTTTCAGTAGTGCAAGTCATGATATGAAGCTGTCTAAAATATCAAAAATATTACACTTTGGAGGGAAACAAATTGTACTTCTTTAGTATCCACCCTATAAACAGTGAGTGCCTATATCATTGACTTGGTATTAAACAGACAGTCAATATGACAGCTTAATGGAACAAATGATGCAGCATACCTGTTCCAGAGTCTGACTGGGAAGATGTGCTTCAGTCATACTTAAACCATAGCGCTGAGTTGCTAGGTTTCTCATTTCACTGTAGGTAGCCCAGTCATGTAGAGCCACAGTTGTTAAGTTGTAGAAGGTCTTGTCCAAATAGTGAGTTACATGAGCTGTAAACACATAAATAAAATGATCTAAAATTCACCCTTTCAATTTAGTTACAGAAGCAAGGAAAAAAGTAAAAAGATACACTCAACCAAATCACAGCAGAGGTGAAAGTAAAGATCAGGAAAGTGTACAACAACTCACCTTTTATATCAATGAATCGATTGAAAAAACGTATTGGGTTGAGAAAGAAGAAGTGAGCTAGATCCTTCATACCAACTCTGAAGGGATTTCTGTCATCCAACTTTAGGTGTGTATGAACTGACAAGCGAAGGTCCTTCTCTATCTCTTTACATAATTTGTCCAGCAAGTGCTACTCAGAAACATAAAATTAAAAAATAATTAAAGAAAAATCATTCAGTCCCTTCAGAACTGTCATCTCTTTTCTAATATGTTCTCAATCTTCTCATCTTAAGAAGAAGGATTAGATAACCAGACTTCATTCAGCAATTTGGACTGATTTTCTGCAGAACACATAACATTTGCTTTTGGACAAGCCAAAAAAAAGCAGTTCAGAGGTTAAACCTAAGATTTGGGAAATCTGACCTCACATTTGCTCTCTGTCAAACATTCTTTATAATTCTAGGTATGTCACTAAAGAGGTCACCCACATTCATAGTGCCTCTACTACTAAAAGCCAGGTTTATACGCTAAAAACAGTATTACACGTCAGGCATTCATACAAGCAGAAGCTGATCTGAGAAACTGCACTTCTCTGCCCACACAGCTGAAACTGTAACTCAGATTTTGCCAGCTTATATAATTTAGAAGGCAGCATTTTCAAGTTCTTGGACAACACAGATACTACTACTAATATGCTGTAATTATTCAAGCTGGTAAGGGATCATTGTCTCAGTTACCTAAACACTTCACACCACCTCAAGGTTGCTAAGATATTTTTATACAATACATGAGGCCTGGTACAGTTGATGCCAGTCTAAAAGATACTCCAACCAGTGATGCATTCTATTTCCTTTTCAAATAAATTACCTCATTGAGCACTTCCATGATTTCTTTGTCATAGCACTCCAGAAGCACCTCATATGATTCCAAATGTCTTGCATACATCATAGCAGGAACACAGTCCCTCAGTGCACTAAACATATACTGAGAAAAGAAACTTTTATGCTTAACCAACAGATTAACAGACACATCAACACCTCAAATACTGAGTGCTCAAAGCTAACAAGGAAATCAAGCCCAACAGTATTCCCATTTTTATCAAAACAAGACTTCATTTACTACTACAGCTCCTTGCCCCTAACACGCCAACCTAAGGTACTTAGTTGCTGCTAGTCTGCTCCCAGGAAGGTTGTAATTATTAACAATTTCATCTTCAACAATCTGTACTACAATCCATATGCTATAACTGACCATGGCATGCACAACAATGGGTCAGATCACTGATTTTAATCAGCATTAGTGAGACAAAGCGTGATTCGCTTCTACAGCAAGAACTTAATACTGCAAAGAGAGGAGAAGTGGAGTGGAAGAAGCTACAGGTCAGTCATCCCTCACTATATCACAGAACGTGGTGTCAGGTGCAAACAAGGGCTTAAAATGCTCAAGTCTAGCAAAAAGTATTAACTTCAAATTGAAGTGAGTGGAGAGAGACACTTTAAAGACAGATTTTTAGAGCGCTAACAGTGCTCTTTGGATTTTGAGCAAAAATTGTCTTTTCAACCTGGAGGACATAAAAACATTTCCTTGTTATGTGTAACTCATCTGAGTTTTACCTTTTTTTTCCCCCCTCCCCACATTATTTTCCTTGTTTGCATACTAAAACTTTTTCCTCTACTCCTTTGAATCCCTCCCATTACTAGCATTATTACTTACATGCAGTCTAGCAGAGTCAACTGCATTTTCATACACATCATCTAAGTAGATTGGAAAGACTGCTCGATGCCAGTATAAGAAACAACAGTCACATTGTGCTCGAACTCTAGAATACAAGATTACTAATTAGACAAAGAATTGGAACAAGCTGTTTTTCTAACACAGCAATATATATATACACTAGTGTGTTTAAGCTAAAAACAACTACTCTCCAAGCTGATTTATTATTTTTTTTTTTTACAGTTACTTTAATGTTCCAGATGCAACGTCCTTCAAAAGCCCTTGAAAAAAAAAACAAGTACTCAGCATTTCTGTTTTCAATTAGTCTATTTAAAAACAAGTATCTCATTTGCAAATAAGGGCTAGTCAGCCTGTGAAAAAAACTAAGCCTTACTCCACAGCAAAATTTGAAATAATTTTCTTACTGTGTGCAATTAGCAGCTTAGAAGCAAAACATACATCCTAAGCTTCTTCTGTAGTCAAACAAAAACAGAAACAGGCCCCTTCTGATACAGCTTGCATGCAATACTTGCCCCACGATAAATTACTTTATCCCATAAGTCATCCATTGGAGGTCTCCATAAAATATACACAGTACAGATATTCACCTGGCTTTGAGATAGCTAACATTATACAATGAGTGCCCCTAAAATTACACCCACAGTAATAAAGCCACGGAACTGTGTGTGAATTAACAGCCTGGTATAATCTCAAAATAAATTCTTAAGGAAAACCATCTGATGCCAAAAGTAGCTATAGCAAATTTTATGTTAGAGAACTGACTATTTCAGTTTGCCTAACAGTCCAAGTACCAGTAGTTCTAAAAGCAACCAGATTCTACACATAAATGCACTTGCAGTGACATTTATGGCTATCAGGTGATTATAGCTTGAGTTAATAGGAAGGTTTTCACTTAAAGCCTAACCAGCTTCATGTCTTAGGAAGTGACACAATTTCAAAATGATCAGAAGTATATTAGTCTAGCCAGCCACAGTTAAGTAAAACATGACTTGTGTTTCCTACCCAAAGATTAGCAAGCTTCAGGTGTAGGCCTAGAATTCTTTCTGTCCATCCCTGGTCCACAATATGCAAAAAATCACAGCATGCAGCCACCAGATTTTGCAACTTGCCAAATGAAAAACCAGCTCCCCTGCCTTCTATGCATCATAAGTCACTGCCTACCTCTCCGTAAGTTCACTGATCAAGTCTAGTTTTTTCAGAACTAGCTGGAGGGGAAGGAGTTCTTCATCTTTGAAAGTTTTCTGTTTGAAAGAAAAAGGCTTTGTAAGATACAACACTTGGGATCTCTTTTCCAACCTAAACGTTTCTGTGATTTTAAACAAAGGTCTGTAATAATCACAGCACTCACCATCTGTGTTCCCACACTTAACGCAAGGGAAACAATCAGTCGCCTCTGTTTTGTGCTGGGCCCATTAAGGGTGTTCTCAGCCAACACCAAAGCAGAAAGGACATCCAGGCGTTGCTCACTGTACTTTTTATCAGAAATGACTCTTTTCTTTATGATGGAAAGACACAGAAATTAAGAGAAAAGTTAGCCCAAAAGCAATAGCTTACCTGCCCTTTTCAAAGTTTATTTGTTTACCATAAATTGGGTATTTCTGACAGCAAATCACATTTTGTGAACAGAGCTGAGTCCAGATTCACATACTGTCCATTCAGGGGTATTACATAACTATAAAGTTGAAATATGGGTGTGGTGAAACAGAACAAAAATACTGCAGAAGCTGCACTGTGACTGTATGATAATTTTTGTTCTAAGGTACATTAGAAGTTGGGAACTTCTTCAGCCGTATAAATACATATACATATGTCAAGTATTTCACATATATTTATATACAGAACAGCTTTTTAGAAGTACTGTTTTGAGAGGAACAGATGTCAGACAAACTGAGATTATTACAGCCAAATTTCAAACACACCAAACAATTTTGATGTGTCTAATTTTGGCAATTAAAGAAATCTATTCTTAAAATTGTAATCTATTCTGTCTTACGTTTGGCTGATAAGCAAAATGTGTGTTAAACTCTTATCTTCCCATAAACAAATACGTACATATATTGGTGCATCACCACCAGACGTTGTTCTGCATCACTGAGTTGAGCAGTGAATTTACGCTCTCGCAAGAATCCTGTAAGCCATCATATTAACCACTGCTTTTCACTAAGTGGATAATGACTTCATAAATAAAAGCCTTCTTGCTTATATTTGCATTCAAATGCTTTTTGAATGTAAACCAGAGATGACATTGAAAAAAGAAAGTCATCCTGAAAACCACTAGAAACAAAAACTGAAGTGAATACAATGAGAATGCAGGAGTTGAGAGTAAGGACCCCAACTAGGCAAAAAAAACCCCAAAAAATAGAAAGCCACCATTTGTGTTAAGTTTCCAGGATAAAAACTCTGATTTACTGGAAAGTTTATGTATATACCTACCAGTTTTGCAAAATTAAGAGAAATACTTCCACTTGACATTAAAAGTTTGAGTTTCTTTTATTAAAAAAAAAAAAAAAAACAAACCAAACCCTTACATAAATATAACAACGATTAGAACTTGGGTTACATACCTTGGCTACAGAAATGGAATGGAGAGCCTGATACTGCAGATGCTGAGAAATGTGTGTCACAGAATCTGCCACAACCATACTTCGTCGGTAAAACATGTGTTCTATTGCCTTAAATCAGTGCCAAAACACAACAGTTGATGTAGTTATCAAAACTGTCACCTTCAGAATTTGCTTTTATGTTGGCTGATTCATCCACACATACAGACTCTTTACCTTTCAAAACGTATTGACAGTTGCAGTTGCAATTAACCCTCAGAAACCGAGAAAAAAAATAAATCAAGCCATACAAGAGCATAAAGAGGTTTTGTTTTTTGTTTCAGGGTCATTCGTCTGAATAATCCAGCTCTGCTCAACAAAATTTTAGAAAGCAACTGCAAAGCAGACTATTTCCTTTTGGAAAAAGGCTGAATAGAAAATGCCAACTAAGGAAGCTGGTTACAAGTTACACCAGTCAGTTCTGATCTCCCAGTCCTCCTGTACAAACCCAGTCTTGAAAAAGAAACCATGCAAAACTACTTCCTCATTCAGGTTCCCCATTTCATCATTTCCACTCCCACCCTTTCCCCGCCCCCCCCCTTCATTTTAAATACACATGATATCTGACCAACAGTTCTCATCCAGTGACCTACCTTCAGAAGTTCCACAAGTCTGCACAGAGCTTTCACTGAGGTTTTGGTCATAGGTTTTTGCATTGACATGTAGAGATTCATCGTAGTTTTAATGATGGTGCTAAGACTATACGCATAAAGAAAACCCTAAAAATAAAGTAAGGACAGAAAAAAAGTTTCTTTTTTCCCCACTACATATTATTCATACACACCAGACAATTAACTTTTACCCCTAAAAGAGAACTCCCACCTGAGTTGGGAAGTCTGAGATGGATCTCAAAGCTGAAAGACCAAACCTGCCTAGCAGTTATTAAATAGTATGATCATTAAACTTTCCTGGAATCTTTCAAATTAAGCATAGGTCAGTAAATCAGTCAGTGAAGCTCTGTCAAGTTAAGAGAAATACTTAGAAAGTTTCACAATCACATATTTAGTCAGATTCACTTCTGCCACATGCCATATGGGTACACATCTTTTACAGGTTTACTTAAAAGAGCATCAAATAAGCATTTCAAGTTTTAGCTTACTTCTAGTAACACGATGATCACAGAACTTCAGTGATTTTTTTTAACTAACAGCTTATACAAAAACCATCTACTTTTTATATCATTTTCCGTATCACCACACTCAAAGATTGCACACCTGAATGAAGACATTACAGCGGTTAGAAAGATCTTCAGCAAACTTATCCATGCGTTGCTCTTTTGACAAGATAGATTCCATCTTTGTCATCCACGAGCTCACAAAGACATAATATGACTGCATATCTCTGGACAGGGAAACAAACAAACTGTGTTTAAGGAAGACTATCAGAATTTTCTATTTCCAAAGCCTAAATTCCTCTATGGGAAACACACTACTAAACATTTTTAGGTTCAGTCCCCAGAGCTCTCAATTCCTGAAAGCACCTGAATCTCATTATAGCATACATTTCAGTTATCTATAGATAATCCTTATCCTATCTATAGATAAGGATTAGTTAATCTGTCCATTATAGCTGTGCAAGAATACCCCAAAGAGAGCCAAAACTTTCTGTATTCTCTTCTTTCAAGAGAACAACAGTTCTTTAAGGAGTACATACACTGCACTTCTTTAAAATTATACAGTAAATAAGTCTGCTAAAAATGTTTCTAAATAGTAGCCAACAAGTCCTCCATGAGATGCTAATTGCTTCCCTCTAAGTTGAAATTTTTATAATGTATCATAACTTCCCACACCCAGGCCATCTCTTAAAAAGCATACTTCTCCATAAGATAATCTGCCTTAATTATACTAGTGATAGGAAGAAGCAGATTGAAACATAAGTAAAACAGTAGTGAAAAAATAATTTGCTCAAAGACAACATAGGCATGGAATTCATAGAATGGCTTAGGTTGGAAAGGACTTAAAAGCCTATCCAGTCCAAATCCCATGTCATGGGAGGGCTGCCACCCCCCAGCTCAGGCTACCCAGGGTCCCATCCAACCTGGCCTTGAGCACCTCCAGGGACGGGGCACTCAGTACCAGTGTCTCACCACTCTGAGTAAGGAACCTCTTCCTAACATCCAATTTAGTTTCCTCTCTTTCAGTTTAAAGCCATTTTTACCTTGTCCTCCTATTATGAGATTGTGTAATAGCTATCCCTTTGCCTCGCCACAACCCCTCCTCTCAAACCAACTTCCACATGCAGGGTGAGAAGTAAACCTCTGAAATTCTAGCGTTTATTTCTGTCCCACCAACCAATTTCCACCCTCTTGGATTGGTTTGCAACAAAAACAGATCTCAGCCCTGTTAAGTCCCTATGAAGTGCAGAGCATTCATTGTTCATAAGACTGACAACTCAGAAGTTTCAACTCAGCTTGTAACAGATCTTTTGAAAGAAATTTGAGAAAGAAATGACCGGCAAGTAACACACACAGCACAAAAAAGAAGCTGTTTGACAAGTACAATTTCACAAACCATTAAATAAGCAATGATTACATAAAGAAAATAAAAGCTTGCAGAGTAGAGAAGAAACCCCTCCATAAATTACTTAACCTATATGGGACTAATGTTCATGGACACACAGAAACCAGAGAGCCTTAACAGGAAAAAAAAAAAAAAAAAAGGCAGCTCAGGTTACTAGACATTAATTTAAAAAAAAGCTTAAAGTATTAAAAAAAAAGTTACCTGAGAAAAATCAGATACTTAAAACCATCAAGAACTTTGTGATTTAGGTCAAGCAATAACAGTTTTTCCGAGAGCATGAAAAAACATTTAGCTCTGACCAACACTTTTCAAGCAGGATTGTAGAAAGTGCACCAACTTTTTTCTTGCTACTTAGTGTACTAATGTGTTTTGTAGCACTGCTAAGTTTAGGAAAGAATAGGGAAACCCACATGTTTACACACAGCACAATGAAGTAATATTTAGGTAGCATACTTGGTAAGTGACTGAGCCTTCTGCTGTAAGAAGTTTTCCCTTTGTGTTTTAATTGTATGAATACTTTTCTTATCCAGAAGTTTGGCAGCAGCTGGTATCTTCTGAATCAGAAAGTTGTCAGCAAACCAGATAATGTTTGCAGTTAACGTGATGGCTGGTACCTGTAGCCAAAAAAAAAAAAAAAGGGGGGGGGGGGGCATATTAGGAAGTGTAGGGAAAGGCAACAGCAGATAACCAGTTCTAAATTATCTGAAAAAGGGTGATGGAATGGGTAAACAAATCTTTCTTTAAGTGGATTGTGACCAAGGATCAAGTACTCCAAAAGGAGGATCTCCAGGTAAAGAACCTTCCCTCATGGCAGCCAGCCCTTAAATGAGGCTTAGGGAGGTGAACTGCTTTCACTTGTGCTCCCTGGGCTCACTGTGTCCCTTCACTAGGTGCTCAATCAGGCTGGTTCAGGCTATGACTTCAGAATTAATAAACAATGAATAATAAGTAATTACAGGAAAACACTATGGCACTATGCACACTTATGAAACATCTGCTTCTCATGCCTCCTGTGAACCACAACAAACAATTCAGCTTCTTTTATATCTGCATAATCAATTTCAAAGTATAAATGATCATATTTTAAAAAGTCCTCAAAAACATTTTCCTCTAGAAGTCCATTAAGGACATTACAAGCAAAGCTGTTACCTTACCACTCTCAGTGTTTCCTCTACAGTGTTACAGAATTTAACCATTCCTTAATATATTACCCAAAACTAAAAAGCCCTGATCATCTTTAACTTAGAAGGCTTTCAAATCATGCGTGCAACCAAGCCAAATCCCAGAGCATTTATTCAGTCCCACGACGTTCACACTTCAACCAACAACTGTTTGTCCTCACTGCCGTATTAAACTTGAGAATAAACATTTTAATGATAATTTTAAGTTATTTTACATTGCTGCTTACTAAGTATAAAACACAAAGTGACTGCACGGGCTTTAGACCATCTTTTAAAACAAAGGAGAGAGGGGAGGATGTTGTAAAAAGGCAGAAAGTTTTGAAGTCTGTTCTCTCACTCCTTTTGGTAAGCTGTGTTCTTTCTATTCCCAAGTCTTAAGCACACTACACAGCCAAGAAAACTAACCCCTTCATTTATACAGACTATTCCTTTCCTCTTAATTATTAACAAGAAGAGCAAAGCACTCACCTTTTTGCAGACATCCAGCAATGACTTGTAAAATTTCTTGTCTACGGTCCGAAAAATCTGAAAATGCAGTACAAAAAGGCCGCAGATGCCTACATATTTATCCCTCTGGTCAATCTCTGAAGGTTCACCTGCAGAAACACACACACACACACACACACACACACACACACACAAAAGTCCTTTTAGAAATCTACTCACATGTTTAGAAACAGTGAACCTGACAGGAGAAACATCAGTTTGCATTACCAAGTTTGCCTTCAACATTTGCAAAGGCTGTGCGAAGGGTGTGAGCAAATTCTTCAGCAAACGCGCTGTTCTTTGACACAGACACTCCACCATTTATGGAATCAAACTGCTGTTCTATACAGGCCTATAGAAAAAAAAAATTTACAATGCTGTGAATTTCAGGCCTCAAAGAAACATCTGCAAGAGAAGAATTATGCTAGGGTTCATTGGTATATGTCATATCGTGCTTATTTGAAGTCACAACCTTAAACTTCACGTGGATTTTGATATATGTTTAGGTTGTTTCATATACTAAACCACATAGGAAACATTAAAAACCTCTCTTACACTTAGCATTTAAAAAAAACTTAATGATTTAAAATTTCTGTCATGGGGCACTTATAAAGAAATCACATGATGTGCTGCTACCAAGAAACCAGATGCGTATTTGTACTAACATTTACTAATGCCCATTACCTAAACAAGACCACCCTATGTATGATGCAGATTGTGATCTCGTAGCATGAAAATACTCATAACCACACAATAGTCAAAATGTAAAAACATGAAGATTTTAGACTGTTTCTATAACTGTTATTATAATCTTCAGTAGGATTTCATTTGAGAAATTAGTCACGTATGTTTGTTAGGGAGGGGTGTTGGCAGGACAGGAGGGGAAATGAATGAATAACAGAATCTAAACCGATAATGAAGCCTTTGTATAAAAAGTCAAGATGAAAAAAACCCACATAGTTGGTAGCAGCATCCTTTGAAAGGAAGGGACAAATTATGTTTTATCATTTAGCAGTTTAGCTGTAACTGGAATTAAGAGGATCTATACATAGCCTGAATAACCACTATGAAAATTTCTGGATGAAAAAAGAATGTCCTTGAGAATACACAGTCCTAATGCCAAGTTTTCTGTGTTTCTTTCATTCTACACAACAGCAAGCATTAACTGCATTCAAAGCCTGGCACAACTCTAGCATGAGGGAAGCAGAAGGAAGGATCACACAATAGATCCACTATCTGGAACAAACCAAGCCAACAAACAACAACAAAAATATACAAACACACACACACGAAAAAGAAAATACACACAGAAGTGTGGCATCCTATTAAAAACTATATTATAAACAGTCTCACTTTACTCTCAGTTTTCTCTACCATATTGGTGAACTTTAATTTTGTTACCTGAAATATCATTCCGTCAAGCAACTGGCATTCCAGTTTCAAAAGCAACTTTTCAAATGGCTTCAGTTTATCTTCTTGAATCCCAAACTTGGAAGGGTTGTGATGGACAGATTTTAGCAGCCTGTAAGGAGTAGACATAAAAAGAATTTAAGATGTACTGACAGTTTATAATATCCTACAGTATCCTAATATCACTGTTTCGTGGAACAGGTTTTAATTGCCTGTATCTCTGCCCAGCAGCAACTCCAAATTATTAAAAACAAACAAGTCTGTTTAAGCCACTGACATTTAAACAACTACAATCTATTGAGGTTTTCATTGAAATTGTTCTTTTTCCACTAATTTAACAGCCTACATAATTGTTGATTCTTTACTTCTTGCTTTAAATAATGCTCTTACTCAAATCTATTCCAAAGCCTTTGATCAATATGGATATGAATGGTCTTAAGTCAGTTCTGCATAAAATAAGATTTCTTATCAAATGCATTTTAAACCCCTTGAACCATTATTCTTTTTCAAGATACTTACCACACAGCTTCTGGAATGGCAAACGTGAAATTCAGCACTAAAAACTTCCTTATGCTGTTAGAAGGACAAAATGGGAGCTTTGCCCTGCTCCTTCTTGAGGTTTCCAGCTAATGCACAAGGCTAAAAAATTCCATGTCCCCAAACTAATTTTTTTGAAAGAAGGCGCATGCACATGCTTTTATCTTTTATGTCATGAGAATATTTGTCACACCTTCAGAGACACACCTCTTGTACATTGTCCAGTGATCCTTCAGAGTGGCATGATTGTCAATTATTTCATCCAGAGTGATTAAGACTGTCAGCAGTTCTCCCAGATGCTCATACATCGCCTGTTTGAGAAAGAAGAAAATGAAGTGTCTACTGCATGTGGGGCACTGCATATAAAATACCAGGTCTTTTCAATATGTGATGAGCCAGCAAGGCATCAGCTAGAGAGTTAAATCAGAGATTTCCTGGTTGCTTAAGTATTTAATATTATCTGTAATGGCAAACAAGAAAAAACAGTTTGTATGCAAGCACCCCCTCAGATTCATTGATCTGACACTGAAGATAGGATTTTCAAAATTAGCTAAAAGCAGAAGCACATATTACACACAGTAACAAAGCATGCAAACACTTTTCAGCTAGGAAAGCCAGAGTCTGACAGGAACAAAGTAGCAGCTCTTCCCAGGTAAAGGCCAGAAAAAGCTGATTAAGCAAATACAATCTGTAAAGGTGACTCCAGACTGAAAGTTGTTCTTGAAATTCACCTTCTTGCTAATTTTCTCAGGGTTAAGACAAATACATTAGCCAAAAAAAAAAAATAATAATAATAACATAAGCAAAAAGGCATAAAATTATTCCCACCTGAAAATGAACTCCTGATGTCTCTATAATTTTAGGTGCATTCCTGTAAATAAAACAAGTATTTTAACATATTACTACTCCCTTAGAACAGAGAATATTTAGCACCTCTGTACCAAAGAGTGTTTTTTTTGTTTCTTAGAGTATGTTTATTTACTTACACAGTAAATTCAGAAAATAAGATAAGCTTCCAAATATGATTAAAGCATATGATCAAATTTGGTACTGCAGTTCTGAATGCAAGGCATGTATCTGGTTTAAGCCACTGATTTCATCCAGTGCACACGTACTAGCAACAATTCCCAAGTCAGTTATGCTAAGCAGTCTTGACACAGTCCCAGGGCTCAAAAGTACAAAGCCACTTCACACACTCAGCCAAGCCATAACTAAGCTACACATCCAGCCTTTCTCACTCAGCACTACACAGAAAGTCTATCTTGTGCTGCAGTGTACGACAAAAATGAAAACAACCAATAACACTAAGAATGATGCTAAACTACTTGGGGAGAAAAAGCAAGAGAACAGCAGGGCTCTTGATCTCTAGAGCTCAACTCAACAATCTGACTCAGGGCTCAACTCTCCTTTGAGTCGAAGAACTAAGCACAACCACCCTCACTAAGCTCAACATCACATGTTAAAACCATGACTGTTCTGTCAGAAATATATAACATGACTGGCAACATCAAAACAACCAGCAATCTCACCCGTAGCATCTTTTGTCTGAAGATTATAATCAATGTTGAATACTAAAGAATAAACCAGTGATTTCATAGATACCACTGATTCATTTGTGCAGCTTACTTGGGGCTCTCTCAGTCATGCCAAAACAACACTTCATGCACAAAGGCATAAAGTCACATGGAAAGTGACAGTAACTTGTTCATCAGTACCAGTTCAACTACCAAGTTTAAGAAAACCACATATTTAAACATTGGATTGTGAAAGTGATCTGATTTTTAAGCTCTGAAAGCTCTGGTATCTACTATAGCAATCAAAGGAAAGAGTCTCGCAGAGGGAGACTGCAAGAATAGCAAGAGGATCTCTTGAACAACAAGATTAAGAGCCTCCAAAGCATCAGTCTATCTAAAAGAAAAAAAAAACAACACAACACTTGCATCTCATTTAATAAGAGCTCCAACTTTCCTGAAAATGAACTTGAAGATGGGTAATGAAGCCCAAATTTGTGCAACAAAGCATCCTCCATATCTCTAGATAATAATATTCCCAAAATAATCAACCCTTAGGCAGAACGTTTATATCATGTACATTTTTAAACTACATAAAAAGTGATACAGCATCTCAGGGAATAATTACTTGTTGCTGGTGTACAGAACAGCCAACTGATGCACTACATTCACCACCACTTCGTAACATCGGGTAACAAAGCAAGACAGCTCCTGAAATACAAGAAAATAAAAAGCACATACATATATAGCCTCTTCTTATGGATAACATCATTACTTCCAAAATACAGAATATAAATCACTAAACTTGCAGCGTAAGTTGGAACTACAACCCTAATCCAAGACAGTGGACAGACCTACAACAGGATGGGAAACATTATCCTAGTAATTAAGAGGTCTGAAAAAAGATATGGGTTTAAGTCAAAAGGTTACTGTACAAAGCTTCCAGTATATCTTGAAATACTGAAGTACCAATGTGCACTTTTAGACAGAGAAAAGATTAAAGAAAACAATTGCATCTAGCTTGTTTTCACGAGCTAGAGACTGATACTGAAATACCATATTTGATGCTCAAGGGCCACATTTAAAAGCTTATTGGGCCTTTGAGAAGGCGTGGAAAAGAGTCACCCCTCAGGAGCTCAATGTGCTTTAAATATCTTTTGCTATTAATTTTTCAAGAGTTCAATTTATTAGAGACACTGAGAAGAGACTTAAAGTGTACAAGTGCCTTTGGAGGGAATATTCAAATATCCCTAAAAGCAAAGGCTGTGCCTTTTCCCACTAGATTCAAGAGTCACACTCTGGAAGCTGGTGACAGACAAGTTCAAATTACAAACTAACAAAGAAGAGGGGCCCATGCATACTATAATAGTAATCAGCCATAGAATGCTGTCTTCAAAGAAAAAAAAATAAATAAATAAAAGAACAGAGCCTTTGAGAGGCGTGCTCAAGCAAAGCAAAACTTGAGCTCAGTTATATAGTAAAAGATGACTAAAAAGAGCTCAACTCTGACCATAAAAAATTCTGAATTTCTATAATGGATTTTAACAAGGTACGCCTTGAGAAATGGGGTACATTAATCTGAGTTTCTCTTAACCACAAATAGTATTTGCTTATTAATTCATCCTATAATCTAATCGGGGAGAAGCCTGCATGGGATGAGTCTGGCCAGTCAGCACACAGATGGCTCCCAAGCAAGACAGCCCACACAGGCTAGCAGCCAGCCTGCTGTTCTTGCCAGAAGACAGGCTAACAGCTGAATTCTGTCTTTCTCTCCATCAAAAATAGATCTTATTTGGGTTTCTGCATTCTATTAGTCACCAGTTTCCATAAAACATGAAAGCGTCTTTACTTCTTGTATTGCTCGTAATGCTTGTATTGCTCTATCAAATGCAGCTGAAACCAGCCAACAGACTCCAGAAGAGCACATTAATAGACAATTGAGATCACATTTCCTTGGGAAGGTGCACCATCTGCCTCTTCAAAATTTCCAGGCAATGGTCCAATTTAACAGCATTTTATCAGCTACCTAATACAGACAATTGTTAGTTTGTCAGGGTTCTTCAAATACCATCTTCTGCAAGATCAGCACTACCTAGTAGTGTTTCACGACACTGATTTGATAATTTAAATGTTTTTACATAGCAAATTTCAGTTAATTAAGCTGTAAAAAAAGGTATATTGATGTGCAGAGAATATTTAACTCCCAAGTGTCAGTAAACCAGAGCATAGATGTTAGCTCTGTGGAAGCATTTCATCTTTTATAGTCTTCGGTTGTGTTTTTACATTGCCCTCAGGAAAAAGCTTATAACATTGACCTTAACAGCATTTTCCAGTCAATGGGCATATGTTCAGTTACTGCTGAGTGGGTCCAGAAAAACACAAGTTGAAATAGACTGGAAAAGAGACTTCTCCTCATAGCTTTATCCAAGCCAACAGTCAGTATGGTAACTTTCCCTCTGGGATAATGTCCTGTGTCTGCCTGCTTTCTCATGCTCAATATTCAACAAGCTATGGTAGGACACAGACAAAGTGGGATCACAAGTAAGACTGCTGTGTTTATGTAACATTTCCACTATAAACACATTCAATGGGATATAACTTGTAAGCTCATCCTGTACTATAAGGAGCTTTGTATTTCACTTATGCTGAAGATACCTAGGCTGCCAAGTACTTTGCCCTCAACTTTTTATTTCAAAAAAGTCCTAACAGGGAGAAAAAAAAAAAAGTCTAGAAAAAAAACCCCATAATGTACAGCAGCCCCATCTCAGAACCACCAGATCTCACCTCAGTGAGAAATAGTTTGAAAAAAGAAACTGCCCACGTTAGTAAGGCAAAAAGGATGAAAAAGACAGGGAAAAACAAAAACAACAAAAGACATCCTAACAACTGCATTTGGGCACAGGAAGACAGGTTGAGAAGCAACTTCGTATGGCATTCAACCTACTAATGACTCAGTAAATAAGCACTGCCATGATAGAGCAAGAAAAGAAATTTTAACAATTCATTTAAGCATTCTAAGAGTTTCCTGTATCTTCTCCACTTTAACATTTCCTTCATTACAAGAAATATTGAATAAAAATGCATTTATGGAATAAAAGTCACTTAAGCTATTATAAAGAAAAAGAAATTGCAGAGCAGACAGAAATCTAAGATCACAGGAAATCACCAGAAGAAACACAGACCTTGTTTTCATGCAAAGTATACTCATGGCAACCAAACTGTGTCCAAAATGAATGTTCTTCCCTGAAAGCTTGAGTGTGGCACAAACAATTTTTCTTCCCCAGGTACATACTTTAATTTCACCTCCCAACAGCTACATGACAGCGTATGAACCATTAATTCATGCCCAGTTTTCAATGAAACTTGCTAATCAAAACTGTAACAACAGAAATCCTTGACCTTACTATCAAATGGAACAACCCCATATACTTTCCCCGTACTTACTGAAATTTGGTTAAGAAATCCTAATTTCCTTGGACAAAGATTACACAAATTACAACCTACCCTCTCACAAGTCTTCCAAAGTTTTAGACTAGTGTAAACAAAAAAAGCCAAATATGAGTAGATGAGCAAACCAAGTTAAACAGCAGCATTCTAAGTGAATTGTGGTAGCAAGAGATAAGCAGGTAAAACATAATGATAGTATCAAATGACTGCAGCTCCTTTCAGCAAGATGCAAGCAGGATACTGAAGACTTCTCAATCCACTTTGCAAATAAAATTAATATTATAATTGCTGTCAAAAATCAAGATACTCTACCTGCAAGAAGGAAACAAATCTTCCCATCTGTATTTGACAATCTCCTTCCACCATGCTGGAATCTGTGGCTTCAAAGACAAAGAGCTGTCACTACTTTAAAAAGGCTGCATTAGAGCTATTCGTTACACCCTGGAGCTCGCCTTCCAAATCAGGTATGTTTGTCATACAAATTCAGTGCACACCTACAAGCCTACTGGTGGAACTTTAAAAGCTTTTAATTTTGCTTCCTAAGATAGAATTATTTTGAAATTCCTTCCCCAATAGAATTAAATTGCTTTTAAGTTATGCATAAAGCAGGAAAAAAAGTTTCCATCACCTGTAAGAAAATAATTACGAAACTGAATTCCTTAAAGGAATATATCTTACAGAATATAGCTTACATAACTATACATCAAAGTTTCCATTAAAAGAGGTTTGTAAAAGCAAGGTATTTACATTGCAAAGAATGTGTGCTGGCATGGTTATTAGCTGAAAGGATATATAACATCATAAATCAACAGAAAAACTGTGTAGCATACAACTTCATCAATAAATCGATTTTTTTTCCTATATGCTATCCAGCACAAAACAACTGGCTCTCACCTTATGTCCAAAGTACTACACGTGTGACAAAGTACACTAATCAGATACTATGAGATGCAGCAATCGCATCACCACATTAAACTCTTTTGGACAGCTGGAATAGCTGTAGTACTACCTGACAGTCTTTTTAAGGAGATGATAGCTTAATGCTTTAGATTTGAGATTTTTCTATTGGGCCACTATGGAAAAAATACCTTACAATTGCAAGTTCATCCACAAAAAAAAAAAAAAACCACAAAAACAATAGTGTTAAAGAAAAGCAGCCTCCTGATTAGAGAGGTGATCATTCAACATGTACAAGGAAACTTCTAAATAATATCTAGTTTAAAGTTTCTGGTCTTCATAAAAATATTCCTTTAGAACAGTGAGCAAAATTTAAATGAGCCTCTATAACTCCATCTAGACACTGCATCCTTCCCCTTTATGCTTTCTATGCAACCTTTCCTCTCTTGAAATTAGCAGATTATCCAAAAAGCAACGCAATCAGCTGAAGTTCCTACAATAATCCTCGTCACTTAGAGAATAAAATGAAAAAAATGTTTCCTGCTATATAGAGAAGGCAAGAGCCACATGGTTGTAAATTCATGGCTTTACTACTAACTACAACCAACTACAATACCTGCAAAAAACAGTCCTAACAGGAAGTAAGTTAGTTGAGGATAATGTGTTTCCAAGTGAAATACAGGTATTCAATGCCATACTTAGAAAAAACAGCTGCTACAGTGTATAAACTCAGATTTCTGTACACCTAAACACTAACTGTAATCTCATTAAGAAGCCAAGATGCTTACTGAAAAAAGTCACGAATTTCAAAAGCACTGCTTTTTTTACATCTCATGCATTCTCCCACTATCTTCACTTAAAGGTCATCTGCCTGAAAAATGTCAAGTCCATACTCTGTACTTCTCACGTACGTCATGCTGCAACAAAACTTCCCATTATCATGACAACACTTAGTGCAGATAATCAGGCTTCATTTATAAAGTGTTAATGCCAGCTCTATTATCACAAAGTCCATTATTTTGTATTTATCATTTAGTGATATAGTGAAAGCATGCACCTGTAATATAAAAACAGACTTCCTGCAGCATTTAATACAATTGGAAGCAATGAAGCAAAACTACAACCTTCTCCAGTAAAGGGAGCTACTTACCTCCTTCTCCATAAAACAGGAGGCCATTATAAAATTTCGTTTCTGCCTATCAACAGAAACATAAATTTGTCTTTTAATAAATTAGTGGTCATGCTACAAAAGTTATTTAGACAGTACATCATTATATCTTATTGCAAAATAATAAATCTTTATCAGATCATCAATCTTTCATACACGTAATTGAAGCTGAACTTACCTCATATTTTAACTTCTTGATTTCACAACAAAGGGCAGCATACACAGTTATTACTTTATTTAGAACCTAGATTCAGGGAAAAAAAACAGATTACCATCACAGAACTACAGCAAATAAAAATCCTACAGAGCATTTTTCATGTTTAAAATGGATAAAATAAATTTAGATAAAATAAATTTCCCCCCCCTCTTCTTTTAACCATAAAGCAATTACCTTGTTTTCCGTCTTTATGAGCTCCAGTAAAGAGGACTGCTCATATGGCAAAAGCTAGAATTGATTAAAATAAACAGAAGCTTTAGAAAACACTTGTCAGAACCACATTTAAGCAACTAAGCAATTAGTGTAACTTTTTTACAGTTTAATCTCAAGTAAGGTCAGTAAGAAGAGCCAGTAATGGCACCTTACCAACAACCTGTGCTGCAGGAAGCCTTCTCTTTGCACATTCATGCATTAAGGGAAAGAACTTGCCACACTATATAGGATTTACATCAATTTACTCATAAAACTTGAAATGCAAAAACACAGTCATTACGGTGCACACAGAATAAAAACAACTCCGGAAATCTAAGAGAAATTAGGAATTCCAAATGCAGGAAACAGGAAGCATTGTGTGTATCTCCATGCAGGCACTTGAGATTTTGTACTGAAGTCGTCTCACAGCTGACAAGTTCACATATGCTCAGCACTACAGAGGCCCCACATGTAACCTGAATAGATGGAGGACTGACTGAGACTACACCTTCTACACATACAAGTTCCATATGGTAACAACACTGAAAAGTAGTTCTCACTTTTATGTCCCAGTTTAGCGATGAAAAATAGTCATGCTCTACAGGAAACTTATGACCAAAGAATAAAACACTTCTGGAAGAAGAACAATTAAAACTGCATTGGATAGGCTTCTCAAACACAAAAGTCAACATTTTAGAAGCACAAAGGCAAGAAGCTTTCACTTATCAGGTTTGAAAAGAAGGAATGAGGAAAATAACAGTTTCAACATGTATTAAATAGAAGCAGACCTTTAAAGCAATAGGATCAAGACTGAAGTCCCAAACATCTCCAACAGAGTCATCCAGAGCATCTTCAATTCTCTTCAGCTGAGATGCGTACTCCTCAAGAAATTTTCCATAATTCTTCAACTGCACTTCAGCATGGATTTCTGAGAATTCATAACATTGATAGTTACATAAAATGCTCTGTAAACTCCAATATCCCAAAGTTCATTAACATTTTAATCTGTTGCTATTTAGCAAGTAGTACTGCATACCAAGTTTTGGTGCAGCATTTTCTTCTTGAAACAACTGCATCTTTGTAACACAAAGTTCTTACGTGTTGAAAACCAATATCCAACTCAGTGCCCATTTCAAATAAACCCCAAATATGAAAGAATAACAAACATTTAAGAGGCTTATTAAAACATATTTTTGAAGTGTACATTTATTTTCAAACTAACATCTGAACAAACCTAACTACCACACCAAGTTGCAGAGCAAAGAACTGACTGACCACATTGCAGCATGGCAGATGATTTTACCCATCAGCAGAGCCAGGCCATAGACAACGACATTAGACATTTGAGGTACTGGATTATCACTTTAGTCTGAGTAGAACTTGTATGGGAAGCAATCTGTCTTCTGCTCTCCCCCTATTACCTCTTAGTAAGTATTAATTATTTAGTAAGTAACTGAAAGCTGATGGTTTTCAATCATCCCCACCATACTCACTGCAACTCGCTACTTTCCAGCAGAATTTTTCTTCTGCTTAGCACCGAACATGGAAATGGACAGCTGTTCTGTCACTGATAGTTCCAAGTAGGTTCTTACGCTCAAAAGGAAATACTCAGCTGGTCAAATACCAAGAGAAGCAGTAAGAATTAGTATAGCAAGTCTAAAGACAACTGAAAAGCTTCATTCACTCTATCCTGATACTTCTTCCTACACGCACATACACAAAAATGAAATACACAATCACTGACTTAGCTGCACAATCTGAACCATGGAAATAGTGATCACAGCTCAGGACTTCCACGCTTCATAAGGAACTACAATCCTTTCTCATCTGACGACTCAAGTGTCATCAGTGAAGATGTGACTTGACTGCATATCTAATTGCTTACAACCTTTTGCTTTTTGTTGAAAATAGCATTGCCTTTAAAATAACCAAAGAACTTAAGTTAGTTGGATAACTGAATTTTGTCAAAACACAAAGACAACTCTGCAGACAGCAATCGTTTTAGCTTATGTAGCAGTATACATGCCCGTTTTGTGTTTTAGCAAGTAGGTTATGACAAAAGCTAAAAAATCTTTTTATTTTGCAGGTTTTACCTCCTGCTCATTTAAGCTGTCTGTAATTGAGACAAATGGCAGTTGATGACTACTCTTCAGTAAACCAGTTTTGCTGAATCAATTACCCTAGAGATGTATTTTGGAGAAAGAGAAAATGTGCCTGAAGAGGTGCCCCAGCCAAGTAAGGGGAGGAATGAACAAAGGCAAATGAAGAGTCAAAGAAGAGAGGGACTGTGCACTGGGGAGTTGAGACTGAGGAGAAATGGAACAAATTCTCAACGAATGCAAAGCTCCTACTTTGAAACCAGCAGCAATTCAGCTGCAAAGCCTGTCCAAAATGCACTGTGAGCTATACCACACTAAGTTCCACATTAATGCCATTGGGTTCTGCCTGTCTCGATGGTTCACAGACACCACCAAATGAAGAAGACTGAATTTCATGCAGATAAGCAGCAAGTGAACAAAACACTCTTTATCAGCAGTATGCCCTTCAGACATGGATTTGCAGCCCTTGTGTTGTATCATCATATTTTTTCTATTCTACCAATTCACATTCCAGCACATCTTCTAGAAGCCCTGATGCACTAAAGCTCTAGAACTCCAATAGATACAGAGCCCTGCAGAACAGAGCTTAACCTGCCATCCTGGCAGTTGCAGTACTTTACTGTTAGAAGATGCTGTAGAGTATGGAAACTTAAATTCTTGAAGCATGCTGTGGTATTCCCTCCTGTTCCTTCTCTCGTCACACAAAAGGCAAAGCTAAGAGCAGAAAAAATATTGAAAGAGGTATTGGGACTATAAGGAAGAACTGAAAAAACCAAGTCACACAAGAGTAAGAAACAGGCACTGCTGCTCAAATCAATTCCCTCGACTAAATAGGCAGCATATCTCAAAAAATCTCACAGCAGCAGCACTCTCCTAAAAACCCACAAACTGTCATCTTTCCAGCAGCCAAAAGATGCACTTAAACCATGCTGTAGCTCAGTAGAGCTGATATCAGGTATTGACAAAACTAAATGTTGCCAGACATTGATGTGCCACCTCATACTGATTCTATACAAAAAATAAAAGGCAGGTGTGAATAATTTATCATCTTTTCTCTAAAGCAGACATGAGAGTGAAAGCTATTAGTGAACCCCCCAGATACAGGTAGGCCTGAATTGATTAAAACAGCGTCAAGCTGGGGGATTTCTAGCATGCATAACTTTTTTTTCCTAAAGAAACTGGATTACATGCAAAAGGAAAAGAAATCACATATTTCCTTTTTCTTCCAAGCCACAGACCCGCTTCACAAGACATATCTGTTTGCAATGAAGTTTGATTTAGTTTCTCCTCAGGTGATAAAATGAAAGCTTTTACAACTGGAACAGCATGAGGATATGCTTAGCAGCACAAACCATCCAACTTCATTTAATCTTCTTCCATAAAGTCAGCAGTGTCAATACTCGGGCAATTCATTGCCACAGCAGGATTTGCAAGTGCAATGTCAATAAATACCTGGGACAATAATGTAAACTGGACTTCTACAGCATCCTATTTCCCCAGTTAGGAACATGGTGATTTCTAAAAGTTTGTGATACTCAAGTATACTCAAGCATAGAGTGAATACTGACAAAGCAAAGCAACACTTTTTTTCCAAGTAACTTTTTTTTTTTCTGCTTTTCCTTGGTTGTATACTGTACTGTGAACTTTGCCACTGTTCACAGTCAAGATGGTGGTAATAGAGCACATCACGTCATAGAATCGTTGAGTTGGAAGGGATCTTCAAAGGCCATCTGGTCCAACTCCTCTGCAATGAACAGGGACAGCTACAGCTAGAACAGGGTGTTCATAGTCCCTCAAGCCTGACCTTGGGTGAAACAAGGGATGGGGCATCCACCACATCTCTGGGCAACCTGTGCCAGCACTTCACTACCCTTACTGTAAAGAACTTCTTCCATATAACCAGTTTCTAGTTTGAAAACATTTCCCCTTGTTCTGTCACAACAGACCCTGTAAATAGCTTGTCACCTTCCTTTTTACAGCCTCCCTTTTGATACTGAGAGGATGTTGGGTGATGTAACATGGCTGCATGTAATGCCATGAACAAGTCCCACACAGATCTGATATTCTGAGCAAAAACCATACTTTGCACTCCATCGCTTGAGAGCTGCCAAATACCTCAGCTCAGGAAAGCTTCAGTTTCTGCCAAAAAGACAGAATAACGAATAGGCTATTATTAATGGCACCACCCTAAGGTAATGCTGTATGTGAAACAGATGGTCCACGAGTAACACATTTTCACAGCAACACCTAGTGTCCTTGTGTCACTAATTTCACAGAATCATAGAATGGCCAGGGTTGGAAGGGGCCTCAAGGATCATGAATCTCCAACCCCCCTGCCACAGGCAGGGCCACCAACCTCCCCATTTAATACTAGACCAGATTGTCCAGGGCCCCATCCAGCCTGGCCTTGAACACCTCCAGGGATGGGGCATCCACAACCTCTCCAGGCAGCCTGTTCCAGCACCTCACCATTCACTCTGTAAAGAACTTCCCCCTGACATCCAACCTAAATCTTTCCTCCCCCAACTTAAAACCATTTCCCCTTGTCCTGCTGTTATCTACCCTTTCAAAGAAATGATTCCCCTCCTCTTTTTAGGCTCCCTTTAGGTACTGAAAGGCTGCCATGAGGTCACCCCACAGCCTACTGTTCTCCAGGCTGAACAAGCCCAGCTCCCTCAGCCAGTCTTCATAGGGGAGGTGCTCCAGTCCCCTGATCATCTTCGTGACTCTCTGGACCCTCTCCAACAGCTCACTGTCTTTCTTGCACTGGGGGCTCCAGACCCGGACACAGTACTCCAGCTGGATCCTCACAAGAGCAGAGGAGAGGGGACAATCACCTCCCTGTCCCTGCTGGCCACCCCTCTTCTGATGGAGCCCAGGATACCATTTACTTTCTGAGCTGCAAGGGCATACTGCTAGCTCATGTTAAGTTTCTCCAGGTCCTTCTCGGCAGGGCTGCTCTCAAGGACCACTCCTTCCAGTCTGTATGGATGCCTGGGATTCCTCTTTCCCAAGTGTAAAACCTTGCACTTTGCTGTGTTGAACCTCGTTAGGTTCACCCGGGCCCATCTTTCAAGCCTGTTGAGGTCCCTCTGAATGGCATCCCTTCCCTCTACAATTTGGCAGAGTTCAACACACAGCATGTATCTCAATGTGACTGCCATACACCTCTATTTAGGAAGTAGGTCAGCCAGCTCCACAGGCAGAGAACACATGGATTTGGATGGGGCACACACATCCACTGACAGAGCTCAGCACCGCGAGGTCTCACGTATCTATTTTCTAAAGGTGTAAGAGAACACCCAGCTCCGTGCCAAACAGCCTTTATCGGCAGAAAGCACATACAACGCACTGATCTCAGCAGGCTGCCTCAGCCTGCCCGGGGGATGCTGCACACACGCGTGGGCACCCAGGGGTGACCGGGAGAAGCGGAAGACGGCGGTCCCCGCCGCGCTGGGGGCACAAGCAAAGCTCGCAGCAGCCCCCCCTCCCCCCCAACCCAAACACCCCCCGACAGCCACTGAGGCGAGCACGGAGCAGGGCCCGCTCTGAACGCGGCGAGCAGGAGGCAGGAACCGGGATGAAGGCAGGAACCGGGATGAAGGCAGGAACCGCTCAGCTCCCACGGCTGCTTCCTCCTCTTCCTCACTGCCCGCCTCTCGCGATAGGGGCTGGTAGGGGTCTCCTCAGCCCGCTCAGCCCGCAGCCCCATTCCGTCCACGCGCGCGCACACACACGCTCCCGCCCTGCCCCAACCCGGCCCTTCCGCCTCCCGCGTGCTCACTCTGCGAGCCGTCGTCGAGGCGGTCGAACTCCCACTCCGGGGACAGGGTCTCCAGCGCCATGGCAGCGCCGCGCCCGCCTCCCCTGACTCAGGCGCACGGGACTTCCTGCCCCGCTCCGCGCCGCACTCTGGGAAATAGAGGCGGAGGGCGGGAGGGAAACCGGGACTCCGGGAGGAGGCGGGGTGGTGGAGGGGTGGGCGGTGGCGTGAGCCCCGCCTCGCTCCCATTCGGGACGCTGGTAATGTCAGTTAGAGGACAAAAGAAGTAAAAGCGCTTAGCGTGGCAGGGGAAGTGCTACTAGGGCCGCTTGCGGTGCCCGCAGCGATGACCTTACGTCAGCACAGTCTGTGCTATCAGCAGAAACGGAAATGGCTGTGAAGAGCGATGTGGGAGCATCAGCAATTTCATGGGGCTGAGAGCAACAGAAATAGCAGCTCCACGGAGAGATGGATCAGTAATTGCAGATCGTCCATTAAAGCTAGCTCTGTAATGCAGCCAGTCTGAAAATAGCACTGCTGCACTTGTTTTCTGGAGACAAGCAATCCGTCCTTTGCCATATCGATTAATTTTAAAGGGAACTAAGATCTGGCTGGTATGCTTGGTCTTGTCGGTGAGTTTTTAGCTCATTACAGCACATTTCAAGAGACCAGCTGTTGGAAATATCCAAACAGTTTATCAGGCCGGTATCTCTGACCAAGCAGATTTTATTTGCGATTGCAGTGGCGGGCCTCCTGCATGCAGGAGAGCATGCAGAAAACAGCGTTACATCTTTTATGCCCTATTACTCGACGCTTCTCTCTTTCTCCCCTGGCTCCTCATTGGCTGAGTACTTCAGGTTCGCAATCTTCCTGACGCTCAACTAAACACACAGATACTGGCAAACCATAAATTTTTGCTCGCTAAGCAAATCTCGCTAATGAGTTAACTTTTCACATTTGCTCATTCAACATTTGGTCATTGTTTCTGGACATCTGCTCGTCCTTGCATGGAGATAAGCTTGGAAGGAGGATGGGGGGAGTATCTTGATGTCTGCCTGTTGCATCCCAGCCTACCCACAGAGCAAGGCAATCCAGCCTTGTGTGGAGGCCCTGGCTTCTTTGATATTTGTGAAGTCTGTTTTTCTTTTGCTGAGGGTCTCTTGTCCAAGCAGAACAGCCCCACAATATGCTTTCTAGTCCATAATACTATACCTATACAATTTGGAACATTTAGAAACTATTGCACTTTTGTGAGCAAGAAGTAATCACACAATTCAGCAACTGTATTTCTAAAGTGTTTAACTAACATATATGCTATTCCTACTTTTTTCACATCAGCTATTTCTAAGGACAAGTTACAAAATACAAGCGTATTGTGCTCTACTTCTTCAGATCAATTCCCCCTTTTTAATATCTAACACAGAAACAACATTCCACTCCTACACAGCCTAGATCTGGGAAAGAAGAGATCAAAACCAATTTTTTGAGAAATCATATGAAAAGTGTTCAGAGTATCTTCTTTTCTTATCTTTTTTTTTTTTTTTTTCCAGTTCTGATTAATATTGTAAATGACACCAAGTTGGGAGGAAGCGTTGATCTGCCTGAGAGTAGGAAGGCCCTACCCAGGCATCTGGGCAGGCTGGATCAATGGGCTGAGGCCAATTGTATGGGCTTGAATAGGACTAAGTGCTGGGTCCTGCACTTCAGTCACAACAGCCCCATGTATCGCTACAGGCTTGGGGCAGAGTGGCTGGAAAAGCTGAGTAAAGGAAGAAGATCTGGGAGTGTTGAGGAGTTTGAATACAAGTATTAACAGGGAGCAGCTGAGGGAACTGAGGTTTTTCAGTCTTGAGAACAAGAGGCTCAGGGGAGACCTTATCTTTCTCTACAGTGACCTGAAAGGAAATTGCGGTGATGAGGGGTTTGGCGTCATCTCCCAGGTAACACCAACAGGACTAGAGGAAGTAGCCTACAGTTTCACCAGGGAAGGCTCTGGTTGAGTATTATGAAAAGTTTCTTCTTAGGAAGAGCAGTGCTGCAGTGGCACAGGCTGCTGAGGGAGGTGGTGGAGTCACCATCCGTGGAGGTGTTCCAGAACTGTGTGGATGTGGCACTGAGGGACGTGGGCAGTGGGCATGAGGGGGGGTGGGTTGGCAGTAGGACTAGATGATCTTAGAGGCTTTTCCAACCTTTGTGATTCTGTGATTCTATGATCAGAGCCCAAGGACATCTGCTCTACTCACAGTCTTCTGTGTGAGGTTGAGCTATTGAAATGGGGCTTTTAATTCCCCAGTAATGTAATTGTGCAGGATGTTGGCAGCTGGCAGTGCATACATGTACCTCTGGGGACATAAGTGTCACACGAAATGAAATCACAATTTATACTTGACTTCAAAGATCACGTTCTGTCTACAGTCGTATAGATGCAGCTTTTACTGTACTCAGTAGAGCAGCCATACATGCATTCAAAGGCAAGGTATGTCCTTTAGTTTTGAAAAGCAGAGCAGTAGAAAAATTTTGCTACAATCATCTACTTGTTGTGGAAACAAAATACTGCTCCTTTCTGTGGAAGACTGCACATAAATGGTTTGTCAGACTACTTTAAAAGTTTTTACATGTTTGTTTGTTTTTGGTTTCTTGTTGGTTTGTTTTGTCTCAGAAAAGAGTATCCTTGTACCACCTTTAGGGAATAGCTACTGACTGAAGAAGCAGGCTAGCTATTGCAAGGCTGTGAGATCACCAACACTAAGAGCTGGTTTGTTTCTGCAGCGGCTACGTTGCACCAAGATAACCATACCATAAGCCATTGCAAGACTTATTTTGATTATGGGAAAAGTAAAGTATTTGAGAATGAAAATTGTAGAACTAATGCATTTCTTAGAAAGAAGCAGGAGGCTTAATAACCCAAAAACATCACACAAGTACATCAGTTAAATTTTATGATGGCGTTTATGATGCAATTAGTTAAAAGACTAACTGTTTTTCTGTGCCTTGCTAGGTGGCAGTGTGTTTGTTGCCAACACTGAGGTCAAGCCCAGCTGCTGCTATAATTTCTATTTCTTCTTACTTGGATTTTATCCTGAAGCCTGTTGTTTAAGTGAATCAAGCATAGCTCAGCCCTGATTGATAAATTTACTGTACTCAATTCTCATTGAATGGCTTTATGCTGTTCCCAGAAGTGGACACTGACAGATTTTCTAAGTATCTTTTCTGAAAGTCAGGTAACACTTAGGGTTTTCATGTGTGCTAGGAAGTTTTTATTTATTACTGGCTTATAAGAAGTTGCTAAGATTGCTCAAGTATCTGTCAATATCTTTAGAAATTACAGCAGTCAGAAAAATCTTTAGACTTTGTTTAGCACAGACATTCTTGGAAGTCTGAATATTATTTCAAGAGGTTGAGAATGGATTCATTTATTTTGAACAGACTAGAGGGAGATTAAAAACCAGAACACAGGAGAATTAGCTTGGTACTATGACTTTTATTTATGCAGTGGCTAGTTGTCTATAAATTGGTAAAACAACACAGGCTTGACTGTGTGAGGTACTGAACTCTTTTTTCCTTTGAAACACAGAACCACAGAGTCATCCAAGTTGAAAGGCACCCATGAGGATCACAAACTCCAACTCCTGGTTCTACCAATACAGTTGCGTGGCATTTTTCACAGAATTTTTATGACCTTTGGTACTTAGTAGAAACCTTAACAATGCAAATAGGAGCCTTTTTATTTATTTATTTATTTTAATGGTGAAATGCATTCAGAGAAACTGCTTCTAGTGCATGCAGGCACATCTTCAGCAAGATTAGTATAATTGTAATTACTTAAAGGAGAAGGAATGTGGCTTGCTGGATCTGCAGGAATCCAGCTACGCTGTACATTCCTCATCTGTGGAACATTTAATGCTAAATTCTATGAATATCTTAAGTAAAATATAGTTCTTGCTCAGTTTTTATAGCCAGATTCACAGAAAATATTTACTATCTGAGACTTGCTCTTTACGACTGTGATCCACAAAGATAATACTTATTCAAAAGTAGTTTCTAGCTTATTGTATGGAATTTGAGAGACTTCTGATAATATGTACGGGTAAGGCATCTGAACATGACAGTTCTTTCCACTGCTTAGATCAGTAAAATAATTCCCTTTCTTCTCCTAATATATGCTCTGTTTTGTTACTCTGGAAACATGAAATGTTAAGCGTTCAGTTTTAAGGAGTTGTCTAGATGACAGAAAATCTGTATTAGTAAACTGTGAAAACCTCACTGGAAACCACATGAGTTTCTAACCTGAGATTAATTTAAGGCTGAAATGGGGGGGAAAAAATTAAATCAAGTTTTGTATATAAATGTTGCAGAGAGAGAAGAAGAAATAGAAGCTTCCTGTGTTGGTGAGTGGCAAAACAAGAAAAGTTGTTGCTGTACAAAATTTGAGTTGAAACTTGTCATGCAATTAACATAGTTAGGGAATAACCAGTACACAGCCTCAATTCATTTTTTTAACCACTTAGTGTTTCAAACTGGATGAACTGTAAAGTACTCCTGAGGAATGTGAGTCTGAACTATGACCAAATGTTTCTTCATTATGAAAAGCCCCATCAAGGCTGATTTTCAACTACAAAAAGCCTGTTCAAAGCTAGTTTAGCCAATTACTGACCTGCAGGGCATGATTTTCAAAAGAAAATAAATTCTGGAAGATTGAGCAGCTTCCCAGGCAGTTCAGTACGTGCGTATACTCAATGTACTGTGGAACACAGCCTTCTGCAATGGTCTTGCCAATTCTTGATTATATCTTTAAAGACACTCTCAAAGCAGAGTAACTTCTTCATGATAGAAATCATATTATGCTCATCTGGATTTGGTTTAACAGCTGCTGTGTGCATTTCTGCACATACAACCACGTTTTGCTTTGTAAGTGTGCTGTTGAACAAAGAAGTTTAACTTAGGAATAATATTTGTGTGTCACGTTTTTATACATATCACTCTTTTTGTTTGTGCCCCTTGCTGACATATTTCTCTAGAAAAGTAGGTAATGGAAATAATTGGGTTAGGGGGGAAGACCATGCTGGAAATCTTACTGAGGATAATAGCAATTTTTTTCAAAGTTAAATTTTGGCTTTAAGAACCAGGAAGCAGAACTGGAAGAAATCAAGAGAAGAAAACTCAGTGTTTAAAATGTATTCCAAATCAATTGCAAAAATCTACAACTGGTATCATCAGAGCTAGGATCCTTCCCTGGATTAACAAGAAACTTTGATAATTTGCAAGCTACTATTGCTCATTCTGAGACAGGACAATATAGTCATTTTCCAGGTGACAAAACAAAATCCTTGTGAATTGGCTATGAATGTTTATACTGATCTCTGAAATTCTACATGGTCAATTTACTAAGCAGGTTTTATAAGCTCTGGTGTTTGAGTTAATCAACTCTGATCACAAGAAAGAAGCAGATGGTATGCAGATACCATCCTTGTATGTGATTTCAAATCTTCTTCTCCCTGTCTTTTCCCTCTTCATTACTACAAAATCTAAAGTAGGTCTTGAACCCTACTGCCCTGCTATTCTTTATACTGTGATTCCACTGACAAGGGACACCTTCTCCAGTGATTTTTCCTTTTTGTCACCCAACATTTTAATAGTTTGTGGAGTAAAGCCATGGTAAATGGAGATATAGGCTCAGTGGGTTTGGCATTGTGTTTTGGAGACCAAGATGTGCCAACTAATTAAGGTCCTAGTGTATTCTGCATGAATTGTTGTATTTGTGCTGTGGGGGTGTAAGGAATACAGCCATATGTCATTACAAATTGCTTATCTAAGAATACAAGGTATTTTGCCGTAAGGCTACATGTCAGCTGCTAAATGCCAGGTGAATGGTGTTGTAGTTGGAGAGGATTTGGGACCATGAACCAAGATCTGGAATCTCATAAACGTTGGTAGTGTTTGAATTCAGTTCCAAACTTTGCAGTATGGAAGTGTTTTTCATGCCAGCGTTTACAGTAAAAGTTCTTTATACTCTGTTGTTTGGAATTTGCATAACTTGTTCTAGACTTACTGCACATCATTCTTTTTAACCCTTGGGCCACAGATACTAGAAAAGGAATCACTTGTATAAGCACATTCCTCCTTATAGTGGGACTTTTTGATGAATTCTGCTAGTTTAGCCAATTCAGTTTTCAATATCTCAAAAGAACTTAATTCCTTCAGTTGACTGTCCCATCATCTAGTAAGTCACCACATACTCTGAATGAAGGCATCAAGTGGTGTTCCTCATGGGTCTATACTAGGAGCAGTCCTGCTTAATATCTTTCTTGATGATCTTAATGAGGGGATTGAGTGCACACTAAATTTGCAGATGACGACAAGCTGGGAGGAAGCGTTGATCTGCTTGAGGGTAGGAAGGCCCTACAGAGGGATCTGGGCAGGCTGGATCAATGGGCTGAGGCCAATTGTATGGGCTTCAACAGAACCAAATGTCAAGTCCTGCACTTCGGTCACAACAGCCCCATGCATTGCTACAGGCTTGGGGCAGAGGAAAAGGGTCTGGGGGTGTTAGTGGACAGCTGGTTGAACATGAGCCAGCAGTGTGCCCGGGTGGCCAAGGCAGCCAATGGCATCCTGGCTTGTAGCAGAAAGCAGCAGTGCAGCCAGCAGGAGCGGGGAAGTGATCATTCCCATGTACTCAGCACTGGTGAGGTTGCATCTTGAGTGCTGTGTTCAGTTTTGGGCCCCTCACTACAAGAAAGACATTGAGGCCCTGGAACGTGAAAAGGGCAAGAAAGCTGTAAGGGATCTGGAGCACAAGTCTAACGGGGAGCAGCTGAAGGAACTGGGGTTGTTCCGTCTGGAGAAGAGAAGCTCAGGGCAGACCTTATCTCTCTCTACAAAAACCTGAGATTGTGGTGAGGCAGGGGTTAGCCTCTTCTCCCAGGTCACAGTATTAGGATAAGAGGAAATGGCCTCAAGTTTCACCAGGGGAGGATCAGGTTGAATATTAGGAAAAATTTCTTCTCAGAAAGGGTAGTACTGCAATGGCACAGGCTGTCCGGGGAGGTGGTGGAGTCACCATCCCCGGTTGTGTTCAAGAACCGTGTGGATGTGGTTAGTGAGCACGGTGGGGATGGGCTGAAGGTAGGACTACATGATCTTACAGGGTGACTTCCTACCTTAACGATTCCAGGATTCTACCCGCAACAAGACGTTGTTGTTACGGCTTGAGAACGACACGGATCCCCTCGCCTCCCCGCAGGGCCCAGCATGGCGGTGCCCCCGGCGGCTTCCCGCTGCTGCCCGGGCAGTGGCGGCAAGCGCGGGGCTGCCATTCCGCCGCCACGTCGCACCCCGGGCGGGGCCGCGCCGCCGCGGCGCAGCCGCAGGATTTGATCGGGCGCCATAGGCGCGGGTTGCGTCAGACGAGGCGCTCCGCCGGGTGGGCGCATCGCTCGCCCGACCGCGCACCGCAAGATGTTGCGGGCAGCCCCGCGCCTGTTGCGGACCTTCTGCACGAGCTCCGCGGTGAGCGGGGCGCTAAACGTCGACGGACGGGGCCGGGCCGAACCGAGCCGAGGCAGGCGGGCCGGGGTCGGGGGGGGATTGTAAGGCGCGTACGGGCGCGGGGAGGGCGAGAGGTTTCTTGAGGCACCGGCGCAGCATCCTGCCCGGCCCGCGGTCATCAAATGGGCGCCGCGGGGATGCGGCTGGAAGGAGCCGCTCGGCCCCGGGCCCGGCATGGTGGGGGCCTGTGGATGCCGTCTCCCCCCGGGTGTGGAGCTGCTCCCGAGCCCGTCTGGTTCTGCCTCACAGCCTAAGTGCCTCCGCGGCCCCTGCATCAGATTTTTGGTTCCGAGTGCTTGTTCCGAGCTGTTCTCTTTTTTCTCCTCCATATATTAGACCGTACAAGTGCCTTGGAGTGCCCTGCCCGATCTGCATTGTCCAGATGCTTGAGTCTGGCAAGCTGAGGCTGGGAGAATGCTTCTGCTTTCCTAAAGAGCACTGTGTTATGCTGGCTCAGTTTAGTGCAAGGGACTAATGCCAAGGGCTTTGCATGGAAAGGTCAGAATAAAGAGATTGAACACGAAATGCATTCAGTGGGGGCAACAGATAAGAGTAAATAACTGCTGTGAGCCCACAGATGTCTAATGGGAGGGAGGGAGACCCTATGCTTGGATTCTATTTGGAGGCACTGGAATTTAGCACAAATCCTGATACAGCACTGCTTTTCAAAGGAGGCACAATTTTAAATTCATCTTTGAAAAGATGCAGCATATTGAAATATTTACTAGCTTTGCTACATCCTGGTAGAGAATAAATAAAATATTGCAGTGTTCTTGGTAGCTTCACAGTCAGAGTAGCAGTTATTCAGCATTCACCTTCAATAAATTTGATTAGAAATTGATAACTCATTACAGGTGAGACCTATGTATATGCCCATGTATGAGAAGCAGCAGCAGAAAATGATTTTTAACTATGAAATAAATATTCTTACCAGCAAAAGTTTTGTAGCATTAGAAAGGAAAGAAGAATGTATAACTCTTGGACTTGACTCCCTTGTTAGGAAGAACAGTTTGACAGAATATCACAGAATCATAGAATCACAGAATGGCCAGGATTGGAAGGGTCCTCAAGGATCATGAATCTCCAACCCCCCGGCCACATGCAGGGCCACCAACCTCCACATTGAATATCAGATCAGGCTGCCCAGGGCCCCATCCAATCTGGTCTTGAACACCTCCAGGGATGGGGCAGCCACAACCTCTCTGGGCAGCCTGTTCTAGCTCACTCTGTAAAGAACTTCCCCTGACCTAAATCTTCCCTCCCTCAAGTTAAAGCCATTTCCCCTTGTCCTGCTGTTATCTATCTTTTCAAAGAGTTGAGAGTAGTCACTGGATTTTGTTTGGCTGCTTCTCTATGCAGTGTTGAACTCAAAACCAACAGAGTTACAGTAGAGTGAGCAGCAGCTTATCTTTTGAGAGCACTGTCGTATTAACCTCGTTATCCTGTGACTGCTTAACTAACAAGAGAAAGACCAGATCTCTCCAAACTGCCTGGGCTCCATTGTTTCTCATAAGTAGGAATTGGGCATCCTTGCAGGAATAAAACAAGAAGTACACTGTGATTATATATGACCATTAATTTTCCCATGAAAAGGAGTGTCTGTTGATGAATATCATATATCCACAGTGAGCCAGACAACTGCAAACAAAATCCGATGTAACTCTTAACATCACTGACAGAAACAGTGATAAGTTTGTTCTTTGGATGTGCCAGTGATAATGCTCCGGTACCAGTCCATCACTTTATTCAATAGCATTGTTTCGGTGTTCTTTAAAGACCTCCTTTCTACAGCTTTATGCTGAGTGGCACTGATGGTATCCTGCCGCAGATATGCCATTTCCATAAGAAAGAAAACAGCAAACTATTTTTTATTTCCATGTAAGTTTGTACTACTTTCCATTTTAACTGGGTGTTTTGTTCATACCTAATTCTTCAAAAAGGATTTCCCACTTTCACTGGTCTGACTCATCTTAGGTAGAAATTCTTGAGGAGAGTTTCCAAAGTAAGATAGGAGCTGGCTCTTAGATTTTCTGCAGTGAATCAATTGTCATTTTTCAAATAAGACAAAAAATGAAGGACTGAATTTGTGGTCTGAACTTGCAAGTCCTTCCACATACGGGATTTCTCCCACAGAACCCAACAGACTTGTGAGTTTGGCTCCTGCTTTCTGCTGATGACAAAGCATGTGTTATGGTGAGACAAGCAAACTGCCACATCTAAGCCAGGTGCTAATAACAGTCACACAGTACACACGTACCACTTGTTGGAGAAGTAACTGAAGAATCAACAGTTGAAAGATCCATTCTGCAGTTGAATTAGGTCTCCATCTGAGTAGCTTTCTATGCACATGAGACACCAGAGTTGATTTCTTGCCAGGCTGATCGTTTTGTGCAATGCCATTAAGAAATGGAACTTTCTGAGCCCATCTACATTCTTAACTCCTCAGTCCTTCATAGAACATAGTCCTCTCTTTACTTCTTACCATTTGTTGACTCAGCTCCACAATTAATGTGAATTAAGCTAGTATAACTTACTTAACATAAGGAAAAGATACTGACTTACGGCAACTCATGATTTGGAACTGGAACTGATACAGAGTTCCATGTAATATGATAGCCAGACTTCTTCACAGAGAAACATGAACTAAGAGTTAAGTTTAGCATTATGCTATGAGGGAGTACAAGAAAAACTGTTCAGAGCAGAAGCTTTGGAGCAAGATAAACAGCAGTGCTATATGTAACACTTTGTGAATAAGAGGAGAGAAAGTAGCTCTTAAAGTGATGGTAAATTTGGACTGTAAATTTCAAAGAAGATTGCCGAATATCAAAAAAGCAATAGAGTAGAGTACAGCAGCAAGTACTTGAAAAGTAATTTAGAATGGAGGTTGGATAAATCTGTAAAAGCAATTGTATTACATGATCACTTGTGATGGCATAGGACTGGATTTTAACTAAGCAGAACACTTTCAGTCTTGTGTTCCTACTGAGAGATGTTAACAGAAGGATGAGAGTAGAAGTAACTCATATCTGGACTATCTTCAGTATTTCTTCATTGTACTGGTTGGGTTCCCACTTTAAATTGGCTCTGTACAGAGATCAAAGGATTTCCATGCCAAGCATGTTCAGTGAGCCAGCACATTTATCTTTCCCCATGTATTTCCCCTGGTGTACTTAAAATAATTAAACAATTACGAAAATCTGATGACTGATTTAGATAAGGCAGCAGTGTTTCTGCTGTAAAAGTAAAAATATTGGTCATAAAAACATTGGTTATACAATCTACTTGTATCCACTGAGCCTTACTAGATTAAATTCACAACAGGGCCTTGTCTTTACTAATGTCATTGAGATAGTGGATGTATTTTAAGCATAACTAGCAACAGTGCAGCTTTGGTTAGGAGCACCAGTATTACTGGTCTCGCAAAGGATTTCCACCATCCAGCCGTAAAAATCTAATCTTGCAACAGCCCAAGTTGTGTTCACCTCTGTAATTATTTAGTACTGCTTCGATTGCAAGCAAGCTGACTAATGCTGTAATACAGAGAAGTTTGGCCATGGAGCTTCATTCTGATAGAAAATACTACCTTTGGACAAATAGTTATTGCCTACTGCTTTACATAAAAACAGTATGCATAAAATAACAAGCTTGCTTCAGCGTTCCTGTAGTGGAACCTTCTATTTTGTAATGCTCTTTCTCTGAGGCCATCTGCAGAACTAAAACTGAAGCTTGAAAATATCAAGATTCATCCACAGTATTTCAACTGTGAAATGAATTGTGATGAAATGGACTGTGGTTTTGAGTAATCTGTTTCTCAGGACATTTGTCGTATGATCTGATGGGCAGTCCAGACCGTTTAGCATTCAGTCAATAATCCATTTTGTCAAGGATCCTCATGTCCCAGACTCCATAAGAAAGGGAAGAGAGGAAGGAGAAGAAAAATATGTGTCAACATACAGCACAAATACCAGTGGTTAAAATATTCAGTGCTTTGATTCACAGAATCATGAATCTCTAACCCCCCTGCCACATGCAGGGCCACCAAGCTCCCCATTTAATACTAGACCAGGATGCCCAGGGCCCCATCCAACCTGGCCCTGAACACCTCTAGGGATGGGGCAGCCACAACCTCTCTGGGCAGCCTGTTCCAGCACCTCACCACTCTCTCTGTAAAGAACTTCCCCTGACATCCAACCTAAATCCCTCAAGTTAAAGCCATTTCCCCTTGTCCTGCTGTTATCTATCCTTTGAAAATGTTGATGAAGAGTTGATAGTTGGTTCCTATTTATCCTTCTGAGCTTGTGGCATCCAGTGTGTCATTCAGGAAAAAAAGGCAGTCGAAGTCCATTTGGGAAAGATGAAAGTTAGGACGAAGATGAGGATGTGGATTTATATTCCACCTTTCATTCAGGGGCCTCCCAAGAAGTCTGAGTCTTTAATAGTCTGGGTCTAGAAGAAGTTTCTGTCCGATTCAGCTTTGGGGAAGGCAAGCTTTTTTGTTTATGTGAACCTTTCCTTCGTTGCCAGGTCTGTTTGTTTTTTAAAGGTTGAAAAATGCAAAGGAAGTGCTTGCAGGGGCAATCCCACCCTCTGCTCATTCTTGTACCCTGCTGGACCTGCATTAGGGCTCATGGTAGTGCAATGAACTAGATCTGTGAATCAGTTAAGAATGAGGCGTGTTTTGTTAGGTCAGTGTCCACCTATCTCAGTACCCTCAGGAAGACTTCTTCAGGAAGGAAGCGAGGAGGCATATGTGAGGAGGATTGTAGGATTGTGGATGTGGCACTGAGGCATAGTGATGGGATTTCATAGGTCAGGTATTGGTATTCGTAGGTACATATTGGACTTGAATCTGGAAGGTCTTTTCCAATCTGGATGATTTTGTGGTTCTACAAGATCTTGGGTTATTTGAAGAGCATCCCAGTGTACTTGTAGTGTTCACAGTAAAATTCTATTAATCTTGGAGCAGTTTCAAAGTTGGAGCAGATTCACTGAATCTGGGCCACTTCTCCCTGCCTTTCCTGTTCATACAAGTACTACATCCTTCCCAGAAAACATACATTGTGCTCCAGCTGGCATGTTTTCCTGGAAGGAAAAAAGGGAAATCAGAATGTCCTCAATGCTGGTATTCTGCAGAAGACTGCTCTTCAGATTTTGAGGAGTCTAAAGGAGTTAGTACTTTTCTCAGGGTTTGAGAGCTTAAGTAAAGCAGCATTAAGTGATTTTCTAATATCATGTAGTGTCATTATTCTCACTCCCCTAAAAATCAAAAGGTGGGGCAGCTATTGGCATCTGCTCAGTCTCAAGTAGCTTGAAAGCTTGTATCCACTGAACTTAGAAGCAGACACAGAAGGCTGGGAAGTCCAGCAAGGGCACTGAGTAGCAGTGTTCCCTTGTAGGAAGATTGAATGAATGATCACTACCTTTAACTTGGTAGGAACAACATGAGCTTGTCTTCTTTGTGTATCCATGTTAACAACAAATTATACGCCACCATGTAATTAAAGGGATTTAGAGGGCATGCTCCAGGCACCAATGTTATGCCAAGAGAAAATGTTTTTAATGTTTTCAAAAGTATTGTTTCATTTAATATCATATCTTATGTCCAGGAGTAAGATAATGGAGCCTGCTATACCTCTTGTAGCAAGCAGTGAGTCTGTCTAATGAAAATTATGGGAAACCAATATACATAAACGTAGTATCTGCTGATACTTTATGCTCAGTGTGGTCTCACAGAACTACACATTGCCTATTGCTTATCTAAAAAACTGATTGCTTTTCCTTCAAATGAAAAAAGATTATTTCACTTTAAATTAAAAATAATGCTGAAAGAGCAAAAGAGAAACATAAGCAGCAACATAAATACTATATATCCTATAACATGGTTTGTTTTAATTCTTTTGATCAGGCATACCAGCATAAGCTAAAGCTAGCCCTTATAGGTCAAAGCATTTTTGGACAAGAGGTTTATAACAAGCTGAGGAAAGAGGGCCATAAAGTTGTGGGAGTTTTCACAGTGCCTGACAAGAATGGACAAGCTGATCCTTTGGGTAAGTGTACTTAATCTAAATGCTGACATTACAGGCATACAGAACTTGCCTTGCTCTGAGTTGTCTGCATGGGAGTGACTTACATATGCATGTATTACATATATTGCCTTTGATACATTGGGTTCAGCACAAGAACTATGCTTAAATGAATACACAAGTCCCAGAGCTGGTTTAACACTTTGTTAATTAGTGAGCATTTAAAAATTGTTTCTAGCTATGCAGGGCCATATGCTAAGATATTTTCTTTTAAAATAAATTATTCTGGGTACCTTATTTGAATGTCTACCTAGAAGTACCATCCTGAACTAGATGTGTATCTTAATAATAATCAAAATATGTAAAAGTAGGTTTGAGGAACAGTCCATTAGTCTTGATTAGCTCCTGACTTGACAGGATGTATTAGCAAATAGCTGCTGAGCCTGCACACAAGCACAAATGTCTGTCACCTGTTCCATGGTGCTGTCTGGGACACTCAAGTCTTGGAGCCAAGCCTGTTTATTCTTGGCTTTCTGCTCTTTCTGACAAGTTTGTATGCAGCAGTATATCTGTATGCAGAACCCATTTATCTTCCATTTAGACTAAGGAAAACTCACTGGAAAGGGTAGAAGAGGCTTTGCTCTTCTTTTTTACATTGCCAAGATTTTGGAAACTTTCTAAGAGATATTCAGAATTGAACTCATACAGCGGAAAACAGCGTGGTGAAGAAGCTGCTTTGTAGCCATTATCTGAATTGTAACTTTCTCTTATTTTTCAGTGCCACAAAAATGGTGAGTTAATAGGATTAACAAGTGCCAAAGAAGAACTTACCTGTATGAATTAACAGAAATTAAAACTACATTCCATGACCTGTCTCAAGTGTATCTTTTTTTGTTCTGTTCGGGTCCTGACATGTTTTTATAGAATGAGGGAAGAATCAAACATAGATTTTTCTTACTTGTTCTGTGGCATTCCCAACGGCTCTCAAGTTTGTTGCATTCTGTGACCTCATTGAAAGAGTTATCATACACTGGAATAATTATAGGAGATATTTATTGGTTTAGAAGAAGACAATGTGTCTGTCCAGCTCTGGAAGTATACCATAACAGTTGGTTGCATTATAGAAACTATTATTATACAGTTTTTATACTAGCAGATGTAACTCAACAAATCTTTGGCTGATTTCCATCATGACCATTTTAATTGAGCTGTAGAATGTTTGCTGCTTTCCTAAGACTTCTTTCTTTTTTTTTACTTTCTGATGATCCAAACAACTTAAGTCGCAAGTGAAATTTTTTAGTGTTTCTGTATCCTCAGTCAGCTATGATTTTTATTTCTAAAAGCAATTCTAGTGCATGCTAGCTTGCAAAGCACTGTGTGGAATGATACTTAAGTATTTACTTAGGACCTATGTTAATAGGCTAATGATGTTTCAGGTCAAACTCAAAATTCAATTTTAGAAATGAAAAAGAGGAAGGAAATTCAAAAAGTGTTTAGAAATAGGAGTTAAATTAAGTGAATTTTCTGTATTCCCTTTTCTTCCTATTACAGATTCAGCTCAACAGCTGTAGAGTTTGACTACCATCTTTTCTGTGTTGGTTTGTTAAGCAGATGTTCAGTGGAATTTATCAAACATCTGAAGATTCTGTCTGCAATTATGCAGTTGCTTTTTCTCACCCTTGAGCTAAATTCTTGGTATAGCTGTGTCTCTCACAGATAAATGGGAGCATATCCAGAAAGCATCAGTAAACAGAATATTGAAGAAATGACTGAAGGCTTCTAGCATCTGTAATTATTTGAGCCAAATGGTAAATTGCTGCTGACACAGGCACATATTTGTAATCAAATACAAATGTGAAAGGTAAAATTAAGCTGTGCTAAACAAGTTGCAGGCAAATGTAATGAGCAGACAGTAAATGAAGTGTCATTTAATATTCAGTGGCATTCATCACTCTTACTAACAAGCCATGAGAGCAAAATTAAAGTTGAGAATGGCCCAAGCTATAGTAATGAGAATCAATGACATAATTAATCAAATTTATCCAAGTGTAAAGTTTTATTTAAGTAGCATACAGAACAGTACAAAGGGCTATCATCTGTAGTACATTTCACTATCTGGGTTGTCGTATAAAACTTATTTCAGTTTGAATTTTTAACACAAAATGTGAATTAAAGAAGCATATATTTTTGTCCCTCAGCACTGGCAGCAGAGAAGGACGGCACTCCTGTTTTTAAATTTCCCAGATGGAGAACTAAAGGCAAGCCTATCCAGGAAGTAATTGCAGCCTACAAATCGGTTGGAGCAGAGCTAAATGTCCTTCCATTCTGTACACAGTTCATCCCAATGGATGTCATTGACTGCCCAAAACATGGCTCAATTATTTACCACCCATCCATCCTACCACGCCACCGAGGAGCTTCTGCAATCAACTGGTAAGCTTTTGCCTGTTGTTCATCAGAACTACAGTGTAGTTTTAATGTTTCTGTTAGGATGTTGGGCCAAATCCATTATTTATGTAAACATTGACACAGTCCTGTTGCCTTGCAACTGCTCTGAAACAACTTCTCCGAAGCAGCTGAGTATTTAGATCATGGACTGCACTTCATACCAGAGACTCAATATTATTTCCACCACAAGTGTGGCTGTTATTCCTAGAAGATCAGTGGTATGTTCTGTGGATTTGTGTATTTTACTCACACGGGTATATCAGCAATATGTAGTTTCCATAGGCAGGATGATACCCTTTCAGCTAGCCCCCTTCAAACAATAGGTAACTGTCACAACAGGGCTTCATGAAGAGTCTAAGACTTCACAGAAGGGAAAGAAAGAGATGAAAGAATCCATAAGAAGAAAAACTTCTATCATCCTGTGCAATGCACAAGACTAGAGTGAAAATGTTACTTTGACAGAACTAAACTACAGTAATGAGCACAGTGGATTCTGATGTAGCATTCCTATGTCAAAAGAAATGTCCATATCATTATGTTTAAATTCAAAGAGAAATTGCCTAAATATATTAAAAAAAAAAAAGACTCTTGCAGGTGTCATGATGATTATCTAAAAAATTAATGCTGTAAATTCAAAGCAAAAGCATGTTTTGTTTTTTGAATAATGACCCACAGTGAAAAAAAAAGCTAAGCTGAAGTATTTGAATGGAGAGTAAAGGAGACCATTAGAGATGCAAGGAAATCCTTCAGAAAATGGCATTTCTCTCCAAAGAAGTAAAATAAGAAAAAGCACCAAATCTGTAAAACATATAAAGGGCCAGCTTTTAAGGCACGAAATTGAATAACAACCATTTTCTCAAATGTGCTAAAGGTGGGAGGTACGTAGAGTTATGTAGGTGTTTTATATATAAAGGTGCTAAGCAAAAAGTATGGCATAGCAGAAGACATATATTGGTATTCCAGGTGAAGGAGCTTAAGGTGTTACTACAATACGTAGGTGAGTAAATTAAGATCCAGAAAACAGGAGGTAAAATTTGAAGTTAAAAAGACATAAGGTAATGATACATAAGAGGAAAAAAGCTGACTTTGTATAAGCAGTAAAATCTAAGTTGTTGTTCAGAAAACAGACCATGGGAAGGATCTTAGTGCATGAAGGAAGTAGAAATGCCTCAGAAAAATCTTGATATAGACCAACTTGTACATGATGGCAGATAAGTCTAAGAGTCTTCAAAGTGGAAAACAGGTCACTGGGAAGGAAATATGTCAGCAGTATAAAAATTCGTGAAAGACATGGGAAAGTGAATAGGGCGTGATTGCTCATTCTTTCTTAATCAAAGTGAGGAGGCAGCCAACAAAGAGATCAGATGGTAGAATTTGAATAAATGAAGTACTTCTCTCCTTTCAGTCAGTTATTAACCTGTGGAACTGTTCATCTAGAGAGAGAGGTCAAGAAAGAAGTTTTCTTGGAGAAAGGGTTCATTAAGATCTGTTCCACAGGAAGGTGTAGATACAGACATACCAACTATCTTTCAGTAAGTTCCTAAGGTAAACATTTCCGGAATCAGGAATGTATCCCACTGGTCTGTCACCAAGTCTTGCCCTGTTTTGCATATTCATTCTGTAAGCATCTGCTTTTGCCCTTTGCAGATAAAGGCTGTTCTTGTAAGACCTTTAAACTATGCTAGAATTTAACTTTAGTTTGGCCTTTTCTGATGACTCTCATGTTTCAGCCTTACACCCCTTACTCTTGTTACAGTTTCTTCCATCTGTTGTGGCCGCAGCCCATGAGCTGTGGCAGACCCTTTTCCCATACAAACACCGTGACTGAGAAAACCAGTGGGAACGAGGCATGTCTAAGAGGCATCTGTTACAGGCAAAGGTCCTGAATCTCTGAGGGTTCCTCACTCCATTCTTTACAGCCTCTTCCAGCTGCTGCCACTTTGTTATCAGCAGCCATCTGCTTGGAGGGAGCTTGGAGATGGTGCACAGAAGAAGTTCTCAGGAGTTCTCATCCTGTTGTCTGCTCAGCATCAGAGATGTTTTTCCACAGTACTTTCTTCTCTGCCAGAGCAATGCTGAGGACATGCATTAGGGTGATCATTCTGTATTTCCAGATAATATAAAACAGATGAGATGCTGCTTCAATGTGTGGAGGATCTGTTATCTGTTTCACTTTTATTTGAACTACTAACTCCCCCAACTGTCTTCAGAGTTTGCCCCTCTTTCTACACAAATGCATGCTTTTAATAATGTAGTTTTCAGTGTTCATATAGTGAATTTTCAAATATATAAGCCAGATTTCAGATGATCCTCTCACAACATGGACTGCCAAAGGAATACTTATGTATGTCTTATGTCTTACAAAAATGGTATTGATGTTTGCACACAGACACTTCTGGGTGCTCCCTTAAGGACTTTGACTTTCCATCATTCTGATGTACCTGCATCTCCAAGGGACAAGTGGAAAATCTATCTGGCTGGATTTCCCTTCAAATTCAGAAACAAATCCTGAGTTGATGTAAATTAGTATAGATCTGCTGTATAACCAGTGCTATGTTCATGCAGACCAGCTGAGAATCTGACTGGATATAAATTCCCCTGATGTTTTTTCCTTAAACAGTTGTGTATTAGTATTTTGCTAAGTGTCCACCATTTTCCACTGTTGGTTTAGCTCTTTTTCAGCTGTGAGACAAGTGTGCTTCTTTTGCTGACCTACAGATAAGCTGTGAAGCTTAGCTAATTACAATAAACAATTAGGAATTATTTAGACTGTTTAGATGCTTCCATCTTTCAAACACACACAGCTATTGCACGCTTTCTGCTCTATACATTTAAGCCACTGATGATGCATTTTAAATAGTACAATGACTGTGATGGGCACTCTGGATTCAGCTGCAGCCTTTCTTATGTCACTTTGTGAATAATATATATACAGTATCAAAGCTCTGGGTACTTGACTATGAAATGAGCAATGAAACTGGTGGTAAAGACAGTTGGGATCTTCAATCTGCATAAAGCAAATGAATGTGTAACACATACATGGATATCCCTGGCTGCTTTCACATTTTCTCTGTTTACTGTAAGGCTTCTTTTACCTCCAGGACTTTAATTCAAGGAGATAAGAAAGCAGGATTTACGATTTTTTGGGCTGATGATGGTTTGGACACTGGACCAATACTTCTGCAGCGAGAATGTGATGTTGGCCAAAATGATACTGTGGATGATCTGTATAACCGGTTTCTCTTCCCAGAAGGAGTAAAAGCTATGGTATGTTTACCTGTACTAAACATTTTATAAGAAAAGAATAGCATCTGCTGGAGTTTGAAACGACAAAAAAAAAAAAAAAAAAGGGAAATATGGACTAGATGATTACATTTGGGGAGAGAGATTGTGGTGCTCAGATGAATTCTAAACTTCACAGGAACTCTAAACTTCAGAGGAACTCTATTGCTTTACAACAGCTGAGGAGGTGGCCTCAGAATATTTGTTGCTGACAGTGGGCAGAGCATATCCTGTTTCTGCAAAAGACAAGAGTTCAGGTTTGTCCTGAGTGTATAGAAATAACTTTCTTTGCAGAAAGAAAAGGGAAAGAGATGAATGCAAAGGAATGCAAAGGTACAGAGCCACATTCTGTCCTTACCTAAACTCTGGTCCTGCTTAATTCCGGCAGCTGCTGTATGTGTGGTGACTAGGTACTCCCATCATATTCTGAGGCTATTTCTTTTGTCACAGAAGTTTCTCAAGAATAGATGTACATTAACCAGTGCCACAGTGGTCCCCTAGATTTTGGAAAACGTGGGTTTTGAAAATAAACCATTTCCTCTTGTGGACGAAAATTTTCTTCTGTCAGCCATGAGCGTGACTGAGGACAAAAGGAGAACCAAGCTGATGTTAAATCTGTTCCTTTTTACTTAGGTGGAAGCTGTACATCTAATTGCTGATGGTAAGGCGCCTCGTATACCTCAGCCAAAAGAAGGGGCAACATATGAAGGGATCCAGAAAAAGGAAAATGCAGAGGTACTGTTAAGTAACACTGTGATACGTGCCAATTACTAGAAGAAGTTGTTGCTAATTCAGACTGCAATAGCAGTGACTTGAAATGAATGTACGTTTTAACTCAGTTGTTTCCTCCTCTCCTATTTCTGGGACAAATGCATGAAGACTCAGGTTAAGTTCAGATTGTCAGCCAGCAGTTACATATGTTTAGAAACTTGATCTACTTGGGATCATCTGCACATAGCTAGATGGCTGTTGTGCCTTCTGTGGGTACTTAAGTTACCGTACTTTGAAATATAACACTGAACAGGGATAAAACTGTCCTAGCATGTTTACCAATAGTCTATGCTGTTTTCTTTACCAGAAATGGGTTGGAAGTTAGGAAATGGAAACATACACTTTTTACATTTATACTATGCTTATTAAATTTGTTAATCATAATATTATTTATGAGTCAATGAATACCTAGTAGCAAGAGTTATGTTACCAGTATTTTAGTATGAGGAGGAGAATCTGTGGACAGATAAAAACTGCACAGAGCAGAGAAGTGTTAAGATCATCCCATATGATAGGAAGAGCATCCCATTTGATAGATCTTTGATAATCAGCCATGTGGAGATCACTGATCTTCCTATATTAGATCAGACCCTTTCTGTGTTCCTAACAGCTGAAAGAAAGCGAGGGAAAAATTTGTAAAGTGGTAAACATTAATAACTTGATTTGTAACTAAAGAGAGAAGAGTTAGCTGGTATGTCATGATTTCCTAGATCTCCTGGGATCAACCTGCAGCAGCTTTGCACAACTGGATCCGAGGGCATGATAAAGTACCTGGAGCATGGGCAACAATAAATGACCAGGTATGCTCTGTAAATTCCACACCCAATTTGTGGCTGTTTTCTCTTATAAAAGCTATGAGTGTCTGCATGCAGGTGAATTAATATGTGAATTACACTGGAGGAGCTCATTTGGTAACTGTATATAGCTAATTTTTTAAAATCATAGTTTAATTAAAAGATAAGAGCAGTATATAAAAAAATACATGGTATGAAGCAGTAAATAACAAGGCTAGAACCGCAGTCATTTTGGGAAGCAGATAAGCATTACAGTGCAATGCAACTCATACTGAAAGGGCACCGCCACCATGTAAGAGAAAAATGAAACACTGTGAGTAACAGAAATAGCAAAGGAAGGATTTTCTAAAAGAAATTCAGGCCTGGGAATACAAAAATCACTTGCAGAAATAAATATGCCTAATTTTATCTCTGAACGGCTATTTCCTTTTGATGTTTTAAGACCATTATGCATATGATCCACATTTTACTTGCATAAAATATTTTAAAAATCACATTTCCTGGCTCTGACATCCTAATTTTTTTTACTTAAAAATTAGCCATCTGTGGGTAGATTGTCCCAAAAGCCTGGTTCTGCACTGGTGTCCAGGGACTGATGATGCTTTGAGAGCCCAGGAAAAGCAGAAGAGCCCATGTTCAGCAGCGCCAGCCTGGAGGCAGATCTGGACTCCAACACTTAAGTCTGGCTTCTGCTGTTCATATACTGTTTTATACTGTCAAATGTTCCTTCCCTTTTTGCACTGGTTTAGTCATGCACAATGTTAAAGATAAGCAGCTTTGCAGGTTTAGGCAGCTTGCAAAGTTCTACGTGTCCTGGGTTGTAAAGATACAGAAATTACGTTGTAACATGGTTTGCACCTTTGTATTACTTTGTATTGTATCAGTTTCCAAACAATGTCAGTTATTTGGTTTTTAAAACATGTTTAGAATCTATGTACTTTTAATTCCCTTTACTTTTAGATGGTTACTTTTTATGGTTCATCATTACTTGATGCTTCAGTGCCTGCTGGACAAGAGCTGGCAATAAGAGGTGCTTCAAGACCTGGACTTGTAACCAAGAATGGTCTAGTCATTTTTGGTAATGATGGGAAGATGGTAAGTGCTCCATCTGACAAACATGAGTATGGATGGAATAAATTAGCAAGAAGTGCAGGTAGTGTGGAAGTGTCAGGTTGTACAAATCCAGCTGCAAATGGTAGCTGTTTTGTTTGACATTTACCAGTGCATCACCATCCTATAGGTAGGATATCCATGTTTTGCTTCACACTCAATATATTCATTTTCAGTAAGGATTAAAATGTATTAGTATAGAGGATAATCTGAAAGACAAGTAGGAATGTCCTGTTTTATATTATATATATCATATCAGCTTTCCTGCAAGGCACACATTTTACTATTTGTGACCATACTGATGCATAAAAGCTCATATCCCCGTCAATTTTCAGGTATTAGTGAGAAATCTGCAGTTTCAGGATGGAAAAATGATCCCTGCTTCTAAATACTTCTCTGCTGATGAAACAACTACCCTGGAACTTACAGAAGAGGAGAAGAAGATGGCAGAAGATATTAAGGTAATTCAACAAACTGCTTAAGTTGAATATTACTACAAATGAAAACATCACTTCATTCTCATGAGTGGCATATCGTTTATTTAACCATGCAGATTGTCTTTGAAAAAATATTGTATGAGTCTTCAGTTAGTAAAATTAATTTGAATGGATTTAAGAGTTCTCAATAAGCTTAGACATATCCTTATCAAATTTTATTTCATATGCAAGTGATACAAAAACAGTGATCACAGAGGCAGTTATGGTAAATGTTTATGAATGATGAAGGTGGGAGCAAGGGTAGAGTCAGGAGAAGCTAGGAGATCTTTATCTCACAAAATGAAGTTATCTCACAACAGTGAGTCTACTGAAAACAGCGTTGAACTGTGATGTCATTCACTTGCATGCTGTCAAAAGTGGTTCTTGTGGACAAGATCCAGGGAGTCTTGAAACAGCAGTCTGAAGGAGAAAAGCAGCGGTTTTCTCCCTGTGCCTTTGTTACTTTAGCTATTAGTAAGCTGGCTGGTAGTTGCTCCAATAGTTTTGTTCTGCCCTGATGTCCAGGGACTGGTGCTACTTTGAGAGCCCAGAAAGAGCTCAGAGATCTAGCTGGTAGAGGGAATGCAGCAGTAGGGCAGCTGGAGCAAAAGGTTGCCAAGGCTAGAGAGGCACCTTGCTGCTCTCTTCTGTAATCTGCCCCTTGGTAATGAGTGTCATGTGCTTAACTGAAAGCCATGTTGGTCAGTAATTTAGGTTTTGTGCCAGAGCAACCAAATCGTAGATATCTTCCCTTCTCCTAACTCTGCTACAGTCAGTAACTTTTGACACAAGCCAGGCAGCTTGATGCGCTCATGTTTTAAGCTGCTGCTCCAACATTACCTTGAACTTGCTTGCCAGCAACTGAAGTGCTGAAGGATTGACTGACTAAAACAACAGCTAAAAGAAATATAAACTCTTTAGTTCAAGACATGAACTGCTAACTCTGAAACCTAATTATACTTAATTGATATGTCTCTCTGCCAGTTATTTCAGCTTGTGTGTTAGCAGGGATGTCCATTGAATGCATGCAGGTTAAACTACTTCTCAACTTTGCCCAGGTGCCAGAAATTCCATCCATCCTGTCACAGCGTTCTCCAGGCTGCTCCCACCTCTGCTGACAGCATATTCCATAATGCAGTGAGAAGTTATTGTTAATATTGTTAATATTGTTCATAAAGATCTTAAAAATGGGCCTGTACATTTTTAGCATTGTAGCCTTTAGGTTCCTTGCCTGATTAGGTGAAATTATCATGGATGAAATAATCATTTTTTATATAATTTTGCTGGAGATTTTATTGGCTAATGTGAGGCCTGCATTTCCAGATTCTCTTAAGATAGTTTTCTGTTCTAGGATCTTTAGAAATAATGCATTCACAGGCATGAATATCTTAGAAAATATTGTGTGATAAATACTTCTTTCAATTAGAGGATTGTTCATTATTGCTTCCACAATTTTTGTATATTATTAGGCTATCTGGAAAGGAATTTTGAGCAATGTTCCTGTAATAGAAGATTCCACAGACTTCTTCAAATCTGGAGCATCCTCTATGCATGTTGTCAGGTATAAAACTAATCTAAACAAGGAAATTATGAAGCAAAAGTTAATGGGAACAATATTGTCACAGTGCTTTTAAGTCAGGGTGGATAATATTAAAAAAAAATTAAAAATCCAGTGTCTTTTCCAGTACTTGAACTGTTGATTTTTCTACCTTTGAAAATGTGATGGGATTCTGTTCCCAAAACTAGGACTTACTGGTCTTTCTATCCAAACGAAGTTCCCCTTAACATCAGGAACAGCAGCCTCACAGGCAAGCATGGTGGTGCCCAAACCTGTCTGCATGTAGTGACAAGTATCTCAGGGGGGCTGATTGAGAAGCTGAGCAAAGGACTCCCCAAAGGGAGAGAGGAGCCATTCATAGAAGTAGTTCAACCCATGCATACGATTGCACAGAATTTAATGGGTCACCTCAGTTAACTTCTTTTTCCAAGTCAGATATCCTAGGCCATAATAGAAGATCAGCATGTCATTGGTTTTTTTTGTTTTTTTAATTAATGTATTATTGTCCTAAAATACCAGTCTCATAGAGCTCTGAACTGCCTCTGTGTATGGGTTAGGGTCATCTCATATGCAGTTTTGTCTATCAATATATGCTATTTATCATTTATTTACAAATGTTTATCAGAAAGTATTCTCAGAGAAACAGATACACATATATTCAAATGCATACAAACTGGTGCCCAGTTTTGACCTCTTTCCACCTTCCAATGGCTTGTTTATCTGAATAATTCTTCCATTTGTAATTTAACTTATTCTTTCTTTAAAATCCTCAGAATGCTAGAAGAGATCAAACAGAAATACAGCGGGCTTCAGCTTCAGAATGAAGATGTGTATATGGCCACTAAGTTTGCAGACTTTATTCAAATGGCTGTCAGAAAACTCAGAGGAGAGGACGGAGAGGAAGAGTTGGTCATTGATTATGTAAGACCTTTTATTTTCCCTTCCCTGGTTATTCTTTATCTGTGGGTTGTTGTTTTTTTGTTTGTTTTTTTTTTTGGAAGAGGAATAGACACTGGATTGCTTGATGCAATGAGGAAGGCAACTGTTTGGTCATGCAAACTCTCCTTTGTAACTTTTGTTTTTCAAGTTTTACATATTGGCATTTTGAATTGGAAGTATGTATGTAATGTCATGTACAGTGTTATGGTGTTCTAGAAACTGTGAGATCTAGAATAGAGTGGCTTGCACATGGGCAGATACTCCTACTGCCCCTGCACTATCCTACCAGAACGCCTCAGTCACAGTGGTTCCAGGCCTTCTGTCCTGAGGCAAAATGTGCCAGACTCACTCCTAAGAAAAGAGAAGATTGTGTGTTTTATGAAGTGATTAAGCAAGTCAGGATTTCTTGAATTTAGAAGTTAAGCATGTGTTCAATTCCACTGGGACTAGCCTTAACCAGGATATAGTATTTGTTTAACCATAGAGATCCAATGATAAAAAATACAGAAATCAGCTTAACTGTCTCGGAGTGTGGGCAGTGGTGTTAATAGATAATGTTACTTGCATTTAATTTTGCCTTTCTGGGCATTCCTAACAGCCATATATGCATCCTAAAATTCAGCTCAGTGTTGACTACCCATATATATACATGTATACATATCAAAACCCTGATAAGCTGCATTAAAACCTTAATTGTTAAAAAGGTAAATTAACTTCTTATTTATTTTGCTCCTAGGTTTCAAAAAATGTGAACAATATGACTGTGAATATGCCATACCAATGTTTCATTAATGGTCAATTTGTCAATGCTGATGATGGAAAAACATACGATACCATAAATCCAACAGATGGATCAGTAAGTAATTTTTAAATACAGTCACAGAGTCACAGAATTGTAAGAGTTAGAAGGGATCTCTGGAGATCATCTAATCCAGCTCTAAATTTCAGTGTATTTCAAGTACTTTGCCTACTAAAAAATCTGAAGCACCAAATATCACCACGTTCAAAATCATACATTAAACAACTTCCCAAAGTAATTTTAAATGTAAATTTAGTTCTCAATTTATATATTCTACATTTTTTGCATTTCTGTCAAGTTGTGCTTTAAAAATAACCCAATTCCACTTCAGCTAGCATCTTAATCTCCATACAGCTGTATGTTTTACCTTGTTCTCATTCCTGTTTATCTTCACAACAAAAATTGCTAATGTTTAGTTGCTAAAGAGGTATTTCTTTTACAATATTGTATGTATTTTCTGTCAGTCATTAACTTCAGCTTTTACTTTACTACAAATCTGTCTTAGGGTAAAAGTGACTTTAAAATATCTCATTAAATTCCCAGTTAGAAAAATGACTTTTGAACAGGAAAATACAGTTCCACTTTTTCCTCTCAAAAGCACTAAATCTTGGTTGAGCAACTCAGAATTATTAATATAAGTCATTCTGATGCCCATATATTATTTCTGGAGTAACTGAATTCTGCTAAAATCAGTAGCACAAATTTCACTGTCATCAGAAGCCAGAATGTGGCACTTCTCTGTACCTCATTCTGGAATGGAATAAAAGTCATAGCAATTCTGTTTTAGGGTTTACACTGTATATTGGTATAGAACACAATCGTCATAAAATACTACATATAAGTCGTGGTAACAGAAACTCAGCTTCTTAGAAATGAAATGTTCAGGACTTGTTTTACCACATTTGGATATAAGATCATAGACCTTCAAGACCTGTAATACCGTGCTGATCTTACATATAGAAAGAAAAGGTGACTTCCAGTGGGATGATGTGCCTTGCTGTGAGAAAGGAAAGGAGTTCCTACATTGTTTTCCAAGTTCTGCCTCCATCAGCTGTGTCTCAACTTCTTGCAGCGTGTCTCACCCATGGCAGCTGATTGGCTCAATGATATTATTTGCTATGTTATTATATCAATGATTTGCTTATACCCAGTTAAGAGTAACACTCTGCATCCAGCCGTTCTGTCTGAGCTAAGGCATTTCTACCTGGTGACAGGTGATTGCCAGTGTATCTTCTGCTTCCTTGGCTGATGTTGACAGAGCAGTGGCAGCAGCAAAAGAGGCATTTGAAAATGGTGAATGGGGAAGAATGAATGCAAGGGAAAGAGGGCGACTCATGTACAAGTATGTAAAGGGCAGCATGTGTGGGTTTGGTTTGGTTTTGGTTTTAAATCATATTGTTTAGCTCCTCTGAAGATCTGTTACATATTTTCTGAATATGTTGGATATTCATACTCCAGTGTCCACCTTATTCAAATAAGGGCCATTTTTCCTCTGGCCTCTGTTCAAAGTAGACCTTTTGAGTGCCAAAATGGAGAAGTTTGTACTGTTAAACACCTATCTCTGCTACTTTGTCTTAAGGAGTCATTAATAGAGGATATTAGGCATGCACTAAGTGGAACTTTCTCCTTTGTACTTGACATGCCATATTTATCCTTTTGTACACTAATGCTGATGCCCTAGCCATTAACTGTTGGATGCAGTTAAAACAGGTACTGAAGAGCATTTTTCCACATTTCTACAAATTTTTTTAATTAGCAGAATTGATGTAGTAGAAAAAATAGTTTCCAAATCCAGTTTTAAATACTCTTTATGGAATCTAAAATGCACCTAACTAACCTTTTAAAATCATACGAGAGCATTGATTATACATTTGAGTAACAAAACACAGACAGAAGCTTAAGAAAAACCTTGATGCGTGTTTTGTTTCTATATAAGAGACTTAAAACATGGTTGTAAAAATCTGTTCATGTAAACATGCCTTTCTGCTGAGCAGGGGACAGCAGTGAGACACTCCTGTAGTTACTGTTAACAGTTTTTATCACAAACACTTTGACAGTCTGTTATCTCACTGATGTGCTTGACAAACCTAACAGACAGAGAACTTGAGGCCTAAAAAGAGACTAGCCCAGATTCTTAAACATGCTGAAGCATATAAAATTCAATCTGCACTATGTTAGGATCTGTATCTTTGAACGTCAGTATGCCTTTGAAGAATCTAACACTATATCAGTATTCCATGCTATTTTAGCTACAGGTCTTTGCCATACAAAACACAATTTTACACTCTCAATGGTTAGAGGTCACTTCTTTTGACATGCATTTGTAATGTTTTGATTACAGGCTTGCAGACCTAATGGAAGAACATCAGGAAGAGTTAGCAACTATAGAGTCTATCGATTCAGGAGCTGTCTACACTTTAGCTTTGAAGACCCACATTGGAATGTCTGTACAAACTTTCAGATACTTTGCTGGATGGTGTGACAAAATTCAGGCAAGTGAAAGTGTAAAGAAAGCAATTGATGGTGATGCTTCTTTACACATTTCTTTTTCTTTTTGCTGATATACTGTCGAAAAATAGTATTGACAAAATCAACCAAGAAATTCAAAAAATAAACTAAAATTAGAATTTTACCTAAAGTGAGTCTTCCAGACAATACAAAAAGCACAGTCTATTTTCAATTTGAGAATAAGAGTCTGACTCCAAATACCTAATAAATTAATTGAGGTGTTATTGGGTAGGTATGCTTAGTCAATTCTTGAATATTCCTGGAGCAGAATCGCTGTGTTACAGTCATGCTATATATTATGTTCTGAGCAAGGCTGGCGTGATTGTTTGGTACCACAGCAAGTGGCACAAGTTCAGCAACATGTCCTGAAGTATCTTTAAGGTGCACAACCAAGAATATCATTCAGCTTTCTTTCCTCCGTTCATTCCTCACCCTATGCTCTTCCATGGTTTTGTTATCTATGTTTTTATGTCACCCAGCTGAAAATGGGGAAGTGGTTACTGGACTCTTAGCAGGAAATGTTATAGTGTAAACATCTCCCTCTTTCCATGATGCATAAATTGAATAAATGCTACTGGTTTTAAAAACTGTTCTCTGGCTTTCTAAAATATACTTAAATGGTAATTGTATTTGTAAAAAAAAATAAATGGTTAAATGGTACCAGTATTAATCTGTCTTTTTTTTCAGGGTGCTACAATTCCAATTAACCAGGCCCGGCCAAACCATAATCTAACATTCACCAAGAAAGAGCCAATAGGGTAATTATCGTTTTTTTTTCCTTCTTAGTGACAGCCTGGACATATAGAAAAATCATTATAAGGCTGCATTCAAAACTACAATTTTTGCCTGATTTTCTGGTTTGTTTGTTTGTTTGTTTGTTTGTTTTGAATCTTAAGTGTCTGTGCCATTGTTATCCCTTGGAATTACCCACTGATGATGCTTGCATGGAAGAGTGCAGCATGCTTGGCTGCAGGCAACACACTGGTTCTCAAGACAGCTCAGGTAAGAAGTAAAAGGAATGCTCAAGTGGCTCCGGCCCTCCAGTGTTTTGTTCAGACACAACAGTTCATACATCTAGCAGATTTCATCCATAGCTTGACCTGTTCATATATTTTAAAGTGGAGGTATAATTATATAAATTACTGTGCTCATACCAGGTACTGATTATTTTAAATTCTGCTCTAATGGTACTTTCATTTTCAAGAATGATTTATTTTCTGCAAGAAAATGCCATTTGTGATTTGTCAGTACTGTGAGGAAGAAGATGCATATTGTATCAAAGTGAAGAACTATTGAGTGTAAGAGTAATTACTATGCATTTCATTAAAACAGGAGACCTAACCTAAGTGTTTCTATTTAGGTCACACCTCTGACTGCCTTGAAGTTTGCAGAACTCTCAGCTAAAGCTGGATTTCCTAAGGGTGTTATAAATATACTGCCTGGTTCAGGTAAAACTTTAACAAATCTTTAACACTTCTTTATAGAAAGGGTTGTTAAGCACTGGAATAGGCTCCCCAGGGAGATGGTTGAGTCACCATCCCTGGATGTGTTTAAAAACTGTTTGCATATGGTGCTGAGGGACATGATTTAGCGGAGGGCTGTTAGAGTTAGGGTATTATGGTTAGGTTGTGGTTGGACTCAATGATCTTTAAGGTCTTTTCTAACCTGAGTGATTCTGTAGTGCTGTGAAATCATTTTTCTATGAAGAACAGGTCATACTAAAGCTGGTGTACTAGTATTTTACCTTTGAAGACCTGTTACATAAGTTCATTATCTGTGTTGATAGTAGTCTTGCATCCATGACATGCAGCAGTTTCACATATTTTCCTGAACAGAATTGGAAATTTCTGTATGTCACGTGACTCTACCTTGTGGTAAGAGCTGTCAGCCCGCACCTTTTCCAAGCTCATACAAACAGCATGAAAACTCTGAAAAAGAGAATGCGTTACAGAGAAACAAATTGCACTTGCCTATAAGACTTCATTTTTTTCTCCTAATTTTATAATCACTTGGAAGTATTTAAATGTGACTGTGAGGCCTAGAGCAAGCTATCAGATATTTCGTGGTCACTATAAACTAGCTGTTCTTCATACCACATCACCTTAGGTTATCATTTTCATCTTTCCCCTGAAAAAGTGAGATGACAGAGCAACTGTATGGAGCAGACTCTGTTACAAATTATACTATTGCACCTGAAGTGGAATATTAGGAAAAAAATTCTTAACAAGAGAAAGATGGGAGAATTTGGACCCATCAATGTGATTTAAGTTAACTAATATGAGATTTTTGTAGTCCTATGAATAAAGCTGTAAATATCAACCAGAATGTAATATTTTATTGGGTTGCCATAGGTCTTTCTGTATACAGTGCTGTTGCTGGGTTGGAAAAATCGTATTTGTACTGTCCAGTTAAGGTGTTTTCCTCATCCCAGGTGGCTTAGTGGGACAGCACTTATCTAAACATCCAGATGTTCGCAAAGTTGGCTTCACTGGATCCACACCAACTGGTAAAGAGATCATGAAGAGGTACTTTTAGCATAAGATTCATGAATAAATGCTGCTTAATCCAGTTCTTAAGCACCTTATTAGCAATATCTTTCATGTAGCCATAGTAGAAAAGCATACCTACATACGCTTGTTCACATTTATCTCAGATTCTGCTAAGTCACTGTTGAAAAGTAGAGGCTTATACTGTACATTTTCACTAGATGTGATTGAAAGGAAATGATTAAATGAGCTGTTTAAAAGGGTTTTTGTACTTTTTTTCTTTTTTTTTTCCAGTGCAGCCACTAATCTGAAGAAAGTTTCTCTTGAACTTGGCGGTAAATCACCACTGATCATATTCAATGACTGTGAACTTGACAAAGCTGTAAAAATGGTAACTAGTTTGAAGTAAAATACATTTGAAGCCTTGGTGTTACATGCTCACAGTATTGCAGTACTCTTCTGGACTTGTCAAAAACTGCAGCAGGAAGCCCTTGCATGAAGATTGATGAAATCTGTTAGGAAACACTCATTTTCTGTAGGATATTTCTTTGTGTCAGCATAATTAACTTATTTGTGCAGCACCAAAAAGATAAGGATACATTAGAAAATATGACAAGGAAGAATTTACATCAGCCAAGTTAACATATTAGAAGTGATTTCTGTCAAAATCTATTAGCCAAGAAAAATAAGCTTTAAAAAGAAAAGCCTGAAAATGAGCTAAAATATACAGTATACTCCCTGTTGTCACACAGTGCCTATTAATTCACCATCAATCACATAATCCACCTTCCCAACTAGCCATAAGGTGTTTCAGTACATGAGTAAAGTGTGAAAATGAGAAATATGGTAGATTTAAGCTTATTTCCTGCTCAGGTGATCAAAATGACAGCAGAAACAGTTCGCTCACTAAGAAGCAAATAAAGATCTCCCACACTGTGCTTACAAGAAGTGCTAATTCCATTAGTTCTCTGAACCAACAAAAGCAGAAGGAAAGCTTCCCATATTTTTTTGAACTTTTGTTGGCAGGACAAGAGTCTGAATGTCTTCACTGATATATGGAAAGTGAAAGCTGAAACTTTGCAGTCAGCAAATGAAACAGAAGGATGCCTATGAAAATATAAATATAAATGTTTTTTATTTCCCCAATCAGGGTATGGGAGCAGTATATTTCAACAAAGGAGAAAACTGCATTGCTGCTGGCAGGCTGTTTGTGGAGGAGTCAATACATGATGAATTTGTTAGAAAAGTGGTAAGATAGTTGAAGACTAAAGTTTAAGCAGACGTATTACTATGGCACAAAGCTGCTATGACACGTGCTTTTCTTGTTATTTTTGTTATTGCTTACCATAGACTATTCTGCTTCTTGTGAATGTCTTACAGTGTCAAAAGAAAGGCACTGAAGGCAAATATTTTCATCAATAATGCAGATAAGTGACACTGAAGTAGACAGTGCATCTTCAGTGATACTTCATATTGCACTAGGAAAGTAAAATGAAAACAATGACTTGAACTTCCGTCACTGTGACTGAAGACTGCTATGAAAGTTTGAAAAGGCATATTGGAAGAGTAGCTGGTCATAAAAATCCAATAGTTACCTCAGTGAGCTGCTGGACAATTCATGTATCTAGCTTAGCCCAGGAAATTATTGTGGTAACTCATTTACTCCTGGTAAAAGCTAACATTTCACCTGCTTTCATAATAGCATAAGAGAATTATTACATGCAGACTGCATCAAAAACTTTAAGGAGTAACCGGAACTTACCAAACAAGACCATATAAACAGCCTCATTTTAGAAGGGGAAGAGCATTCACCTTCTAAGATTGCATCCCTTTTTTGAGCCAAGCTTCACAACACTAATAACAAAGCATGCTGAATCACTGGTCATTTTAACAACTACTTGTTATGTAACTTCGTTTTGCTTGGGTAACCCATAGGTGGAGGAAATAAAAAAGATGAAAATCGGTGACCCACTTGATAGATCAACAGATCACGGCCCACAGAATCACAAAGCCCATCTGGAAAAGCTGCTGAACTATTGTGAAACTGGAGTGAAAGAAGGAGCCACTCTAGTGTATGGAGGAAGACAAGTATGTAGACCAGGTAAGATACTGGTCAAAGGTGTTAGGAGTTAGAAAGCAGCAACATCATGGAAAGAGTACAAGGTAAACCCAAGAAAACACCTGAGGACAGAGTATTCAAATCGAATATTAAAAAATGCTGTGCAACTGAAATATATCAAAACGAGTCAAGATTCCCATCTGTAGCAGTATCTTGCACTCATTTACTTGTATTGTTTATGAGGCATGGAGGCCTTTTTTGCAACAACCTTGAATTGTCAAGAGCTGTAACTGTAATCATCCACTTTGATGAGCAGAATACTTAAGCTGTGTGGAAAGAGTCTGCATTAGATATTATTATCAAAAGCCTGTTTTGTTATATGAAGACTTTGTTATATGAAGAGTTTAACAGGAAGGCATAAAAGCAACATTTTGTCATGATGATCAGTCCTTTATTGGTAATGGAGAAGAAACATTTGTATGAGAATTTTAAAACATATGACTGCATCCACAAAGAAAATGAAAATGCAGATTTGTAGCTGTAAGAAGTCAGTGTAACAAAATAGGAAGGAAAAGGTGATTATACAAAACACTGGAAGCTGGCTTTATCCACTCTCACTGAAATGTACTCACTCTCGTAGATGGAGATACCCAAAATCACTTATATCTAACACTGTAACAGTTCTTGATTGACAACAACGTGAACTAGTTTATAGATGGGTCTTTTACACTGCTTAGAAAGGAACAGTAGTTATGAGGTGAGCTTTTGTTTCAGTTAAACCTCAATAAACCGTAGGCAAAGTTGCTGCCCATTGCATATTTTTTTCTTGTTTTTGGAAGATACAGATATGTACGGCTATCTTCTTGTCAGGTAACAAGAGAAGCAGTGGTCTCTCTGACATTCTGTAACGCTGCCTTCCTGCTGCCAGAATGCAGGATCTGTCCCTGAGGAGCAGCCTAGCCTTGTGCGTGCAGGCCTTCTCTGGACATGACCCACATGTTAACTGCTCTCATCAAGAAAGGCCATTCTTTTAGCCTTCTTTCTGCTGTTACACATATGCATCACCATTCACTATTTTCTTATTGATCTCTTGATTCTTGATTCTTATTGATTATTTTCTTATTGATATTTTCTTATTGATACATTCTTATTGATCTTGGTATTTTCTGTTTCAAGCCTCAATGTATCTGTGACATTAAGTACAGATAGCCTGGACAATACAAACAACAAAGCATTTTGTCTTCACTTAGATGCTGTTTTATCCTCTATTTAGGTTTCTTCATGGAACCCACTGTATTCACAGATGTTGAAGACCATATGTACATTGCCCAGGAAGAATCCTTTGGTCCTGTGATGGTCATTTCCAAATTTAAAAATGGGTACATTCTTCTTATTTTCATCATGTGTTGAAATACATTGGATGGTTCTTTTAATCTTCTAAGATCTAGCTGAAACTCAGGCAAACTTTAGCAAACTGACTCATAACGTGCTGCCAAGTTCTGCTTTACAAGTCATTTTGTATTCTTCTGATCCCTGAGATGTACAGTGTAGTTGAGTGAAGACAAGTGTGCATAATGCAGCTTTCTTTTGACATTTCCTAGTGTAGATCTTAAACACCGAAATGCAAACACATGCTTTACAAGCTTGAAGCAAGTGTATGAATTTCCATAACTGAAACAGACTGACACAGAGAGTAGTCCTTACTAAAGTACTGTGTCTTTGTAACAGCTAAGAGAAGGAGCATGGCAAAAGATGTTTCTGTCAAACTGAGGATCAAAGCTTGCTAAGCACATACTTGTTTTACCTCCTAGCAATTAAATCAATATTTTCTCCTCCAGGGATATTGACGGAGTGCTGCAACGGGCAAACACCACAGAATATGGTTTAGCCTCCGGAGTTTTCACAAAGGACATAAGCAAAGCTCTCTATATCAGTGAAAAGCTGGAAGCTGGAACAGTTTTTATTAATACGTACAACAAAACTGATGTGGCAGCACCATTTGGTGGATTTAAACAGTCTGGCTTTGGAAAAGATTTGGGTAAGTTGTTCTCTCCCCTCGTTTCTCATCTGACAATCCAAGTCAATGAAAAAATAGCATTACCTGAAATCTACAGATGTATTTCCTGCATCTCCCACATTCCTCCAGCTAAGTGATCTAATTCTTCTCCTGTCCTTACAAATCCCACTTCAGTATCTCCAGTATTGTTCATTTTATTACAAGACTGGACAGATCAAGCCTCATGGCAAAGAGTAATACAACAAATTTTTGCCCTCGGAATCCCTAGCAAGTATTAGCCCCTTTTTTTTTTCCCCCCCTCATCAAAATTTTTAATAGGGGAAAAATCCCTATGTAATGTAATTTTGTAATGTAATTTTTTTTTTTAACCCAGAAACTTAACATAGGCAAACCAATTCTTAAATTCAGCTCCAAGCTCCTCCACACAAGCTGCCACCTAGAGATTGCTGCTGCTTCAGTACTCCCCCCAGGTGGCAGCTTGGTAAAATTCAGCTGCATTTTCTTTCCATACTTGTTGGGTTTGGCCTCTTCTTGTTAAACCAGTCCTGTAAATCTTAAAGGGAGAGTAAATGCATTAGTTTCTCATCGTGTCTCAAGGACTCAAATGTTGGCTAAAACATTACAAATTTATTTTAATGATACAGTTAGCTTCCCTGACAGCTTTCTCTCCTTTAGCCACTATTCTAACTGGTTAATATTTGCTTGTACAGGTGAAGAAGCTCTTCATGAATATCTTAGAACGAAGGCTGTCACTGTGGAATATTAACAGCCTCACTTGGAAAGTAAACTTTTGGCAGTTCTAATCTTAAAGGCTCCACTTAATACCATGCCTGGGATATGCCATCTGCAGTGCTGCAACTAGAAAACAAATACACTCATTCCATAGATAATTTCTTTAAATCAGGTCCAAATTTTAGTCTCACAGAAAGACAGAAGCATTTGGGAATTAGCCTGACACCATATAAATGATCCAGCAACAGTAGCAGTGATTAGCACAAGCCAAAAATAAAAAAGTAGTTTGGCTTATTTTTAAAAAATACAGCTGAATAGAAAATTCTCACATGCCTACTTCTTATTTGTGTGACCACATTTACATGAACATTTTAAACTTAGTTCTTAGGTGTCTTCTAAAATTGAACTAAAATATGCATATTATATCATTTTTGCTATTAACTGGTTCAGATTTACAGTAGCAACTTAACATTCTGCTCTGGTGATTCGTCAGCAGTACAGAAAACCTTTGTGCCATAAGAAGTACATCAATGCAAGGAAGTGCACTTACTATGATCTTTGTATAGTACATACAGAGTTCAACATCCATGTTAACTATGCATACCAAGCTAAAGTTACTGAAAATATTTTCTATCTTTTTGTTGAAATGGAACATGTGATCAGCCTGCAATCTGAAAAGTGGATACATTAAAAGATTAAAATCACTTGGTGCAAACAGACTCTTATCAGTTTTATATGGCATGACTATTACTTTGTACTTCAAATGTCTTTCCTTCTTAAATCTATGCGAAAATCTCTTGTAAAATGACTGAGTTAAGACTTTGGCTTTCAAATTTTCTTCAGTTTGAAGTTTTCCATACAGATCAAGACCTTACCCAACAAACAGACTGTACTTAATGCTGGTTGCTCTTCTTACATTGTACCTCCACCTAAAACTTAATCTGATCTCTGGACTGCCATTAGAAAGAGCAGTCCCACTTCCTGACTCCTATTCTTCCTCTTTCCTAAAATATTCTGGGACTTAATCAGCTGATTTTGATAAATTGTACCCCTCTTCCATTTTTAAGAAGCTATACTGAGAGGGGAAAAAAAAAAAAAAGAATTCTTGTAATTTCTTATCACAAACACTACTGAAACAGGTCTTAAAAAGAAAACTTCAGAATTAAGTACTGGATTTGAAACAAGTTGTGTACGTAACTGCAGGTTTCAATTCATTATTTTTTAAGTTTAATATCCAAGCAAATACAATAAAGAAAATATGAACGATATAGCAAATAGAAAATAGTACTTCAAGAAACAATGTGTGATACACAGGAGCATCACAGAGACTTTTGAAACACGAAACAATCTGTAAAGTAAATACAGCAGCCCAAATCATTGTATTTCACCAATCTGAGGTAAGTACAAATGAGACTTATTTTCACTGATTGTGGTTTCACGATTGTTTCAAGCTAGCCTGAGGAGAGGCCAACTGAAAATAAACTTTTTGATTCTTCTGGTAGTGACAATTAAGAAAATGGAGAGCAGAAATGTGATAAAGCAGTAGATGAGTAGCGTGGCTTAGTGCACCTGTAACACCACAGAGGTGGACTTGACCTGAGTACCACAGGTATTTACCCAAACACTGCAGATAGGAGCTAGCTCAGGGAATAGCAGCAACCTACCCGTAACTCAGCGCAAGCCCAGAAGCATAAGTAATTCTTTGTTAAACTCTTTCAAGTCATGGCTTATTAAAATGTTATCCTTACCTATGCTACCTCATCTTGAAACAGCCTCAGCTGTTGCTTTGGTATTCAGCAGTTACTGTGATGATGGCAACATACAAACAACTTCTAATGTACTTTAAGGTAACATTTAATCTTGAAGACATTGTACACTAACACTTTACAGCACATAATAAAGAACAGATTTTTCCTTGTCATTTCTTTCCTGCCCTCAAAGTCAAGCTTTATTCTAAGCACACTACAAAAATCTTTCTTCAACAAAACGAGAACAAGAATTTTCTCAACTAGCTCTGCAGTACACCTTTCTGCTCAAACGTTCCAACTTGTAGCTGCTTTCTTAGTCTAACTTCACAAGAAAGCTTGGAATTTTCATGTTGTTTGATGAATAAGACATTACTTAATTCTTCAGAGATGTGGCTTGCTTCAGAGCCATGAGTGGATCCTGAATTCTCCACCAAGTAAACAATAGCATTTCACAGGATCCTGGGGAATCTCACATGGAGAAACAATGCCATTTAAAGGCTAAGTCTTCAAAGTAAGAAAACATGGTTTGCTTGAATTTTTTTTTTTTTTTTTTAAAGTATAATAAAAATTGATTCACTCATTCACTTTGCTGTCCAAAATTTCTATTTTGCCCTTTTCTCCCTTTGGTTTAGGAAACTTAATGTTGTCTATTGTCACTTCATCAGTTATACAGTCATCTTCAGATTCTGAGTCATCTTCTGAAGTTAGGTTCTCTTCATCTGTATCAGAATCACTCAGTTCAACTACAGCCACGTTCTGAAAGAAAAGATCTTAGTTAACACATGATACGTTTCTGTACTCTTCCATAATTTGATTAAAACACAAAGCAAACAAATCAGCTCTACTACTGTATGAAAACCACAGTCAGACTTGGGTTCTAACATGACTAAGGCAAATATCATAAACAGATTCCCAAGTATTTAAACAGTAACTTTTATCACCCAAAGCAAATACAAGGGCATTTTTATATCCTTATAAAAGAGAGAAAGGAAATAGATGAACTCAAAATCTAAAGTAATGAGCAGGAGGCATCCAATAAAGAACTTAAACCATTTCGAGTATGAAGACGTCATGCTATATGCATATATATATATATATGCATATATTTATGAATGTTATTCATATCATCTGGTATTACTAATGCTGCTACAACTACTGCAAAGTAGTCTAAATCACACTTTGTGAATCAAAAGTGATCATATATTTTCTTAACTAGAGCTGTAATTTCTGAGGGTTGTTTTTCTCTCTGAAAACATCTGTCTTAAACTGCTGATCCTCACCTCAAAAACTTCCTGCATGCTGCAAGGCAAAATTTACACGAAAAATACACGAATGCGTATTTATGCAAAATATTTGTAATATAAAATACACAAAACACAAAAATAAACGTTACACAAATAAATGTATTCCATGATCTGCAAATAACACGATGCTATTATCTCCTGACTTGTTTACTGTAAAGCCAAGGATTGTCAGACGCTACCACATGAAAAATCTTTTGAAAATCCAACTCGTTCCACATCAGCACGTTACAACAAACAATTTTTAGAATCCATTCTGTTTTCTGACAACTTATTGCACATAGATTGAGTACAGTCTACAAGAAGGGGGAATGGTTTTAAACTGAGACAGGGGAGGTTTAGATTGGATATTAGGAGGAAGTTTTTCACACAGAGGGTGGTGATGCACTGGAACAGGTTGCCCAAGGAGGCTGTGGATGCCCCATCCCTGCAGGCATTTAAGACCAGGCTGGATGTGGCTCTGGGCAGCCTGGTCTGGTGGTTGGCGACCCTGCACATAGCAGGGGGGTTGAAACTAGGTGATCATTGTGGTGCTTTTCAACCCAGGCCATTCTATGATTCTATGATCTAACCAGCATCCAAGCAGTTGCTCTGAGAGCTCGCAGACCAAACTATCTGGCTGCCCCATTTCTGCCTTATTTCTTGTCGGTTTGCAGACCAGAAGACACTTGTCTGGAACACACATATATCACATCGCTTTCAGAATGAAATTTTCCTACATGAGCACGTGGACTTATAATTTCAGCTAAAAGCAGAATGAAAATATTGCTGTGACTGTAAATATTAGCTGTAAACGATCATAACACTAACAACATTTTTCAACCCAAAGCTATTATTATATTAAAGCCTTCTGTTATGCTTTACTAGGAACAACGTCCAATTTTGAAATCAAATCTCCTACATTTAAAATAGGATGAGCAACTTACTTTCAGTTCAGAGTTTACAATTCAAAGATAAAATACCTTATTCTGACCTTAATCTACTTCATCCCTAGCCATTATATTCTGCAAGTATTAAAACCAAGCAGTAAATTTCAACCCCAAAAGGTTTTACTACTTTCATTATGAATTTGCAGGTCACAGAATAAAATGGTAAAATTCCACCTTATTTATCAAGCTAGCTTAGTGTAAGATCAGAGGATTATTTTAATCATACCAAAATGCAGTTTGTAGAACCAAAAACGTGTTATTTACCATTTCTATAACTTTCTCAGTGGCACTGTCGAGATTTTCAATATCAAACTGATGAGCTGGTGCTGTTACCATTTTTCTTTTTAGCTCATCATTTGCATGAGCCATCTGTGGTAAAAAGCTCTGTACTCTGTCCAAAACTGAAACAGAAATAATTACTACCTGTATATATATACACATACACACAGACACATTTATTTATAGTTTTATACCTCAGAAATCCGAGCATCTAAACAGATTCAATTTCAACTCTGATTCCCAATTGTCAACCACAGCAGCAAATATTTCACACTGAGAAATTACATCTGAGAGATACAAGAAGCTCAACAAAAAGCAACAAGGCTGATTATACTGGAAACAAAAGTCCGAGCCTAAAGAGCGCTGGTCTATTTTCACGAAGAGAAAAATTCTCGAAGATCACATAATTCCTAAAGAATCACAGTTTTTCATTACATGTAGAAACACACCAAAGAGAACGCTAGATGTCTATGCGTAATTTGTCTAAGAACCCAAAGCAAATAGAAATGGAACGAGTCTCCCCCTTTACCAAAGCAAATATTTGATGATTCGCGGAAGCAAAAATACCCTAAAATTGTTCAAGCGTTAAATATTCAACTATGTAAAATAAACTACTTAGTTGCTGCCACTGCTCTAGTAACAGCGTTACACTTACCATTACTCCTTGGCACCCTTACAGTCTGTAAAGTCGTAGCCTTCTTGCGGCCAGGCTTTGAACTAATCAGTAACGTTTCTTCCAAACCTAGAAACAAACAGGTATTTACACGTTTACCTGCACCAACCACAAACTCCACGTTTTTAACTGTGACGCTTTCCTCCTGCTGCTCCTTCTCTACCCTTCTATGCCAAACCTAAACAGATGAGGATTCATTTAACAAGCACTGCGGCCTTCCCGCAGCTCTCGCTCCCGGAGGAGCCCCGCACACCGACCCCTCGGCCCCTCACCTCCGCGGCGCCCCACGGCCAGCAGCTCCTGAGAGGCCGCCGCCTGCCCGAGCCCCGCCATGCGCCCCGCAGGCCGGAAGTAGGGCTCTCCCTTCCCCGCCCACCGCGGCGCAGCGCCCCCTGCAGGTCGGGATGACCGCTTCCTCCGCGAGGTTCGGCGGGTGTCGACTGCTGGCGGCCGTGGGCGGCGGGAAGGTTCCCTTTGCTTCCCCTCACCTCCGCGATGCACCACGTCTCATCTCCGCTAATGATGTGCCCCGGCAAACTGTGCCCTTCGGCCTCATATTGGCTCAATAGGTCAAACACACACGTGGTGTTCTCTCTGTTCCCGTGCGAGCATTCGTGAGACCCGCCTGGGACAGTCCCGCATCGCCATCGCCATTCTCAACGCGCTGGCGCCGGCGCTCAGCTCCTCGCACAACTCCCCGGCCGGCACCTGCGGATTCAGGCAGATGAGTGCCGGAGGGCCGAGGGAGAGCCCCCGCCTCTTTGTTCCCCCCTTGCGGCCGCCCTCTCGCCATCCCATCAGCGCCTCTCAGCGGCGCGGGGCGGCGGCTGCCGCTCGGCTCTCCCCCGCCCGCCGTCGGATCGGAGCGGCCGGCGACGGCGGCGGCGGCGGCGCATCACGGCCACATCATCGCGGGGGCCGCCCGCCCTCTCTCTCCGGCCCCTTCCGCGCCTGCTCAGTGGCGGCGTTGCTCACCTAGCCCGGAGCTGTCACCGCCGCCGGGTGGCCCCTCCCGCCCGCCGCGATGGAGCGGGACCGCGAGCCGCCGCCGGCCTCGCCCTCGCCCAGGTAAAGGGGCAGCGGGGGAGAACGTGAGGGGAGGGCGGGCGTGGGCGGCGGGCGAGCTGCAGCCGAGGGAGGCGGGGGGCCGGGAAACTTTCCTCGCCGGCGGCGGAGAGGCGCGTCCGGCCCGCTGCCATCCCCGCGGCTCCGGGCGGGCTCCAGCCTTCCCGGCGCCCCGCCGTTCTGCGCGCGCCTCGCCTCGGCGGGTGTGCGTTTGTGCTCCCGTCTTTACCCCTGTGGGATACGCCAGAATGTGGCACCGCGAAAGCGTGAAACCTTTCCCCGGTTGAGTTCGAGTGGCAGCTGTGACCGCTTTCTTTAATTCCGGTAAAATATTGCCGTGCTCTCGCCCTGTGCTGTCCAGGATGCAGTCGTCGGAATCTTTCCATTTGATCTCAGGTTATGGAGCACTGAACATCAGCCAGGCTGCATATAAAATATTATTGCTTAGTCTTACTGTAAGTAATACCATGTGAAAAATACAGGGTGATACATCTGTCTCTTGTATTTAGAGCCCCACCAGCTGTTAATTGGCATCCTAACAGTCGTGGGTTGGGCACGGTGGTCTCCAGAGGTCTCTTCTAACCCCTACAATTCTGTGTGATTCTGTATGTGACCTTAAGTGAGATCCTCCCTTTACCAGTAATGCTGAAGATAACAGATGGGACTAGACGGGCTGACCTGTTTTGGCACTGTTCCCCATGTATATTGCCTTATTGAAGTTCTGAGCCTGGAGCCATAAGGCTACAGTATGGTGGGTAGACGTTTCAGAAAGAAAAAAGGTGGATGTCATTTTCAAATACTTTGGGATATTATCCTCCAAAAACAATGTGAGATCTGTATTCTAGTGCCCGACTTAATAAGCAGTTCATGCCCCCCTTAGAAACCTGTAATCAAGATCCCAAGTCGTACAGTTAGGACTCATCCTGTTAAGTACCCACTGGTTACATAATCTAGAGGAGCGTGTTACCTCTTCTATTTCAGACTTTTCCCACCTTTTGGCAGGTAGTTTTTGTGCTGGCATTCCATTGGGGTGATGTAGCAACGTAACCACATTTCACAGCCTGCTCCTTCATTTCTGGCTCTGTTTTGCTCCTTTTTTTTTTTTTTTTTTTTTTTTTTTTTTTCAATTGAATTGAAGGTCAGAGGCAAACCAAGTCTTTCTTCTGACAGCTGCTTTTCCCTTCCTTGGGGCCAAAATCTAAAGCTGACATGTTCAGGAAGTGAAATGCAGCAGTCTAAAACTTGTCTGAAAATTGAGCCTGAGGCTGGCTGCTCTTTCGGTGTATTAGTTATATTCACAAAGGCATTTGGAGGTTGTTTCATCTCTTTCTTTTCCTCATGCTATTTTCTCTTTTCTTTCTTCTGTTGATTTAACCTACAACTGCCACAAAATAAGCACCATGTTAAAAAGTATACTGCATAACATTTAAAAGTGGTACATACTGCCCATAATGCTGCTATGCATGTGACATTTATTGTTTTTCAGCACGTTTTCCATCTTTTTGTACCAAGCATTTAATATCCGGTATAAATAATCATAGCACAGCGCACTATCCTTGGTTCTGAGTTCTACAAAATGGTTAATGATAAAACAGTCTGTTTGCTTGCTCTATATGTTCAGGTGATCTGATGTAGCTTTCACTTTCTACTGAAATGTTCACTAGTATACAGCAGTGTCAGTGACAGTCATCTCTGTCATAAGGATATCAGCTTGATACTGTGAACTTGCACGTACACAGGACACAGCAGTGGAGAAGAGGCTGTGCAGAATACTGTCTCATCTGCATAAATCTTATTCAAAATTTACAAAATTCCCCTTCCAAACTTCAGAATATGAGAATTCTTGAGATTGGAAGGGATCTCTGGACGTTGCCTTGTCACTAGCCTTGCTCAATGTAGCCTCGACTACAACAGGTTGCTTTGGGCTACATCCAGAAGCTCAGTATTATTTAGCTAGGTGTTATCTTTTGGGTTTTTTTGCCAAACTCAGAAAGCAATCAGAAAATTAATTTTCCCAGCCTTAGACTTCAATAAATATTTGTTTTAGCCCATCATAATGCTGACACTATTTGTGTTTTTTTTGTTCACTGTTCTTCTTCCTGCTTTCTTTGAATGAACTTAGAAAAGCATGGCTATTGTTTTCATGCTTTAAATTAATCTCTAGCAGACTAATTGCTGTACAGTCAAACTTTTAGCCCTGATGTCCACTCCTTTAATCCTTCCAGTGATGGATATTACAGAATCACAAAATGGCTTGGGTTGGAAAGAACTTCCAGGATCATCAAGCCAACCCCCCCTGCCACATACAGAGCCACCAACCTCCCCATTTAATACTAAACCAGACTGTCCAGGGCCCCATCCAACCTGGCCTTGAACACCTCCAGGGACAGGGCACCCACAACCTCTCTGGGCAGCCTGTGCCAGCACCTCACCACTTTCTCTGTAAAGAACTTCCCCCTGACATCCAACCTAAATCTTCCCTTCCTCAACTTAAAACCATTTCCCCTTGTCCTGCTGTTATCTACTCTTTCAAAGAGTTGACTCCCCTCCTGTTTATAGCCTTCCCTTAGGTACTGAAAGGCTGTAATGAAGTCACCCCACAGCATTCTTTTCTCCAAGCTGAACAAGCCCAGCTCCCTCAGCCTGTCTTTGTAGGGGAGGTGCTCCAGCCCTCTGATCATCTTTGTGGCCCTCCTTTGGACTCTCTTTTTATTCTTTAAATACACATGATGATGTGTGGAAGAAGTACCTCCTACCCGTACTCTTGAGAACTGAATCAAGACTGTGACTGAAACAAAGTTTAGAAGATGAAATGTGTTCCTGCTACTCCATCCCGAACAATTACATTTTCATTTCTTTTATCTTCCTCAGATGAAACAAAAGCAATCAAGTCAATCGAAGGTGAAGTATGGAAAAATGTGATACTGGTCCAGTGTTCAGCTTCATGGCTGAAGTGTGTGAGATTTCCACAAGTCAGCATCTCTTCCTGCTTATGGGCCTGTCTATTTTCCATACCATCTGCTTCTGCTGTGTCATTTTCTGTGTCATACATTCAATCTCTGTTGGTATTTTTAAAATCGGTGTACTCACCAATTGCATTAATTCTATATGGGGAAAATTGCTTTGTTGTATGTTGAACTGCTAAGTGTTTCGCTTTTCAGGAATACGTCCTCAGCAAACGGTGGGGTGTGGTTGTATTTCTGTTTGTGTGCATTTGCAGGACTGAGAAAGAGAGGTAAATAATGCACAATAATTGATATGTGAATGAATGAAAAGAGGAAATTGTTAAATGTAGCTGCTTAGGAAACAAAGAGTTGAAAATGTTTGTGTCTGGGCATAGCTCATTATTTTCCTTTTAGGGAGAAAGACAGGGTCTGCTTTCATTTCACTTACAACATGCCAAGTATGATAAATTTGAGGCAATTTTATGGCTTCTCAAAGAATCTTTATCTCTTGGTTTCTGGTTGTTTTTTTTTCTCATACTTCTCCTTTCTCTGCAGCTTAATTGTATGGCAGGAAACCAGACTCACTTATCTCCTCCTGTTTTGGACTCGTTTTTGAGCATTTTGCTTCCTTTATTTCACATGAGTTATTCTAGTAGTGCTTGCTTCTTTACCTGGCTATATCTTTTCTAGACAACACAATAAAATTGCAATTGTTCATGTCAATGATAAAGCTTCACAGGGATTTCTGATCCTCAAGATCATATTGTTCTATAGATGGTTTGCTGCTTTCTGTAGCTGCAAGCAAAAAGTAAATACAACAATATTAGCATCTAGAACTCACAATGAAATTATTGCATCAGGTGACGTTTGGAAGAGCAGGTTTTTAGAAATGAATAGCTGAATTCAGGGGACTGTACACTTATCCTCTGAAGATGTAATTACTTTTCACTGTAGGTTTATGTACTGTAGTATATTTTTCACTTCATCTTCTTAAGTTCTCATTTTTCAGCATTTACTGTTAGCTCACATTTTATCATTCCAGGCAGTTTGGTGGGAAAAATCTAAATGACTGCCTTCTAAACTGCTTTAGTACTTTTTTGTTTCAGCTGTTGGCTACCAGTCTGTCTCTGAAGCTTTTACAGTTGTTTGAAATATTTTTCTATCTCTTTTTCACACTTGTAGATGCCATTTCTATTTGTTAACACTTCTACACTGTTCTACTTCTACACTGTTAACATTGTATTCAGTGAAACCACTATATCCCCAAGGAGTTCATTTCTTGAAAAAACAGAAAGTATAAACTTACAAGGAGAGAAACCCATATGGTATAAAGATATGGATAATTAACCCAAATACTTCTAGTCAGAGTTCCTGAGCAACGAATAATTTCCATGAATCACCAGCCTAGCACTCCAGTGATGTGAGTGGAGGACACTGGAGAAACCGCAGTGACAGCTGAACTCTGCCATCTTACAGCTATTGGGAAATTTTCTCAGTGTATTTCCCTGGGAGTGAAATAGAGTCCTTTGTTTGTGAACACTCCTCAAAAACTAACAAGCAAACAAGTATCACTACCCCTAAAAGACCTCTAATGAGACTGCTTTGATGTAAGCATCTTTTATCATGAACACTTCACATCTTAGTTTCGCACGCTATTCTTGAATTATGAAATAAAGTTTCTCTAATCTGGATGCTTCTTGTGATCAACTGAAACTCACCTGTTGGAAGTGGTCTGAATTTCCCCTTTGCATGTATCATAGCTACTGTACCACTTTCCATCCTCATAAATCAGTTGGCCACTTCAGCGTCCAGGGCCAGAGCCTTTCTGCAATCTTAATTTTCCAGTTTCCATGAAATGCTCCTCTCCTGTACTCCTTTTAATCCTTCTACAATAAAGCTATTTATTATTGTCTCAGAAGTTGGTAATAGTTTGCTAGTTTAATGATACACCTGCTTGTATTTCCTTATGCACCGTATCTTCTTTTACACAGCTAAAACCTTCTTTGTGCAGGGCAGAAACAAAATTGTTCCCTGTTGTTGCCTTTCTGTAGCGCATAACCCAGCACCATTTTGGCCTGTGGTTAGAGCTCCTCTGGGAGAGAACAGAGGTTGTTTTGTTACTCGTAATGATGTGTGTGGAAACTAGAATTGAGGCCTAGGAGTTTTTATATGCTTATAATAAAAGGTTCAGCATAGCACAGTTTACTACCAGGTAGCAAAAAGTTATTTCAGGAATCTTGGTTTCTTTGTTGGTCATGTGGAAAAAAATACTTTTCTTTTGCTAAATCAAGCAATACACTCCTTTGTTGCTTTCAAAATGTTCTTTTCTTGATCAGAACTGCTTTGGATAAAGCAATTGGTAGGGGGAAAGTCTTCATGGTAAATATGAATCTTCGCTCAGAAAAGCAAACCAAATGCTTCTGTAAGCAGCAGATCTGAAGTTGACTTGCTGTGGCCATATGTGGGTGAATTATCCTTATGTTTGAAGATGCCTTAGAGCAAGGGCACAAATGTAAATCTCTGGTAAGGCTGATAGCTTTGACCTCTCTATTCTCTGTGAAATTTAATAAGATAGAAAAATATTAGCTTATTTAAAAACATTGAAATGGAGGGAGTGAAAATATAGGAATCATAACATAAACGTGAATGTAGGAGCCTCGTCTTCATAGGCGAGGAGATGAAAAATCCTCCAACCTTCAACTGTTTTTGTTTCCTGCAGTTTGTAAAAATTGAAGTCTTTCCAGCTTTGCATGTTGGAGGGCCTACAAGGCTGACATCCTGGTGGGGGTCTGTTACAGACTGCCTAACCAGGCTGAAGAGATGGACGAGGTGTTCTACAAGCAGCTGGCAGAAGTTGCGCAGACACCAGTCTTGTGCTCAAGACTGTGGGGGACTTCAACTTCCCTGATATATACTGGAAATATAGTGCAGAACAAGCAGTCTAGGAGGTTTCTAGAGTCTTCAGGAGGATAACTTGCTGACTGGTAAAAGAGTCTGCCCGGGGAGGTGCCCCACTAGACCTGCTGTTCACAGAGAAGGACTGGCGGGAGGTGTGGAGGTCAGGAGCTGTCTTGGACAGAGTGACTGCAAAATGGCAGTTCTCTATTCTTAGTGAAGCCAGGAGGGGGGTCAACAAAACTGCTACCTTGGACTTCCAGACAGTGGATTTGGATCTGTTCAGGACAGTGGTAGGGAGGGTCCCTACGGATTCAATGCTGAAGGATAAAGGGGTCCAAGAAGGCTGGACATGGTACGGGTTTGGGGCAGAGTGGCCAGAAGAAATGGACCTGGGGGTGTTGGTTGACACTTGGCTGAACACGAGCCAGCATTGCCCAGTTGGCTAAGAAGACATCCTGGCTTGTATCATAAATAGGGTAGCCGAGAGGAGCAGGGAGGTAATTGTCCCCCTGTACTCAGCTCTGGTGAGGCCATGCCTGGAGTACAAGGGAGACCTTCATAGAATCATAGAACTTCGCAGGCAATTGGACTCTGCTCTTAGTGACCTCACACGTAACTTTACAGAAGGAATAGAGTACTTTAAAATGCTTGTGGATGTATTTGCTCCTGAATTCCATAGTCCAAAGAATATGCATTTGAGGAATTTCTATATTATTGTTCCCCCACTAGTGAGAGTATTGCTATTGTGTGTACCAGCACTTAAAAAAAAAGAAAAAGAGTATAGGTTTGTTTAAATATTTTGAATGAGACTATCAATGACTACGTTATGCTTTTTTCATAGCACCATAGAATGGCCTGGGTTGAAAAGGACCACAGTGTTCATCTAGTTTCAATTCCCCTGCTATGTGCAGGGTCACCAACCACCAGACCAGGCTGCCCAGAGCCACATCCAGCCTGGCCTTGAATGCCTCCAGGGATGGGGCATCCACAGCGTGGGAGGGGTCCGCCTCTTCTCCCACATGACTAGCAATAGGATAGGAGGGAATGGCCTTGAGTTGCACCAGGGAAGGCTCAGGTTGGATATTAGGAAAAATTTATTCTCTGAAAGGGTGGTCAGGCACTGGAACAAGATGGGAGGTGGTGGAGTCACTGTCCCTGGTGGGGAGATACTGGTGGTAAGTGGACAGTTGCATGAGATGATCTTTGAGGTCTTTTTCAACCTTGGTGATTCCATGATTCTGTGTATAGTGTATCGAACTTGTGGAATTACGTCATTCAGCATTGTCTTGGTGTAGTCTGACCAACTTTTGTTTCTTTGGTTGTGCCAATGATTTTCTTGTATTTGTGGCATCCAGTAATAAAAACAGATCAACAAAATTTCAAGTCAAGTAATGTTGTACTTTCAGTCAATTACTGTAACTGTTATCACCACATGAAAGCTAAAGAAGAGGAAGGTAAAGTGACTACTAATGGAGGAAATGTCAAATGACATGAGACTACCGATATATCATTGTTTAATGTTCAACCATAACAGAAGTTGGAAAGTAGAAATAATTGCGCAGTCATGTTAAATATAAAAGATATAATTGTATTTGTATGACTTGCAGAAAGCAAAACAAAATGACCATGACTGGTGTTAATATTGATCAATTAATTATAGTTTAGTGGTCACTAGACATCAGAACGTTATATATTTCAGGAAATATTTACAACCTACTCCTCATGCAAATTTGAATGAAAATCAGGTTTTTAATATCTTATTTATCCTAACTCCTTTTTTTCCTCTTAATTTTAATTAAATGTAATATGCCATTACAATATATACCTCTATTTTCTTTTTTTTTTTCTCTTTTTTTTTAGATCCAGATTTGTGTATGGAGTTATTGAAGATGTGAGATCCATTAGAAAAACTTTTTGCATTCAAGAAAGCATCATTTAAATTTATCTGTTTTAGAATTATCAAGTGTGGCACTTGATAACTCATCTTCAAGATTTCTTCACTGACATCTGAAGAACAAAGTGCTTTTCCAACCTGTACTTCTGTAGCACTATGACTAACTGTAAAGACAGATCTATCATCACCAAAACAAACAGCAAAGTTCATGACAGAGAAGGTTTTGTAAACTGGACCATAAGTCTTAGCACAATTCAGTCCGATAAATTTTTGAATCTGCTTTTGAGTATGGTTCCAGTTGTTTACCAAATAAACCAGGATGAAAGACACAAAAAAGTGAATGGTGTTTGGCAAGATGGATTACAACCAGCAGGACATAATTATAATGTTAAATCTGAGCAGCACACGGAATATCATCACTTCTCGGAACAAACTTTTCATGGTAGTAATGGACACAGCCCTTCTAACTGTAGCCCTAAGTATGATGACTTTTCCAGTTATAATTACTGTGATGGAATGGACACTTCAGAAACAGATGCAATGTTGCAGGAAGACCATCTGTCTAGTGACAGTAATGAAGATATTATTGTGGAGGGGAGTAGAAAGCAACCCAAGGAATCTAGTAGTATTATGGCACTGCAGATACTCGTACCTTTTTTGCTAGCAGGATTTGGAACTGTTTCAGCTGGCATGGTTTTGGATATTGTACAGGTTGGTATTTGCTTTGGGAACTATATTTTTAACAGATAATCTGTGAGTTTTATAATTTGACACATGGTATTGTGGATGCTTACAATAATGAGAAGTAATAAAATGTGTGTATGATTCTGCTATTATGAACTGCTTTCCCTTCCAGATTATCTTAAACAGCTCAAATATTTTGTTTGGAGTTATTCAAGACTTGGTAAGTATAATCACAGTCACAGTAAACTGGTGGAAAGAAACTGTTACTTCTGCTTTAACTGAAGATAGAAATATAATAATTAGTATGAATCAGTTAAAAATTCTGGTCAGTAATAAATGTTCCTTTTGTGCTTCAGGTCTCTGCAATTTCTGACATAATGTATAGATTTGATCCAAGATAATGTGTATCATATGTGGAAGCATGCCTAAAATTCATACACCACATGAAATTCTTCTGCAGTGAATTAGAGCTTTTTTAGATATCCAGGTGTGACTTTTTTTTATGAAGTGTTAAGTATACTGAACACATGGAATTACAAACATTATTGGTGTGAACAGGGCTGCAGAATCACTTTCACCTTGAAATATAGCTGTGGTAGGTCCATAGAAGCAGACTATCTTAATTCATGATAGTGGATTTAATTGATGATAGTTATTCAGGGTTAAGATAAACTACAAGTTCCTTTGAATTTCAAGAGTTACGTAAATAACCTTTTTAAAACCTGTTTTGGAGTATTGTATCACTGATATCCTACTGGTACGGAACTTCTGTAGGACTGGTTTTGTAGCTTAACACAGCTGTAGTGTTTTTTTAGTGAAGTTAAAAGCAGAAGTTTCCTACCAAACATTTCTTTGTGCAGTGACGTTAGAAGAAAATTCTTGAGAAAGTAGCAGCTAAGGAAGGTTTATTAGATTAGCTTACTTTCTTGCTTTCTCTTTGCTTTTTGGAGGCCATATTTACTTTTGTTTCCTACCTACTTTTATTTTTTCCCCGAAGTTGAAATTTGTTGTAAGCAAAAATCTAATAGATTCTGTCTTCCCTTATGGGTAGTTTCAGAAAGATATATTCAAACAGATTAAATATCCATGCTATTCAAAATGAAAAGGCAGTAGGAAAATTCATCTGCTTCTATTTTGTTTTGTTTCATTCTGTCTTGGGGTTTTCTTTAGCTATACTTAGAGTTAAAAAAGTTCTCTTGAAGGAGGAGTAAGAAGTGGCCATTTTTTAAAACTTTTTGTTAACTGCCCTGGAATGGCACATTGAACTAAATGATCTATGAAGGTCCCTTCCAACAGGAATTACTCTGCTCTATTCTGTTTTTTGTTACTCAAAAACTTGAGAGAGAAAGTAAAGCTTGGTCTTAAATCAGCTGCAATGGAAAGACACTTCATGCGTCAAGAAAAAGGAAAATTATAATTGACAAGCAAACTTTACTGCTTCCTTACCCTGTTTTGCCTCAGTCTTGTGCTTTGCCTGTGCCAATCTTATTCTTTTTACGGATGCTTTGTTCATACATTGTTCATATGTGATTTACGTCACAATACAGCTTAATGATCAGCCAAAAGAGGCAGTTGTGCCTACCGCCACTATTGGCTTGCAACCCAATGTTTCCCAATGCCTTTCTTCTCTGAAAGGGACAGAAGTGCTCTTTTGGTGTATTTTTTTTAGCTGTTCTTTGATCTGGATTGAGATAATACTTCTTTTTTTTTTTTTTTCCTTCTGTATTACTTCCAGTCATTATTGGTTTCCCAGCCCAGCACTGTGACTGAGAGAGAGAGGGGGCACAAAGTCAAAAATAATTGGCCAGTGTTACCTTTTTCCATCCTAAATGGATGTTTCATCCATGAAACCATCATGTCAGTAAAACAGGGAAGCAGGAAAGAATACGCTGTGAAAACAAAAATTTAAGGAAGACAAAGAATTCGAAGCTCTTTGAAACCATTTCATAGCTACTCTTTTTCAATAGTAAATACATAGGTAACTTCTCCGATCTTGTTTACATTTGAAAATTGAATCCTTTTTTTAATTAAAATCATGTTTTAAATTGCTGCAAATCTCTGAATACAAAGATGAATTATTAAAATGATATATTAAAGTTCTGTTAGTTTCTGTGATTAGAAATTAAATACATGAATAGACAGGCATATAAAGTAGTACAGCTACTGTGCTGAGAAGTCAGCACACAAAATAATATTGGAGAGTTTGTCTTGGTTTGTTTTATAAAGTCTAGGTTTTGGAAATCTGTATTCTTCTAAATTTCTCACATGTGAAAGAGTTAGGAGACAATTTTTCATGTACAGGCTCTGTCTGTTCAATAACTTATTCCTAGCTGTTTTTTCAGATGAGGTTTCTGGAGAGCCACAAGAGGTGAGATGAAAACACCACTGTAAATTAAGAGCAGTCATAGCACCCGGTACTATTTTGAAATTATTTAAAACCTTGAAATTAATGACATTTCTTTTTAACTAGGTTTTTTTTGTTGTTATTTTTGGTTTTAGTTTTTTTGTAAGCCTAAGTTCTAGCATCCTGCTAGTACAAATAAATGTTATAAATGTTTTTTTTTCTGGTGATGACTTTGATGGAGCAGTATTAGTGCAGTTTAAGTGGCCAAAATTAATACGCTTAATCAAACAGAAATTATATGCATCAAACAGATTAAGTACCTAAACTGTTCTCGGAGAGAGTAAAATAAATACCGATAAAACAGGAAGAATAATTTTTAGTGACCTATAATTAATCTCTATTTTAAATACGCAGAGAAAGTGCAGTAGTGGAGAAATTAGTTTAGGAGATTTTGTATTGCTTGCTTTTTGTATTCTGGTCTTTGAAGTAGTGGTATGCAGGCACAATTAACTAGATGCATAGCAACTCTTGCCTTAAAGACTTTTGGGTCTAATCTTCAAAGGTCGATTTTTTTAGAAACCTAAATTATGAGTTACAGATTTTTTGGCACTACTTTTAAGATGGTCTAAAGGGCATTTTTCAATTGATTTTTTTTTTTCCTCACTGTATCCTTTAAATAGCACTGGGATGTATTCAAGAATGTTACTGAAGTTTTTATCCTGGTTCCTGCTCTTCTTGGTCTCAAAGGAAATTTGGAAATGACCTTGGCATCCAGGCTGTCAACTGCAGTAAGTAACTTTCTCTTCTGATAGGTATTGTAAATTCCTGAAAACAAATCTTTGGAACACTAGTGTTTTATGTTTATGGCTTAATCTGGCTTTTGCAGGAGCTGTTTAATCTGTTATTAAATTGACGGTGTTAAAAAGGCAAGCCTCTTCCAATCACCACACATCAATATTTTACTTCTTTGGTCTCTTCTAAGCCATCATTCAGAACAGTATATTAGATTATTGAGATTTACATGTGTATTCTGTAAGGTTGTCTAATATCTCTGACCTTGGTGGGGTTTCAATATGCTAACATGCAGATTTTACATATTTTGAACATGTTTTTCCATGGACCTCTTAACTCTGAAATGAAGCTATTCCAGACCTTTGTTGATGAAGCTGGAAGGTTTGATTTTATTAACCTTCTAGCTAAATAATTTTATGCTTTTTTTCATCGTTCTTTTTGTTGTTAGCATTGCAAGATAACTATTTCTTTTTTTTTTAATATCTTCTTTTGTATGTGTCATAGTTCTTTTCTACATCTCAAGAGATGTTCTGTACCTTCATTTTTTTTTAGCCTAAACAAGCCAAACTGCCTTAGCATATGTATTTTTCTGTGTGTGGGAGTAGCTATTGTGAACAGCATTCTAATTATGTAGCTAAACAATTTCTAGTTCCTGAATTATGTATTTCTGTACAACGCCACCTTTGCAGTACTTCTCCTTTGTAAGATAAGCTTTCCATTTTCCATCAAGGCCACCTTCTCTCTGCCTGTGCCTGCTTGCATGAATCTTTGTAGAAAATGCTTGGTCAAAGGTGTGTGTAACTGCAGATGAGACCTGTAAAATAACACTGTAAAATAACACTTCCATATTTCTCTGTACAATTGCTCTTGAAACTTTCCTGTTTATATCTATTTATTCTCCTAGTAATGTCAAGCTGGGACCTCATAGTTACTTTGCAATCAATTGCCATGTCCTAGTATTTCTTCTTTTGTGTTATTTCCAGTTGTCACTCCCATATTCTGGCAGAAACATTGTTAGTCTATAAGTGCATGACCTTGCACTTGTACTATTGAATATCATCACTTTTGATGTAATCCTCAAGGTCATCCAGTTTGAAATGCTTTGTATTGACAAGGCCTCTCACCATTCTGTCATTAATAAATTTCATTATCATGTTATACTGAATCATTGCCCAAATGCACACTGTGATGGACATAACTGTAGCAATCCAGTGAAGGTTTCCTTGTGTTATGCTAACCCCAGTTCATATCATCTGTCAACTGTTACCGAACTGACAGGAGTTGATCTTCCTCACACAGAGAAAATTGACACTGGAGTTTCTACAATAGTGGGTGCATTCTCAGTGATTAACTAAAATGGACATTATGGGGTTCATTCCCCTTTCCCTAATCCTGAATGGAATGGAAATCTTATCTCTTAATCTGTGTGATAATATAATCTGCAGGTGTTTTAAGCTTGATTTTTTTCAGAGCCATTTGAGTTTGGCCATTTGAAGCACAAACCCCATAAGAACAGCCCAATATGAAGGGGCTTAGTTTGAGGAGTATTACCAGTGTCACTTAGCAGTGCCGTTAAGTCTCACCAAAACGTAAGTCAGTTGATGCTTCAGTTGGTTTTATTCAAGCATATCATGAAAGGCTTCCTCTTACGTCAAAGCAAACATTTTCCATGGCTATCTTGACCAAGCCAGGTTACTGCCAACATAAAGGTAGATTAACTGACCAAGAAGAGGCTGGAAAAGCATACATTTCTTCAGACAATGCAATGTCGCATGTGGGAGCTCTGATTTCCTTGGCATTTCCTGATGACACAATCACTGACCCACACAGAACCACACAAGACTTCAAACTCATGAACAGTTGCAGTGGTTGCTCTGCCTTCCCCAGTTTTTGAGAACAGGTGCGATGTTGTACAGTATCATTCCTTCTGAAAAGTTTAATCAAACAGCTTGCTACTGGACCTGCAATTTACATGCCAGTTCTCTGAGATTATTCTGACTTTTGCACATTTCATAAATTTTGATTTAATTGACTGTGACTCTCTTCAGCCATCCCATCTTTGCTTCTGTTATCCTCACCCTAAGTGAAAACTGAAGGAATATATTAATACAGGACATATCTAAGCAGTTATTGGCAGGCAATTATACGATTAATCTTCTCTCCTAAATTTGCCAAAGCCAGCTCCCCACCAGATACACCCTAAATGCAAGACTGTGCCCCTGTGAATAACTTTACTTCGGAGATAAAATTCCTAGCATGACTTCAGTGTTGGAGATAATTCTTGCTCAGCTAGCTTATAATTGCATATGAATTTGTATTTGTGTCTGTGCTTTTGGAGTTGTAAACTAATTATTTTCTCTTATCAGTAGTACCTTTGGTTTCAAGTTTTACCTGATCACCTACCTTCATCTTCTTGCTCAAATTTCTGCTTTAGCTGTTTGCTACTGATCATTCTAGTTTGGAATCAGTCATTTCACTGTCTCAAGACTGTGGTTTCAGTCAACTTCAAGGCACAGCTTGTACTTGTCTTTGGCATTAGCGTGGATGTAAACAGTTTTCTCTTACTCCTTGAAAAGTGTATGAGGTATACTTAGGTCAACTGCCTGCTCAAGCATGATATGTACGTTATATGTTTTGTATTCAGTGTTGTTTTGGCTTTTTTTGCGTCATTCTCATCTTCTCTATTCACACTGTTGCCTTTTCTCCTTATTACTTCTCCCTTTTTAAGAGGAAGTAAAGAAAAAAAAACACCAAAACCCACTCATCCAGACATCCCTGTAAACTTTATTCAGACTCTCATTTTTACTGTGTGTTATCAGGCTAGCAATGTGGCTTTACAAGCCTTTTGTTTGGATTCGTGTATTCCACAGTATATCAATAAACTTTACCTCACTTAATAGAAGTCTGCAGCTGAAAGGAGTCCTCCTACTTTCCTTCTTCCTTTCAAATACTAAGAGTATTTGTGCCACCATGGGTGGATCAGATCATTTTGTAGGAAAAAAAAAACAAATTTTTCACTACACAAAAGAATGTTTTCCATCAATCTCTGCTTGACATGCGAGTTGATGTGAACTCACTCATGGAACTGGTGGATCTGGCTGAAGAATGACAAACATGTAGCCAATGATAGGGGAAAAAAGAACTGCACTTTCTGGTAGCAGCTCACTTTTGGATTGGATTGGCTATTTTGCAAAATTACTGTTTTAACAGTTTTTTTGGATACTTTTTAAATGCTTCTTCAAAGAACAAAAAAAAAAAAAAAAAGAAGCTCTCCATTGCCTGTCATTTAAAGAATACAAAGGTGGTTCATAGAATCACAGAATCACAAAATGGCCCTGGTTGGAAGGAACCTCAAAGATCATCAAGCTCCAGCCCCCCCTGCCACAGGCAGGACCACCAACTTTCATGTCTAATACTAGACCAGGCTGCCCAAGGCCCCATCCAACCTGGCCTTGAACACCTCTAGGGGCAGGGCATCCACAACCCCCCTGGGCAGCCTGTTCCAGCACCTCACCACTCTCTCTGTAAAGAACTTCCCCCTGGCATCCAACCTAAATCTTCCCTCCCTCAACTTAAAACCATTTCCCCTTGTCCTGCCATTATCTACCCTTGTACAGAGTCATAAAATGCCTGGGTTGAAAAGGACCATAATGACCATCTAGTTTCAACCTTCCTGATATGTGCAGGGTTGCCAGTCCCTAGACCAGGTTGCCCAGAGCCACATCCAGCTTGGGATGAGAGAGTTGACTCCCCTCCTGTTTGTAGTCTCCCTTTAGGTACTAAAAGGCTGCAATAGGGTCACCCCACAGCCTTCTGTTCTCCAAGCTGAACAATCCCAGCTCCCTCAGCTTGTCTTCGTAGGAGAGATGCTCCAGTCCCCAGATCATCTTCGTGGCTCTCCTCTAGATCCTCTCCAACAGCTCCCTGTCTTTCTTGTAATGGGGGTCCCAGACCTGGACACAGTACTCCAGATGGGGCCTCATGAGAGCAGAGTAGAGGGATAATCACCTCCCTGTGGAGCTTTGACTGTATTTCAAACACCATAAAATAATGACAGTGCAGACTGAGATAGTGTCGTATTTCATTTCCCTTTTTTAAGCCGCTGTTTTTTTAATACTTTGTTCTGCACAACTGATTAATATCACAAATAGAACAATATGGAACAGAAGTAAAACCAATCAGAAATTATCAGAAGAGGAAAAAAATATGCATTAAGACCTATAGAGAAATATAAAGTGCTTTAAAGATTAGGATTCTGTGGACAACATCACTGCAGCTTATGCTAAAAAATATTAAAAACTTAGTTCAAGAAGGAAGTTATTTTAAATATTGTCATATTGCAGTGGTACATGCTATCTTCAGAGTTTTCGTTTAATTCAAAAAATAAATGTAGGTATGAAATACTGCAGTAAAAGTATGTGCATACTTTTTTGTCAGAATAATTAATTTACTGTCTTTCCAGCAATTGTGTTTCAATTGGACCTATATCATTAAAGCATCGTAAGTCTGTAGCTGTGCTGTATAAATGAAAAATTAGAATACTAAAGGCAATGAGATGTGGTCTATCATCTTCTCTAATCACTTCCAATGTCTGTATGCAAGTATTTTTATTGCAGTCAATTAACACACTCCCACCACAGTGTTTGTGCTCATACACTGTATTCCTGTGCAGTTTTTGATTGGCTTATGGAATTTAACAGCCACAGAAACAAGCTCAGCCTGTGGTGATTGAACACTGAGAACTTTCCCTTTCAGCCTCTGATCTAATCACTAGTGGTGCCTGGACATTCCTGGAACACAAGGCAGCTAGTGTACCTTGCACAATAAGCTAATGTTAAACAAGTTAGCATGTAAAGCTGCATTGAGCTTAGCTACTTTTGTATAGATGGTTTAAATACAATTTTAAATCAACCGGAACGTTTAACTTGAAAAAGCACAGAGAAGTTTTAGTTTACTTTCAAAATGTCTCTTTTTGCAATGAGATTTGAATTATTTGTGGGTTTCTGCCTTGTTAGTGAATTTTCAAAGTAATACAATTTTAAACCCAAATGTCTGAAATTCTCTTACAATTTTGACAGGTAAATATTGGAAAAATGGATTCTCCCATTGAGAAATGGAACTTGATAATTGGCAATTTGGCCTTAAAACAGGTAAGTGTAATTGATTTTTTATTAACTTTTTTAAGTAAATGAAGTTATTTAAAAAGCCCACCACAAATGTGGACAAGAAGGATCCAGTGTTAAAAGGAAACAAATTCTACTTAAGTCTCATACTTAATGTGCAATGTTTTCGTGACTGATCTTTTTTAGTGCTGCATAGTTCTTCTATAAAGCAATAGAAACTTATATTTATCACAATAAATATAAAGTAAAGTATTCTTTGGGCCTGCATCAAGGGTACTTCCTTTTAATTTTTTTGAAAGCACATTTCTAAGGAATTTGACCTCCCAAATATTTTCAATGCTGTATTTTCATTGGATTCAACGTTTAAAGAATATGTGATGGAGCTTTTGGGTAACAAGCAATATTTTAAATAGTTTGTTCATTTGAGGAAAGGAGTGTTTGATCTCCAAAGCAACTATTTCTTAATCTTAGGAACTATTTCATGTGCTGTGTTATAAAGCAACATACTCAAGAATAAGTGAAAAGTTTATGCTGTGACTTCATTGTTTTAAGTGGCTTAGGAACCTCTTTGAAGCATTTCATCTTTTGCTCCTTGTAATTCCTCAGCTCTTTTCCCTAATCTGACTTCTGTTATTCTTCAGTCTGTGAATTGTGGTTAAGGCCTTTCCTGTTAGCATGAGATGTTTCTTCTTGGTCAGCTAGAGTTATCATTGTCTCCACAAAGTAGATGAGCGGAGCATGCTCCCTTTACAGCTTGCAAATAGATGTGGAGGAAAGAATAACAAAATCATTCTGCAATCCTCTTAAAACTCTCAACTATTTTAGGAGTCACTTATCACTAAAAAACAATTGTTTTCCTTATTTTATTTTTCCAGGTTCAGGCAACAGTAGTTGGTTTTCTGGCAGCAGTGGCAGCAGTTATATTGGGTTGGATTCCAGAAGGCAAATACAGCTTCAGTCATTCAATCCTTCTGTGTTCTAGCAGTGTAGCAACTGCATTCATAGCTTCTCTTTTACAAGGTAAAAGAAGTATATATGTTACTTTTTATAGCTTTTTAATTCTCTGTGCATGCTGAGTGTATATTATGCTGCTGTTCATGAAAAAATTAAGTCCAATAGGGTCTAAAACATCTGAAACACAGTTATGGGTAGGATACCCTTTTACAATTTCCATATAAGCCTGAGTATTGCATACATCTGTCATATTCTTTCAAAAATATTTGATTTTCTGTCCTCCTCAGCATGTCTAAAACAAAACATATGTCTTTTAGATTTTACCTTGTAGGGTGAAGAATTTGTTTTCTCCTACTTTCTGTATTCAGTGATGTACAAAGTTTATTCTTAATAGTAAACAGGTAGGACATATTTGTAATTAAGATCAAGTGAGCTTGGATTTTAGTTCAGCTGAATCCAAACTTCCTGTTTATCCATGCTGCTTGTATATTATCCTGTGCTCTGCTTTGTTTCTGAAGTGAACAATTTGGTTTGCTGTGTGAAGGCTTTGGGTCAAGTTGAGGTCCCCTTCTGCAAACAGCATCAATGTATCTGTCCTGAGCCACACAGTGTGATGGATTTAAACGTCTCTTGCCAATTGTCAGGAAATATTTAACTGTAGAGTGCAGTACTTACAGGACAGAAGGGTGAAAAAGGAGTGACTCTACCTTTGAAATATTCTTAAAAAAACACAGTATCAGAAGCCTTAATAATAGTAGATCAAGTAAAGTATGTTGCTTCCTTTTTATTAAATTGACTTGCTTATTTATGCAAAAATTATGAAATTGTTAAGGTTATGCATTCAATTAAGAGCTTACACTTTTTTTTAAATAGCTGCAAAGCCATTGAATTTGATCACGCTACAGAATTAAGAGCAGCAGGAGAGCTGGGGAACATTAATGTGTTTTTTCCCCTTCTCATATATTAGGTGGACATGAAAATAAAACTTTTGGTGTTATCTGGTGATGGGCTTGCGCAGGAAATTACTATCTGAACATCAACCTCCTTTGCATGAAACAGGCACTTTGGAAATCTGACATCATTTCAGTCCTGTTGAGAATTTCTTGGCATGTGATTCTCTAGGCAGTTTTTCTGAAAGTGAGCTCCTAATTTAGCCTGCAATAAATAATGCTACTTGCTAAAATAGATGAAAATTGTAATATCAGTTTTTCCCAATTTCAGACACATGGATATGTTATCTAATGCTGTTTTCAGGGTAGAGGCATTCAAATTTCAATCATCTAAAGTTAATGGGACGTAGAAGTAATATGCTGAATGTTTTTTCTTCAGGGAATGGTTGATTTACAATTTCAGTCTCGCTAATTCTAATCATAAGCAAAATAATACATTATACAGATGGTTCTTGATTTTTTTTGGTGTATGCTTAGTGTCATTTTCTTTTAAAATCTAACTTAATTTTTTAAAATGACTGAAACTTAAAACAGTAGTCAGTCGAGTGGGAGGGACAAAAGCAAAGACTTAATTACTAGGTTTCCACTTGCCATTATCTTGAAATTTCCTAAGTGATTACGACAGTAGCTACCATTACTGTTCTTTCTTCTTTGTTGAATCTAGGAATAATAATGGTTGGAGTTATTGTTGGATCAAAGAAGACAGGAATTAATCCTGACAATGTTGCCACTCCCATAGCAGCAAGCTTTGGAGATCTTATCACTCTTGCTATTCTAGCGTGGATAAGTCAGGGTCTTTATGCTTGCCTTGGTGAGTATGTTCCTAGGCTTATTTATCCCTAGAAGCCTCTTTTGTGTGGGGGGTGGTAGCGATATGGCAGGTAGGGAGAAGCCAGTTTTCTTGCATGCCCCCTGTGTCAGTTATTTGCTTCGCAGAGCCCTGTTGAATTGTCCCTTTGCACTGAAGGTGTTGAACTGCCTCGATCTTTATGATTCAAATTCGTGCGCTTCGTAATTACTGCGCAATGTACGTATTGCATAACATCACGACGCCTTCTAACACATTGCTACGTACTTACATAGCCAGGGGAAAGGAATTTCTCACACAGGATTGCGTCCTTCTGGCCGTGTTCCCCGTTCCAGCAGGGGCGTAGCTGCCGCTAGGGGGCGCTCCAGGCCCGCCCTTGGCACTTCGTCACTCGAGCTCACGGGGTGACTTCGTTTAACGCCTGTTCTGTTCTGTTAACTACAGAACGTGCCGTAAATACATGCGTGTATCTGTCAAGTCTTCTTAGGCGTAGATTGAGAAGACAAAGCGTGCTCTTGCTATTATTGTTTTCAGATTCCTAGTTTTTGCTTTGAAGTAGAATCTAGAATCATTAAGGTTGGAAAACACCTCTATGACCATCCAGTCCAACTGTCAGCCCAGCCCCACCATGCCCACTGACCATGTCCCTCAGTGCCACATCCACACAGTTCTGGAACACCTTGACTCCATCACCTTCCTGGGCAGCCTGTGCCAGTGCATCACCACTCTTTCTGAGAAGAAGTGTTTCCTAATATCAAACCTAAATGTGGTGCAACTTGAGGCCATTCCCTCTCATCCCATCACTGTTACCTCAGAGAAGAGGCCAACCCTTACCTCACCACAGCCTCCTTTCAGCTCACTGTAGAGAGCAATGATGAACCTGAACCTCCTCTTCTCCTGGCTGACCAATGCCAGAAGTAGTGTAGTTCTAATTCGTATCTAATTCCTACCAGTGGCTGCATTATTTTCAGTGGCACCACACTGCACAGTACATCGCAGTAGGTACCTGCATAAGGAATAAATGTTGTGCATCTGAGTTCTCCAGACACGATTGATGGCTGTCAGTGTTTACTGAGGGGATGGGGGCTTAAAAAATTGAAGATCAGTAAGGACTTGGTTGGGAACCTTTTCTCTCCTTCCTCCTTCTTTATTTACTCAGGCTCACAGGCTCAACTTCGTTGAAGAACTGTTGAGTGTTTCTAGAATTTATATTTCTCTAGTAGATGTCATAAACTCCATAGCAGAGCCACCAAAGCAGACTGAGCAGGATTACATCTACCATGTAAAAATCTACCAGATAAAGATTACAAAGTGATCAAAAGTGGAGATGAATGAGCCCTAAAAGGGGGGTCAATTATTCCATTTCCCCTTCTCCAGCTACTGTAGAATAATTTGTTTATTTCTCTGTGAATTGAATATGACTGGGGTGCATCTGGACGTTACAGTTTCCAAAGATTTTTGTAGTAAACTTTTCTACCAGTAGAGTGTCCCATAGCTAAAGGAAAGTCCTGCATGCTGTTTCTAAGAGTTGGATTGTGCTGAGCAGTTTCTCTGGTCTTGCAGGGAGCTGTATTCTAGCATAGCTTACTTGTGATAGTTTCTGTTATATGCTTCTAAACTATTAATTGCTTCTATGGTTCTCTTTTTAGATAAACTTAATAGATGAGATGTATAATTTAAAGTTATATAAAGAAACAGCTGCCTTGGCTTAAATTTTACATCTTCTTTCCCTTAAAAACTAGATAAATTTTAGTTGTGTAGTCTAAAACGGGTAAATTGATTAATATGTATACCTGATTTTTTCCTCTTTAGCAGTATGAGCATGGCTGATAGCCTATTCATCCATTCATCATTCTCTCTAGTACTTTTTAAGCAGGGAATCCTAATAGAGTGCTAGTATACTATCATAACAGAAGTTTGTATTATTTTTGTCGCTATTGTTTTGTTTTGTTTAAATCTAAGCTCTGGACTCATCCTGACATCAAACATCTCCACTTCTGAGAGCCACTCTTGGCTTTTGTTCTTTTCAGGAAGAGACTTATGACTCTTGTAACACTGGGTAGCTTTTATAATCTGGTCTATGTCTGTTTCCATTGAAAGGTGTCAGGTATAAATTTTTCTCTGTATTTTTCTCCATGAATAAATTGAGACATCTGTACGTAGTAAAATATGTACAAACACTAAAGTATGGCCAAAAAAATAACTCCTCTCACTTGCTGTCTCAGAGGAAATTTTTACTATTGCTGAGTAGTCTTGACAGCCCTCTCTCATGCATGTAAAAAAACCACTTATTGCATTTTCTTTCTTATCATCTTTTATATCACTAAACACTTTTTTAAAATCACTATAAAACATATATTCACCCTCTTGAAAGTTTATCTAACTTTTGCTTTCCTCGCTGTAGATTGAAAAGCTGTCATATTGTATAGATACGCATTTCTTTCTTTCATGTAGCTGCTGTTGTTGAGTTCACCTATAGTGGAAAAGGGTTGAAAATCAGCCATGAGTTAATTGCGTTTCCTAAGAGTTGCAAAGTTTCCATTGCTTTTGGCTGTTGATTTCTGAAATAGTACAGTCCTGTTGCACTGCACATGTAGATTGCAATTATTTTGGTTATAGTTCATGAATCACTGTACACTGAAGACTGTCTTCCACTTTTTTTCCTTTTTTCTCATACCATATAAAACATTTCTGTGGCAGGATGATACGTTTGTATATGCATTTTTTATTTTACATAATTTATTAAAAGCTGCTTATTAAGTAGCTCTTGGTTACTAATCATTGTACATTTGCTGGAATGATTTCTCTTTTATCTTTGTGCTTTTTTTTTCTTTTTATTTCCCAGAAGAAGGAGTTACACAACATAGTTGTCTAGAAGAATGCTTATTTTTAGTGTTCTTAGTAATTCTTGAACAAGCTCTCAAGGCTTAGAGACTGATGTTGATAGTTAAATATTCTCCCTTTTCTCATGAACATGTTTTAACAAGTTCTTTACATTGTTAATGCCATGCTTTTGTGAACTTTAATTTCCTATGTTAGTAAAAATCCTGTCATAAAAGTAAATGGGCAAGTGTGCAAGTGAGAGATCTTTAAAAACTGGTGAATAATTAGGATAAAGCTCAACACTGCATCTCTATTCTGCTGCTAAGTGTTTTTTGTTTGTTTGTTTTGCAACAGAGGATCCTATCTTTGAACTGTTTTCTCATTCTGACCTTTTCAGTTATTGTGGCTCTGGTGTATGTGAGTGCCTCAACTTGGGTGCATATGAGGAGAACAGACATAGAGGGAGAAAATGAATAAGTAAAAGGAACATAACGTCTCTTAAAAGGAGAAAAAGAGGGAAGTATCAAAGGTTTAAGAAAATAGGTATAAAATAAATGATGCCTTTCCATGTGACCAACTGTAGTATACACAGGGATCTTTCTTTGCTGCAAGTGGAGGGAAGAATCATAGAATCATAGAATTGCTCAGGTTGGAAAAGACCTTGAAGATCATCAAGGCCAATCGCAACACAACCATACTACCCTAACTCTAACAACCCTCTGCTGAATGCATTTAGCTGTGCAGTAAGCAGCGGTCCACATGACAAAAAGTTCAAGAACTTTCTATCAGTACTTTTTTTCTTCTTTTTTATTGTTTGACAGAACAAAAGTATCATGTATATGTTCTTTTGAGTTAGACTTTTTTACATTAGGCCCATCTCTTTGCTTATAGAAAGAAAAGACTGAAAAAAGGCACTACGAAGGAAGGATATAATATATTGTAAAATAGCTAGAAAAGGAATGGAAAAATTACTTCTCTTTTGGACCTTGTCTCTTTCTCATTCTGATAGCTTTCTACTTTTAGCTTACACTGTGATAGGAATCTTAGTCTCTTGTGCCAGCTCTGCTGCAGAGGTTGTTACCAGTCAATGCAGAAGGACAGTAACATCTAAAAATACTGGAATGATTCTTCCAGGAGTAATTTTAGCTGTTATCCCTCCCTTCACCATGATAACATCAAAGTAGTAATTGCTTGAATTTGCAAGCTTTGTAATAAGTCACAATGCTTGGGTGGGGATATTTTTATATATACTGGGTGTTTGTCTTTGTTGAAGAGTTTATGTGTTCTACATCTCAGAATCACAGAATCACAGAATGGCCCGGGTTGGAAGGGGCCTCAAGAATAAAGAATCTCCAACCCCCCTGCCACCGGCAGGGCCTCCAACCTCCCCATTTAATACCTGACCAAGCTGCCCAGGGTCCCATCCAGCCTGGCCTTGAACAGCTCCAGGGATGGGGCATCCACAACCTCTCTGGGCAGCCTGTTCCAGCACCTCACTCTCATAGGAAAGAACTTCCCCCTGACATCCAACCTAAATCTTCCCTCCCTCAACTTAAAACCATTTCCCCCTGTCCTGCAGTTATCTACCCTTTCAAAGAGTTGACTCCCCTCCTGTTTGTAGTCTCCCTTTAGGTACTAAAAGGCTGCAATGGGGTCACCCCACAGCCTTCTGTTCTCCAAGCTGAACAAGCCCAGCTCCCTCAGCCTGTCTTTGTAGGGCAGATGCTCCAGTCCCCTAACACCCTTGTGGCTCTCCTCTGGACCCTCTTCAACAGCTCCCTGTCTTTCTTGTACTGGTGGCTCAATACTACTTTAAAAAAAAAAAAAAAAATAGAACTACTTCAGCCTGTTAATTTAAACTGTATTTTGCACTGAGTTGTCCAAATTCTGAAAATTCAGATGAAATGTGTTTAACACTAAATACATTGCCACATTTCTCATAAAAATAATACATGCAAAAATGAGGTGTTTTTATGAGCTGCATATATATTTGCCATGAGAATAAATTTTGTGTTGCTTACCACACTGTTGAATTAGGAATTTCTGGATCACTGTGATGGCTTCTGAGTGGAGGGGACTCTAAGACTGAACTAAGCCAAAAAATTTATTACTCTTTCTGTGGAGACAGCTCTCTGCATTATTAGTTCTGTTTTATGATGGTACTCAGTTAATGGTATTTGTATTTGTGTTTCTATGAAATATGATGCTGTTCTGATGGATGGGTGCAGGCAGTGAAATTATGGGTGTGGATTTCCAGTCTTGCAGACAGATTATAAAGCAACTGAACTACTAATAAAAATGTTTCAATATTATACCAGGTGCTTGCATCATTTTAGATGTTCTGTGTTGGGGAAGGTTAGCATGTTACCTGTGCTTTGGCAAGAAGGAGATTTACATATGCTCTGAATTTGTATATTAAAATATATATATTTTCAACATGTTCAGTTCCTTTTTTTTTTAATAGACATGTAACAAAATAATGTTTTATATTCCACATCTTTATTGCATTTTTATCATTAAGCATCAAACAAAAACATTCTTCAAAGGTTCCTACTTTGCACAGATAGTTTTGTCCTTGATGGGATGGATGAAGGTGATCACATACGGTAGATGTTATACCAACCATATTGTTTGATGCAGTAGTGGGTAGCATAGTGAAAACAGTAGTGATAAAGACTATTAAAATTTCTCAAGTGCTTGATGTATAATACAACTTATATTATGTCTGGAGAGCAAAACACTTTTCTGTATTATTTTTCAGAAACATATTACTATATATCTCCTTTGGTTGGTGCCTTTTTTTTGGCTCTGACTCCTATGGGGATTGTCATAGCTGCCAAACACCCAGCTACTAGAACTGTTCTCCATTCAGGATGGGAGCCTGTTATAACTGCCATGATTATAAGCAGGTGAGTCTGTTGTGGTTTGCCTTGGCTCTCCTCTGTCTCCATATATCTAATTTAACTTTGCTTAAAAGAAACATTTAAGGAGCGTCTAGAATATGGAGGCTAATCTTCCAAAAATTAGGAAGTTGCATAGTTAAGTCATGGTTTAGAATGAGTGGAGAAGGTAACAATACACTGTGGAAATGGTTCAGCAGCAATGTGTCATATCTAATGAAGGAAATGGTGAGCTACTCAAACTATTCATCTCCTGCAACTTTTTATCAACACTGTGATTTAGTCAAATGAAAGCTATGAATCTTGAAAGATGAGCGACTGCATGAAATTCTGTTGTCTTTGTTATACAACCAGTTGTAATATTTAAGCCAGTAACTGTAGCAAGTTAATGAGGTTGACAAGTAAATAAGGTTAGTAAGATAAACTGAGAAGAAAATTGTGATATTACAAGGATGAGATTACTAAAACAGTTTTGTAATAATGACTAATGTGTCTGTTTGCCTTATTCTAAACATTGTACTTTGTCTTTCAGTATTGGTGGCCTTATTCTGGACACAACTGTATCTGATCCAAACTTGGTTGGAATTGTTGTTTATACCCCGGTAATCAATGGTAAGACCATGGCAGGATTGTATAATTCAATATAGCAATCGATGCACCTTCATTTGATAAAAGTCTGTTACAGTAAATGGTTTTTATGCAAATTAGGATCTGCTATATTCATTGCAAGTCTTGATTTTGATGTCAACAGTTGTTAATTTGAACTCCCAAGGAGAGCTTCTTGATCCTATTTACAACTATTAAAGTATTAAATGTGAGGAACATAAACCTAAAGCATGCATTAAGAAACTATGAAAATGGAAGTAGAGGTATATACAAGTATTACCAAATAGAATATTGAAACTGTTTTGACTGAGGAAAACGTAAATAAAATTTTATTTCAAAGGATTTCCTTTTGGACATCCAGGAGCAAATTTTCAAAAGAGTATTTTAATATTTACTTGCAACATATGTAAGTGTAAGAACTAACACAGATACTACAGGCAAATAAATAGATTTGTAAAGAAGTATTTGTATTGGTTCCTATTTTGTGGTGCACTTTCCAGTTGTGAGAATGTGTTGACGATAATTTACTCCATGAATTAGAATTTTAACATGTAATGTTAATATCAAGCCAAATTTTGTATGAATATCTGATATCTTATTAGACTTAGTCTGAATGTTTTGTGAAAATGCATGTTTTTCAAATGTTTTTACATCAACATCATATGATTGATATGTAATTAGTTTGCAGTAATTATAATAACCAGATATATTTCCACTATACTGCTGCCTGGCTCTTCTTATCCTCTTTTGTATTTCTTTATTTGATTTTGTACATTATTTTGCACTTTAATGCATTGCTATTTTTAAAACCATTTCTCCAGTTATCAAGATGTTTCCGACTTCTGATTTTGGCTCACAGAGTGCTTTGACTTATCGTAACTTGGCCTTTGCAAATTCTCTAGGGGCACTTTTTTCTGAGGTATCAATTAAATAAATTATAATCACTAATTTTGCTCACCATCTTTGATAACAGAATGTTAATATTAATGATGAGTAATATTTTTGAAACACATTGCCCATTGTATAACTAATTGCCAGAGGTTGCTAATGTAAATGTGGCATGGGGTAGCATCAAAACATCTTGCTAACCTTTATTACGGTCAAGAATTAGTTTATCTGTTTCTGTGCCCGTTAGGCAAGCTGTTTTGTTAAAGGAGGAAATTGTGTTACTTTGATGGAAGCAAGTTTTTTGCAAATTCATGTTAGCTCTTGTTTTACCACTTTTATGTCTTCTCAACACTTACAAATTGTCTGTTTAATAATTTGTTCCAGTACTTGTCTAGGAATAAATTCCAGTGACATGCAGATTCCCCAGGTGATTTTTTTTTGGTCCTTAGAGATACAGTTTCTGTTTTCCCTATTACAGCTCTCTGGTATTTGCTAACCTCCAAGATAATCAGTTTCCAAAAATGATCCCTGATAATTCATGGATTGTTCATCTGGCTCTCTAAGGACACTCTAAACTTAAATTGAATTTATCCTCAGGCACTACAGACTTAATATGAACAAGTTTGTGATCAGGCATCTCCATTTTTTACAAAGACAGGATACAAAAGGAATCATGTATTTCTATGTTCCATAAAGCAGGTTGCTTGTTCTTCCTTCCCATTACAGTCCTATATTTCCTTTTTTCTTTTTTTTTCTTTTTATTTATTAAATGTGAAGCATTTCAGTATTGTAACTTCTGTTCTTTGCTGACTGTAAATTGATTTTTTACTCTTCAGTCTTTATGCTCCTTGCTTGTGCCTGTCCTTTATATTCATTTAAAATTAGAAGCATTTGCATCTACTTTTATTTTGTTTCGTTTTGATTTCCAGATATCTAAACAGCAGAGCAACTATGATGACCTTCAGCTTTTACTTTCTTTACTTTGTTTTACAGCTTTACATCTGAAAGTTTTCTCATAATAGTCCTCTTTGGTTACTCCCTAGATTAACTTTCATATAGAGGAGGATCCTGTTTTCTTGTTAGTCAGGTGCACTCAAAGCCCTTAGCAGTGGTCCTGCTTTCTTAGACGATATGCATCGATTACAAATGCAAACAACTGTCTAGCAATTGTTTTGTACTGTTTTCCATCAGACTTCTATCTGCTCCAGTACAGTATCAGAATAGTTCTGGATTTCCTCCATAGACTTGCTTGTTCTAGTCTTGCTGCCTACAGCACGTACAGATCTCAAGGGCTCAGGCCTTTCTCAAGGCCTCGTGCTCCTTCCAAATGTTGCAGTGATGATGTTCTTTTACCTTACAGCAGTTATGGACTGCTGTTGTACGTGGAGCTCTGCATCCTGTTCAAGGTTGGCTTCTTTCACAGAAATTAGCTGTGAAACCTGAGTTGCCTGCATGTTTATATTTTACCTTTTTACAATTTTTAGCTAATGATTAGACTTAAGTAAATAATTGTAACTGCTAGGAGTGACAGCTTGCTATAAACATACCTCTAGAGAAAATGTTAAATGCCCCATTTTATTTCTTATTTTCTTTCACAAGTTAATAAATAGAATTAAGGCAATAGTACATACATTCTTTTGAACTGTCTTGAGAGAAAATGAACTAGCCAAATGCTATACATTGTTCTGGATGATTAGCTGGCAGGTCAAAAGATTCTTGAAGAATTAGGCAGGTGGAAAGAGGGAAAGCTGGGGCTACTGCAGTAGACTTGTAGCTGTAGCAGTTCCACAGGGGTTCTCTGCTGATTCCTGTGGTTACTGCACCACTCCTATTCTAAATGCTGAATTTTTATGGATATCTTGTGTTTCAAGGCTGCTCAGCCTTTGACATTTGCACTCCTGGACTACTGTGCAGTGCCTGAGAATGTTGTTTTCCAGGCCATAAGAGGTGCCTAATCCCATGGCTCATTGGGTTTTTCACACTTGGTACGAGTAAAGCTGTCTTTTCCCAGTTCTCAAGGTTTGAATGTCTTCAGTAAGTAGTAATGTCTGGACCATCAGCTAGTTGTTCGTTGTCTTGTGTCCATATATTTGAGGTTCTTTGCTATCATCTCAGACTGTAACAACAGAAACCTAATCTTACAGTTAAAAAAGCACATCTGTTGACACTCATTTACTAACCTAAAAGGTGGGCTAGGCCACTTAATAGACGGCTTTTAAAATATTACTGTTGCTGAAAGCTTTCTCTATGAGTGCTTTCCTGTCCTTGGAATTCTTGTTGTAAGCATAAACAGTGAAAGCTGCCAAAGGGTTTCCCTCGCAAAAAGCTTTTGAGGTGCATTTTTCCTTCTCCTTTAGAGACTGTTGCTCCTATCTCATAGGGAAACCTGAAGGGAAAATTTTAATCTATTGGGATTATGCCGACCAAAATCTGAGGACAATATAAATTTACTGGTGATCTCAAACTGTCACTGGTATTTTCAGTGCCAGTTGGGTGTCTTGAAATCCTGGACAGTATGGCCTGCACTGCAGGTGTTAGACTTCCTGCGTGTGCCATTGAATGACTTTTGACGTGGTCCTGTTAAGTGGTTTGTGTATTCTTAGATGTGGGACAAGTCACTTTCATCACATATGATTTGGAACCATGTATCTTTTCGTTTAAGAAATATTGGTCTAGAATTTGAACAACCTCAAAGGCTCCTACTCCTATTAACAATAATTACAAATATTTGCCAAGAATATTAAATAGTTCTTAAGCAGACAGACATTTTATAGTGAACTTTACTGCTGCTGGGCAGAAGTGTTTTACAACCATTTTTCCATTTTTCCCTTGTTAAACACATTTCTTTAGATGAATAATTATTTTTAAATCTGTAGTTGGCTGGGTTAAATTGTAACTCTGCTTTTTGGAAATAAATAAATCATTTTGTGGTTTTAGTCATCATGATACTTGCAGTCTAGTTGAGGCTTAGATATGTGTTTGATGTACTGAAGTTATGAAGAACATAACTACCAGAAGATACCAAAAGTTGATCTTTATGTTTTCCAATGGATGAGAAGGTTAAAATTTGCAAATCTTCTCACAGCATCACAGTATGTCAAATTTGGCTCAGGAACTGCAATTTGCAAGTAACTGAGTTCCTTTTTTTTGCAGGAAAAAGATAGCACTTTAAACAATTACATGCTTCAGAATAATCAGAAGAAATGAACTAAGGTGCAGTTACTAGATAAAGCCACTTTTTCATATTCCTTCTATGCTTGTACAAAACATTATGAGAGTTACTGCATAATAACCAGCATTTCAGTAGATGTCACTCCATTTTTATGCATTTTGTAGAAAGGAGGTTCTGCAAATTAATTCCAAATATGCCTGAAAATCAGAACCACTTTGTAGGCTTCAGATAGAAAAACTTGCATTTACATATGGTTTGAAACAAGACTCTTTAAGGGTAACACCAACCACTTACAATAGTTCCTGCTCTTGGGCTGCACAAATTACAAGAGCATTTGATATGGGGAGGAAATGAATGTAGAGCAAGGAATATTAAAAACATGTATGAGAAAATTTTACACAAAACTTATTGAGTGTCAGTTAACTTGGAGATGAAAGTTAAGCTTATGTAATATATTCCCCAAATTATACCTTTTTTTAATTGTACAATTAGTAGGAAAATTGAATGAGTTTCAAGCTTTTCAGAAATCTTTTCCTTTAAGTTATGAGAATGTGGAAAGAAAACACAGAAATCACTCCTCCTCAGAAAGTAAAATGTATTTTTTTAGTTGCTTTATGTATTTTGCTCTGTTATAAGATGGTTGTACTCTCAGCTTTCATGCAACAAAGAAATACTTTGATTAGAAGCCAATCATTGTCTTAGTTGAGTTTCTGAAAATTTCCTCTGCAAATTACAAAGATATTAGCATACCTTTATGGTATTAGAGCAAATTGGCTGAGTAGCACAGTAGCTTTTATCTTGAATTGGAAAGCATGTAAGAGTCTTACAACACACCTATGCTGAATGAGAACTTAATAGTTCAGTCCTTATTTTGGTATGAAAAGGGAGGATTTTGATTCTGCATATTTAATTCTCGTTCATTACTAGGTGACAGTTCTATTGCTTTTTAGTTGCTAGTCTGTACAAGCAAATCTTCACAACCTATGCTGTAATAGATGTGAGTTCTTTCTTCTAAGTATTTTTACATTTACATATAATACTTAACTATTAAATATTATACATTTTTTACAAGATTTCAGTAGTGATTGTTGTCTTTTGGGCTTCTCTTAAAAATGGGCCTATGAGTCCCAGCACTCGCCAGTGCTAAGGGGAAACGTCACTTCCTTCCACCTGATGACAATGCTGTTCCTAAAGCAGGTCAGAATACCCTTGTCTGCCTTTGCCATCAAGGTGCACTGCTGGGTCACGGTTGACTTCTTGCCCTCCAGTACCCCAGGTCCTTCTCTGCACAGCTGCTTTCCAGATAGTTAACTCTCAGCCTGTTCTGGTATATGAGCTTGATCATCCCCAGATGCAGGACTTTGCATATCCCCTTGTTGAACTTCCTATCAGCCCAATTCTCCAGCTTGTCCAAGTTCCTCTGAATGGCAGCACTGACTTCTGATGTATCAGCCACTCTTCCTAGTTTTCCCAATGTTACCCAAAGTATGAAGTATAAGGTATGTGGAAAAAACAGCAACAACAAACAAACCAACAGCCTGGTGTATTACTTAGAACATTAGATGATCTGAGATTAGGATGCATCAGCAAAATTCATCCTGCTTCCTTTAACTTATCTTTTTTTACCTGTAGAGCACTAATGTGGGTAAAGAGAGACAGATCTTCTTTGAAATACTCTTTAAGATCCATTGATTTGAATGTCCTATTAGGCAGGCCTTTTTCCACGTGGTGATTAGTAGAATCATGTCCAGAGGCATATTCACAAATTCCTGACATGGTTTTGGCTCTTCTTTAAATACGGTTTTGTGTGCTTGTTATACGAAAAAAGAACTGTGAAAAAACTGAATTCAGAAGTATTTATTCTCGCTTAGCCCTTGACTGACTCAATAAAATGATGAGGTCTTCAATTTTCTTTTAATGCTGTAAGTCAGCATGACAACCTTCACACTTTAGCAGACAATGTCTATTCTTAGGGGAAGTACAAAGCAGCACCTTGTATTCAAGCTAAACACACCAGCTATCCTGAATGCAGATGCAGGATGTTACTTTTGAAAGCAATTATTTTCCTCTATGATATTCTCTCTCCTGAGAATGAAAAGAAGCTAAGGAAGTTAGTCTTTGTTATGAATTATGTGCTATGATGATTACAATACTATTTTCCAGAAAACAAATTTTCTCAATTAAATATTCTTGGAAACAGTCTATAGGTATGCCTGAAAAGATTTTCATAACATGAGCAGCTACTGTGTACATTACAGTTTTATGCGTTCAGAAGATGCTCAGAAGCTATCAATTGTGTGTATTGACATTTTGTCAACCTACACAGTTTTATCTGTTTTTTTTTTGCTTCTTGTAGGGATCTGATTAATCTGATATCGCTGGGATAATTTCACATGCACAGTAACTGCTGTAGAAGGAAAAAAGCCCTGAATATCTCTGTATATAGCGAAGTGATTCATTTAATGCAAGCACAGCTTTATTCAAGTCATTCTTTGACCAGCAGAATAATGAAACCTTATTCCGTGTTGATTTATATCCTGTGCTTTTAGAGCACCTCTCTAGCCACAGTGTTCTGCAGCCTCATGTCCTTGCAATACCTATTTCTCACAACACTCTCTGTTCTCCCTTTGCTTTTGACACCATCATTCATCTTCTGTGTCATTTAACTACCAGCTGAACAAGAGGCATCGTGCCTCGCTCCAAGCTGTGTGCTGACTGTGCAGCTGGCACACCTATGCTGAGAAATATACAGCTTGTATTACTACCTTGACTCACTTAGGACATGGATTTGAATCTTTATTTACCTAGGATTAGCCTCGCTTTCATTTTGGTTAGCCTTTGTACTTGGAGACAGCTGTTATTTATAGAAAGCCTTTTGTCAGATGTGGTTGAAATTGGCCCAAATGTTCACTAATAGTTAGGAGGAAGAGTGGTTGGGTAGAATTAAAGGATAGTATGACTGCTGCTGTCCATCATCACATACTGTTAGTGGGTTGAGACTGAGCAGGACCTATGGATTCTGGAAGTTTTTTATACTGCACCTGCATAAAGCACATAAGGTTATTTGAGAGCTATCAGTGGTGTATCCTGTGGGGTTCTCTGAGTTTAATGATGTTAGATTATTGAGACTCAGACCATAAGTGATCTGAAATCTACATACCCAATAGGGTTTGGGAATTGCTTTTGCTAAATTATTGTTATAAAACTATTTGGGATGAATAGCTATTCATCAAACATTTGACAGCCAATCTCATACTTTCTCTTCTGCATTAGTCTACATCTCTGTTGCTTAGCCAGATATGTTATTATTTCAAATGGTTGAATTTCCATTTTCCTTGATTGTTTTCTCTCAGTTTCTTCTGTTGTTAATGAGGGAAAGATGTCCAGATAATCCATCATATTTCTGTTTGTCTGAATTTGTTACAGCAGATGATTATCAGTCACAAGAGGAAATTGCCTACATCCTTGGAAATACTTGAAGTCAGTTTTTTATGCCAACATCATATATGGTTTCATTGCTACAAGCCTCAAAACATACCTTGGAAGATAGCTCTATTTTCTTTTATCTTTTATTTCTTCTTACAATGCTTTAAAAGATAGGGACAGCAAGAGAAGAGATATCTAATTGAATATATAAGTTGTTGCAATTTCTAGCCTGCCTGCAATTACCCCGATAGCTTTTATCCCCTCTTTTTAAAGCAGAAGCTTTCTTATTTTCTCATCATATAGCATCATCCTGAGCTTTGTAGCTTTATTTAAATGCAGTTTTACATGACAGTTTTTTCTGTAGTTCAGTCACAGAAATTATCTGATCCCCATCCAAACGTAGTGCACTGATCCTTCACTTAACTTCTGTCTCCCTTTCCTCACCTTATTCTCATTAGTCAGAAGTATCAGAATAATTGTTCTTACTCAAAAGATGGATTTGAGGCTCTACTTAGATCATTTTTTATCTTGTTCAAATCCCCTTTATAGTTTATATACATCCCTTAATTCACCTCAGTTTCTGTAGTTTGCTGAAAAAAATATCTGTTACTGTAATTTTCTTTGCAAAGGCTGAATAAACATTTTCATAGTTCACATTTTTTCCCTGTATCTCCTGGCTGGAAAGAGGCAGGTAGGTTTGGTAAACTGTCCTTTCTGCAGACTCTGTGACTTCTTTCTAATTCCTTATTTCCCGATTTTTATTTGAAGCCTTTTGTTTAGAAGTTTTACTCCTTTGTTAGATTCTACCAAAAATCATCTTTAAGATGCAGTGAGGCAGAAAATTTTCTTTGGGTTCTTAGTATCAGGTCTTTGTCCTAAACACATTATGGTCCCCAAAGAGATTTGGTAAATAAGTTCTTCTGGTGGTGATAGACCAAAGCCCCAAGATTCAGATATACAAATTAGTTCAACTACAATAACCAAGGGCTTTGTCCTGCTTAAGCAGGGACAAGATATGCATGACTTCTACCTAATCATATCTTCTCATATCTATAAAGCGTATGGGGGAAAAAAAAAAAAGCATATGTTTGATATGCAAGCAGGCAACTTTCAAGTGTAATAGTGAGTGGAGAGTTTTATGCTAGTGCCACTCCACTCTGTAACATAGCTATATCAAGTTGGTTTAATTTTCATTTCATTGAGATGAAATTTGTTCCACAGCAATCTTTTCTCTCCTAATGGAAAGCATACCAACAGCTGTCACAGAGAAGACCTATGGCAAAGGGGAATGGATAAATTATCTCTTGAATTCCTTTTTGTCCCTATGTGTGTGAAGTCTGCATTTGTATTTGTGGTAATGAGTGCATCAGCTCTGCATTATTTATACATGTTAGCAGTATCGACCTAGGAAAGTCATCCAGCAGTGGCATGGCTGTACAGTACTTCTGTTTTGCCAAGGGGGATTGCCAAATAACAAGGAGCTTTACAATGGAGCTTCACCTATGCAAAAGTAGCAGGTTGGATGTGTTGGAGGAATTTTTTGCATTTACTCCAAATAAAAACTCATCATAATATTTCCAAATTTCCAATTGGAATATTCCAGATAACAAAATTTTCAGTGATACAGTAAATTGTAACCCAAGTTTGACTACATTAAAGATTGGTGGCAGCCTGTCTGTAGTGCACATATTCTGAAGATGTTTCACTTTTTTGACTTTCATGTTTAGGGGACTGTGGTAAACAGAAAGGAGGTTGGGAGTTTTTACGAATTTTACTTACTAATGGAAAAAAAAAGTTGAAAATGTACCAGTTTTGATACCAATATTTTGTTTTTCAGGTATTGGTGGTAATCTAGTAGCTATTCAAGCTAGCAGAATTTCTACCTACCTCCATTTGCATAGCATTCCTGGAGAGCTGCCAGAAGAAGCCAAGGGTTGCTATTATCCATGCAGAACCTATTACGGTACAGGTACGTATTAATCACCTTATTGTTAAAACTAGTGTCTTATATTTCCTCTTTTCCTCCCTGTATGACTGTAACCCCAGTGAGACTCAAATGCAATTCAGAAGCAGCAAAGGTCTGGCAGTTTCCATTGCCTGCAGCTATTTACACAGAAGAACCACAAGCAACAGCTTGCAGGAGGTGATGCATAGAGAGTATCAGGGAGAAAAGTGTAACCCTGGCTGGAGTCAAAGACAGAGATCAATCAGGCAGGACACTGATGATACCCACTTAGAAAAATTTTTATCTTTTCTTGTTTCCCTTCCAGCCTTTGTCATTTAACTCCAGAGTTTAAATCAGTCTTCAGATCAAATTTTTTTTGTAGCATCATTACTAACCTAGTCTGTTTTCATTCCTCATATGCCATTTTCTTTCTACATGCTTTCTTTGCAACTCGTTTCTTCCCTGTACTTCCCCCTTTCCTAATAATGTAGTAACTGTAGAGAAATTTGACATTTAATTGCATGTATTACAATGTAATATTTATGAAATGCATTGGGACAGATGTGAAAATAGTGTGGAATTTTTAGACATATGAGATACTTTTGAAGATGGTTTGAATATGGTATCCAAAACATCCTGTTTCCTAGGAAGGCTCTAGGAGGCCACTGGAGCTCCAAAAAACTAGACGCTATTACTTAAGTACAGAACACAAATGGATGAAATACACACAGCTTGCCCCTTCTGGAAGAGCTTTGCTTGACTTTGCTAGCATACATTAGGGATGACATCCCCCTCCTCCTCCCCCCTCCCCAGTGTGGAAAACTTCAAGGATTGTTTTAGTTGAAAATAATGCATGCTGTTCCACAATCGCCAATGCTGTGGAATGCCAAAATTTCTTCTCACGTTAAAATCAGTAAGAATCATAGAATCATTCAGGTTGGAAAAGACCATAAAGATTATCAAGTCCAACCACAACCTAACCACACTACCTAACTCTAACAACCCTCCACTAAATCATGTCCCTGAGCACCACATCCAAACGGTTTTTAAACACATCCAGGGATGGTGACTCAGTCACCTCCCTGGGGAGCCTATTCCAGTGCTTAACAACCCTTTCTATAAAGAAGTGTTTCCTGATAACCAACTTACCCTGGTGCAACTTAAGATCATTTCCCCTCATCCTTTCACCTGTCACCAGTGAGAAGAGACCAACCCATCTCTGCTGTAAGCACCTTTCAGGTATTGGAAGAGATCAATAAGGTCTCCCCTCACCCTCCTTTTCCCCAGACTAAACAGCCCCAGATCCTTCATAGGGCATATGCCTCTTTATAGGGCATATTCTCCAAGCCCTTCACAGGGCTTGTTGCCCTTCTTTGGACCCACCCAGCACCTCAATGTCCTTTCTGAGCTGAGATGCCCAAAACTGGACACAGTACTTGAGGTGAGGTCTCACCAATGCCAAGTACAGGGGCAAGATTTCTTCCCTAGTCCTGCTCACCACATCAGGATGCCATTGGCCTTCTTGGCTGCCTGGGCACTTTGCTGGCTCATGGACCTGACTGTCCATCAGTACACCAAGGTCCCTTTCCATCAGGCAGCCTTCCAACCACTCCTCCCCAAGCCCACAGGGTTACCTGGGGGTTGTTGTGACCAAAGTGCAGGACCCGACACTTGGCCTTATTGAAACTCATACAGTTTACCTTGGCCCATTGATCCAGTCTATCCAGGTCCCTGTGTAATGCCTTTCTACCCTCTGGCAGACCAACACTCCCTCCCAACTTGGTGTCATCTGCAAACTCACTGAGAGTGCACTCTATCCTCTTGTCAAGATCATTAATAAAATGTTAAACAGAAGCAGCCCCAGTACCGAGCCCTGGGGGACACTGATTGTGACCAACTGGATTTATCTCTGCTGACCACAACTCCAGCCAGTGTTTCACCCAGCAGAGCATACACCCATCTAACTGTGGGCAAAGAATATGGTATAGAAATTGAAAATCTTAACTGAATTTTGTTTTTTTATATATATATTTTTTTTTATAATTGTAGGAGTAAATAACAAATCAGCCCAAGTCCTGCTTCTTCTGGTGATTCCTGGTCATCTAATTTTCTTGTACACTATTCATTTAATGAAAAGTGGCCACACTTCCTTAACTCCAATCTTCATAGCAGTATATTTGTTTGCAGCTCTGCTACAGGTAAGAAAAAAATACAGTTTGAAATGCTCACATACATAAAATTAAGTTCTTAAAGAAAGTCGTGTATTATCTGATTTCTGAAATCTCATGAATAGGTGAAAGAGGAGATGTGTTATTACAGGCTTTCAGCACAGTTACAAAGCAACTAATTATCTCCACATGCATATAGCTTGTAGACATGTATCCGTATTGTAAGTGCTTTTCAGAAGATACATGACTACATTACTTCCCAGTCATGCATTTTGCACTCTTTTGTGTGCTTCTTGGCACCATTGCATCTAAAACCCCCATCATTTTAATCAACTGGAGGGAAAATGAAGAGATGGAAAAGCAGTATTTATGAATAAAGAATGCATTAAGGAAACTCTCAGAAATTTCCCACTGTGGTTTGTCAAAATGGTTCAGGGTCCTGTTTTAGTGCAGTTAAAAAGGTAGTAGATGGGACTTCTATCATTTGGTGAAATTTTAGTTAAAGCTGAAATTAGTGTAACGGATCAATGTACAAGAAATTATAATTGCATCAATTGTCAAACATTGTTACATTATTTTATGGGCTACTGCCTGGTGGTCTGTCCAGACCTCAACAGTGGTGATTTTTGAAAGATGTCTTCTGAAATATTAATGTCTTAAATTGAAACAGTTTCTCCTACAAATTAGTAGTATAAAATGAAGTGTTTTTACTGAATGTACAGCCATTTTTAGCTAAAACTTGGCTGACTTAACTGGAATGTTTCATTGTACTTTAAAAAAGTAACAAGATGTTCACATTACACAATCAAAATATAGTGGAAATATCCATATGTTCAATATATATTGAGTGCTTCTAAAGTGTGACCAACTTAGTTTTAAAATTCTAACAGCATTATCACCAATAATTTCTTGAGAAAGTCATGATTTTAATATTCAAAGTTATCTGTGTTTATTTATTCCTATTCCAATAACAATAGGTCTTGAAGACTGCTACTATTTTAATTTTATATGAGAATTTTATACTCTTTTCGTACAGTATTACTTTAAAAGTTCCACATTTTGCATGTAAGAATGTCATAGTAAAAAATATAGAACTATTACTTTTCATTTTCCTCTTCTGTGCCATTCCTGGTTTCCAACTTTACCACTTGTTTTACACTGTGTTCTCCCAAGGAAGTAATAACATTCATTGTCAGCGATATGAAGTCCTTATAAGCTTAATGAAAACAGCTGGGGGGTGAAAGAGTCCCTGTTACTGCCTTTACTGTAGGTAAGACTGAAGTGTGATTTCAGCCGGTAATAGATTTCAAAGACTTCAAATGGGAGTCAAGCTCAAGACAAATCCATATGGTCCTTCTGTACACAGATCTACAGTCATAATACATTCAGGGCTGCAAATCTTTTCTTCTGAAGCAAAACAGGGTAAGATGAGAGAAATGGGGAAATTCCAAGTTGAGGCATTAGGGCAGGGCTTTCAGATCACATGGTTGTTTGAGACAAGTACTGGAACAAACACGTCTGCAAAGTTAATTTTTGTGAATTTAAGGCCTGATCAGTATTCCGTTTCAGAGTCACGTATCTCCTTTGAAGTCTATAAGGCCACATCTAATTTTCTAAATTTTTCACGTAGAAAAGCAGATACACAGCTTCTTCTTTTTCCCCCCCTATTGCTTTAATAGATTATTTTCCCTTCTTTACCTTCTGCCTTTAGCTGTGGCAGGCAATTTGAGATTAGAAACCAAGTAATGGTACTGCACATTGTAAATTCTTACGGGTCTTGACAGATTTACAATTTGGAACCCCATGTTTTTTTGACACCTTCTGTGTAGGTGGATTTTTTTCCCTATTTTCATTATTGTAACATTTTTCTAGTAGTGGTTATTGTGGTTCCGCATACCTACGATCACAGCAGATTTAAAATTTTCTGAGACCCTTAAATTTGAAATTATTTCATTTACCTCTCAGCCTGATGAGCTTCCCTGCTGGAGTTGTATGGTTGTACATTACTCAGTTCTCAAGCAAAATAATTAGTTGTGCTTGGACTTGACGTGTTTTAGAGTGGACTAAAATAGATTTTTAATTAGCTTCAAGATCTGTGTTTTATTTCTGATGTTTAAAATGGAGACAAAGAGGGTTAGAAAATGATGAAAGTAGAAGTGTTATAGTAAGCTGGAATAAATTAAGGAAAATTTAACATAAATATAAAAGTAATGATTAAAGCTCTTATCTGTTGCTCAGTTTATGTTATTCCACATTGTCTGCAGTAAATTCATAATGTAAGTATGAGTTCTTCTATGTGGCATTTTAACAAGAGTTTTTCAGGTTGCCTATAAACTTCAGAATACTTCCCACAGTGATAAAACAATTTATTTGCACTGCTTTATAAAGTTACATAGCACCAGTACCAAGTGCTGTCTTTACTCTGTTCCTATCTGTATTTAGAACCCCTGTCTCCTGAATGCCATGTAAGTGAGATATTTATGGTAAATAACTGATTATTATGATGTGCAATTAGCAATGGTATGATTTAGTTATTATTGACCCCAAATAGACTTTGTAGTAAAACAAAGTACAGATTCACTGAACATGCAGTTGTTTCTAAAAAAAAAAAAAAAAAAAAAAAAAAAAAAAAAAAAAAACAACACACCCACAAAAAAAAAAACAAAACTTTAAAGTGAGATATTTTAAATAATAGGAGTAGCCAGGATTGTGATCTGCAATTTTTCTATCTGCTTCCCTCCAAACAAAACTGTTCAGGGTTTCCAGATGTAAGAAAACCCAGAAACAGTTTTAGTTTGTTTTTATTTAATTTTCCTAACTTTAACAGTGCAATATTTTTTTCCCTGTAAGAAATGCATATTCTTGAAGTATTCTTGAAATAAATTTATAAATTGGTTCTATTGAAATCTAAGGCAAAAAATTTCTTTAGTTTCAGTGAAACCAGAGCTTCATCAGCATGGAGAAAACTGCACATGTATTTATACTAATCTCATTTGAAATTCTGTGTTTGAGATGCTCATGCTTGAGTCTGATACACGTTTATGAATGGCAGCACCAGGAAAAAGAAAGAAAAATATTTTGAGGAAGATCGCCTATGTGCAAGAAATCCATAGGTATGTAGGGTACTTCACATAATGCAGCATAGAGTAGCTGGGCAAGACATTGTGCACTACTGAAATGAGTATATTGATCTGAAATGAGGGTTAAATTTAATGAGTGGTAAAAATAGAGCAGTGTGCTGCATGACATTACAATCTTGTTTGGACCAGCAAAAATATATTGATTAAAAAAAGTGTCCTCCTCTTTCTTGCAAGGCCTCAAGTATTTTTTAATTGTATGATGCTCTGCACTAAGCAAGGTTTCAACTTCTGTCTTGTCAACCTGCAGCAGAATGAGAGCAGCTCTGGAGCTGCCATCAGTCCTGGCACGCTGCCCTGAGCACTCAAAGGCAGCCTCTGTTCTTAATGTTCTCACTGAGCCAGTAAAACGCCCTCTGAGGAATTTTCACACCTCCTAACCAATTCTGAGCACACCACTACGGTAAATACTCGGAGAATAAACAAACAATAGGAGGTTTCCTGAGCTCTTACCAAGCAAATTAGTAATTCTAAAATGTGGCTGTCCTTACGCAATAAAGATCAGGTATCTACTCCTGGGAAGCAACCTCTGCAGTGCCTTAAGAGGTGTTTGGTCAATAGAAAACCAAGAATTCAGCAACGCACATGGTGACTTCCTGTTCACATTGGAATTGTTTTGGACTTCTCGGTAGCCCGAGGGTTCTAATTACAGTGCAAGCCTCTTCAGTGCAAAAAAAGAAATCATGGAATATTGTATAACATGATGGAAAGTACAGCAATAATAGTGGGGTGGCACAATCCTAGGCTGCAGAAATGTGAACAAGCCAAAATGCAGCAGCTGTGGACACAGAAACAAAGGGGGGAAAAAAAAAATGCTTCCCTTTGGAAGACCTCCAGAAGGCAGGAATCTCCATCAAGATACCTTTGCCTCCCCACCAAGCCCTAAATGGGTTGGGGTGGGAGGAATGGATCCTGGCTCCACCCCTTATAGTCACTCAGGTGCTTTGCTTGCACCCCAGATCACCTGAGTTGGCCCTGCCTTCCCACCAGGTGCTCAATCACTGCTTCAGGCTACAGAGTATACCGTACATTATACATGAATAAGGAAGACTGTGTTTATAGAGAAAACGTTGCATTTTAAAAGTTACTTTTTCTACTTCCAAAGTGTAGAGGATATAACTGCTAGGGACACTTAATAATTCAAGGCAGTATGGAAACTAAGGCCCAAACCTGGACAGTTCTGCCCTAATTCAGACAAGCAAACAACCTGAAGTTAGGACTGCCTTGATCACAGGATGTCTGACAGAGCTACTGAGAAAGCAAGAAGACTCTCTGTGGAATTTGGATTTAAACTGGGAAATAATAATTTAAAAAATAAAAGTTAATTCACAGACAATTACACTGATACAGCTATATTGATTTAGAAACACCTTCAGCTAAAATGGTACGGTCTTTATTTACTTAAATGAGGCATTAGTCTTGCACAAGTTTATGCTCAGATACCATAGAGTTGTGCACTTCAGACAGAAAGCAAGTAGTTATACATATTGCCTGCACACATGCAGTGTAAAGGTTTTATGTTAGGAGCTGAATGAGCGTAACTGAATGAGCATTACCAGAACCTTCAGTTTGCAGATAGGCTTTTGTCCTTGCTCCCAGTAGATTTGCTGCAGTTAGAGGAGAGCAATACAAAACTGAACTGAATTTAAGTCTCATGGCAATTTTCTTAAGCTTTGTATTATAGATTGTCTAAGAAATGACAAAGAGCAACCATTTCTGATAGTTGATGTTGACACTCTCTTTCTTCAGCCTATTCTTCTCATTCTTTTCTGTCCTCAGAATGACATGTGGCAGGACATATCCACGCCTGACCACAGTCCACCTTAGAAGCACTACATCACCATTACTGGCAATGTAATGCCAGTCTTCTGTGTACGGCTGAAAAAGGAATGTCAGACGCAGACATGTGTTGCCTTTTCTTCACCTCAGTATGGCAGCAGTAGTTTCTAAAAGACTGTTGGAGTTTATAATGTCTTAATTGGCTATATCAGGAGTTTCCAAATCTCATTAGCCAAAGTCCTAAATCAGCTTGGAAACTGATTTAAGTTAAACTGGTGAGACTTTTGCGTACAGACATGCCAAAACTCCTTGGTATATCTGTTTATGTGCTTGGATAGAGTCCAGAAGGACAGAAAGCTAATGAAGTGTGTTTGTTATTGATGAGTGTTATTGGAGAAGCAAGATGTTGTCTAATGAGTGGGCTGTATCTTCTGAAAGGTATCTATATTTGCTACCAAAGAAATTAAATCAGTGGTTCCAAATCACAAGATTACTAAAATACCAATAGCAAGAGAGAACTATGGGGATTTTTATAGCCAGACACTGAAAAAAGTGATTGCTTCTTTGGAAAAGATAGATGTATAATCAGAGAATATTAGGATGTTATAATCACAAAATAAACAAGAGAGTTAGGCAAAGCAGACTATGATAACAAGAAGAGAATAAATGGAAGGCTTACCCCTACCCTGGGCTCACTCACAAAACACCAGCAGAGGCAATCTCCGGAAGAGATCCTTCCCTACTGGTAGACAGCTCTTCAATAGGTCTAGGACGGGTGGAGCCAGGCAGAGCAGGTGAATTGCCTTCACCTGTGCTCCTCTGGCTGACTCATGGCTCGCCTCAGGTGATCAATCAGAGGTTCAGGCCCTGACTCAGCAGTTCCCATACAATAGATACTGAGTTGTTTCCTTGGATGTGTTACTATGTAGACCCTGCTCAGCCTACAGAATTTTGGCTGTAGACCACGGAGATTCAGCAAATAAGTTCAGTGTAAATTTATTGAGTGCTTTACAGTTACTTCTTAGTTTTGAATTAAGATATCCAAAGATATTTAAAATCTGAGAAATGTGTGATTTCATCATTAACTTAATGAAGGGTCAAAACCACTAAAAACCTAAACCATAACTCAGATGAGAATGATGTCAGTCAGGACACATTTAGAGATCCCTAAGTGGAGGTTTTCAGTAATAATTATACAGGGTCTGCTCTAAAATGAATATCTCCTATTTTTTTTTATATTGTCCCGTGATGTCAGAGGCGGATGTTGGTGGGATGGCAGTAGAGGCAGAACCTGCCATCAGTATTCCATTATGTTTTGTTGCTGTGCAACAGACGGCAGCGTAGGGACAGTCTGACAGACTGGCGTCTGACATGGGAGTGTGTATGAAGCAAAGGTGTGTCACTGAGTTCATCTACGTGGAAAAAATGGCACCCATTGACATCCACTGATGTTTGCTGAACATTTATGGAGACCAAACAGTGGATGTACTTAGGCTGTAGGAGATGCGTTTCAATAGTAGTGGCGGTGGTTTACCTCCACTGATGCAGGCTGTTACAAGCACAGCATGCAGGATCTTGGTGAAAATGCACAGCTAGTGGTGGTGTCTGTGTTTAAAAACAGTAATTGTTAGCTGAGTATTTGCTCTGTCAAACAGTGTTATTGAGTTCTTGGTTCCTGTTGAATTTTCCATGGAAATAAATAGGAGGCATTACTTTTGGAGCAATCCATGTAAATAGCTACTTCATCAGTTTTTACCTTCCTTAAACCACAGAGTTATCTCATTCTTCAGTCCTGAAGAATTCCTGTGCTACTGTTTCGTAATTCTACTTTTTTTGTTTTTTCCTTCAAAAAGCACTGCATTGTTCTCTTCATATTAAATAGATGTGAACTAATATTTTAAACTAAAACAGCAGCTCTGCATACATTTTCAAGCATTTCTTCTCACTTTCCTACAGCATTTTATGGGCTTTTTATGGCTTTTCAGTACTGATGACAACTTTGTTTTTTCCCTCAAGAACAGTTGGCTTTCAACTTGAGCTATGAAGACTTATTTGTAGAATGAGAGCCGAGTAGAAGTAAGCTGTACTTATACTACTATGCCATATGTGTGAATTTGCTGAAATGAGTATAGGTCACTGACAGATCCCTGCAAATGGAAAGTGCTGTGCCACTACACTGTCTTAAAATGTCTCTTATGTAACTTCCCACCTGTGCCTAAGAAACCTATCCTTTTTATTAGTCTTTGCTCTCCTTTACACTTCTCCTTTTATTTCACCTGTGAGATCTTTGCAAATGACTTTTCTTCTCACTTGAAATGCAAGAATTGTCTTACTTTCAAAAAAAAAGTCAGCAAACTCATAGTAGAAGTTTTGCTTATTTTTAGCCAAAAATTTGACAGAATTTGTTGGTTGATGACTTTGATTTCCTCCTCCTAACATTGATTGGAAGCAAAATCTCATTAAAGATTTAAGTTACATTGATTGACTTCTGTCTTTCAACACTGTGGCCATATATTTCTTACTGACTACTTACCATTTCCAAAATCAGATCTGTATAATTCTTAAATGTTAGTGAGCTTCTAGGTGTGCAAATGCTCAATAATAACATTATTTATTCCTTCCTCCAAATAAAGGCTGATAGACTGCAGTCTCATAACTTACCCTGTAAGTGCTGTGTCTCAACTGCCATCATCTACCATTGCAGTCATCACTTGACACAATATCATCTTACAACTTTTTTCCTATTACGGGTTTCTTGTAATTTGTGTTGTGTGTTATATACCCATAAGCTAACATGCCAAAAGAAATTATTTGGGAAGGTTCACAAAACTTAATTTCCAAACTACATATTCTTCTCAACAGTCAAAGTCCGTTGCTTTAGGGTCAAAAGTATATAGGCAAATGATAAGTTTTCATGTTATTACTTTTAAAATACAGAAATATACACTGCTATTTAAGTTGGGTTGTGTATGTCATGTGTTAATGATTGTGAAATACGAGTTACTTTTTCAGTGAATGCTCTCATCTTCTAATAGAACATACAGTAGCAGAGCTATAGTAGCTGTGGGGCACTGCAGAGTATTGTGCGCATCCTGTAGGTGATGTTACTATGCAGTGTCTTTCATAAACAGACCTCTTTTTGTCCGTGTTAGAAGAAGGAGCTGACTCAAAGAATCTGATAGTCTTCCAAAGAAAACATCTGTTTTAAATATATTTGTTTGGATTCCAGTCAGCGCACCTAGGACTTGCATAATTAGCTTAGACTACAGAGTTCCTTTTTCAGAAGATATGTTTAGATAAATAAGCCATGCATTTTTCATTAAGCAAATATTCTTCCTTCTCCCTCCTCCCCCTTTTTTTTTTGTTTTTGTAATTAGAAATTGGGTTTGTGTTTTAAAATATACTTCTGCAGAGCAAAGATGGAATATTTGAACTTTTTAAAAAGTTTTTTTCTCTTTTTTGATATTTGTTGTACAGTTTTTTGTATTATGGGGAATGTTTGGCAGATATCATTTCAGTATTTCGTTTAACAAATGCATACATGTATGCACGTTTTCAATTCCAAGAATTGATAATTAACGGAGCAAAATGTGAATCTTCTACCTTATACTATTTTTGTTACTGTTCTTCTATATGTATGTTGTATGACTTTTTGAAAATGAATTTGGTAATAACTTTTTAAGTTTAACCTTCCTAAAGGATCTGATTAACTGAAATGCATAAAATACACTTAACTCAGTTTAAGCAGCTCTTCAGAAGACGCAAGAAACAGAAGCTCAGTTAGAGGTCTTCTCTCCATTCATCTTGTGCCATGTCACACCGCATGATTCCACTGAATCGGAATCTTTTACCATACAGCTGTGTAGCATTAAAATAATTCTTTTCTAAAACTGGGTTAATAATTATGCATATCTTTGATATCAAAATCAAACCTCTAGAATGTTCAGACATTCACGGTTTGGAATGAATCTTTGGGACAAATTCAGCCTGGAGTGACAGTTTCATAATATATATTGCAGGTGTGCCTCATACAGCAGGGCTGCACATGAAATTGGTATTTCACACACAAAAGTAGCGTCTAGGTCATTATCTATATTTCTATATATATCACATTATCCAGATGGAGTTGTTCTTAATTTGACCCCATATTCCTCATACCACGTCTGATTTCATTGGTGGTCTAGATTTGTGGAAACAAGAGCAGTGCCTGTGTTGAGTGCTCTCATCTGGGTAGCACCAGTCAGTTGTGTGTGATCTTGAAAGCCCGTTTATGTCCTCACTGTACACAGAGTGATGTCATGTGTAGGAAGTGCAATTTGCACATTTGGTTGGTGTTCTTACGATTGTCAGAAATTCTCATAGACTGGAGGAAGAATGCTGTCATTGTGTTCTTTCTCCCTGTCCGCATGATTTTCTAGGAGAAGTTGGATAAATGTCTCTGTCCCCACTGTTAGGTAGTTTCAATCTAAAATTAATTCACATTGATTGTTTATATTTTTTCAAAAGCATTCATGTACAATATTGCTAAATTCTAGAACGTCGTTGTCTGTTGGCTCTTTTACAGTGTAATTCAAGTGAGAATAATACAGATTTTGGTTGTTATTCCATAGGTGTTTACTCTGTTATGGATTGCTGACTGGATGGTGCACCACTTCTGGAAAAAGGGAAAGGATCCTGACAGTTTTTCTATCCCTTATCTTACTGCACTGGGAGATCTGCTTGGAACTGCCTTATTAGCTGTAGGTTTTCATTTTCTATGGCTCATAGGTGACAGAGATGGCGATGTTGGAGATTAATTATTTCAATGGATGCAATGACTTTTCCTGAAGTACTGAGATGAGCAATCATTCCACTTGATGGTCCTCAAAATGGTTGTTCCATTTGGTCTAAGTAAATCAAGTTGACACAGATACAAAACAGCCTTAATCATTTTGGTTTGGATTGGTAAAAAAGGATGGATCTAGGAGGAGACTTGAGGCCTTTAGACTGGAAAACAAGGTGGATGGCTGCTAGTTGAAAACATCTGAGCAGAAACAGTGAAGGACACATCAACCCTTTATCAAGTTCTACATTTTTAAAAGAGCTGGTCTTTTAAAAGAACTGTTTCTTATCTGTTAGTGCAAACCAAAACAATCTCTTAATTTCTTATTCAGTGGTGACAAAGAGGGTAAAAAACAATCAGTGACTTACCTTGTTTTTCTTCCCTAATATTAAGTGGGTATGTGTTCTCATCTTCCCACAGAAGTGGATAGGATACCACAGATGAGTTCTCTTTCATAGACCTGATTAGCTGGTACGTTCTTATCTTGCAATTTCAGTGCTGTAACTCTGACCACTGCAGACTTGGTATCAATAATAACTGCTAGAGTGATTTGTACCCTGATTGTTAAAATGTTTTGTCACAAGCTTCATGTATGCTAATAGAAATATCATCATTTATAAAATCAGGCACTTGAAAAGTGTCTGCAGGACTGAGTCCTTTTTCTTTCTGCTAAAAAAAGCAACCTAATTATTTTACTGATGTAATTTATTAGAAGAGTGTAGTGAAGAGAGAGAAAGTGAGACTGACCTGATCAATAATAAGGGATAAGTTATTAAAACTCCTTGTGCTGGAAAGTGTCTTTTCATTTAGCAACTGGAAGAAACGTTGGACTAACTCATATTAACAGTGTTGTGATGGCCAGTGTCCTGACTTGAAGGAAGTATTTGGAGGTGTTGATTCAAACACAAATGCTTATCCCAGACTAAAACTTGGGGGATAGAAGATTATGTTGCTATTTTAGGCACATAGGAAGTTACATAAACTTTTGAAATTCCAGAGCTGTCTACATCATCCACTTCCAAGCAGAAACCTCCGTTCTTGCTAACAGGATTTCTGCTTTCAAGCTCTAGAAATAATATTGTTCATTAGGAATGACTGCTTCTGAATGATTTATCTTATTTCTATACCACGGTATTTCAGATGATGCATTGATCGTGAAGACTCTGGTTACCACTTAGAAAAAAGTACACTGATTGCTCTGGTTTATAATCTACTGGAAATTCCTCATGGCATGTGTTTTTTAAAGACTGCAGCATACATCATAAATGCATAATTACATAACTCAGATTTCAAATGTTATTATCAAAAGTTTTTAATTTTGAGAATTAAATTAGACAACTAAATCCACCTATCAGTGTAAGCTGTAAATCTGTAAACATTAGTCCTGGAATTTATGGATATGAATTGTCCCTTTTAATTCGATGGACCTACTCAAATGAATTAAGTTAATTAAATGCATAAGTGGTAATGGGGCTTCTACAGATGTTGGTCGCCTTAAACTCTGTGGAAATTGGAAGTGTAATTCTGCAAATTAAACCAGCTATTCAGTGCCTAGACATGGATTTAGATGCCTGACTTAGCACTCTCATTTTAAAGTTTTTATTTGAGCTTTTTCTTAGAGCTAAATGACATAGTTGTTTGAATGAATCATATGTATTATGTCTTTTATTATGTGAAAGATGAAATCTTTCTAACTTCAAGTTCTCTGACTTCTCTTAGTTTCTATTAATGTTATTTAAACTAGTTGTATGTAGCATTGCAGGAAATACTCCTATTAAATTGTTTAAAATGGACTAAATGTTAATTTTATTTTTTTAAACTTATCTGTTTATTTTCATTCATGGCTGTTTGCTTTTGGTACAGACTTAGATGCAAGATTTTTTATTCTGCTAGAACTGCCGTCTGTATTAACTAAATAAGTATTTCAAATGCTTTTCTCATTTGAGTTATTGGATTTTAAAGCCCTTTTAAAACAGATTGCAAGATTCTTGACAATTAGAATTTCTTGAGGTACTTGTGATCTGTACTTACATGATGCATGAGGGCATCGTGCTGTTTGGCCAGGGCAGGATCCTTACTGTGTTCAATATTTTCACAGTAAATAAGCAACAACTGGTGTTACGGCCTGCTGGCAGGTGGGTGAGTGATCAGACTGCAGAATTGGGAAAGAAATGTCAAATGGGACAAATTCAGTGAAATTTGAAAAGCAGAAATACACATCTTGAATAATCTGTGGCATGGAAAGGTTTTGATTCCTGTGTGGAAGAGGCATCTAAAATTAAACATGCAGGTTTGCTAGCTCTTCTGCACAAACATTATGAAGGAAAGAAACCCTAATGACCAAGTCTTGGAGGGTGTGTTACCCCATTGCACAATGATAACCTGGGAGAAGGCACAAAAAAGTTGTTGTATCCAAGAGAATCTGTCATCTGCTCAAAAACCCTTAGATTAATTTTAACTCTGGTCAAGTCTACTTTGCTACAGTAGACCACTAATTTGATTTTTATGCTTACCCTAATATGAGTCCATTTCTTTTCTGCACATGTGTAAGAAATGTTAATAACATTATATTAAAGACAGAATAACAAGTCCCTTACGTACCATTTAGAGCATTCAATTGAAAGATATATCCTGAGATGCTATTCTGTCTCTTCTTATCAAAACAGCTATATTTTATAGTCTTGCTGATAAAATGATCACTCTTTGTACTAAAATGAATATTTTCCTCCCGTCTACCTGAAGAATATTCTTTCATATCTCCCTTAGTGTTTTTTTCTAGCCTATTTAGGGCTATGAGTGATTTACATCCATTTGATTTTTATTTCAGCAAGTAGCATTTTCTTTATTTTGCTCTTATTCATATTTCCTTATTCACCTAATTTAAGCTGCAATTCCTCTAAAAGCTCCTCCTGCAACTTCTTGTACCATTCCTACTCTTCTGATGAGATAGACCAGCCAGAAACTCCAGTTGCTTTGCCTTTATGAGCTACTATCTGTTACCTGATGCTAAGTAACAGCTGGAGTGCTCCTATGGAGTGGCCATTCCCACTGTCTACTCTTATTTGCTTCAGAACTGTCCATATGGTAAACAGAAGTAAGGGCAAGTTCTCTGAAATGGGCACTGTTTGGCATTTTGAAGAATTTTGTGCCCATCTCAGTTGTTCTATGAGTGTGCTTGGCAGGAAAATTTCATTTCTTAAACTACAACTTTTTAAAGTAGCCAGGATAGTTCCACAGCTGGATTGTGCTGTTGGACACAGGGCAGGGTGTGTGTTTTAACCTATTTAGATCAACATTTTGAGTTTTTCAGCATCACTGTACGTCTTGCATTAATCTGAGAGGTTTAAATTTGTGATCTCCTCTTTCATTCCAGTGTTGAATGCACTAATTTCTCTGGGGCTTTTAGAATGTTGATGATGGAAAAACTGGTGAGCAGCAAATTAATTGCAATTCTTTTTACGATTTGCCAACTAAATTAGACTTTTCTTATACAAAAATTAAAATGGCATGAGGATTAATGCCTTATAAATGCAGTCTAGTTTGAAGAATCAGGCCTCAAAATAAGGCTTATGATCTTCTTAATGGATTTGCTATTTGGCTTCAGTTCCGAGTATCATGTGAGTAATGCAGAATACACACATTAGGAAGCACTAGTGAAATAGAGTGTTTGAAATCCGTTCTTATAGTAACATTGCTATTGTAAAGTGGGTAGTCTCTTTAGTGAAGCAGAAAATAGCAATAGAATATGCTAATTAAATTACAAACTGCTAAGAGAAGAGCACAGTGATGCTCAAAAGCACTACTGAAGGTATCAGAAGTCTCCAGTAGGATTTTTCTTTTCGGCTAGGTTGTTCTGTGATCTCTAATCCATTCCTAACCAAGTCAGTCTGTTCCTCTGTTACCTTTTGGATCATCATTTTCCCATATGTACTCTACATCAGCTTTCAATATATGGAGGCTGGGAGAAATAGCTAGTAGAGACGTGTTTTATCATTAAAGCATCATTCTCATACTCGCTGCAGAAAAGGTTTGTGTTGAATTCAATGGAAATTTGATCATGTCATGCAAGATACTCTAGAAAATCCTGATTTAACAGATCACGAGTAATACATGATTAAAGCTGAGAACCAAAATGTTTAATAAGTATGTAAAATTACCATATTTTCTGTGGGTACCCAAGAGCAGTAGTGTGTCTCTTCAGTCATTCAGCACTGTAAGGCTTAGAGGACAGTGAGTTTCTCAAGTGGAAATAAAACTGTACCCCCATTCCGGATGGGCTTTACTTTCTCTGCAGTTAAAAATTTAATTTGATTTCAGCCCTGCTAGTTGTTCACATAATATGCAGGAGAGTTCATCATATGCTCTATTTACACTTCTATTTCTAATCTCTGACCATTCCTGAAACTTGCTGCTTCTTTTATTTCACCAGCCTCTTCATGTGATTGAACATTCTTCAGATTGCTCTGTCGAGGGTTTGTTCCCTCCACAAGACTCGATAAAAGTCTTGAGAGGCCCAGGAAGTGCTTTCCTTCAATAATTTTAAATCTCTTTACTAGTGAAGGAAGTTACTGAATGAATTATTTGCTAGACATCTTTGGGAATAATCGACTTCTTAGTAGTGCCTTGAAATTTAATATCTACAAGTTCTCTGATCTATATTACAAGTTTTACTGTGAGCAAGGACTAAGAAAGATTTGTCAGTTCACTCATATTTTCTGGTGTCTACTGGTTTTGATTAATGAAGTTGTTGCCGTGTTCTGGCTGAAGTAGAACAGCATTCTAGTAATATCGACATTCTAAATGTTTTTCCAAAAATGATGATCAATAACACTTGCACAAAGTCAGTTTATATTTGGAAAGCAATCATCCAGTAGGCTGCTTTCCTGAGAATCCTCTTGCTATGGCTGCCTTTACATCATGCATAGCTGTATTTTCCAATTTCAGTTTGAAGCAAGTATTTGTCCCTGTGTTGACACAACCAATTTTTTTTCTCTCTCTTGGCGTATCCAAAGTTCTGGAGTAATGTCAGATGTTTCATTTCAATTGTTCTGAGTACTAAGCCAGTTTTTACTCAGTAAAGTTTTACTAAGTGAAAATATAGACGTATCCTATTAATTCTAGTTCTAGAGAGATGGATGGTAGCTTTCATTTAGCATGGAAGTCTATCTCTGGAATTGGTTGATTTTCCAAAATAGAAGTTAGCTCTTTGAACTTGATTACATCAGTGATCTGAGGACAACTCAAGTACCAAGATTATCTGAATTCATTGCAAAAGGGTATGCAACAATCATTGCAAAAATGATTTGGAGATGCAAGTCAATTGTATTTATCTAATGTTTAAAGAACAGCTGATCACTCTTCCTTCTGTTTCCCATTTGAGATCTCAACTACTTAGACTCTTACTGCTTTTTTGCCCTAAATGCTGTGGAAACTGTGGTCCTCCTCTGGAGTGAAAGACGTTGAGGCCTTTAAAAGCGAACAAACAAAACCCTACCAAAAAGCCCTGCTTGCTATTTATACAAAATGAAAGATTTAAAATGCTTGAATTCAAATACTGAAAAACACTCTCATTCCTACGTTTAATTTTCAGCTGGCCTTTGCTTGTAGTTGAAAGCAGATTAAATTTTTGAAGACTTTTTATAAATCACTGTAAGACAACCATGCCAAAAAAACATGAAACCTGGCTCATCTAGATGCCATGTCTGGTTATGTATGATGTGCATGAGACTGAAATGATCGGTGACAATGTTGGCCTCTTAGGGAGAACTACCTTGCGTAGAGCAAAGCTTGACTGTAGAATCTTGGCATGAAACTGAGTATGGCACTAGATAGGATTGGCACTATAATCAATATGCAGTACTTCACCTCTGTCAGGCCCATGGCTGGAAGAGCAGCCACCCAGACAACTGTTGTGGTCATGGTATGGTTTATAATGGTTGCAAGATAAGATTTTTTTGCGGAAAATCGGGAAGTAAAAAATGTTTGCACAACAGTTTGTCCAACCCTTTTCTCTGCCCCACGCAGGGTGTCTCAACCATCTGCTTCCTTTCTCCTTTACCTTGCTGGAATGGGGCAGCATGCATATTCTGCTGCACTCCCTGTTCTCAGTTCTTGCTGGAAACACAGGAAGATGCGGAAATGTCTGTTGGCTCAGGGGAAGTCCAGTTCCACTGCTACAAAGAAATTTAAACATTTATTAAGGCATGTAAATATTTTAAAGTCCGTCTGATGAGATTACTGCATGACATAAATGTTTAATAGATACAGAATCTGCACTTAGAGCCCTGATTAATGGAAACACACCTCTGGAGTATGTTTAGCTTTCAGAACAGCACTAAGAGAGATAAGCCTGAACGTCTGCAGCACTCCTCACCGGAACCAAAATAATGTCCTTTTCCCCTAAGAAGTCTCTCACAACATGTACTCATTTGTCAAACATCATTAAGTGCTCACCTTTACGACTGGTAATTCTCATTCAGCAGCATCACACCCCTTTTGTGGCAGATGACCAAACTGAGTTGTTCAGCACCGAATTAAACAGGAGCCAGCAGTGTGTCCTGGCAGCCCAAAGGACCAGTTCCCTGGGGCAGCCTTAGCCTGGGTTAAGGCCTGGAGGAACTGTTCCTATTGGCTTCAGGTGGAGCCCCTGTCATTCCAAACAGAGCACACGATGTCTTAAACCTGAAAGCAGGAGATCATTTCAGAAGTGCTGACCTGAGGGCTTTCCACCCGACATCTTTAGGCTCATGAAAAATGAGGCTGGAATCCCAGCACTGCAAACAAAGTTTGCAGCTCTGCACCGAGAAACTGTGAGGGAGCCTGCGTGCCAGCACCCAGCTACATTTCCCAGCATGGAAGTGCTCATTCATGTTCTGTGTGTGTCATTTGTAGCTTTATATCCACCTCCTGCCGAAGACTGGCCAGGCAGCCTGAGCCAGGTTGCCATAAGCCAAGCAGCTTTGCTGGCTTTGCTGTAGTTGGAATGCTTTTCTTTCATTTAATTCTAAATATCTCGTAATGAAACTCCCAGGACTTTCCACAGAGATTTTGCAACTTAAATTTCCTCCCGTTCCTTTTCCAGATTTACACAGAGTTAATCTCTCATCTGAATTTCCCTTAGCTGTCCCTTCTGCACCATTGACTTTGAGGTCTTTTTCCATAAAAAATAATTGTGGAGTTAATTTTCGAAATTTTCCTAATGCGAAAAAGGGAGGCTTAAAAGCATCTGCTGGAGGAACGATACATATTGCACATAAAATCTCATTGCATACACAGCAGTAACATTTTTATGATAAAATAGCAACGTTCATTAAGACACAACAGCAAAACTGTTTCGTCCTTCCATATTGCTGAAGGAAATACTCTTAATAAATTCCATATAGCTCCAAATCCAGGAAGGAAGGGAGTAGAACTGGGACACCCACAGCTAGATCAGGGTGTTTAGAGCCCCTCCAGCCTGACCTCGGATGGATGGAACGAAATTATTGTCTTTGCTCATTCCCATGAGAAAGCCCCACACTCAGCCTGAGACTGTGCTGGGCCCAGCAGTGCCATGAGGAGAGCAGTGCCCACCCCAAAGCCCAGCACGCTGCAGCCCAGCCATGCAGCATATGAGAAAGCATGGTTGTGCATCACTGCAGTAGGGAAAATAAAGTTGGTTCTTCTCTTTCTTTTATGAAGAAAGGTTGAGGGAACTGGGCTTGTTTAGCTGGGAAAAGAGAAGGGTCCAGGTAGACTTTATTGTGGCCTTCCAATACTTGATAGGAAGGTGAACAGCTGATAGGTGATAGGACAAGGGGGAATGGTTTTAAACTGAGACAGGGGAGGCTTGGGTTAGATATTAGGAGGAATTTTTTCACTCACAGGATGGTGACGCACTGGAACAGGTTGCCCAAGGAGGCTGTGGATGCCCCATCCCTGGAGGCATTCAAGGCCAAGCTGGATGTGGCTCTGGGCAGCCTGGCCTGGTGGTTGGTGACCCTGCACATAGCAGGGGGGTTGAAACTAGGTGATCACTGTGGTCCTTTTCAACCCAGGCCATTCTATGATTCTATGATTCTTTCAGCAGACTTTTTTCTAAAACCTGATCTGCATGCAGTTAGAGGAGGTGGCTCCAGCATCTGCTGTCCTTTAGGCAGAACGAAACTAGAATGTAATTTTTCAAAACTTTCAAGCTTTGGCAAAGCTGTAAATGCAACCGGAAAGGCGAGCTATTTCTGTGTGCCACCAGGAGCTTTATGTGCAATTCTGTACAGTGCAGCCGGGGAGAACAGCCCTACACAGCACTCCGGGAAGCAGATGCTCCAGTTTCCATTATGCCGCTGGCTGAGTGCGCTTTTTTATTTTTCTCTTTTCCTCCTTGTTTCCCAGATTTTAGTTTTAAAATTACAGTAGAATTAAAGGAAATGCTTTTTCATCCAGATGAAATACTGGAAATTGATTGCAGAGCTCATGCCCACGCAGCACCCAGTACAACTGCAGGGGTTGAGCAGGACGGGGCTGTCCCCTTGCATCGCTCCGGGCTCCATGGTCACCCCTGTGCCAGCTCTGCCGTCCTGGGGCAGCAGTGGGCATCCATCCCTGTGATGTGGGTATTGGAGAGACTGTGGACGGCGGCAGCTTTCTTAGCCCTGTGCACTGACAGAACAGGGTCGGGTTGCTTTGAAGCATGTGTGATCACTGCCAAATTGCTGGGGGAGGCAGAGCAGTCAGCATGGTGGCTGAGCCAGGCTGAGCATTTGCTTAGTTTGAGACCTCCTTAATGACCTCCCTTGGATCAAAACCACAGAGAAAACAAATCACAGAATCACAGAATCACCCGGGTTGGAAGGGACCTCAAGGATCATGTAGCTCCAACCCCCCTGCCTGGCAGGGCCACCAAACATACACATTCAGATCAGGTTGCCCAGGACCCCGTCCAACCTGGCCTTGAACACGTCCAAGGACGGGGCATCCACAACCTCCCTGGGCAGCCCGTTCCAGGGCCTAACCACTCTCCTAGTAAAGAAAACCACTCTCCTTGTAAAGAAACAAATGAGCGGTGTTTGGCAGCGTGAAGGTGGTCGTACTCGGAAAGGCCGTGTGCTCAGGAAGCCAGGCTCCACATCTGCTTGTTACTTAAGGTGTGTGGGAGGCTTTAGTGGTGGAAACAGTTTTGGTCTCCAGAGATGGATGGTGCACACTGTGTGCCATGGCACCTACTCAGCAGATTTCATATTTTCTGTTTAACGCTCTGCCCCCATTGTGAATAACGAAGCTCACGGTGCATCCTGTGAAGTGCAGCCTGCAGGTCTGTTTGCCACGGGCTGTGCTGCACCCGGAATATGGCATCCGGTTTTAGGGCTGTCCTAATTCAAGAGGTATGCTGAGTTGCTGGAGAGAGTGTAGTGATGGGCTATGACATTCAGAGGAATAAGGCATATAACCTACAAAGGGAAGGATAAGTATCTGGCCTGTTTAGATGGTATGGTGAACTGGGAACCTAATGATGGGGACTTCTACTACTGATAGAGAATGGATGCAAATTGAAGGCTGAGTCTCAGAGTGACTTGGAAAACATTTTTGCTGGGCAGATAGTACAACAGGGCACCCAGGGAAGCCGTGAGCCCTCTGTCCCTGAAGGCACCTTGGCTTGTCAGACCCAGCCTAGTTTTGGTGACCTTGAGCAGCAGGCCAAGCGCTCTTGCAACAACAAAGCCCCACAGTGAGCAGCTATTTCCTTAATGTAGGCTTTTCCTAAATACTTAATCATTCTGATTTCCTCACACAAGTTTGTGTTCAAGACTGCATGCTGCAGTCTCAAATCATCAGCCCTCATCTTTGTTGGCTTGGAACTTGGGGAGGAAGGGATGCCAGTAGATGACATTAGCTTTCCTGCTCCAAAGCAGTACACAGTTTTGAGTCTTCTGCTGGTCCTACCAAAATAATCCATTGTGAGAAAGCAAAGACTTATGAACAAAATCCCAGCCCTGAAAGCACGAGTCAGAAATAAATCACACAGAGAGGAATTTTCTTTCTTCAATTTAATTGAAGTTACTTAGAAAAATAATCAGGCTTGAATGGCTTTTTAAGGAAAGATTCATGAGCAGTTCACACACTTGTGTTGGCAATGTATAATTTAGCTTTTTTCTTTATTAACAGTATATTTAGGTATGAGGAGATACTTTTCTACAACAAGCCTTCTACTGCATACAAATAGGTAAAAAAAAAAAAAAAATCCAACCCCACATTGATGTTAAATTATTCGTACACATTGTATTGTGCATGCATGTAAGAAAATAACACTCTCTGTAACAAGAGTAATAGTAAGGACAGTCCCTTTTTGTACCTGAAAAGTGCAGCAGACTACAGTGAAACCCTAAGACATCTGGGGTTAATTTCTAAAAGCACTTCAGCTCGTGAATTAGTTCACTTGTCTTATGCAGCGCGTGGTTCAGGCAGTTTGCAAGTTTCTGTGACAATGGGCATGGTACATGAAGAGGCTGAAGGATGGGAGGAGTCAGGTTTATGGGACCCCATGTCCTGGAGCCACCGCTGTGTTTGGATGGGCTGAACTCAGGTTAAGGTGTCTGGGGTGAGCGGTGCCAGGGAAGGGGCTGTGGGATGGCTGCTCCTTGGCCCAGGCTCTGAGGGAGCTGGTGGCAGAGGTGGGACTGTCCCTGCTGGTTCCTCTCTTTGTTCACCACTACCTGACCACAACTGATCACAGAATCATGGAATCATTAAGGTTGGAAAAGGCCTCTAAGATCACCTAATCCAGCTGCCAGCCCACCCTCACCATGCCCACTGACCACGTCCCTCAGTGCCACATCCACACGGGTTCCTGAGTACCTCCAGGGGTGGTGACTCCACCATTTCCCTGGGCAGTACCTCCTTCCAAAACAGCATCTCCCTAACTGGTCCTTGAGACCTCCTGCACACATCTGTGGTTTGAATTTTGCCTGCTCATCTCCTGGGACCAGCTGTGGCCATAGCAAAACTGAGCTCCAGAAGGAGGTGGCACTTCAGGAGCAGATCAGACCCTCTGCTCCTCCAGCTGGGAGACCCAGTGAACATAGGGGGTGAAAGCAGCCCAGTGCCAGGCTCCTCTCTGAAGGAGGTGGCCGCCACCTCACCGTGACAAGGAGTTGTAGTCCTGAGCTTCCTCCTATGTGGGGGCAGGGGAAAGAGATTGTTTTTGGCTCAGTCAGAACAGAACACCCAGTAGTCTGAAAAAAACCTACCCCAGCTAAATTTGTTAACATCTGTGGTCCTCCTTTGACCTGCTGAGGGCTTTGTGTTCAGCAGGCAGGACGAGGTCATACCCAGTGCGCCAGCTCTTCATTTAAACAGGAATGTCCAACTCAAAGCACCCCAGAACAGATCTACCATGTTACATTGATTGTAGCGGTTTGGGATTGGGGTTTTCAGAAAGCATGAGGTCTTTAAGTACCTCTCCTGGCTGTGCAGAGGCCGTTTCAGGGCCCAGAACCCAGAGGGCTCTGCAGGGTGACCAAGGCCGGCTCCAACAGCGGCAGCCCTCAGAGCTGAACAGGCCTCTTCACCTGCAAATTTCAGAGCTGCCAGCTGGGGTTGTTTTCTCTGTGTCTCCCAATGTCAATGGTGAATGCTAAAGAGAACATTTAAAAACAGATAAAAACATGGTGCTGAGAGCAAAGCAAGTAAGATAAGAAGGGGGACAGCGCGTCCTGCTTATAACACATTTACTTTCTAAAGTAACTTTTTTCCTAAATCAAAAAATTGAAATCATATTCTGTTGAAATGGAGTAGCTGACAGCTAAGAAAATTGGACAAAATTATTCGCGGCCACAGATACAACACCAAACAAGCACACAAACTGCTTGCAGGATATACTGGGGGAAGGAGAATGTACCCTCGTACAGATGTATTATATTTTAACATATACCCACTGAACTACAGCCAAAAGAAAGACGGGGCACACTGAGATAGGCACTTGCAACAGCTCCACGTACTCGAAATGAGACAAAACTGCTTTCAAATAAAGCGCTGCTCATCAAGCAGCACTTGATGAAGTAAAGCGATCAAAAAGCACTCAGGAATTCAGAGCTGTGGGATCCAGCAGCCAGCGCTCTGCCGGCCATTCGTAGTAATGGGATTATAAACAGGAGCTGGGCTACAAAAACTGCTGCAGGGTGGGTGAGAGATTCTTTTGGAGGGCATGATAAATATGGCCTGAAGCCTGGGTAAGAGCAAGCACAATTGCAAAAGGAGTTCTGCTGCTGTTTGCTGTGTTCACTCATTCGTCACTGAGATCCACTCAGTGACTTGTTTTTGCAAAATCAGACAGACCTGTGTCACTTCTTTAACCATGTGGTGTCCTGGGGGCTGTGTAACTCAGCAGCCATCATCAGCTGCTGTGCAGGGCGCCTGCCAGGCTCTGGCTCCAGCTGAGTTTACCTAAATCTGCTTTTCTTTTTGGAAGTGTTGGGTGTGATTAAAGAAGACAGACATGCAGACAGTGCAAACCCCCACTGTAACAAACGACCTTAGAACAGATTTTAGGTTCCCATAAATGTCTTGACTAAAACCTCCGCCAGTCGCTTCTCTTTTGTTCTCTGAACAAAACCCCATGCAAACAAAGCCTTGCAAAATCAAACCTACCCCTTGTCTCTAGGAGAGCTGTAGTTTGCCTGGTGGTGTGGACAAAGGCTGCAGCCCTGAGGACCAAGCAGCATGCTGCTGGCCCATGTCACTGGAAAAAAGCCTCCCCTTCCTGCTCCAAACACCTGTTGTTGGCTCCAAAGCAGATCCCAGCCCTCCTCCTATTGCCCTCATGGCCACACATCTCACTGGCATTGCATTAAAGCAAGCGAAACAACCACCACAGAGATGTTCACCTTAGATAAGAAGGCCATGTTCTAACACTAGACCTGATTTAGACAAAATATTGACCGACGGGAAACTAGAAACACTCCTGTCGTATTCAGTGACAACTGAAAAATGAAGATTCTCCTTTTCCCCATAGGAAAAAGCCATGAAACCAGCATGTCGGAAGCTTGGAGACCTATTTTATTGCCCTGCTTAGAGATCAACACAAAGATGACTTTCTGATTTTTTAAATAACATGCCTGCATTCTTTCTAGCAACACATCATGACTGGTGGCTCCTGAGCATGTTAGCCAATTCTGGTTGCCCGTCTTAAGATCAAGGAGGAGGCACGACTTCTAGAGGCTGGAGCTCCCTAAATCCCCCATCTTGGATATGAATTAAGTGAACGCCAGTTGCTTTGGGCATTCAAATATCTCCACGATCACATTCAAAGTGACAATTTTTCAGATGGAGCCATCTGCAAATCCGCATTCATTTGGGTGGGCAGCCTTCAAATTACGAGACAATGGGACTCATCAAGTCTTGATAAAACGATTCAGTACAGATTTTTTTTAAAAAGTTCATGGTTTCTCTTCCTAAGGACTACATTCACATTTCTTGTAATTGAGGGTTTAGAGATCAGTTTAGAGATCATGTATCTATGAAAATCAGTTTTATTTTTCCCTTTCAGGGATAGAAAGACAGCTTTATAGTACGTTTAAGTGCAGTATCACTTCCTAAAGTAATTATTTCCATCGTTATTCTCAAGATATGTGGTATCAAGAACCACTCCTGTATTTACCTGCATGAAAGGCTAACAGAAAAATATTACTATCCAGAGAAAAGCTCAACAGAAGGAAGAATAAAACCAAATTCCTTTTGTCCAAATGTTATCTTACCTCTGTTGCTACAGTAATTCCTCCCAAGAGACCATGTTTTAAATAAGCATAAATAATATTAATTAGAATTTGAGGAACGCAAGATCAATGAAATTCACCAAAACACAATTAATGGTTTTTTTCAATAGCGTAGCAGTATTATTCCTTTCTACGGCTAGATCATCACAATCCTGTTACCCTGCAAAGAGAGCTGTCCTTTCTTACAGTTGATTTAAATAATTTTGACTGTGCTGCTCGCAGCATCATTCAAAAAACAAAAAAAAAAAGAAAGAAAATTATTAATTTACAAAATAACCCACTCTCCATATTTATTATGACAAATAAAAATCTTAAATAAAACAGGCTTTCTCTCCCCTCTCTCCCCCCAACCCGTCCCTCATTCCAATTTCAGGTAGCTTGGCACTGAGTAATTGAACATTAAAAAATCAAGTTTGTAGACTTCATACAGCTGCGTTTGGTGCTCCGAGCTGATGTTCTGGAAGAACTCTGTGGTCATTTCATCAGTAGTTCTCGTTGACTTTGCATAGGTGGGGAACTTCAGGTAGTTGCCGACTCCTGCGAGCTGGAGAATGTAATTCGAATCCTCTTCGAGCGTTTCGTATTTTCCTATGAGGTCATAGTGAATGTGGCAGGGGTGGCAGAGAGAGTACACAGTCTGCCAGTGCTCGTTGAAGGGCTCTTCTCTTTGGGTGTGCGGGTCGATGAGATAGGCCACAAACTCTTCAAATTTCACATCGTCGCCTTTACGCAGAGCTTCCTGGGTCGCATTCTTCCTCTGGCGCCTCACGATTTTGGTGCCGTAGCGCTTGTGGAAGGAAGTGTTGTACTTCTGGGTGAACTTGTTCCTGTAGGCTGACACCAGTCTCTCAAAAGGCTCACGAACAAAGAGGAACTTCATGTAGTTTTTCAAGCGGTGGTTGATCTCTGGGATGCTGTACTGGTTGAGGGTCTTCAGGTTTGAAGACACGTGGGCTTCGTTGGCCGGGATTTCCATTGGATCGCTGTATTTGCCTCTTCCCGTCAAAACCATCATCACTCTCTTCCAGTTTGTGCAGGCCACTTTAGGGACGTAGCAATAGATCATTTCATGATCTTCATCCACCACCAGGTGTTTGAGATCGTTGGGTGTCAGCACACGGCGCTTCCTGCTCAATACACTGTTTGCTCGGCACGTGTCTGTCACTTGGTCTCGTCTAATCTGATGGAGAATGGCTGTGTTGGACAACTGCAAGGAAAGCATATGAACCAGTAAGTCAGGCACGTTGGAAGCTTACTACCTTTTTACTTACTATGCAATTCAGAGAAAAGTACATTAGTGCTTGTAGAAACTTAAAAGAGTTCACTATGAGGATGAGTGGAAATGTTCCTAGACAAGAAGATAGAGGAGCCTTTTTTGCCTACGAATTTCTTGACAAGAGCTGCTTAAGTGCTGTTCACATTGTTCAGGGTTTTGCTTTGAAGCCAATGCAAAGGAGCACAGGCGCTTACACATCCTGGTGGCAAATATATTTACACAAAACTCACAGCCTGAGTTGCCATCACCGCTTTTCTGAGCCCTGAAAAATCAATGCCCAGTTCACAATCCCTCCTCCTGCTACAGCAAGCACTCCCTGCCTGACTTTCTGCTGCTGAGATGGGGTTGGAGTACATCAGATCTGGAAAGTTTGTCAAAATGAAAACTGTGTATGGTTTTGTTGCTGATAATCTCAGCTTGTTTGTTGGCTATGACCTTGGCAAAAGACATAAAGCCAATGGAGACTCCTGCTGGTCCCTATGGGAAACGTTCACACAGACATTTCCTGAAGAGCAGGGAGAATATTAGCCATAAATCTGCCTCTCTGCTAAAGTCAGAGTGACAGAAAGAAAGAGCACATGGCCTTCTAACACACACTGCACCATCTTCAACAGCCCTTTATTATTTTGTTAATAGCTCCCTAATTTTCTACTATTATTGCTACTGGATGCTTTGGAGAGGCTGTAATCTGTCTTCAGGGGAGCCCACAGGGCCCACTGGGCTGCTGCACAGCAGCCACCAGCTACCACACTCGGTACAGCATGATTTTCTCCTGTAATGAACCCCCTGGGAAACAGGGACTGTTAGCCCAGGCAAAGGACAACGCTGACACGGGGCTCCTACCTTTGGTTATTCAGAGCTACCTGAGGTGTCCCAGCATGGGCCCATGTTTTGCTGTGCAGATTGCCCTCGCTGCTATAAATGCCTTTTTACATATTCTAAATGAATTTTATCACAGCAGCAGGAGAAAGGTTTTGGTAATGGCATTTACATTTACTTAATAATGCTTACCTATGGATTTCAAAGAGCCTTATGCATAGTAATTAGTTTAGCCTCAAAGCCAAGTATTAACGCAAGTGCTGACCTTCCAGTCTGATAGGCAAAAGATGTGAGATGACTTCTTGAACGCTGACTCTTTCAAATATATTCATCTAATGCCTTCTAGGCAGGTCAACATGAATCACAGGATCCTACAGGGAAGCAGCTGAGGCAGTGCATCTCCTGGGGGCAGGGGTTGGCCTCTGAGCAAGTACTAAGCCTTCCCCCCCCCTGTGTAATACCCTGGGCAAGTGGCTCTGCACAAGCTTGGGGCCCCATCTCCACTTTCAATACCAGTAGTCCCAACTTAAGGAAAAAGGTCAACAAACAGGTTCATAATGCAGTTTACAGGTAAAAAACAGCACAAAACAAGATCCCCCCAAAACACCTTAGTGACAGAAAAATGGACCTAAGCCAAACGTAGGACATCTGAGCTCTGGAATGAAAGAAGACAGAACTGCTACTTTTATGGGCAAACCCTAAAAGCCCAGACTTCATCCACCCACGGGCAACGAAAACTTTTCAACACTTCAGTAGCCAACACTCTTCTCTTCTCTGTGCTGCACAGGGATGTTCTCAAGGGACAGGACACACCGAAGGCACCTCAAATTTGAACAGGAGGGTTTTTCCTTTAGGCCAGCACGTATGTGTTTAGCCTGGGACCTCTATATTTTGCACACTGCCAACCACCACTTTTCTTGGATTCCTTGAGACCTTCCACATTTCATCTCTTTAGTCCCTTGTTCAGCAGAATGTTGGCTAATGGTTGAAACATGCAGTAGCCCAGTGAGTCCTTCATTCAGCTTGGCTCAGCTTTTGTGCGTGTGTGGTAACCCCCTGAACACTTTCCAGGTGCATTTCAAGGGCAGTTTTGTGTTGGAGTCCAAGAGGGAAGACCAGTGTGAAACACACTTCACGTTTCCTAGGGAAATGACTGCTCAGGAGTTTCCAAAGTAAGATGTTAGAAAGCAGTTGTCACGGACCACACAGATTTTTGGAGAAAATCCCCCTTTCATTGGGGAAAAAAAAAAAAAAAGATCACCATTTCAATCTGCTATCCTCAAAGAGATACAGAACAAGAGGCCAGCTCTGCACTGGTTTGTTACCAGGGAATAATTTACAAAGCACTAAACAAAATCCTATGTGAAAGTAGAGACTTACAAATTCTCTACAGACTGATAAAATGCCCAAATCTCTCTCCTCCTGTAGATTATCTGTCATCATCATATATAGCACAGTACTACTGTTTGCCTCTGGTTTCAGTGTAAAAATAAGAGAAGCCTGTAGATACTGCTACATTACAATATGTTAATGCACTGTCCTTGTTAGTCTTGGGATAAACACAGAATTAAGTGGATGAGATCCCACGACCTGTGTTAGATAGGTCAGACTTGATAATCTAATGGCTGCTTTTGCCCCTAATCTATGGATGAGTCCTTGTGGAGCTGTGCTTTGCTCCTGATTTCATTCCAGCATCAATAGGCTAAGCACTTCCTCTCCACCCATTAACATTAATGAGATTTTCAGGCATTCAGAATAAGGAGAAGAATGCAGCCTTACCATTTGCAATTGCAAATGAGCTTGTGCTGCATTAAATTCACTTGAAAGACAGTGCTTGTGCATTTGGAAGTGGTACTTGCCTCCCACTGTTAACACAGAAGAAATATGATGAAATGGCACCAAAGTGGTCAGCTACATTAAACACACACAAGCACCCTGAGGCCAGTTCTGCACCTGCTCCAGCCTGACTGGCAGCACGCAACACTCAAATAGCAACGTAATGATGAAGAGGCATTGCCTTCTTCTCATAAACTGCATTACCACTTGCTATGGCTGACGGATGAGGAACCATGTAGGAAATATGGCTTTGAAAGCTCCACTTTATTCTTTTTCCCAGATTTCAGTGTGTTGTGTGGTGTAACGATCCCAGCCCTCCCAATGAAGGTGACAATCCCGCAGTCTTATTCTCACTGAACATGCTCTCAGCTATTGAAAGGAAAACATCCCTTAGAGATTTAAGAAGGTAGAGACAAGAAAACCCAAGGGACAGGTATGTTGACCTCCACGGATGGCAAAGGACAAGTCAAACCCCTTAGGGTCATGGACGCTCATCCCTCAGAGTTGTAAACTTGGCTGAGTCCTGACAGCCGGATGCTATCTGTCGTCCCTGCTGATCCCGCAGTCCAACAAGCCACAGCAATGGCTTAAATCCACCCTGCTTTGGGAGAGGGCTCTCTGTTCAGTGAGGGCCAGGTTGTCTCACAGCAGTGTGGGGGGGAGTGGGAGAGGCAGTGCCCCCTGGCACCAACAGCTCTGTGTGGCCTTCAGCTGGGCTTTGAGGGGCTTGGGAAGGTGTCTGACAGAAGAAGCCGCTCTGCCCTGAAAGGACTGACAGCAACTGAGTTAGACAGGGAAGCAACACAAGCAGTGGGAGACTCCTAAGCTCAGCAACACTTAAAAGACAAAAAAAAGCAGTCTGCTGACACTGACACCAGAAGCTTCTCACCTCCATCAGTCTCAAACTGACGCAATGGAAGAACACTCAGTCCAGCATGCCCTGCAAGTGTGGGTGCCTCGTGCACACAGAGCTCTGACTGTGACCGTCCCCAGTTCCAGCAGGAGGTCAGGCCGTGGCATTGGCCGCCATTTAGGGCTGTCCTTCCATAGTGCACTCGAGAACAGGCTGCCAGAGAACACACATACGTGTGCCAGCCACCGGACAGCCTTCAGCCCTGGCACACAGAGGTTATTCCAGGTAAATCACAGTAATGAGAGGGGAGGCATTTCTTTCTGACTGCTTAGGCACAGCAGGCTAAAATAATCTTTAATGGCCTTTCCAAGCCAGACGGTCAAACAGCATGTTCAGATTTAAACACAGGACATTTTTAATTATAATTTCTTTAAACTGAGCAGAGTAGTGTACTGCAGCTCAGGAGCACAGATCAACTGAATTCATTGCATTGCCTGCACTGAAAGCACTTTTTGAATGGAAAAACAGAAACACCAATCTGTCACTCAAAAAATCCTGCCCAAAAACCCAGCACACATTTTATTAAGCTAACCTCTCTGTATAAAATGAGCATGCAAAGAAGTATCCCTTCACAGTGCTAAAAAGCAGGGGTTTATTTGTTCCCATTGCACTGCCCGCAGCTGCAGCTTGCTGCCTGCTGTAAGTAGGCTCACAAATCATTGATGTTGGAAGCACTAACATGACATTGGGCATGTCAGACTGAAGGGCCAAAGTATCTGAATCAGTTTAAAGAAGTGGATCAAAGAGGATAAATACTGAGACAGGGGTTTGCAGACCCATGCCCTGCTATATTGCTATTTTTCTCTCTTCGGTTTTGTATTAACAAAGCTTTTGCAGCTGCCTCCTCAGTTACATGCATGCTTAAGGTTTGACTTCTGTCCTGTGCTAGAACTACGCAAGTTGCTGAGCATTCCAGTTATCTGTGCTTTCAAGCAGCTACCAAATTTAAGAGCATCTCCACTGCACTGGGAGTTGTGCCTATCCAGCAGCACTGGATGCTTAAGCTTAGCATGAACCAGAGCTCATCTCCACCAACATCTTCTTAAGAAGGTGAGCAGAGCAGACCCATAATCCACTGAAAGCAAGATCTTAAAGTGAGAAGTGTCAAGCAGACCAACTATAGGTGGCACTAACAGTCCTGCTTATGTGACATCTACAGCCACTACAAATTCACTTGTCTGAAGGCTCTCAAACACTAACAGCTCTCCTTCCTCCTGCCCATCAACCACACCACCTGAATTTCAGCAGGTGCTTAGGATTTACTATGTAAAATATTTCTTGGTATTTATATTTTCCCAAATGTTTGCAGGTATTTTTATTTTTAGTATGATGCTACATATAAGCACATTTCCTCTCTTATTCTCACGTAAAAGACATGAATATCACTGCTGCAATCTTGATGCATTGCCTTGAAGTTACAAACATATTTTAGACATCATTTTAGAGGTTGTCTTTTAAAGTTGAGTTCACAACCGCCATACTTGGTATGCATGCATTCTTTCACCAAGTTCCATACATCTAGTTCAGTTATATGGTCTGATTTTTTGGTGGTCCTGTGCAGAGCCAGGAGTTGGACCTGATGATCCTTATGGGTCCCTTCCAACTTGGCATATACTGTCACTCTATGATTCTAGATTGTTTTCTCAAGGACACTCATCACTAGATAATAAATGGGAAGGCTTCACACCTCACAGTCCGAACATGAACATAATTATTAATTACTCTTTATACAGATGACAGAAAAGAACAGGCACGTGAATCAATAAAACAAACCTAACAGAATAAGGAAATTTTAGATAAAGAGACTTAATTAAACTGACCTGGGCTGAAAAAAAGAGGCAATAGGTTTGCAATGTTTCACACATTGATTTATTTGGCATTTCATAGTGTATTATTCTTGATTTAACTTTTTCATAAAAATCTCAGAACTCAAACGACCCTATCAAAACCTCGACCAATATTTGTTCGGAGTCCAATAAAGCAGACTAGAGAGTAGACAATGCCTATGGGAGATGGGAATGTTTAACATCACCCCTGAGAACTTGCAGATGGACTGCAATGCTATGAAAATGTCTGTACAGAGTGGCTGAATAGTAAAAGATAAGAAAACTAATATTAACTTACTTAGGAGCATTTGTGCTAAGAAAATGTTAGAGACAAATCGTATCCTCTGAAGAAAAACTCATAAAATATTACAAAGCCGCTTTCTTTTCTCCATTTAATTCATTGAAGTTACTGCCCTGCAGAGAAGATAAGGCCAAATAGGCATTTACTTCAAGTAATTCTCTGTATTGCAACTCAAGATAACCATGCTATTTTAAATTCCCACTGTACAGAATACGCTGGAGCTATGAAAAAGGAAAAAAAAAGGATCAACTGTTTTGAGGGAAAACCATCTTACATAGCAGCTGCTGGCACTGTATTGTTGCACATCCTTAATACCAAATATAGGTTTGGATTTGGGAAGAAAAGAGTGAGCTTCCTTTAAATGACAATGCCTCCTGTAGCCCTGACCATCTCTGGGAGCCTTTCCATTCCCATTTTATTAGAAATTGTGTGGTGTCAGGGCTCATTCAGCGAGTAGGGCTTGGTGCTGACAAGATGAATGTACACACTTATAAAAGGTCCATTTTGAACAGGAAGATGGAAAAGTTGAAGTGCTGGGGAAGAACAAGTAGAAACATCGATGGTCTGTCCACCTGGGGTGACTGAACTGTGTGTCCATGGGTACCTTGCAAACATGGGACAGGCAAAATCAAAATGACTGAGTTGAAGAGAGGAAAGGAATCATTTGGAAGTACAGGGAAGCAAAAAATCTTAGAGCCAGTGTGTTCCTTGGGACATAATGCATAGAAGACAAGCTTGGAACCTCTCACTGTATGTACAAAGAGCACATTGCTGTCATCGTCTCAGTGTTTCAAGGCAGCTGTGGAAAGGGAGGGGGCAAGGGGAATTCAGCAGAGAGCCAATCCGTTTTTCTCTCATGGCCAAACAAGTGGATGAGACCCAGGGCTGGCCCCGACCTGCCGTGACAGATGGGTGATGGTGAGAGATGCACTGCCATCCTGCAGCACAGTTCTGCCTGGGGCCCGGCCTTGCCACTGTCTCGACAGGGGAGGACAGCACGTGATGGATCTGCCTGCTCCCGGCTCATTCTTAAGTGCTGCCATAAATCACTGCTCGTATTAAAAAGCTGAAAGGTCTGCATGTCTTATGAATTTCATTTTGAAATGAAAACTTTCCAGCCTTTCCCCTCCACTGCACACACACATGGCTGGAGCCCAGCTCCGCCTGTATGTGCAGCCTGGGAGCTCAGCCACGGTCCTGCTAACCTTTCCCAGTCCCCAGGCACAGATGTTCTGTGACAGGGAGAGGGGACCTTGCAGTGGGGTGCAGCAGCATGCCACATCTGAGGGCACGAGGCTGCGCTGATGTCCTCCCATCTGAGTGGGAGTCCACGGCCTCTGGCCTCCCCTTGGAGACCCTTCAGTGTGAGCCACAGAGCAGGACAACCCAAGCCCAGGAAGAGCTCATGCACTGTGAACCTCAAGTCCACCATCTGCTGTACTATGCTACTGCATCTCTACTTGGGAGCTACAGATGTGGTTTTTCATCTGAGACCAAGTAAATAAAAGGCATGCCTGGTATATCTGCAAGTGGTGCACCAGGAGGAGCACTGGGCTGGGGTACGGAGTCAGCCAGGGTGGAGCTGGGAGTAGTCTTTGAAAAACAGAGCAAGAAACTGCATCTCAACACAGCTGGCATCCAGGAGACAATGGAAACAGTGACATCTATTTCTGTGTTGCAAAACATTATAGTAGGAGGGGTGAGATAAACTAGGTGGAGCAGGGAAACAGGATGAAGTGGGTAAGTAAATTCATAAATACATAAAAAAATCCAGAAGGAGAAAGGGAATAATCTGTTCTCTGCCTTGACTATGTAGTAATAGAGCTAAACAATAGAAACTTATTCTAGATGTGGGAAAAATCCTAACAGAAAGGATAAGGTACGTCTGTGCTGAAACACAGTGAGGTACGTCCAGCATGAGAAACCTCCATGAACCTGCTGGGAAGGTAACAGGAGAGACCATGACTCTGCCATGCGCACAGGTATCTCTCTGCGACTCCTCCAAATCCTCCCCTTGTATCTCTGGTCTGCAGCTTAGGTGTCACACAGTCAAGTAGAAACACTTATTTTCTTCCCAGCAGGATACCCGCTATTTTAACTGAATACAATTTACTCAGTCTCATGCTAAATCAGAGTAATACATTTCCAATTTTTAACTCAGCGTGCAATGCGCCAATATTGCTCCCAAGCTTTACAAACCCAAATAAGAAAAAAACGGAAGATAGTTGCTGCGTAGTTGGTTTCTTTACGTACAACTCAAAGACTTTAGCAACCCATAGGAGGAGAGTGGCACCACACAACGGCATGTTTAGCTGTGCTAAGCCCACATCCCCCACCACTGTGCATGGCAGAAACAAGAAGAGAATTCGTCTTGCATCTTCGTTTCTTTTTCCTCATATAAAAACTCAAATTAATTGATCTGGAAACAGATTAGAAAAACACCTAAATCCTCTGGATAGCGGATTTTTTAATCTTTAACTACACCACTACAAATTAACATTGAATTTCTTTTGCTTTCTTTTGTGAAGCTCTATTCTGCTCAGATGAAACCTTGCTGCTCCATGAGTACCTTTTTTTTGGCCCATTTATCCATGCTGCTCACTACTGCTCACAGAAGGTGACTAACCAGGGCTGCTCTTTCTCCACAGCCTTAATTACAGGAGCTCCAAAGTTCTCACCTTTCTGCCACCATTCTGCCTGCTTGAGAAGACAAAAGATCTCTTCTATTAAAATGCCAGCATCCATCTATAATCTTAATTACAATAGGCTTCCCAGGAAACCGTTCTGCCACAGAATGAAAAATGATTCTGGGTTAATAACACAAAAAGCCTGTTTCATCGAGAGCTTCCTAGCTGTGATTCTTCTATCCTGAGACAAATGCCAGCAATTCCAGTCCTGAGGGATGCTCAACCCCAGAAAGCCACCAGCATTCACTCCAAATCCAGTGCTATCAGGATTAGGCCCACAGAGGGTCCAAAGCAAAAGACTGAAGACGCACTGCAACAAAGGAGGGGAATTTGTTTGCTTCTGCAAGGATTTCTGACTTTTTCTGCCCTAAATCCTTACAAACCTGACAATGTCTGACTTGCCACATTAAGTCCTCTTACATCGGAGTACATGGGCAATACTAAAAGTAACTTTTGCCAGTGGTTAGCACAACAGGAAGGTACAATTATTAGCAAGAAGCCTTGTTATTCTTCCTCATCTCCACAGCTGTGTTTACTGTGATTTCTAAGGATGTCTGTCTCATCTAATAACAGATCCATTTAGGCGCTGCTGTGTTAGCTTACAATGGAAGAACAAATTCTTAGTATGCTGTTTAAATGCCTGGTATTTTTTTAAACCATTCCCTCAACTGAAAGAAATGGCACGTAATCTCTTCTTCCCCTTTCTGTTTTTTTTTGACTGTTCCATCTTGTCTCAACCTCCCAAGTCAGTAGAGCAGAAAAGGCCACTCCAAGCTGTTGTTTCCAGGGCCCTTCTCAGCTTGGCCAAGCACGATCTCCTTGCTCCTGCCATGGCTCTTGAGCATGCCAGGTCCCTATCAGTCTCTTCCACGTCTCCTGACAGCTCCTTCTTCACTGCCCTTGTATCCTCATTGCACACCCCTTCGCACATCAAATCCCCACAGCAGGTCCTTGCTGCCCCTGAGGTAACTACAGCGCTCACCGAAGGGATGAAAAGAGCAGGGGGATCCCCCTGTCCCGTCCCTTCCTTCCCACCAGCAGCACGGCCAGGCAAGTGGGAGAGCTGCCAGGCTGCAGCCCTGAAGCCCAGTCGAGTGAGTTGAAGCATTCAGCTGTGCACACGGTGAGAGGCAAGAGCGTGTGCCTGATGGAAACGTGCCCTTTCCTTTGCAGCAGAGAACAGGGCAGCTTCTGTCCGAGGCACAGGGCTGGTGCTGTTCCTGCTCCTGCATGGGAGAGGGCTCCTCGGTGCCACAGGCTGCCAGCACAGGCAGCCTCCCTTCGGCACAGGTAGCAGACAGCATCTTGGAGTTACACTGAAATGCACTTACAAGGAACCAACAGATACTGCAACTTGATTCTGTCCTGGCTCACTGAATGGAGCTTGTCCTTCTCCACAGCTGCCAGGTGACAAGCGCTCAGGGGTGGGGAAAAAGCAACAAATTCACACAGTGCTGGAACAGCTGATACTCCTGAGAGGAGAAGCCAATCTCAATTACAGTTTTCGACTAAGGGTGCTGTCATTTCAAGCTCTGTGCAGTTGCTTCCATCCACCAGCTCCATACAAAGGAAGGGCAATGGTTCCTTGCCTGGCTCACATGACAGCCTTGAGCACTGCCGAGCCCTTTATCCCATGAGGGATCCTGTGGCACAAACGTCTCCCATAGACAAGCCAGTAATTAACAACAGATTTTTGCCCTTTGAACGTATCATGTTTTGGACAGGATGCATCAGCACAGCTGACTGAGAGATTAACAGTGGCCTTGAAATGTTCTGAACCCTTTTAGCTTTGCATTTCAAATATGAAAGTGATTTTGTGAGAGTCCGCTTAGCCTGTTATTTCTAAATCCCTTCTGGAGGTTAATGGTAGCTGGAGCAGGTCACCATGTGAAGGTCCCATTTGCAAGGACCACATTTAAATGCTTTTGATCTGGCTTTGATCTGCAAGTCTACATCCATTCCCATACTCCATCCTCAAGTGTATTTTCCAGCTAGCACAAGTAGGGAAATCTTACAGAGCCTCTGTTTTTAGAGATCTTCTCTTCCTGCTTCATGACCTAACTTTATCTCTGGCTTTGTTTTGTTTGAAAACAAGCTTCGTGCACAAGGCAAAGCATTACATGGGATTCACTGCTCTCAACTCACCATTGCTTTTCTTTTTGCAAGTGCCAGTGGTTACCCCCACATTCAGTCTCTTCCCCCAGACTGCTCTTCGGAAACAGTCAAGGCCCCCCAAATTTAATGTCACTGTGTACTCTCAGCCCCTTGCTAATGCTATACAGATAATCCTAGTTATTTTAAGGTTAGCCTTGACTGTTCACTCTGCCTGAATTTCTTTTTCACTCACGTTTCACACTGCTGTTTCTCACTCTAGTCAGCTGCTCTCTACTTAACCTGCACAGCATCTCTATTGCGAGCTGCACTCAGTACCACCAGAGCTGAAGCTGAACTTTCAAACCCATGGAGGGCTGGTAGCAGAGGCGGGAGATGCAAACATTTTCAAAGGAAGGCATAAATGTTAAACAGAATGAGTTAGAGGCTGCTCTGTAAGACACTTAGTAGTTTGGAGATTAAGATAAAGCAGCTACCATACATAGCTTGTTTAAACCTGATGCAGACCATCTGCTCCTATTTCACTTTTAATGATTCATGCTCCCTTGTCTGCAGCTCTAGCAAGAGAAGGACCACCTGAGCAGAGAGAAACTGACAGGTTCCCTTACACCATTTCCAGAAGGAGAAAACATTCGCCAAGTTTAGCTGAGAAAAATGGAACTGCCGAGCAGGCAGCAAGGCTATACAGAGCCTGTGCATCAGCCTAGCGACACTTTCAGTTCCCTCTTTATTTACCCCGGCATTGAACGCAGGATCAGGCCCTTCTTGTCCTCCCTCCCCTACTTACTTTATCTGGACCAAGCGTGATCACTAAATCTTAGGAACTCGACAGCAGCCTGTTGGAATTACCATGAGATGTCTCTGTTCCCTGCAGTGAGCTGGTGGAGCAGTCCTGAAGGCAACAGATGCGCACATTCAATGGGAATAAATGCTAGTTCCTAAACAAACCTCAGACAAACTGCAGAGGAATGTGCAGGTGCTGGCAGGATGAATAACTCCTCCTGAAGTTGCATCTGGAACTGCTAATGCAGACTGAGGTCTGGGATAAAAATAATACTTATCTGGTCTTCTGCTGTCTGCAAACTTCAAAGCACACTGCATTATCCTTGCTTTCCAGATGTGAGAACCAAACCACTGAGAACTGGTCTGGAGTTACTGTATTTTTCTACCCTTTTCACAGAATCAGCCTTGTCCTCCCAGGAACCCTCCAGACAACCCTTCCCTGCCCAGGTACAGCAGGAGCCCATGGGAAGCAGCCAGGTTTGAGGCATGGAAACCCACTGCTATCAGCATGTCCCATTTTCTGTTATTCTGCAGGTATTTTGAGGTATTTTGAGATGAGGATGGGGAAGGAGAATGGAGAACTGGTTCTTTTTCAGCTCTGGTTCCCAGTACTTCTCTGGAAGAATTTCAGGACAAGTTCTCTCTTTAAATATTTGTCCTCCCTCAAGTTTCTAGTCCTCTCAGTTACATAAAGGTCAAAGGATTAAAGGGTAGTCTCAACATTCAGGATGAGAAATTGTGGCACTAACAAATTCTGGTATCAGCAGATCACAAGTATTCAAAATGTTTGGTTTAGATTTGCACGTTCCCCCTCGTAAAGCCTTCCCTAACCAATACTGATGAGATTCACCATTGGGTGTAACTTCTGTATCAAGTTGGTGTTTATGAGAAATTAGCAGCATGTAATTAGCACTGCCTCTTGTGAAAACATACAGCAGCAACACACACAGCAAAACAACTATTGGATACAACACAGAAATCTAATGCAATGTCATCAGAACTCAGCACGATCAGAGCTCTCCAAGATGTTGTACCAACTCACAGAAGTCCAAACAAAGAAAGGATGCACATTGATTTGGCTTTTAATTTGACAGTATGAGTTTGCTGTACACTTAAAAATAACTGGTACGTTACTGAAAAAAATATAGTTCGTGGATAAATAAGGGGCATGGCTGGAAATAGGAGGCACTTTTTTTTCTGGCAAAGTACTATGTTCACTGCAAGCAAGAGAGAGACTTGGGAAGCAGTTTATCTCAAGTATCTGTGCAGTATTAAGCCAAAACAGCACAGTTTGGAGAAGCAGCACTTCTAGTTAGAAGTGCTAGAAGAAGCTAGTTAGTGGGTATAGCTTAAATGAAGTACTGTAACTCAGGCTACACGCTTTAACCTACCATAATGTACTTGCTGCATTAAAAACAACCAGAAACACGGTAGAGAAGGTGAAAGGAGGCCTGAAGTGGTTTAAGCAATCCGAGGGGAAATAAAAATATCCACTAGCAATATCACAGGCTGCCTGGGAGCAGCTCCTTGGGTTCAACTGGCATCTCGTACCTCAACATCGGCACAGAGAAGAATGACTGCCCTACAATGCTTGCCTGTGGAAGACAGTAACAAAAATTGGTAGACAGATTTTTAAAACATTAAACCCCCCTCCAAGGGAGCAGGAGAATGAGAGTCTGGCTCCGGTATCACAAAGTGAAGGAGAAATAACACGCAGAAGAAAAAGGCCAGCTGCAGCAAAAATACTGTTCCTACTTCTCTAGGCTGCAGGGTTGCTTCAGAGAAGTGCTTGCTTTTGATGGCAGAGTATGACATCTCTGTGGGACAAGGAAGGAAAGAAAAACAGAAAAGCCTGTGATAGAAAAAAGCTACTAAACACAAGAGACTGTCAGGGGAATTAATATTTATGAAATGCAAAAAAAGATTGTGGTAAAGAATGAGATAACACAAACCTAATAAAAGCAGAGCTCTTCTGGATTAAAGAGAAGATATGGAGACTGCAATCTGGTTCTGTACTATCAAGAAACAAATTCCCCTCTGTGTTCAGGCAATGTCAAAAGAAAAAAAAACATACAAAAGCCCGATCCAAAAGTCAATGAAGTGAACAGAAAATTTCCCCCTGGATTCCAGAAAATTCTGTTTTGATCCTTTGGTAATTTCTGATCCTGTTAAGAATTGGAATCAGCCTCTACAGACATCCCACTGCTCATCCAGGGGCACAGAAAAATGCTACAGATCCAAAGGTTTACTGCCAGAAGTCAACAGCTTCTCTGCTCAGAAGCATCCCAAGTCCTGCCATGGGTCACTGGGGGCACGTTACCTGCAGCGCTACGGAGACAATTATTTTTGAAACTGCATACAGGAGATACTCCACTAATGGACTCATGGAGCCTTTGAGAATCTTTCCCATCACAAGCGTGAGAGAAAAGATGCTTTCACTCTGAAATCCTCCTCCTGCCATGCAGTCAGACTGTACCGTACTCAGTGTATCACAGAATCACAGAATCACAGAATCACCCGGGTTGGAAGGGACCTCAAGGATCATGTAGTTCCAACCCCCCTGCCTGGCAGGGCCACCAAACATACACATTCAGATCAGGTTGCCCAGGACCCCGTCCAACCTGGCCTTGAACACGTCCAAGGACGGGGCATCCACAACCTCCCTGGGCAGCCCGTTCCAGGGCCTAACCACTCTCCTAGTAAAGAACTTCCCCCTAACATCCAACCTAAATCTTCCCTCCTTCAACTTAAAACCATTTCCCCTAGTCCTGCTGTTGTCAGCCCTTTTGAAGAGTTTACTCCCCTCCTGGGTGTAGGTTCCCTTCAGGTATTGATAGGCTGCAATGAGGTCACCCCGCAGCCTTCTCTTCTCCAGGCTGAACAAGCCCAACTCCCTCAGCCTGTCCTCATAGGGGAGGTGCTCCAGCCCCCTGATCATCTTAGTCGCCCTCCTCTGGACCCTTTCCAAAATCTCAATGTCTTTCTTGTACTGAGGGCTCCACACCTGGACACAGTACTCCAGGTGGGGCCTCACAAGAGCCGAGTAGAGAGGGACAATCACCTCCCTGTCCCTGCTGGCCACCCCTCTCCTGATGGAGCCCAGGATCCCATTTGCCTTTCGAGCTGCCAGAGCGCACTGCTGGCTCATATTCAGTCTCTCGTCCATCAGGACCCCCAGGTCCTTCTCTGCTGAGCTGCTCTCAAGGACCACTCCTCCCAGCCTGTACAGGTGCCTGGGGTTCTTCCGGCCCAAATGCAAAACCCTACACTTTGCCGTGTTGAACCTCATCAGGTTCACCCGAGCCCAGCCCTCCAGCCTGTCGAGGTCCCTCTGCATGGCATCCCTTCCTTCCACCATATCAACCGCACCACTCAGCTTGGTGTCGTCAGCAAACTTGCTGAGGGTGCACTCAATTCCCTCATCGATGTCATTAATAAAGATGTTAAAGAGCACCGGTCCCAAGACAGACCCTTGGGGGACACCACTTGTTACCGGCCTCCACCTGGACATAGAGCCATTGACCACCACCCTCTGTCTGCGGCCTTTCAACCAATTGCTTATCCATCGGGTCGTCCACCCATCAAATCCACTTCCCTCCAATTTGGAGATGAGGATGTGGTGGGGGACCATGTCAAAGGCCGTGCTCAGGTCCAGGTAAATTACATCGGTGTGTACTCTCTAGCCTTCTAATTTTTAAAGCCCAATTGCTTTGGGAGTATGTTTTATAATCCTACTGCATCTCTCTCTTGAGAAGCATTTCTTCTGACACCCGGCTAAAGTTTACATTTCCTTTTTTTTTTTTTCCCAATTACATATATCCCTGGCCAGAAGATCACGCATGGGGAAATAGGTCAATTCAAGAGGTCTGAATGAAAACCACTGTGACAACCTCAATTCTGTTCTTGTTTCTCTGTGGGTCGATTGCTTGGATGAGGTTTTCATTTTAGGTAAGGTTGTTTTTTCATTTCCCGGCATGGTTTGCTCTGGTTTATGCCCAAGGACTTGCACTAACAAAGTCCCACGGTTCTGTGAAAGGAGTATAAACACAGATGCTAATCATCTGAAAATTTTACCCTTTGCACTGTTTTCTTCTTTAATAGAGCTTCTCAGATAAGGGCCTTCAGACGATGTAATCACAACCTGTCTCCCCAGGCTCAGAGTTACAGAAACCACATTAAACCACTGCATCCCTTCCTCACAAGTATCACATTGGAAAGAGCATTTGCCACGGCGAAGAGCGAGCAAGCCCTCATCCCAAAGTACTTATGCTGCAAGCAGTGGAGGCCACAGAGACCCAAACCACTCAGATACTACTCAGGGGAGCAGTCCTTGGCACCCAGGAGCTGTCCTGATTCGATGGGGTTGCTGATCCTGAAGCAAGGCAGAGCTGGGTTAAGATTGGGATCCCATGGCTGGGTTACAGACCTGCGCAGGTAACTGCTCCTGGCAGCACAGGCTTCTTTCTAGGGAAGAGAGAATGAGTCTCTAGAGAGAAATGACAGGTCATGGTGCAATTCCAGCCTATTAATATCATTCAGAAAGAAAATGAAAATCCACATCGGAGTATTAGTAAAAATCAGGTGTCGGAGTGCAGGGAATGTGAATAAAACACTGCATTAAACTACTGCAGTTTTGCTCTACCTCAGAACATAAAATTTATTGAATGGCTCCCAGAAGAGGAGAAAGTGGATCTGGCACTCAGCAATAAAGTCTATAATTAGTTCTGTTTTTTTTTTAATAGAAAATTCACAAACTGTGCTCTACTCCTGACTATTTTTGAGGTGCTGGCTGGGGAATGCTCTCAACCAGCATTGCCATGGGTGGAAGCAGGATGCAACATGCAGGGAGGGCTCTGGGATGCCCAACGCAAGGAGCTCTGCAGACGAACCCAACTCCTGCTGTGGCGCCATGTTAGCTGCAGAAGTGTGGCCATGCGTCTGTTGTCCTGTCCACGGCTACCGTGACCACCTGAAGAGCTCCCTAGGCTACAGGCTTGTGGTAGTCATTGACACAGATGTCCCTTTGGTCACCAGACCTGAAAACCAGTTGGACGCTGCTTGAGCTGACAGCCGGGCCGATGGCTGCCAGCAGACCCAGGCTGTGAGAGGCAGCCATAGCGCCCAATCCTTTCAGCTCGAGCATGTACAAAGAGCCATGTTCTGTGCACATCCATGAGCGTGCCTGTGGCAAAGCAGCCTTGGGTTTTGGTGACTCACTGACCCTTGAGCATTTCCAACCATCTGGTTTCCCAGAACTTGCCAATGTGGGAGGTTTGCTGCCAAACTGACAAAGTAAACGAAACGCATGGATATGTAAACTCGTGGGAATGCAGCTGGGGACATATCACTTCATGAAGTTTTAAAACAAACTGCATCTCAGATCAGACAGGGTGAGTATATAGAGATGGGATCATTAAAAAGATTCACTAGTACCATAAGAAAACACTTTCTGAAATTATTTACGCAACAAAATTTTATGTTCAAGGATGCCAGAGTTATTCAATAAGCAACTCAAAGTTATACAGCTACTGCAAAGAATAACAAATGTAATTTTGGATGAAAAATTTATGGATGTGTTTTTAGAATGCACATGTCGATACCCTCATTTTGCTTTTTTTTTTTTAGTGGCCCTGCATTCCATGCGTTCATGGCCTTCCTGAGCCCCACACAAAGTTTGAGAGAATGTGTAAATCAGTTCCTCCCGTGGCAAGAGAAAAGAACAAAAAGCAATCTCTAATTATACCGGCAAAACCACGTGACTAGTTAAGGCTGTGGTCAGCGGGCATGAAGTAAGCTTGCTCCATCTGTTGCCTAACAAAGTAGACAAACCACAGACTGCTCCCAGACTTGGTTTTTACAGGTCTAAATCTAGACATTGGTAACTTATATTACAATTAGTCACAATAACCTGTCTTTTATATCTAACCTAGAAAGACCTTGAGAAAAGCATATATTTTATGTAAAGATTTCAGATGCGCATTCAGCAGTGTTCTCACCAGTGCACACTGAAAAGGTGAAATCCAACAAAACAATGAACAGACAGAAGTCTTCTGTCACCCAAACATAAAGCAGAAGCCTTTCATTTGGGACATCTATGAACATCTATGTAAAGTATACATGATTCCCCATAATTACAAACTCTCAGTTGTACCATGAAGCATGCAAACATTATTTCAATTCAATAAAAGTGCAACTTCTGTTTGAATTGAACGTCCTTGACTTGCTCAAGCTGACATGGTGAATCTATGCCAGAGCCAATCTTGACACCTAACAATGTCCCTGTCTCCCACCATTAATGCCAGCTTTTATGAGCAGCAAATCCACCAATGTAACAACGAAAATAAAGGTTTCACAGTTTCTAGTTTAGTGTTTCTCTTTCTGCATCACTCTTCTCAACTTCCTTATCGAGTTCAATGCTCAGTGAAAAATGTATTTGCCATTAAGAAGACTGGAATTGAGTACAGTACAATTTTTTACCATTGTTCTTATTTCACTGTGAGGAGATTGTGGATCATACAGTGAGCCTTATGAAAATCAATGTCAAGCCTGACAGTGATTTCAAGGAATTCAGGATTTCCTCTGCTGTATTTGTGCAGTGTCCAGAGCCACAAAGAGCTCATTGCTAACTGAGACCAATAAGTGCTGTTCTGATACAACAATAAAAGTAATGGAGAAGTTGAGCATGCTCAAATTAAAAAGTACAGAAAACAAGCAACAGTTAGATTGCAGACAAATAATACCAGAATGCTTTTTGGAAATAGTTGTTTCATCACAAAGTCAGGTATTAAAGCTTTTCTTAAAAAGCCTCAATGCTGGTGCGTCAGCAGCAGTTTCAGAAAAAACGTGATACTTTTAAAGAAAACAAATAACAGGCCTTCAAATGCTCCCCCCAACCTCCTCGCCTCTCTGGGGCTTCTTGGTTTTCATCAGTCACAAATGATGGGAACTGTCCAAAAGTTATTGTGAGAATAGCAACCTGAGAAAGTTATGGGAATTTGTACAGGATGTACTGCACCCTGCTGAGGGCTGAGCAGATGATCCACTAACATGACAGAGATTTATATTATTATGAGAGCTGCCCACAGGCTTTATTATTAAGTCTCACGCCAGAGTTTTTGCACAGGGGGCATTAAAAAAAATGACAAGGGCGAAGATTTTGATATCCTAAACAAGAGCCCAGTTCAGAAAGTTCAGACGGAGATGTGAACTGAGTGTGGAGTACAAAGAATCTACAAGAATTTGATGTCTAGATCAACAGACCGCAGCGCTCTGCAGCTGCCTCCCGCGGTGCTGGGATTTGTTTTAAGCTCTCTTGCTTTGGAGAGCATAACACAGACATTGAGATTTGGTAAATTCAAACCTGAAGACATTTTTACAACCCTGCAGGTTGCTTTTCTGCCTGTGCTACCATTGGAAGCCTAAGAAAAATTCATGCCAAAGCAGTACTTCATGCTCTCAGTAATAATCCAATCTCTGTAATGTGATTTTTGGAACAGAAAGCTCTTACTTTGAGCAAATCCCACGAGAAGGACACTTCCTCTGAGCCCACTTTCTAATGAATGAATGAACTTCATGCTCATCTGTCATGAAATGAAAATGCTAAAAGTCTGTAATTCCCTGCTTGCTCAGCTGCCAGTGGTTGCCTCCATAGGTGCTGCTATCATGCCTTACGGTTCCACTGCGCTGGATGATTTCTAAATTGAATGGGAAGACAGCGTTGCCTAGTCCTATATCTCTGAGGATACTCTCTTCTTCAATGGCCAGCTTTACTAGATGATCCTATAGAGGCTGCAGCAAGAGTCATTTCACAGTGACCAATAAAATTAAGTATTCAGCTCAGTCCTGCTGAGGAAAAATAGGAAAGCCAGTCTGCAATCAAAGACTGGCTTTTAATAAAAGCCACCCAATAAATTCCAGCTCATCTGCCTTAGTAAATGGATGTATACTTCCAACTTATACAACTTTTCAACTCTGCTGGTAGATAGACAGCCACTGTTCTGTGCTTCATATATTAAAAAAATATTGCCTTGTGCTGCACTCAAGGATGCAGGAACCTCTGGACTCGTGCTGGAGGGCTGATCTATGAAGAACCAGAATGAAAAAGCCACTGTTTCTGCCAGAGATTTCTAAAGGGTTGCAGCAGTGTCGTTCTTTTTTGTGTCTCCATGAATTCTTGCAATCTGAGCACAACGTTTCTTCTTTCACATCCACAATGCACTGAGGATCACCTAATGTCAATGGAAATCCCTCCTGGGAATTGAATACAACATGAGAGTGAAAGATCGGAGCAGATCTGAGGGCAAAATTTTCATCCTGCAGTTTCAAAGGCTGTTTGCTGCAAGATGCTCAGGAAAACCTCTGGTGGATGCCATCAGCAGTGTTTCTGCATACAGCACACAGTGAAAGGACATCTGTTTCCCACTGCCTTGGACCCCTGTTCAGCCATACCCCCAAGGAGAGCCTCATCACAACCCCAGCATGCACAGTGTAGCATGCAGTCTGGTCTTGCACCATTCTTGGCAATTTGCTCTGCAGTCCATAGCACTGCGGGGACAGAAAGTACAGGTACTGCCCTGAATGTGCATTAAAAACAAAAGAAGCCGAATTCACAGAGGATTTCTCAAGCTAAATCAAGTCTACACTTTACAACATGTCACTGTCCTGGCTATTTTGAAGTGCTGGGTGTTGGCTAGAATTCTGCTCCCATCAATGTCAGGTCAATGAGATCAATTCCCCACTTCAGTGGGACATTAATTAATATAACAGCTAGTATTTTTTGAAGATGCCACCTATCTCACTTGACAGTTTTCTTATTTATTACATTTCATTTGAGAAAGACAAAGCTGGTAGAAATACAGGAATAATAGCAAAGAGCTATTGGAGTCAACCCATTATAACTCACTGAGGAACTGGCAAGGCTCATCTGATCACTTATTCTACTTCCCATTTAAATGGGGTCTGTAAATAAGCACAAGCAGATATATAACCCATGTGCTGAATTTTATTTTTGCTATAATAATAATAAAAGCCACACAGAGAGATTGATGATAACATGAATCCTCACTTGACTGCGCACAAGCAGCAGCATTCATTACATTCTGATGATGCATTTAGCCTTTGGAGTACAAAGAGAGTTTTACCTCTTTTTTTGGCAATTTGCGTATGAAGTACAGAGCATTTAATCTTTGAATTAATCAAAATATCTCTGCCTTCACTGAATAAATATATTTGAATACATGAATAACTAATATCTTGAGTAAAATAATGAAACTCATTTAAAATAAGGCTGTGAATGAGGTCACAGTTTTTATTAAATGGTATATTTTCCATAGTGTTTACATTGCAGGAGATAATGGCCCATATTTTTTAAAACAGCTAACAAACCATCGAAAATCAACTTTAGATAAAGTAGCTTAATTTTCAGCAAGCGCTGGGCTTTTAACCTGACTTTCTGAAAGAAAGGTTAAGATGATTCAAGATGAAACTCAGGTTTGTGTGCCTAGGATGAAAATCTTCATTTAACAGCAAAGCAACCACTTAATTGAAAGTCAATCCTAAGCAATGGGGTCCAATCAAAAGGTCAACGTTCTGAAAGCTTTCAGACTCTCATCCTGAGAACAAAGTATAACTGTTTCCAATCAGTACTTGCACTTCAGCTATAGACGTATCATAAATTCAGTATATGATTATCTTAACAAAAATGTTTGCACAAGATTCTGTTCTTGGAAGCAAGCAGAGAACTCCTATAGACATAAACAGGAAGCAAGCTTGAAAAATTCTGATGAGAGTCCATGAGGCCAGATACAAAATCTATTCACCAACAGTTAACTTGAGGACAACTTTATTTTACTTGGCTGCCTGAAACCAGACAAGTCAGCAAATAAAAATATGAGTGAAACAGGTTCTAGAAGTGAATTCAATTAATTTGCAGAAAGAAGAAAGCACAACGATGATGGACACCTTCAATAGCGAAATAGGTGGAACAGATCCTATCACACTGCCTTTGCCTCACTCCATCTGTAACATCCCACCAGTCTGCACCTCATGAACAGTTAGAAAAGAACTGGTTGCACCAATGCGTGGCAGAAGCCAGGTTGCCAGATTGTTTTCATTTCCCTCTGACTGCTCAGAACTCACGTCAATTAGCACAGCGTAATCAGTATTTCATTAAAAAGGTAATCAAAGACCTAACTCTACGAGAGATTTATAATGTTGTCCATTAGCACCACATTTGAGTGCTGTAATTAAACCAGACTTTTGCTACGCTTCACCTCTTGTAGCTCCAAGATAGGTCTCATCCATTTAGCAGCTACATTGACTGCCCCTTCGTGGTCTTCTTGTTAGTTACCCATACGCTCTCAGACAGCTGATGAGATGAGCTTCCTAGATTAAAATAATTCAACAGTATTGCAAGAATTGGGGTGATTGGAAAGGTTCACCCTACTCTGCTCTCTGTTCCAGTGTAGTGATGGAAAGGTTATATTGCTACTAATATGCCATATGTTGCACAGTCATGATAAAATGGGTTAAACACTTGATGAAGCTACCTAATTCAGTGCATTGATATGCAAGGCTTTTTCATCTGAAAGCGAGTGATTCAAGCCCACAGATAAACTGTGTATCAGGCCGGATGAAGTCTTCCCTAGGCCCAAGCGATTGCCTGAAGCTGTCCACACCAGCAGTCAGTGCACTGACAGGCACCACATCGCCTTCTCCCAAGTAGTCCCAGAGCATCTGGATGGTCTGAAAATGGCCATTCCAGTCTGGAGGGCAACTGGGGAGAGCTGCATGAAGCAATCTGTGCCACAGCAATTCATCTCCAGGACTCAGAATGGAGTCTGGCTCTTTTCACTCACTGTTAAATCCCATGCTTTGTTCTCTCTCTACTCTAAAAAGCTACATGTTTTGATTTTTACTCAGATATGCTTTTGAGTTTAAAAGTCTTCCTGGTCTTTGGGCTTTCATTACAAAAATAGTTGATGTTGCCCCCCATTTCAAGCTTTTCATCAAAACCTTTGTAAATCCTATACATTCTGACGCATTAAGTTTTCTAGTATAGAGAGTTATTGGCCCAAAGCAATACTCAAAAAGCATAATGCAGGCAGCACTCTTGGCAAATCATTAGGATTAGTGATGAAACAATCCACAGTACAGCTAGCCCATGCAACCTGCAGAGAAAAAGCTCAAAGACTTTAGCTGACCGCTCAGAAACCTTCCTAATGTACAAAAACCCAGTATATTTTAGTCTCACAATAACTCAAGTTGAAGGCTGCCCTTAGGCTCTGGTGGCCTCTCTCCATCTAGCAAGTTTGCCCAGCCACCCTGGGAGGACTTCTCTGTAGCAGGAATGCCTGAGTGGTTTCCACTATTATGCTCAAGTATTTCAGCAGCAGGGGAAGTGGGTGGAGAAGGATTTGCGGACATACTATTGGAAGACTGATGAGCAAGTGCAAATAGGAACTGTACAACTTGTAGACACATGAGTAACCTGGGTTGTAACTTGGTACCAAGCACCTGATAAATGATGCTGGGAGGGGGTCACAGGAGTGAGATAGAAATACTCCTGGCATACCACAGATTGTAAATTCCCGTGATTTATTATCCAGAATCAATTACCAAGTCTTTGCCTCCAAGAATACTTAGGTAAATGCGGTGAACAAAGTTCAGCTTCCAATGGAAAAAAGCTTTTTGGACACATTCTACAAAGTTGGCACTGGATAAAATAGTACTGCTTCAAGGAATGTCTGTCCCCACCGAATCTTTCCATTCAATCTGAAAAATTGGTACCTATGACTCCTTTAACTAACTCTCATTTAGCCAATAACACCAGTAACTTCCATGTAATACCTCTTATTTATGCAAGTGGAAGCAACTTTATGTGTAAGTCAGAAATGTGCACCAAATACTGCCAAGAAGAAGTCCTGCCCCGGAGAAACGACGTATCTGAGAACCCACTTGTATCACTACTATCATTAAAGTATGCCCATTTTTCTAAGTGCCATCCTCTGTTACATCCCCCTCTGACACTCTGATACAGACTGTTCACTATCACCTTTTAGTCTCACAAGGATGCACAGGCATGCTCGAGGTACTTTAGACAATAACACAAATGCAGTATTGAATTTTTATCAAGACTGGGCACTGATGGACAACAGTGTCCCATTTTTGTTACTGCTGAGATTCAGTGTTAAGGCCTCTGCATTTCTTCCCCATGTTGAAGGTGTAAGGAGCATGGGACTTACTCTCTGGTAAACACTCCCTACGGGGAAATTAGATCCATTTTTGGGTGCACCCCAATGCTGTTGCTATAAAAGGAAAGTTTCCATTCCTGATTGCCTTCAACAGCAGTAAGAACAGGTATGTGGGATGCACACTGCAGGAGAAAACCAGGATTTTAACTACCAACAAAAATGTTCTTGGGAATAATGCCACCCTGACTGACTCCTTTTGCAGCTCATGGTAAAGTACCTTTAAACCTCAACCACAGTTCTCCACTTCTACAACATGAAGTTAACAATTCTTATTGCTGTTTGGCAGAGACAATAATACTAAAACTTCCACACTATTTGATTTACTTCTGTTTTTCTTGATACAAATTGAACAAACCTGTGATTCATGTCACAATATTGATCCTATAATTAGTTCAGTGCAGGTAAGCTTTCATGCTTGATACAGTTCCACATTTACTTACTTGGATACCATTGTAAGATTGGGCTTTAGATGTTAAACCTTTACAAAAAAATCCTATTTCATGGTAGTCAAGAGCCTATTTCCCGCTGTGGTAGCAGCCTGATGTAATGAAATCTTATCTGGACCAGATACTTGTGCAGTTTGTACCACCTCCCTGACGCACACCCAGCTGGGACACCAACAGTACTGCCCTTGTTACCTCAGTCTGCCCCCTGCCCCTGGGGAGGATGTGTATGGCAGCTGATGGAGGATCCATGGGAGCCACTGGTCTGGCTTGCATTGCTCTGTGCTCTCTCCTCACTTTAGCAAGCATCCCAAGTGGCAGAGGCTCCTCTCCGGCAGTTCATGACACCTTTCTGAATGCTCTGTATAGCCTTGTGTTATCCTGCCCATCACAGTGCGCCTTCCTTTATTGGGCAAAAGGAAATACAGGGCACAGGCACAGCCATGTTTGTGAAGGTACAGTTTATGGAATCCAAAGCTTAGTGAATTCCACCAAAACCTGTTAAGCACAGGATCCTTTAAATCCTCCATCTGACTAAAACCAGATCTGACCTGTTGCTCCTCTGGGCCTAGCTGTGATGGATCACTTGGGTCCCCTGAGGATGGCTAACTCATCCTTTCACTGAATGGCATCATTCACAGAGGGTGGAGTCCCAAATCCTGCCAAGAGCTATTTTTCTGAGGCCTGACAAGCAACGTCCATCTCCACCCACTGAGCTGCTGGGTTGACTTGACCCATCCTCCTGGCCACGGCATCAGCAGCCTGTCAGCACCCTGAGTGTCTGGGGGAGATTTGTGGAGAGGTCCCTTCTGCTACAGTCTGAGGACATGGCCAGTGAGCCCAGGAATACTGCTCTATCCCTTCAAACCTTCCTGGCAGGACCCTGTGGATCTGGGTTTTGCTGAATTTTGCACTGCGTATTCTGTCCTTGCAGGGACAGGTCTAAGGATTTGACAAGCTCTTTCACTGCTATCGGCACATCCCCTAAAATTAAAAATTAAGCAATACACATTTTTCCCTGACCATTACAAGGAGAGCAGCAGTCATGGGGAGATGCATGTCTTGGCTATTTTGGGCTTCCATTTTAGTCTCATCCCCAGAGCTCAACTGCAGAGTTCCATTTAGTCTTTTCCATGAAGGTAAATTCTTTTCATAACAACTGATTTAGAAGCAAATCAGAGGCACAGCCAGTAACACAGAGCCATTTCAGACATTCATTGCCTTGTAAGCTGAAATAGGCTTCTCCTTTCATTCAGGAAGGAGAAGGGATCCATTTGTATGGATGGACATTACAGGCACTGTCTATTTCAGAGCACGCATCCAAGAAGTGGCATTCAGCTGATTCCGTTAGTGGCTTGAACAGATCACATACTAAAGTTCTCACGTATATGTATCTATGAAAAAAATATCAGACTCCAGCTCAGCTCATCATCTTGATGCAGCAATGCACTTTAGTGTGTATTTAAGTTTAAGCCTATGCTTAATCATCATGAAAATCATGCAGCTGTTCTGCCACTTTGTGGAATTGTGCCTTCTGCTTTTCAAGAAATAACTACAAAGGGTATGTTATTTAATGTTATTTAATCTCCCTTAATATGCAAGGAATCTTTTAGACCCTTACAAAATTATAATCATCATCATTTCTCTACATGACTGCTACAGTTTCTCAAGACAGAGGGGTGTAATTATTGTCACATTTTGAGGATGGATGTGTGATTTCAGATAATCTTGCCATGTGCTACTGGAAAGTGTTGCAAGATGTTAGGTAGGAAGCATGGATGGGTAATACACAGCAGCTCACATGAAAGGTTAGATTTCCATTAAACTTGGTGAGGACAGGCATTTCAAGTGCTTTGGCATTTCTGAAGACTGTATCTGTAACTAAAAATAGGGATGTCTTTGGTAATGTGACCCAAACCACCTTGCTTCCTTCTTCATAACACGTAAGAAGTAGTAATTCCCATGTCCACTGTCCTTCCATGTAGCTACTATCTCCCTTTAAAAGGTGAAGAAAATATTGAGGAAAGCTGTGTTATATAAAGTTTCACCACAAACTGAGGATCGAAACCCAGACACTGCACTACACCAGATACAGATTCATAGCTCTCATCTATTGAAACTAAGCAACAGAGATGGATAATTATATATTGCTGAAGCACGCACATTTGTTGAGGGAGTTTTGTGGAAAAGAGTTGCTGATATGTTTCAGAAGGCATGCTGAGGTTATACACTCAGTGGAATTAATCAGTTAAGTCAGTGAAAGAGGAGATGTTCAGGTCAACACCAAATTATTCCAGTTTGGTCACGGTCATCAAGACTTCAGCTTCAGGCTGTGGTGCAGGGGAGTACGTGTTCCTACACTGCCATGTATACAGCCTCATTTACTCCCATGACCAAGCAGAAAACAGCATCCTGTGATACTGCAGCAATCACGCACTTGGGCAGCAGGCCATGCACTGGCGGTAGGCCATGCGTTTTATTGCTCCTTTATGGATGGTTTATTGAACACCAGATGCAAAGAGTAAGGAGAGCCCGCACCGCCTGGTCACTTCTCCTGTGCCATACATCCTGCCAGCCCCCAGCATGGATTCATCTCTAGAAGATGACCTGCCATGAGGTGTGGCTGAGGGCAGTCACAACACCCACTGCTTCCTCATGCTAGTGCTGTTCCACAGCCACAGGGTGTGACATCAAAGGCAAACCTTCTTACGGCCTGTGCAGGACAAGCATCCCTCACATTCATAATACACAAGTATTAGCCTCAAACAAATAGATATTTTTGAGGGATTTAAGGCTAGCCAGATTGTCTCTTTAATCTTTTGCTTCAAAGAAAATATGTTGCAAGACCCTGGAAAATAATGCCAGGGACAGACCAAGTATGGAATTGCCTTTCAGTTACTGAGACAATTAGCAATAGTTGACCCAGAAAGTTAAGCTTGCACTGTGCTTTAATTACTAAAAACCAGACCTAATTGCCTACCTGGTAGACAAGAAAGCAATTATAATGCCATATGTTGCTTTCTGTGTTTGCTAATGCCTGCAAAAGTGCCCACTGGGAAGAAATCTTCCCTTAAAACCTATCAGGAACGCCATACGCATTGTGGCAAACGCTGCCATGCATAGACCAGTGGCCCAACAGGTCTCACTCTTCTTGTGTAAAGAAAGGATGTTGGGAGCAGCAAGGACAGGAGCATGTTCCACTTTGGCTATCATCCTGAGCTATATATTACTTTGGCTCATTAGAAAAGCCATTAGGTCACACTTAACTGTGTTATCCAAGTCTGTTTTCTGAGATCCAGAGGGACTGTGTTAAGGTTACCAGGCATCTTTAATCCTATTCACGGCTAAGTTCTGAGAGACTGACTTTTTATCATGCATTCTTGTGTGTAGGCCAGTTAAAGTTAATGATGACCAAGACTTTCAATAGCAATGGAACCAAAAGGAATCAAGGAAGCATTGGCTACAGAAACAAGAGAGCTTCCAAAGAGAAGTACACATCTTCAGGCAAACAATTTGCTGTGAAAACTGTTGTAAATTAAATTGTTTTGGAAAAAAAATATAACATGGAAAGGAATTGCCATAAAGGAGAATGACAAAGATGAAGAAGGCTGTTACTTCCTAGAAATATTTCTTCTGGCAACTACCAACAATAAATGATGCTTTGCTAATCCCCTTCAGCACTCTATCGACACAAACACATGCAAACACACTTAATTATTACTGAATACAGAGAAGTTTTCTCTCCCCAAGAACAACACAGGCTCAAACAATGTGCCATCTTCAGTACATTGACTACTGTTTGTCAATTGCTCGACTGCAGACAGGCAGGTCCAGTGTCACAAGCAACAATCAAGCCCTTATTCTTGGAACCACATGCACTTACTTCCAAAGCTGAACTCACAAAACTGACCCACAGACCTGTCTGTCAAATCAAGATCAACACGTTCTCAACTAAGCCACTGCAGGAAATGTTACTGCTCAACAAAGACTTTGATTTGAAGTTCATCTGTGAGCCAGGAAACAAATGAACTGTTGTATTTCTTGGAACTCAAGGAACGGTTGTGAAACCAATCTGAGACCAACAGATGTCTATCGATCACAGACTATTGTCAGTTCTCATACTGAACTGTAACCCATCTTCCATAGGGGCTTTGAACTTTGTAACTATGTTCTCCAAAATTTTGAATGAGATGAGTTATGTTGAGATGGAACAAAAACAAAAGGGTTCCTGGAGAAAGCTGTTTTAATTTTCTGATAAGTAATAAAGATTTCTGCGTTTAGAAAGGCTATCTCTAATGCTACAGCAAGTCTCAGAGCAGAGAGCAGCGATACTCCAAACTCATAGCTGAAACATAACCAAAGTGGGCAGATGGCCTCTGCTGCTGGTGCAATTAGCTGAAAAAAGATGTGTAAACACAGAGAAAAGATCAGAATAAAAAAATTGTAATTTGTCCATGTGGGTAAGTGCTTGTGTGCTTAATGAATTGCCAGGACATCAGACAAGACAATTTACAGAGATTTACATAAGATTACAAAGCAACAAACGAAAGCCTGATCTGTATTTATACTCCAGTGTTCTTACTACACAAAGGCCACATTCAGGGTTAACAAAAGACTGCACTGAACTTGATGACCAAAGATAAGCCCCTGCTGCAGACTTGATTCAGGTGCTTGGATGCCTTGCTCAGCTGAAGCTGGTTCGGAGCAGCCATCCTGCAAAACTTGGGTAGTACATCCTTATGGGCACATCATGCAGAGCACTAGATATAGCAGAAGCTCGTAGGGGAAAATCGCCTAATCTGGGCTTCCCTAAGCAGCTCTTTAGCAGTCGGCAGATTGAGGACCTGCTTATCTCTCTAGGCGCAAAGAAAAGAGTAAATCCTGAGGCAATATGAAAAGAATATAATTGCTTGAGAGGAGGATGCTCCTAGCAGGAGTATTCTTGTTGCAGAAAGAGCAGGCATCTGGAAGCAAAGCTGCCCCACTTACTAAGAACCGCTGTGCCCACAAGGGCAGGTTTTGTGTGTGGTCAGGGATTCAGCCATCATCTGAGTTGATGTTTCAGAGAAGATAAAATCTCACTCTGCAGCCCACTCAAAGCTCTCTGTTACACTTATTCAGTTGCGGAAACACAAGGATGATATTTCAAACACCTAGGAATTGTCTAGTGCTGAGGCCAGATCTGTTAAAAGCCCAGTAATTAACGTAACAGCATCACCATCTATCAGAGGTCACTGTTATTCAGGACAAGGCTTAGATCATTCTGAGGGACATCTGTTTACATGTCCCTCAACCTCCACTAACTGCAAGATAAGTATAGCATGACACATGAATACAATGCTGATCAAGTCTTCATGGCTGTTGCTTTATAAAAGTGTATAGCAAGACTCAGAAAGAAGCTTTAGAAAACCCCTACTAAATGAAGTTGAAGTGTCGGAAAGGGTCCCTCTTTCTGAGCTCTCAGAATAACAAAACAGATTACTTTAATCTCAGTGGGTATACAATGCAATGATTCTGCCACAGCAATTTATACACTGGATATTACAGGGCCCTAACATGAGCCATGGTAATTACTGTAGGAAGTGGAACAGGAACACAGAGCCTGTGAGGGTCTTTTGATGGAAAAAAAGCCAGCCCCAGAGCAGCAGGAGGCTAGGTCATGCCCTCATTGCCCCTCATTTGCCCTCAACCTGCTGTTATTTGGAGCAACTAAAAGGGATGGAGAATAGAACAGAATAATGTAGGTGCAGAACTGGAGCCAGACATGTTCACTGGGGCTAAGATACATCCTACTGGCTTGATTTTCAACTGCTTTGTCTCTGGTCCCCTGCCCCCAACAGGGCTGCCCCATCCCCAGGCACTGCTTTCAAGTGGGTGGATGAGATTGGGGTACCTCTCAGGGTCAAATGGGGAGATGCTTCCGTGGAGTATATGCTAACAAGACCCACGGCATGCAATGGGGTCTTTGCTGTTTGTCCTAAAAATGCGACTCCACACTGGGAGTTCTGGGCAAGCACACATCTCCGTGTCAGGCATGTTTATACATACGCACATGGCTTTCTAAGGACTGCAATCACCAAGTTCACAAAACAGGAAAAAGTTCTGCAAAGAAGCAGCCTACTAGCGAAAAAGGACTTCTCTGGTTCTTGGAAGGGGACATAGATTATATGCCAGCCTCCCATGGAGAAATGAATTTCACATACCATTTCCCTTCAAGTGTTTGATCCTGCTTTTATCCTCCAGTCCTATTCAGAAAAACACTCAGCCTGTAGTCCTACAAAAGCACAGGGGTAACTCTTCAGCATTTTCATAAAGGGTATCTGTGGTCCATTTCCTGAAGGCAATCACAGATGAAGCCCTCTATGACTTCCTTTTCCTTCACACATACTCATCCAAAGATGAACTTTTCAAGCTTTGGGCTAACACCACAGTAGCTTTTACACATTTTTGAGCAAATGTTTAGTTTTAAAGCCCCGCAAGGAGAGCTAAGAAGCCATCACAGGGCTACCATTTGCTAAGCAAACTTATTTACCATCAAACCAGAAGAGAAAGGAACAGTATATATTGATAAAAGTTATAAGTCATTAAGAAAAGAAGGGGAAATATGCAGACGGTTGTTTAACATACTTAGAAGGCATCCCGAAGGCATCTAACATTACACAGTGTGTATTCAGACTGACTACTCAGCCAGAGGCAAAGCAAGCAGATTTTTAGATACCTACACTTCCTTAAGCATGAGCTTTTCCCAGAGCAGAGAGGTCAGAAGATTTATTTGTAGATTTTCTTTCTTTTTCACATACATACAAATTATTCAGCAACTCTAACCCTCATCGAGACAATGACACTGAGAAACTGCAATTGGGCCCATCTTATCCATACACTGAAAAGACAGATCCTATAAGATGAATTGCAAATGAAGAGCTGGATTGGATAACTCTGCCTGAAGCTGGTTCACGAGTGTGACTCGGCCAGCATTTAAGTGTTACTTTCCACAGGCACAGCCTCCAGTAGGAACTATGCTTGAAGTTAGGAAAAAAAAACAGCTCCACTGTGACCTTTCTTTTCCTGTACTTACAATGGTCAGCAAATCTGCAATTTTATAATCTGTCCAGTTTCAACACAGAGGATGTAGCTTGGTCAACCAGCACACCTTTACCTCTTTGTATAAAAGATCAGCACCTCAAGAATAAACAGCCCTTCTAAATGTTGCTTTTCAGTGCTCAACACCATTGATCCAATTCCATTTCAGTGCTAAAAAGAAGGCTGCAATCAAAGCATGCACAGCACAGGACAGCGATGGACAGGCTCTCCCTTTTCCCAAAGCAGGGGTTGTATAGACAAGCTTCCTGCAGTGTCTGGGAGAAGCTGCCTCTGGTATAGGCCCAGTGCCACCGCTTAGCTGCATGGCAGCATCCCCTCTTTGTGCAAGCTTCTCACTGAATTTCAGACCCTGTAGGAAGAAGATACCACCCTGGCCTTGGATACCACGGCTCCCAGCTTTTGCATCCCATACTGGCAGCTGTGCCAAATTTTGCTGTCCTCTGGCATATTGTTTTTCATTGTGCATTGCAAGCAGCAAGACAGACCTGCACCAAATGACATTCAGAAGTGCAAATCCTGCTCTCCGTTACCAGCCCTGTCAGCTGTGGCAATCTGTGTCAGAGCATTAGGATGTGTGAGATAGGTCTCGCCTCTGAGCTTCCTGCCTTGTAAGCCTTTTCTGAAGCTTGCTGAAGTCAAAGGAAGTCTTTCATTACTTCCAGTGAGCACAGATCAGCATCAGTTTAAATCATAATCATACATTCTAAACAAAGCCTTTCATACCCTGAACACCATGCAAAGCTGAACAAAAGCAATACGCTACATATAAACACGTGGAAAAAAAGCATTATGAAATCCTTTAAAAGTTTCCTATAACACCCTCATGAACTGAATCCTTTTGCTCAGTTCCCCTTCATGACAAGAACCCATCATTATCTTTCCATGTACAGCAAGAAAAACTAAACCTAACCTCACTTTCTTCTACTTTCTTTTTCCTCGCTGCCAGAACACCAGCTACAAAAGGAAATGCTAAACATTCTGACTAGTAAAAATAAATTTGAGTCATTGCTAGAATAGATTATGTAACACAGCAAGTTCTCTGATGCCCTACCTCCTCTGAATTCAGCGCAGTTAGAGGCCCAGGAATTGTTCTGGAGCAAAGACAGGGGAAGACTGTTAGTTAAATGATGCTCCTTTGCCATTTAACATCCCATCCTCTCCCGCTGCCAGCTGACCACTCTTAAAATCACTCTCCATAAAATCTAATTCTTAGCTTTAGAGAGCCAAAAGTTCTCTGAATTATATCACTGCTAAAACCCTTGAGACTGACCTGGATGCTCTATCTTCTTTAGGTAGAGGTTGGTGATATACAAAAAGGATTTCTTTTTAATACTGTTGGCTCTAACCCTGCATCAACATGGAAAAAATGAGAGACAGGAGTCTATATGCACTTAGAAATTGAATGTAATTTCAAGAACACATGCATATATTTTTCTTTCACATTCATACAACATTGTCTACAGTGTAACCAGCATACTGCAAGCTCTCCAATGAAGGCAGAAAATATTACACAGTACCCATTGTGTGTTTTAGTATCACTTCACTTGTCTAAGGAAAGCCCCGCAAATTACAGACAGCATTTGATGGGGAAATTAAAATATCATCTACATTGCAACTGGTCTGCTGCCAGCTGTATTGCTCACATTTGAGATGCAGCTGCTGTGTAAACAGAGCTATTTACCAGTTTTACCTAAGGCAGATGGTTAAGTAGGTTTCAGCTGCCACAGAAAAGACTGTGAACCTTTCCTTGCCTGCAAATAGAGTCTCTGCAGAGTCACAACTGTTTTGAAGCTGTGTTGCATTCCAAATCCCCCAGATTGGACCTGAGTGGGCTGAGTGTATCAAAAGGGTAATCGACAGCTTGTCTGTTGCTGGTATGTATGCTGAAAGAAAAACTCTTTACTGCCAAGCTGTGTTTTCTCAAAAGAAATGTAGTGTCAACTTTCATAGTCTTCATAAAGCAGGGCAGTGTGAACCTCATGAGTTGTTTCACTGGAACACGTTGAAACAAAAGGCTCAGGATTGTACCAGTACTACCTCTTTTACTTGCCACAGGGAAAAGAAAGCTGTCAACAGCCCCAGCAAGCTGCTATCTTTGGGTCTTATCCCAACTGCAGGCTTTCTGCTCCTGAAGCAAGCTGCTCTGAATACGAGAGACGGCATCAAACTCCACTTGAGACAGAACACAAGTAGATTGCACCAAGGTGACTAATAAACTTCATTTCAAGCCCTTCTCTGCTGGTCTTTCACTTGTCTGCGTGCTACACAATAGAACAGAAAAGCATTGAGACATGGAAAAAATCGCAGTATAATGCAAAATTTGTAATTTTAATACTAGCAGTTGATTCATGCTATGGCAGGGAGGGGAGCAGTTCTGTGGCTGTCTGAATATCAGCAATTTTTTGGGGTTTTTTTTTCCCGGCATCACCGTAGCAACACTGTAGTTATTGTCAATGAAGCGCTTTCATTCTAAGGTGCTATTTTTAGATGATTTTACCTTTCCAGAAGAATTACCCTCTGGGCTGCAATTTATCACGTTTGTTCCTTGGCCCACAAGTGAATTTTAGCTGGGCCTTTGTTTTGTTTTTAAAGCAAAACCAACCAGCTCCGCTCTTCCTCCCGCAGACATTTATGCACTCAGCTCTAACAGCCCAGACCTGGCAAGTATCAGGGAGGAACTAAACACAAAGCGCTACCCTCCCACCTTCAACATCTTGCAAAAGCAAAAGGATGAGCAAACAAGTTTTCAGCACACAGAAAACTTGGGGCTGAGGGCTGGGAAGGAGGAGTGGGGACAGATGTTAAAGCTGGACCTGTTGAAGTGTCCCCAGCACACCACATTCTGCATTCTGAGGGGTTAAATGTGTTTTTATCCAGGCAATATACAGGACTGAGATCTCTGCACACGCCCCCAGAGCTTCAGTTCAGAAGCACTAAAGGGTCAACACAGAGTGATGATGATTCAAGGTCGTGTCTGATCAGGCAGCCAACAAGCTGAAGCAAGTTACACACAAACAGATATGAGATGCAAATGAGCCCTTTGCTCCTACTGCTATCATTAAATAAATCCTGAACATATTGACTCCAGGACTTCAAACAATAGAATCGCAGAATCATAGAACAGCCTGGGTGAAAAGGACCACAATAATCATCAAGTTTCAACAACCCCCCTGCTATGTGCAGGGTCACCAACCACCAGACCAGGCTGCCCAGAGCCACATCCAGCCTGGCCTTGAATGCCTCCAGGGATGGGGCATCCACAGCCTCCTTGGGCAACCTGTTCCAGTGCGTCACCACTCTCTGTGGGAAAAACTTTCTCCTAATATCTAACCTAAACCTCCCCTGTTTCAGTTTAAGCCCATTCCCCTCAGCTGCACCTTATTCATCCTTATGGAGAAAATAATAAAAAGGATTGGCAAAGAACTTCATTTCACTTATTTCGTAGCCTAAGGAAACAAAATAACAAAACACCTTTCATTTGCGACCTATCACTAAGAAACAGTGAAGCTTTACCTCAATAAAAATGATGACATACAATTCTAAGTACATTTTCTGTTTGTAAAACTCTCCAAAACTCAATTATGGTTGATGGGTCTTTTTCTTTTTCCACATTCCAATATCAGCGTCTGTGGAGAATTTTCTTCCAAATTTTTGTTTTGCAGGATGAAAGATTTCAATTTTTCCATACTGGAAGGCTCAATGGATTTTAAAAAACACTTTGAATAAAATGCCTTACTTACTTCATGCTGAACAGTCAAGTTTCCTTTTTTTGCACGTCCAGCCCATGACCCTTAGTGTCCTGACAAGTTCATAGAACCAAAGTTAAAATCCTTCACACAATTTCAAGAAATGCCCATTGATAACTTTGTTTTGGGCATCTCTGAAGAAGCCTTTAGTAGTAAGACCTAAAACATCAGGAGTGTTTCTTCTGTATACTAATAGTAGGATATTTCCCACTTGCTGCCACTCACTGACCTGTGGGGACTCAACTTCTGGGCGTTGAGAATCTGAGATTTACGTCATAAATAAAAAATGCTGATAACCTGTACAATATCTAAGCATTATAGCAAAGTTTCTAAGGCCTTAGGGGCCAAGCAATGGTTGGGAAGGAGGCATGTAATCATACACAGAGGAGCACAGCCCAAAGCACTCCTACTGTAATACAAGCTACATGGTGCCACATGTTCTTCATACCAAAACTGAATGTACTGACCATAAAGCTAATGCAGTAATCAAAGCAAAGAAAGAAATGTTGCAGTAAAGCAAGAAACTAGAATAATGTTACAATTCCCAAACACTATCCTGTCTGCCACCAGTTTGTACTGCTCACCTCTTGCTACATTTCATTGCCATATTAAACTGAATGTCCTCATTCTCCTATCAAATTGGTAGTGGCAATGAGCACAGATTGATTTCTAGAAATCATCTTTTTTGAGAGCTACAATTATGCACCTGCAATTGCTCTCTACTTCTTTATTCATAGCATGCATGATAACAATTCATTGAAATGTCAGCTTATTACAATATCAACTTTTTGTGTCGGTGATAGGGATGTGATGCCTTGCTAAAGTAAAGAGACATTGCTTCATTTAATTTAGATTACATAGGCAGGGCCACCAACCTTCCCATTTAATACTAGACCAGGCTGCCCAGGGCCCCATCCAACCTGGCCTTGAACACCTCCAGGGACGGGGCAGCCATAACCTCTCTGGGCAGCCTGTTCCAGCACCTCACCACTCTCTTGGTAAAGAACTTCTCCCTGATATCCAACCCAAATCTTTCCTCCCTTAACTTAAAACCATTTCCCCTTGTCCTGCCATTATCTACTCTTGCAGAGAGTTGACTAAACAAGTGAGTGCTCAAACTACTGCATGTTCACTGTGCAATACCACAGGATGGAAGTCTTGATGGCCCTATGATGATATGATGAATATGATGAATATGATGAATGATGAATGTGTGACACAGAATCACACAATCACAGAGGTTGGCAAGGACCTCTGGAAATCATAGAGTCCAACCATTTTCTGTGTGGCACGTCCAGAAACTCATGTCAGGACTTAGTTCATTCAGCAACATACACACCTAGGTTTCAAGATTCCAAGCAAAAACTTGAGCACAGAAACATGCCAAATCATTCTGCTCATTGTACTTAAAAAAAAAGAAATCACCCCTATCTTCTCTCTAAGGAAAACAAAGCAAAATGGAAGGATATACCTCGTGTCCAGGGAGGTAGAAAGAACTTTAGAAATGCTACCAAGTAGAGCAAGTTTGTAGCAGCAATTCTTTTTTCTTAAAAATATACTTTTTATTCAGTCCATACAAACCTGTCCACAAATTCAACAAATTATTTCAATCAAAAGAAGTAAGCTTTTGTGGGTATTTAATCAAATTAAAACAGAATTAAAGAATTAACAGAGTTAAAGGATGGCGAAAGAAGGAAAACTATCGTGTAAAAATTACTTTTCTATTCCATAAAAAATAATATACCTTGGACTGAGGAACAAAAAATGCTTAATCCCCCCTCTTTTCATTTGGGAAACCCCTTCCTTTCGTTGACCTCAAATAAATTTCTGTTATTTTTTTGGGCTGGCCAACCAGCTAAAGAAATCAATTATTCAGCTCAAGTACTAGCAAGCCAGCTATATTTCTACTTTAACGTTTCTGTATGGTAAGTACTTGGTGATGACATGTGCTAGGTTTTGCAATAACACAGCCTACATATGCATACTTGCCAGTATTTCAGAAACTATAAATGGAAATCTTTAGAGAGAAGAGTAGGGACATACCTAGGGAAAGACGCTGGCCTTTTTTAAAAACCAGATGAAATAATCTGCACTTCATTTAAAAAAGCAGAGCAATGCAAGCTGAGCATTCTGAAGAAAGGTAACTTGTACCTAACAATTACAAAGGCTGCTTAGAACTTCTTCATGTGCAGAATGTTTCCCAAATTTTTCTATACACCTGCTCACTGTTCCATCTCCATTTTGGAGCAGAAAATTTAGCTTTTTTATTATCATCAGACATACCCACCTTTGGGATCTCCTCCATCTCTAGAGGACAATCCAGTTACACCCTATGGAGAGCTTCAGCTAAAGCCCAGATTACTATTTACATGCCTAGGAACAAGCTTAAATGCAATTTGTTGGATTTCAATCTATTTTGGTCTGCTGTTCTACAACCCTCACTGTGTATTTTAGCTTTTTTCCCTTTTTAGCATATGATTTTGATTAGCCAAAGAAATTCTTCAGAAGTACTCCAGTGAAAAGTCAAATGCCAGCTCAAATAATTCAATGTTAAACTCAGAAAGCTTAACACATGAGTGCCAGAAAACACTTCTGGAGATCCAGGAGTCAGCGATCACGAAGCAAAAACAAAACCCAGAAAGCAGCCAGGTCCCCCTGGCTACACTGCATCTGCACTACCAAGCGTGTTTGAGGCAGAGGCTTTCTATCCAAAGTCACCATTGTTCTGATTTCTGCTGTTCCCTTACAGATCTAAAACAATGGTGCTGAGATGTATCTCGTGGCTTGCAACAGTTGGGGCAAGAAGGAGAAGATGCTCTGTGAATCTTGCTGAGGCACAAACACCCGCAGGGAACTGGAGGGGCTCCTCTGGGCTGAGATTTTCAGTGTAGGAAGGGACCAGGAACCACAGGGAGCAAAATCCAGTCACTGGGGATATCCTAATATGGTTTTAGGAAGTCTGTATCTCCCAGCATGTCTCCATCTCCGTGATCTCTAGAGACGTGGTGCCTCTACACAACGCAACACAGTACTGGATGCCAAAACTGTTAGCATGGTTTAGTAGGCATAGTGGGAATGGGTTGGGGTTGGACTAGATGATCTCTGTGGTCTTTTCCAACCTTAATGATTCAATGAAATAATTGCATTCATGCAAAATCCCATTAAATTTGCTATGATGCATGTCATGATTTGACTCCCAGGTTTCACTTAGTCCTTCGAGAGCCAGCTTGGATATCTCAAGAGATACACATACTCTGCTGCTTAGCAAAACCTCAAGGGGCTGAGCTGTGAGGTTTGGATATTTGCTGATCTGCAGGCAGGGAAGGACTTGATGGTCAACCAACCGAGTTATTCTAAAATCTGTGAAATACTGAAGCAAACCTGTTATCGACTTGATACAGGCTACGTACACAGCATTTTGATTTAAAAACATATACTTTAGAAGTATGCTCTCACTGCACACTTCCCTCCAAAGCTTGCAAGATTCACTATGCAAGCCTTATCATTCATGTATTCAAAAGAATGCATTAGGTACTTCCTTTTCTCCTATTTTTAAAGGCAAGGAACATCAAGAGAGAATGGCTGGGTTCTACAAGTCTGCAGCATTCCTCGTGGTCATTTTCTAGTTCCCTGGAGTTGTAGCTACAGCAAGGAGCATAGAAGTTATCAGTGGTACATTGCTCTGGGCTGTGTTGGGAGCCTGGGAAGAACTCCTGCTGCAGCCCTGCATCTCTATCATGCTGCCCATAACATGGTTTCTTTGTTCAGACTGAGCAGCTCCAAGCACATACAACTCGTAAGAGGGAAAGCTCTTCGCTCTGCATTTACACAGTGTACGTTCTCTTCTTGATTTGGGCACACTAACTATGCAGTAACACTGATAATACCAGCACTATTTCATTTAAGCATTTACAGTTGTCCTTAAAGCTTTAAAAAATACCACAGCACTGCGTCCTGGGCTGCGCATACGGCTGAATCACTCTGCACAGATAGGCGTTTTGCCTTACCTCCATAAAGCAATAACACCATTATGCATCTCTTTAGTGCGCTGTTTTGAGTTGCAAACATCCATTAAGCCATTGTTTATTACGAGTTTCTCCCCCCTCTGCCCTCCTCTGCATTATAAAGTGCAGAAAAATTTTATGCTTAATTCCTAGTGGAAACATTACATTACCTGTGAAAGCCTGATCAAACACTGCTGCTCTTTATGCCCTGTCACTGCTGATACTCACAGTAATACATCCTGCCTTTTACAGTATAAACTCCCTCCCAATAAAGAGGCTTAAGCTGAGGCATTTAGAATGAAATTCTTTTCGACACAAGGTCGTGCACCCCTTATCCCCCTCATTTGCGTCTATCACTTGATCCACTGAATAACTCCTTGTTCCCCACTGTCTCAGAGTTGTTGTGCTTTTTTTTTTTCTTTCCTAAAGCAGTTCTGTGTGTTTTCTGGTCTGTTTTTTGTAACCACTACATTCCCTTCTCCAGCTGAAGGACTGATCATTTGTTTAACCCAGCTCTGCTTGAAATAAAAGCTTCATTTGTTGTTCCTTGTTCATTTACTTTTTAGTGGCGGCTAATAAAGACTAAGCACATAGCTGCTATATGTTTAAGAAACAACAACAGCAAATCAACACAGAGGTGCCATTTTCACTCATAGCTCTGGAGGGGTATGGGACAGGAATAGGACTATTGTCAGCAAGGCCTGGGGGGCTTTAGCAGCAGGAGGAAAACGCCCTGTGCCTGCCAGCATCCATTCAGGCTGTTTCTGGTCCTGCTGGGTACTTGCTTTTCAAGAGCACTGAAATACCTTCCTCTTTTAAATCCACGAATAAACAAACAAATAAAAGCAAGACTGCCTGAAATCCTTTAGGAGCAGGAAGGAGTGATTTCAATGTGTCATTTGTTTCAATCCAAATGACCCGCTAGATGCTGCTCCAGGGAGCAGAGCGGTCATACTCCATGGATTGCTGCAAAACATTATGCAGCCTATTAAGGGCCTGAGAGCTCGACTGCCTGCACACTCTGCACCTCTTAAGTCTGCAGAGGCTTCTGTTTGTGCTCATAAAACTGTATGATCGAGGTCTGAAAGAGCAATCCCACTGTAGACTTCCCTGCGCACTGGGCACAACCTGCACCGCTTCATTGGCTTTATCAACGTTTGCAGATTGTGTTTGGTATCACAGGAATCACCAGAACATTCATTCATTTTGAAGCACAGCTCCTTCCTGTAGTCAATCCAGACAAAATAAGAATAAAAATAGCAATAAAAACAATCACCCTTTATGACTGCACCGGTTTTGTCAAAGTCAGGTTGTGCATGAGAGATGTACTGGATATAATTTAGCCTCTAGAGCTGTGTGAATCTCCAAAGGTTCAATTTACAAAAGACCAATGGTTCTGTCAGAGCCAGTTTATACATGCTCTCTTGATGTCCAAGAAAATTATGTTTTGAATTCATTTGAGCGTTTCAAATATAGGCCACATTTTGAAGACGGTTAGGTCTGGGGATGCCTTGCTGCCAACTGCTTCAAATATAGCAAGCTTCATAACACCAGTATGTCCTTGCAGCCTTAGTGGCTGGGAGAAGGTAGTAGGCTACGGAGAAGACATCCTAGCCTAGATGACACACCTGCATGGATGACGTAGCTGCCTGGATGGCTTTCCTAAATGAGGCTTTTACCTGAGGTGAGGGAAAGCAGAATGCTTATTGATACTTATTGTCACATAGATGTGAAAAGCACATCCCCAGACCCAAAAACTAAACAGGAAATAAAAGCAAACACACCTTTGGGTGTTTTGTTTTTAAACTGTACGATTTCAGGAGACATATTTTTATTGTTTTTCAACAGTGGCAGGAAAATGTGGCGCTTGAGAACTGGACTAAGAGTTTAAGGGAGAAACACGTTTTCAACTACTCTTAGGGAGCCTCAGTTGAGGCAAAATTATCTTTTTGTTATCACCTTTTGACAGACTCCAGTCAGCACAGAAGATACCACACTAGGTAAGGACAGAATCCGTTCTACCCTCCCTCACATCAGGTTAGCACCTGAGGATGGGGTTAGGCCAAGGTTAAATTTGAAGAGAGCGGATCTGTTCCTGTAAGGGGACCGAAGTCAGGCAGAAGTCCAAGGAAGGACTTTTCAAGCATGCCTCAAGGATGAGGAATCACACAGAATCACACAGAATCACAAGGTTGGAAACGACCTGCAAGATCATCTAGTCCAACCACCCTCCCATTCCTATCAGTGCCACAAGCTACTAAACCATCTCTCGTAGCTCCTCATCCAGGCGCCTCTTGAACACTACCAGGGACGGCGACTCCACCACCTCCCTGGGCAGCCATTCCAGTGCCTGACCACCCTCTGAGAGAAAAAGTTTCTCCTAATATCCAACCTAAACCTCCTCTGGTATAACTTCTTGCCATTTCCTCGGGTCCTACTATTTGCCTGGGAGAAGAGGCCAGACCCTTTTGCACCACAACCTCCCTTCAGGAAGTTGTAGAGTGCAATGAGGTCTCCCCTGAGCCTCCTCTTCTCCAGACTGAGGAAAGATGTCCCCATATCACACAAGAGCCAGGTGACGCTGTGCTGTGGCTGGCATCAAAGGGGTTGAAGTGGCATAGGATGGGACGAGGGTGCAAGGGCTCATCACAGCCCAGCCTCCAGAGTGGAGCTTCTGGGGCTGTTTGGATAAATCGGAGCTGACCCTCTAATATAAAAGAACAAGGTTAATGCGTGTCTCAGACAGAAGGAAATAAAGTGCTCGCTTGTGCCAAGCCTGACTCAAGCCAGCTATTAATATAAAACTTGGCTATAAGGAGTGATTCAGTGGTGCTGCAGCAGAGCCTTCTTCCAGACAGCAGGCGAGCACGGGAGCAAAATAAATCTTCCATTGGTTTCACCTCTGGATTTGCTCCCAAGATCTCTCCCCCGCTCCAGACACTTCCAATCCCTATTGTGTTACTGCTGCAATACATCATCGTGCCAGGGTTGTGACAGCATCTCTCAAACAACATTTTATAGCAGACATAAAGTTTAGTTGGGGGGGAAGGTAATAAAAGGAGAAATGATGCTTGTTACCATGCCAATCCACATGAAGCCAGAAGGACCAGATTGCGGCACTTTTCCAAAGAGTAGTTTTAAGCATCATTTCTCCTGTGTTTAGGTTTTCCCTGTTTAGTGCTGTAAACAGATATCAAAGAGGTCTTTAAGAACAGATAATTGCATTGGGAAGCCCTGTAGGCTGCAGGCCCCCCTGGGCAGACCGGCTGTTCTTACCTGGAGCCTCAGCCTCTGAGGGAGGCACTGTGGACAGAATCATCACTAACAAAGACAAATGTCCAAATCCATTTTTTTTTAAAAGCCTGTTAGTTTGGTAGTCTGCTTTTTGTCTTCTTCTGGAAATAAGGACTGGGAGCTAGAAGCCATGAGATTTAATAACTGGGTTTGTTGCAAGCTCCTGTGACACTGCACAGCCACCAGCCCCTTCTGAATCTCCATCTCCTTGCTTCCATCAGCATAATAATTACCAACTATCTCATGGGCTTCATTAAGTGTTATAAATTAATAGCGGTAGTGCTTTGTTCAGTTCCTCACATTGTGAGGTCATAGTCATATAAAAGAAAAACAGTGTTACTGCTACTACCTGATTAAGGGTCCAGTGGGTGCTTTGCTCAGTCCCTAGGTATGAGAAGAAAGGGAGATGAATAAGCAGGAGAATGCTATCTGACAGCACATCCAATATAACTGTAGGAGAGAAAGTTCACTTCAAGGCTTAGGTGACGACAGTATTTTGCAAACAGAAAATTGTTGTTTACGTCAATAGGGGTCAAAAAAGTAACACTCACCTAAACGTGTCCATTATTCACTATGCTTTAGAAACACAGTATTTATTCTCCCAGTGCCTCTCTGACACCAGCATGCACCCTGTCCACATTTAACATGTGAGGAAGCTCAGTGCAGAGGTCACCAAAGTGCCCAGGCAAGTGGAGATGTGAAGCACCCTAATGTGGGCTGCCAAACACCAGTGGTTTGTAGTGGGCAAGACTCACCAGTGTGCTTCCCAGCATGTCTGCCAGATGATATGACCAGTCAGCCCAAACATACTTCCTGCCCCGGGTGATGCTTTGTTTCTAACAAAGGGGAGGTTTAGGACTGCTTGTGCAGCAGCATACCTCCTGCCATGCTGCTAACAGAAAAGGAAGGACATGGAGCTTAGAAATTCAAATGCTCCCTTGTCAGAGGTCTGCTTAATCACCTACAAGCTGCTGAAACACCAAAACAAAGGCAGCAGAGGATGTTTTTGAGCTGCACCCTCCAGCGGACTCGGGCAGCCTGCTGGAGTCTCACTTGCCAGCAGCAGCTGAAACACCAGTCCCCCCGGAGCAGGAGTCAGTGATAAACAGTTTGAACAAATCCTCACACGATCTAATGACTTGAGGGCCCCAGTGACATTTCCAGCATGCAGATTTGAAGTAGTAACTTCTCAGTTTGACAGCCTGAATGGGAAATGGACAGGATGGAGAGCAGCTGAAGAAATAGTTGTTACACTTGGTACCAAAAGAGAGGAGGAAGGCCTTTGCAAAACAAAACCAGAGACTCATTACTACTTCAGAAAGAAAAACAAACAAGAAAATAAATGGTTGGAAATATCAAGTAAGATCACAGTAAAATGATTTTCTTTTCTATCCCTCATCACATCCTCTTGTATAACTGTGCAAGTATCCAGCATGATGTGCCTAGACTGGTGGTTCAGAGCAAAGAACAGTGTACAAAAGGAACAAGGTGGTGGCACCAAGGAAACAGCCCTTAGATCTCTTTACAGTTTGGAAAATTGTAAAGCTACTTGATTTTCAAGTGTGGGAGATGCAGGCAATAATTCTCCATTAATTGGGAAAGATGTTATGATCCCCTTAATACCCCAAGCTTCACCAAGGTCTCCATGAGTCAGGAGCTGTGAAAGCACAGGGTAAGAGGTAGCCTATACCTAATCAACAGACAGGTTTAGAAGTACATCTAAAAATATCATAAAGTGATGAGCATTTTCTCTTCTTCTGTGGACTGGGAATGGATTTTCCTTACAGAGGTCTGGCAACATTCCCACTCGAGGGGGAGAGGGGTTGCATGTCTCCACTGGGACCTGGAGGAAAGGCTCTCTGTTCTGACCGTAACTTTATGGAGTGTGCCAGCAATTCAAGATGACAGCATGCTAGAAAGGCTTGGAGGAATCCCCCACGGAACAGGCAAAGCAGAGAAGTTAAAACATGATTTTTTTTTTTAGGTTAAAGCATTTCCCCTCACAAATATCTAAGAGTCCTAAAATACGAATTAGTGTCAATAGAATAAAGCTTTTGTTATTATCAGTTAAGCTTACGTTTACCTGAAACTCGGGAAGAACTCAGCACCAACTGCCTGCAGACCTCTACAACTGGAGTGGCATCTCCACGGTCTAGTTAAGTCAGAAAAAATACCCATGAATCCTGCCCCATTGGAAAACTGAAAGAGAGGTAATTTTCCTCTCTCCCTCATACAGTAGAACGAGTTGCCCAAGGAGGCTGTGGATGCCCTATCCCTGCAGGCATTCAAGGCCAGGCTGGATGTGGCCCTGGGCAGCCTGGGCTGGTGGTTGGCGACCCTGCACATAGCAGAGGGGTTGAAACTTGATGATCATTGAGGTCCACTTCAACCCAGGCCATTCTATGATTCTCACACAAGCATATGTCCACTCTTCTGGCCTTCAGTCACAAAACAGAGGTTTGCAATGTCAGACTGGGGTAAGGAGAAGGATGAAGCCACTGAAGCTTCTTCACTAAATGGTTAACTATCGAAACTCCAAAAACTGTTCTCCAACCCACAGCAGTGACCTTTCTCAAGGGGTGGAGAAGAGCACTGACTAAAGACATTGCTCCCTTACTAATTGCTATCTAAGAGCAAGTGGCTCACCATCAACAGTAGAACAGCATTCTCCGTTAGTAATTTACTGAAATCTATAGGGCTCGATTCATAAACTCCACTGAATTTATGGGAGTCCACATGACTCACTCAAATGGGCTTTGGACCAGATCCACTGCAGGTTTCATTTAATGGAGTATCTCAGAAAAACATACATTTATTACTCCGACATAAGAGCACTAACTTCCTGCACTGGGTATGAAAAAGAAAGAAGAGTTATTCCACTGAGGAGCAAAGCTTCACTGCTGTAATATGGTCAGCTCTCAACAGGGCACTGATGTTATTTAGGTTTTGTGAGAGTCACTAGGGGAAGGAGGCAGTGACAGAAGGCACAGCAATGCATCCCACCACTGTTCCCTGCCACCACCCCAAGGTACTAACCTGGCTCTGTGCGCACCAAGCTCGCAAAGCTGCCAGATAGTGCCTAGCTCAGCTGAGGCTTTGAGAGAGCAGCTGGTATGCCAAACTCACTGCATGCACATCTCCACTAATTTACCAGTGACCATTCCAGAGGACTAGACAGTCCAATCACCACAAGTCTAGGCTGACTTCCCATTGCTGAGCTAGGCTAGGAGAGACCCTGGATGCCCTTTTCTGGGCCCACATGGGCCTAGTCCTGTACTTTGGAGAATTAAATGCGCTTTCTGCACTTCCTGAAACTCACAGCGGTGCTGACCAGACTCAAGAAGTCTAAGCAGCGGCTTAGGGTGGCTGGGACACACTAGGATGCACAGCATTGAGCAACCATCTGCTTCCTCTCCTCCTGTCCAGATGCTGTGGGTCTGACTTATCAGAACTTCAGTCCTTGTGGACACCAGAAGAGCAGTCGCTATGACTTGACATGAGGAAGTGCTGCTATCTATCTGCCTGTTTTACCCCTGCAAAGCCCAGCTCAGTGCTTTGAGCCGGTATCACCCTGTTCTCCCCAGCGTACTCTGCACCTCATAGTCATGGTGCTCACAGCTACTGCACACTTCCTCTGCACCTAATTCAGAGGAAAGAACGCAATCATTACGTTTTGCTTTTGTGCTGATTCCCTTTTCTAAAGAAGCAAATATAAAAAGGAAAGAAATCTAAATGCTATACTTGTATTTTGCAGCTCCACCCTTCAGAGACACTCTCAGACTGGCACAGGACATCAGTATTTTTACTGCATATTTTTACACGTCCCAAACTTTGAGAACCACATGTTCAGATGTGGAAAACACACCCATTTCACTTACACAGTCCTGTGTTTGTCCTTGTCCCACATCCCAAAAGTGAGGTTAGTTTGCATGCCGGAGTGAACATACGAAAGTAAATAAACTCAGAAATTGGTTTACTCTGCATTTACCTGGCTTGCAAATAAAAACATAAAAACATATTTTCACACCTTATCAAACTGTGTAATATTCCAAAAGTATACAGCCAAGTTTTTCAGATCCACACTAATCCAAACCAGAAGCATCTCATTCTGGGATCAAGCAAGTGTTTGTCATGTAAAAATAACCTCAAAGGAAAAAAGGATGTACATGAATAACCAAAATGAAGGAAGAAGGGATTCATAAACAAACAAACAAAACCCTGCAAATAATACCAAGGAGCTAAAATTATCGAGTTAATTTTAAAGATCACACAATGAACTCTTTCCAACATAAAAACAAGCTCTTGATTGTTGAGGTTGAATACCAAGCCCATTAAAAAATGGAAAAGGCACCAGAGGCACAGGAACTTTCAGTACAGCTGGCCTAATGTAAAAACAAAGTATGTAATTGTCGGCGATTAACAAAATTGTGCCTTCAAGAGTTGCTTATTTATCTAAAGCTTGACTCTGAACAAGGATTGACTGCTTAATGATTTTCATTTTTCCAAAGACTGCCATGCCACAGAGAAGTTGCTAATAACTTGGTTTCTTAAGCAATTGCTCAAAGGTAAAAACTGCTCCCTTAGAAATGGAGTTCTCCATCGCGTTCTCCCACTTCTCTGCCTACTTCAAGGGCTGTCTGCACCTTGGTAGAAGGGTGGCATGAAGATTCTGATAAGTGATACAGCAAAATTTAAGTTCCATCTTTGCTTTAGGCAAAAGCTGCCATGCAGGATACCTGGAGGGAAACACTACCTGATTCTTATGGGAGGCTGCCAGAAAGAGCCCCTCAGAAGCAACCACTGGTGACACAGCCTATAATAGAAGGGCAGGACAGACAGACATGTTTAGTGGAAAATGCCCAGCTCTCTGCAGTTCAGAGTGAAGCCCATGACACTGTCAAGTGGCACAGACTCTCACAGAAAGCCCATAGCATCTGTCAATTCCAGCACACTGAAGTGCAAGTGTGGTTGCCAACTGTGAATTACTCCAACATCTAATTTGTTGCTTTTTTGGTATCAGGTTATTTTTACTGCTAGAGTGCTGCACAAGCCCATAATAAGCCTTTCTTGACCTAATCCATCACACACTGCCATGTGTCTTGCTCCACATTACCAATGTCTGCATGGGGCCAGGGCTGCTGCTGTTCTGCAACACTCCCTATCTGCATGCGCTTCCCTGCTGCTCTTTTCTACCATCCTTGGGCTCTGCCCAGTTTGCCCAGTCAAGGGCAGCATCCATCTCTAGCACAGGATGGGGAGAATCAGATTTCTTTATTGATATGGAGTGGGATCATCACAAGCTCCTAGCAGCAATTTTGTAAGAATCTGCTTTAGATCTGCTAGATATTCTTGACCATGCAACCCTTTTAATGACTTCAGTATTCATAAAATCAGAGAGTCCAAACCAGACGATTGCATTGGTCATGTGATTAATGTAAAGACATAAGTAATCCTTCCTTTCCCCCTCAACACTGAGTTTCACCAAAATGTGGACCGAGGAAGATGACACTCAGAGCCAAGTCCCTCAGCACACATCTGTGCCAATGTTGGAGGAAGGTAAATCATTCCCCAAAGGCTGAGAAAATGAAAATCCAGCCAAAACAAGTATCCTTCTCCCAGCTCCTGCAGCTTCATGGGATTAGGAAAGATTACCAGGAGCAATGAGCCTGGGCTACCACGCTGGCCAGAGCGCACAATTTCACAGACTCAAGCCGAGTTACTTGTCAATGTGAATTTTTAATAGCTTTTTGATTGCAAACATATGCCATAGCTGGGCTTGCTCCAGCACCCAGCTGCAAGTCTGTGTCACACTTCATTCAGCGTAATGCAGATTTTCTGCTGGATCAGGTAGTCCTGTTTTTCATTCCCTACCTGGCATTGCAGTGTGGTGAGTCAGATCAGCTCACTGATGGGATACAAATACTGAGGTGAGGCAATGCAGCTGATCCCATGGCTTCACTACTGCCAAATCTGGAGCAAGGGGGGATCCTGTGGCTGAGGATAGGGCCAGTGGTGGAGCAGGGGTCCACCCTGCACCAGACTACACACAACAGCCCACCCCAGGAGTTAACACTTGCAAACCAGAGGAAAGAAGATGAGGGGCTTTAAAAGCTCCAAATGTCATCTGCGTTCACCTAGGAACAAACACCCACTACTTCTTACTCTGCCAAGTGAGAGCCATTCCTGATACAGGACAAAAATACAATGATATAAGATACAAACAATTTGTCAGGCACCTGAGCCCAAAATCTGAATGTAAGCAGAACAGTGATGTGTGAGTGTGGCAGTTCTGTGTGTGCACCAAGCCTGAAACAGAGAACCTCACTTGCAATTCCAAAAGAACAAAACAGACAAAAATAACCAATTCCTTTTGAAACGCTAAAGACATGAGGTGCCTAACTGCTTCATATGCCTGTGAAAAACCCATCCATAACCTTCCTTTCTTCTGTAGTTATGGCATCCCAGAAATAAAACACCATGAGACGTTGAAATGAAAAGCTGCTCTGCAAATGAACAAACCACACTTCTCCTGATTATCAAGAAAGAAAACACTCTTATTGTTGTTACACTTTTTTCTCCCTTCCCAGGGAACAGTTGATACTTGTGATAGCTTTGGCTTGTAGCAGCTGTGTTGTATGTATCATTAAATATATTGGTGGGTCCTGCATGGTCATTCTGGCACCATTTATTTTTCATACAATGCCTTCAGTTTTTCTGTTTAACCTCAATCATTTATCAATCATTCACCAATGCCAATAAATCAAAATATCTAGGGACCCCTAAACATAAAAATAAGGAGCTGTAAAAAAATATTACTACAGCAATTAAAGACTCAAATAGTAATAAACCCTACTTGCATTACACTTTTAGAAAACCCTACTGAAATTAAACAAACATCAAATATCAACAATATGAAAGGGCCTTTTTCTTCTAGTTTATAATAGCTACTGGTTTATCCAGAGCAGAAGAGAATTAGGGTTATTTTTATAGAAAGTATGAACCAAAGGTGAATGTAAAGAATGGGGGAGGAGGGAAAGAAGTAATGAAAACATAAAGTAAATTATAGTAATTATTTTTCTAGCAAACTATACGAGCACACAGCAGAATTTACCAAGTAAGTGTGAACCTTTAGGTCTGGATCTAGATGGCCAGGTTAACATCTATTTTGAATTAACTTCACAACAAGGCATTTTAAAGTAAGCTATGATTTCCGTTTGGACAAATGTTATTTTCCTTAAAAGCACTATTATTTTCCAGGAAACAAACAAACAAACAAACAACCCTTATCTTTTAATTGCAAGTTCAAAAAAAAACCCAAACTAATCAATTCAGGAAAACAAAATGCTAAACTTCAGCCAGATGGGTGATAATGCCAAAGCATACAGACAAACAGATCTAGGGATTACCTAAATCAAGACCAGTGTCTCAGCCACCGTAACCTGTGTGAAAATGGGGCATTTATCCTTGGAGTGATGATATGCTAGAGCTGTTGCGGCCGCTTAGCCCAGCACTGGCAAGGAGAGGACACATACCACTGTGTTTACTGCGAGAGCCTGATGATTAATTTCCATTAAAAGCTAACACAGCAACGTCAGAGTGTCCTACAAGGAGCCCAGCTTTGGGTTTTATCCATGCCAGAATCCTGAGGTTTTGCCAAGGTATTCCTGCCTCCCTTTGCAAGAGGAACAGTGTCTGCAATGCAGTGAGTTTTTCCACCACAAAGCCACTGGGGCTGTGCTGTAACACGGGCACTCCCTGTATTGCTGGCAGAGAAGGACTTTCCCCATGGTGTCTTGGCTGGATTTGTTAGCTCCAGGCCAGGACATATTGTGAAGAAGAGCATACTGTTTTTACAGACATACTGTAAAAATGGATCTTCATATGGGTCTTCAGTGCTTGGACAGCCATCTTTATTAAAATTTAACAGATGTAGAGTTATTTACTTCAGCATTTCTTACTACTCCACTGCAACTACCAACATAAAGGGGCTAATGAGTAGAAGCAAACAATTTTTATGTTTAGTTTTCTTCTTTCTTTCTGGTCTTTGTGTCTGGAGCTGGTTGACAGGCCTCATGCTAGAAGAGCTGGAGGTAGCTGAGAAGCAAGCTGGGGCTTGAGGAATACCAGAGAGCCTGAATGCTGTCTGCCTATGCATGGCCCTGGGACTGGTCAGGGCATCGGAGCTGCCATCGCAGCAGCACTGCGTAGGGTGCACAGCAGGAATGGCCTCAAGAAGTGAGGCCTGAGGTAAGCATGCCAAGCCCCTCCACGCACGGAAGCCTTTTCAGAAGCCCTTGTTCTGTAGTTGCCACATGGAGTTGGGAAATCAGTCAAGGTGAAGCACATAAAACTTTGGTCAATGCATCTCTCTTTCCTGTCTCAGTTTTTCTATCTTTCCTCCTCTTCTACAAACCGAAGGACCTCAAGTACATAAATCCAGGGATGAAACCCTAAAAGGTACTGCAATCATTTCCCAGAGCCAAAATAATGAAAACTCTACTTCTAATTCCTTAAACTTATCAATTGCCTCAAAAGCCTTCTTATTGTGAAGACAATAAATGTTACAAACAACTGTCACTCTTCTGAAAGAATAATACTGGGGTACTGAACAACCCTGCTGAAGGTCATACCCAGCGAGGCTTGTGCACAGCCAGTGGAAATTTCCTTCACTCTTATTTTGCAACAGTATTCTCTTTCAGTAGCTTCCTCTGTGCCATGAAGCGTTCCATTATTACCTATGCTGAGCTGGTTCCAGAAATGCAGTGAAGATAGAGCTACCAGGGCATGTGTATAACCCAGCAGTGAGCAGCGTGGCCATCAAGAGCAAGCATTCAGCAGAGCAATATGGCCTGTGCCAGGCGCTGCCAACAGCGCCGTGAAAACAGTGCAGTATACTCAAATGCACCCTGCACATCACACTTAGCCTCCCTGTGCTCACTGGAAGGGTCTAGCACTTGTTTTCACCAGCAAATCATTATCCATCTCTGCACAGCTTTGACCTTCAGAGCAAAGGCAGGCTGCAGATCTACAGGGAGAAGACTGAGACTCAGCACACACCTTGGAAAAGATGCCAGATGCAAAGGAGACCTTGGCAAAGGAGCATTAGGCTCTGAGGGTGGCTGTGGGAGGCCTGGCAGAAGGGAGGACAGCTGCCCCTGACCCAGCACTCCAGCTGGAGACCTGATTGAGGAGCCTGCACCAACCATTCTGGGCAGCCAGGAGCTCACCAACTCTTTGCCTTTAAAAAAGCGTGGATAAAAGAAGCTAAGATAGGACCTAAAGTGATGAATACATACAGACCTTCACACAAAGGTGCAGAAATGGCACAGTCTGAGCCTGACTCATTGTGTTCTTGTTACGTTGCTGGTTGCTTGGAGACTGACTGAAGGCACACAGCAATGATACCAGCTTGGGAGCTGCTACCTTGTCTTATTTTTCTTTTCCTCATGCACATAATTTTCCTTTAAAGGCCTGCTTCACCTCCACAGATTGCTCAGCTTACTCTGCCCCTGTGGAAAACTACTGGAGGGGAGGCAGGCTGGTGTCAGGAACAGTGTCAGCGTTGTTCCACCCTCACCTTCCAAATCCAACTCCCCGTGCTGGAGAAGGGAAGAAAGCATGCCTTTATTCCACCACTGGCCTGCCTGGATACTAAATTTTACCTTCAGCCAAAGCAGTCACAGATTACTTATTGAGAGACATTCCCACACATTTCCAACAGGTCACCCTGAAGTCCTCCAACTTCCTTAGCTGGGAATAAATATCTGCAAATCTCAAATAGCTGTTGAAATATAATGGGGAACTTGAGTGCGTTCTGTCACTCCACAGGCAGAGCACAAGTGAGCTCTGATTAAGCACTGATTAATGTGGAAATCTTACTTTACTCCTGCCTGACATAAAACTGAGCAGTATGGAGACAATTATTTGTAATTTAACAAGCGCTGAAATTTAATGCCCATTGTATCTCGAGTGCTAACAGTATCATGCTTCAAAGTGGGAGCCCGTAAAATACAAGCAGGACTTTTAGGATGCTGTTAAATTGCATGGCTTAGAGTCTATGTTAGTATAAAAGTAAGGATTGTGTGTCCATTTTCAACAGCCCTGTATCTCATGTATTCTTAATAGCTGGAAACCAAGCAGTATGTGATGGCATAGGGTAACGAATGGCCTCTTACTTCTCTATTTCAACAGGTCTTTATTCCACTCATCAATCTCATTGCTCACACCAAGGGAATCAGCTAAAAGCTCTTCAGAAATACATAGGTGCACTCAGGGCACGGCGTGCAGATTTTTCTAAGAAGATAATTATATGTAAATAAATGATGAAAATTAAAGCAGGAGTAAAGAGACTTTTGTGGGAATTGCAACACGTGAAGGTTCCCTCTCTGGGGTCAGAAGGCAGAAGGAGGAGAGCCAACCTCAGAGACACTGGGGTGGTACAAAGCACCACTCATGGTTTCTAGGCCTTTCCTCTTTGCAGAGAGAAGCTGTTCACTTCAATTCAAAGCTTACTGCTCTCTCCCATCCAAAGGGGCTGTCCCTTGACTTCTGATAGAGAAAGTGAATGAGGTAAGAAACAAATTTTTTAAAAAGTTGCACTGAATTATTTGTAATTTCAGGAAGAAAGGAAAGTTAATAACAGAAAAGGAAAGCATACTGCAGAATTTATTTACAGCCCACTCAACTCAAATGAAAGAAATCCCCTTCAATGAATCCAGTGACCTCAAGACTATAAAGACTCACTGCAGCTGCACACGGGAGCGCACAGCAGGCAGCTGAGGCTGGGGAAGACCTGAGACTGTCTGAGCTCTAAAGGAACAGTTGAGTCACATGTCCCTCCTCCATTTGAGAGCTCCATGCCCCAGAGGAACAGGGGTGGCACAGCCGGACACCCCACTCCAAAATGCAAGGGGCAAAGAGAGGTGTGGGACGAAGAGGTAAGCAGATGAGTAGTGACAAGTCAGCATCAACCTGCACAAGAGATCTGTTTCTCAATTTTCTCCCACAGCTGCTTCCAGTAACTCAACCCAGGCTGACATACGTTTGGGCAGTAGTTGACTAATCTAAAAGCAGTAGGATGCAAAGATGGCTTAAAGCTATGACAGTCCCATGGGTTCTTTGCAACACACAACCAACATCACTAGATCATAATCGTCTATCAGCAGTGCTGTGACCAGCAACGTCCTGTACAATTCCTGTAGAATCTGCTCCTGCTTTCTCTGCAGAGAAAATACCTCAAAGTAAGCCAAAACCCATTCCAGAAATGGTTTTCAAATAGCTTTCTTAATCATCAACAGCTAAAAAGAAAGCTTGCTGCAAGAATTCAAGAAAATTTAAATCAAGATTTGTTCCTGAATGGCCCATATAAGCTTTGGCTCAGGAACAAGACAAAATGAAACGTGAGGCCATTCTTTAACACTCAGATTTGTCCTTGCTGTTTAGTCTGAGTGTTCTGTGTCAGTGAAATTCTCAAGTCCTGCTGCTCTGCAACAAATTCAGTGCCTTGCAGGTAGAAACCAAACAAGCAAATCAACAAAAATAAATGCAATTGTGCAGGCCAAATTACACTGAAAGTGTATGCCAAAAAAAAAAAAAAAAAAAAGAGAAGGGTAATCTGGCAACCTTCACATCAGTACATTCTGAGATTTGCAGATTGCTCCCTGTAGCCTCGGTCTACCACTAATACTGGTTTTGAATAGGGTCTCTTACTGCATTGCTCTCTGCCAGGGGAACCCAGACAGCTAGCTAGTGTATCCTATAATAAATAAACAAACATCTCCCTCTGCCCCCAAACACATGTAAAAGATGGATTTAAACCATTAGGATTTACTTAGCTCTGAAAGGAAATAATTTTTCTAGACTGCAGAAAACCCCACTGCAATGTAGGGACTATGGCTCAGATTTTCAAAAGAAGAGGGAAGACTTCAAATTTTCAACTTCTATTGCATTTCAATGTAGATTGGCCATCTAGCACCCTCGTGCACCATTCCCCAAGTCCTTGTTTCACTGACAATTAGACTTCTACTAACTAACCTATAGTTAAAAGAAGTAACAGAACAATTGTGAAACGTTACAAGCTATTTTTAAAACAGCAGTTTACTTATGGCCTTCCTCCCCAGGGACCAAACAGTTATGGCAAGAGTAACACAGCTCTTAGGGTACATTCAGAGATGGGAAAAAAACGGTGAAATTCCTTATTCTACTTTTGTGTGGATTTGGGCAGCCAGTAGGGGGTAGATGTTTAGAAGTATTTCTGTGCTATGCATTTTCGTAAGTGCTGGAACCTCTTTGAATTTCCAACAAGAACGATGAGGTTCCGAAAATAAAAGCTTGACAGGACTTCCAAACACTCAGCTGATAATAGCAAGGATTGCTCTTTACAGCTGGAGCTTCCTATCCAAACAATATCAAAGCTTTTTATGCACAAGAACAATTGAAGACAAGGAGCATGCCTGAGATACAGGTTCATTATTTTCTGCGAGCTCAAATTCAGCAAAGCATGTAAGCACCTCAGGATTGGAGCTAAGGCAATATGTCATTGTGGCAGAACTGAGCAAAGACTGCCAAACCTTCCTCAGGTGCCCTTTAGACTCTTCAAGGTCTACACATCGGGTAATCCTTCCTCAAGAGCCAGACACACTAGGATCTTATCAAAGGACAATCAACACCTTGAAGCTGTACAGACAAGCATGGATTTTATTATGTTCCTCTCCCACTGGAGTAGTGAAGCCACATGCAGTGTCCAGGTGGGCCAGGAAGGCTGGACCTTGTATGCTATCTGCTACTTACATGGACCTTGATAATATCACACCTTGGGCCTCAGTAAAAAATTGAGTAGCCCATGTAAATTCAAAGAGGAAAGAGTAGATGTAATTCCATATCCATGCAAATTTCCTACCTCCCTTTCCAGCCTGAAGCCAAAAACGCAAATGCAAAACAGAAGACATAAAAGTCATCCGAGAAGTTTCAAATGGCTTTGACTTTCTTAATGTATGCATCTTCTCTTTGTTCCCATACCTCTGATTCCTGACCTAGAGCTAGTACACATAATTAAAAAATAAAAATAAAAATAAAAATAAAAATAAAAATAAAAATAAAAATAAAAAAAAAAAGACCAACATCAAGCACACAGTAGCATTCAGACTGCTAAGACCAAGACTCAGAAAGGACGTTTAGAATGTGTTTTACTGGTAACTGCTTAAACCACGTACACACCCATGCACCATGGAGGGCCCTCACAATTTTATAACATTTTTGCAGAATTGTACTACCTCATTTCCCTCGTTCATATGTAGGAGGTGCGAGATGCAGGGTGCAAAGCTGCCCTCCCACACCTTATTGCAGAGGCTGCTCCGCACGTCTGGGAGGCACTGCCACTCTTGGAGACAGTTTCACATAAATGGAGGACAAGATCAACCAGGCATCTGCTAAAGAAGGCTTCTGCCAGTCTGCACCAACTGAAAAGGCTTTTCAGCAGAACAAACCTCTGCTGCCACAAACATGAGAGGTTCCTTCAACTGAGCTGTGCTTCATCCATCATGAATTGGCCACTGAGAATCTGATCCTAAATGTAGCGCAGCCTTTACATCAAATTCCCTTTATGTGTTGAGCCATAAGCTTGCCAAGCAGTAGGAAAGCTGAAGCCTTAAATAAAGAACATTTTCAGCAGTCAAGGCCAAGGTTAAAAACATTAGGCATATGAGGAGCTGTTTTTGCAGTGAATTTATCGTACAGGCAAAGTAATAAACCATTTGCATTTGAAAGATCTATAGCATAACGATGTAGATTAGTAGTGCTTCTGTTGGTTTTTATTTTAGCACAAGGAAACTTACTGTTATCTTTCACAGGGCCCTTCCCATAGCCTTTCAGCCTCTGCGGCGCTCCAGTAAAGGCAGTTCTGTATCACTGCAGCAGAGCACGAGCTCATAGCTAACCCTGCAGAGCACTGAACCACTGCACAAACCAAACCTTTACTTCCAAACTTCCAGCAAGGAAGGAGGAGGATGGTCTGCCTTTTTACACTATTACTTATAAACAATAAATTCTTGAATTAACTGATCTTTAGTCTGGGCTTCAAAGGACTTCTTCCCTTTTTCAGATACAGGTGCCCATGGGCTACGGTTCAGTCAGTCAGACGCCTAAGGCTCCAGTTGCAGCTGTCCACATGGCTGTGGCTCCTCTAGCAATCTCCCAGGCTCACAAATTAAATACCTGTCTAAAAATCTGATGTTATCCATGCACTCAAATGCTTTTAAGAATATGGGTTTGATCCAAAAGCCCATTAAGGGTAATGGAAAGACGAATTGATTTTCCACTGACTTTGTACTGGGGCCTAAACACTTAGCACTGGTCTAAAGATCAGCTGTGTCTCCCAGCTTCTAAACTCTATGAATTCGAAACCTTAATTTACAAATGTAGGCAACATAACAGGGCATGATGTAAAATATACATTAAGTACACCTTGGTGCCAGCACATACATCCAGATGCAGAGATTTCTAAAAAATCTTTGTGTGAGTGGCCTCCACAAAAAAATGCCACCACTTGTGACTATGAAAGCAAGGCAGAACCAGAGGAATGAGTGAGAAGACAAAGCTGAGAGGTCTCACTTCAATCCCTCTGTATTGCTCTTTCTTTCAAAGCCTGCCTGCCTCAATGAAAGTGACTGACGACTTTCCTGTAAAAGATGACTTGCCATGAAACGGAATTCATTAACAGTCAAGGAAAACATTAAGGTACCCAACACATGATCAAGAATCTGAGACCGTGGAAATCAGGAGAGGATTTTAAAATGTTCTGCAAAGTGAAAAATGGTATAAAGGGTTATAAAAAATACGTGTAGTTAAAATAAAAGTATGTGAACAGAGCAGCTGAAAAACTGCTGGTGGTAAAGCAAAGGCTTTCCTTCAGTGCAAAGAATGACACAAAGGCCAATCAGTTAAGGATCATCATGGCAATTGAATTAAAGCATTAACTTGTTCCCCAAAACATTCACGAGACTTTGAGCTCAATAATTATTTGCCATGCCATGTTTTCTCTGTGGTAAAAATTGCTTCAATGGGAACAACTTCAACAGCTGCCTAGAAGGACAGGAAGAGCAAAGGGCTTGAAGAACAGCAGCTACAAAGTCTTCCTATCTTACAAAACACATAAGGTACATAATTAACATTTACAGTTAATAATGAGCATGAAAGCTCTGCCAAAAACACTGCACATCTTCCTATAGCTTATTTTAAATACACAAGAATCAAAACTTAATGCAAGCTTGAGGCTGACAAGAAAACAATGTGTTTCTAAACTTGAGCAAACAATACTGGGTCAAGAGAGCTTCCATCCAAACCACTCATGTTCCTACTCTTGATAAAGAGTAGTCATGGGATTCAAAGAACACTATTTAAGAGTGCTGGGGCAGCTCTCCCACATCAGCACATCCCTTAAGACCTTCATGAGACACTTCCTCCGCAGCTCAGTGCTTATCACCAGGCTCTGCTGTCTGAGGAGACTGGTGAGCACCACGAGCTTTGAATGAAGCCTTTAGAAAGGGTTCAGAGCAGCAGGGATGGAGAGCAATGAGGGAGCACACAATGCACCCTCTGTGCCAGGAGCTGCGCCCGCCACTTGTCTGTATCAAACTGCCTCAGCAGGGAATGGTGAAGCCACATCTTCACGTGGTGCTTTGTGATACATCAGCATCACGCCTATCACCTCCTAGTTTTCTGTGGGAAAACACTATAAAGACATCTCTGCTATTTTTTTAGTATCAAACTTTCCATAAAACTGATGCCGTTTTCCAATTTGGTACAAGGGGAAAAAAAACCAACAACCATCATTCAGAGTAAAACAGGGATCTCAGTCTCTTATCCCGCTCTCCCATCCTTTCTGCTCCTCTGGGAACAAATTATATCAAAATATTTAAATACTGCTTGAATTGATGGTGGGAAGTAAGCAGACATATCATCAAGGGCCTTTGCTGGGCTGAAATCCCAAAAGACAGATGACGAGCAAATGCTTACATTCTGCTGACACGCTCCTCTGATAATTCTCATAGTGTACTGCTGAAAGCGTAAGGAGAACACAGTGCCTGCCATTGTACTTAGTTCTCACTGTTTGTTAACACATCTATACTAGTGCTTCCCTTTGTAACACACTGAATGACTGAAATTTGACAAGCACATCAGGACTTGAAGGCACTAATGTTAATAATTTCCATAGCATCCAGTTGCTTAAACAAACGCTCTCTCCGCAGTCTTCTTTATTTCAAGATCCTCTCTCACATGTCAGTGGGACAGCTTTCAAGGCTTTGCTTGAGCAATTTCAACACTGATTCTGGAGGTACCTGGCACACTGCTGAAATTTGTTTTGTCAGGATATAACTTTCTCACATGCATCACAGTTGTTCTGACAGATCTCGGTGATGGGTATACCTACAACATGTTCACTGCAACTGGGCAGAAGGAGCCATCTTCACTGCCATCATCAGCCTAGTACCATCATTCAGATGTGAAGTTGTCACGTGGAGCACAGTGCTGTGCTGCACATATTTTTCCCTATGTGGCTGAAAGCATAGGGAGTGGGCTGAGGAATTTTAACTGGCTATTTGTTTTTAGTAAAAGCTTCAACATCACTACTGAAAACTGGCTGAATGTTGCAAAAATTTTCTTTCAATCAAAAACTCTTTTTTCAGAATTTAGAAGCAGCCTAAGTGATAACTTTACAATAAAGAACCATGCACAGGACTAAATGTCAGACCTGGATCAGTGCATGAGTCACCATTAAAGTCCGCTGCTTCTGTGGAAAACTGGTTTTAAAGGCAAGAAAAAAGTAAATGTTCCTGCTCATTTGAGCTATTCAGGATGAAAAGATCTGGGTTTTCATCCACAAGAATTTACCTTCTCCTTTTTTCTTGCTCCGAGATGAACACACCACCCTGTGCCTATCTACTACACAGGACAGTGGGTGGTCTTGCAGGGATCATTAAAATGGTAACTTTGGCTCTGGGGAGTTCTGGTGTACTTTAGGCAATTCCCCTAGAATGACTTAATAAATTCACATGAAGGTTTAGCATAGAGGTCTGAACTTCCCAGGTGCTTTGTATGTAGATGCTCAGCCTACAATGACACAAGCCAGATGTATGAGAGATGGTTACAGGGCACAGACAAATACGTGTACTCATTTGCACACCAATCGTCCTTCCCCTTTCATCCAGACGAGGGCTACATCTCTTCCTGAGGTTTCTTTCTGAGGATGAGATCACCAGAGTTTTCCTCGTTCCCTGCAGAGTTCTAATCAGATATAAAGTAGGAAGGAAAATAATTAGAAGATTTTAGTTGAAATCCATTGCAGAGTTAATTTTTTGTCCACTTGGAGAGAGATTATTGGCTACCAAGCATAATATTTATTTTTAAGGTTATTCCAATAATGCAAGCATTTGAATCAATTGAATATTTTAATACATTTGTGATTTTTCATGGAGATTGAATGACGTGAAAGATTCCCTTAAGTCCACTGCATTGCAATGTCCAAAGTTGCTGGAAGACAGTATCAGCAAGAATTCATAACACTGGATCAGTAACAAGGGTAAGAAAATAAGACATTGAAAGAACAGATTGCAGTATTATTTTCTGCAGAACGGTCCAGGAGGTTAAACAGCACCGACCGGAGACACGGTTTTGAATACTTTGACAGATTTTCTTAGAGAAAGTAAAATTTTGCCCGCAGCCTTTCAGCTTGCATCAGTCACTCTCTTCAGAAAGGAGGAAATGTCCAGCTGACGTTCCAGCATTTTTGCTGTCGGATAGCCAGGCAGATAGCCCACATGTAGACCTGTCCAGTCTGCTTATTTCACATACATTCACACTGTTGCATCAGGAGTGTAAGGACGGATTTTAACTTTACTCCTGAAGTCAACATTAATGATTTCCATTGACATTAATGGAGATTTAAATCAAGAATTGCTTCTTGTCTTCAGCTGTGTTTTAACTGATTAATCTTTCAAGCATCTGGTTTTGTAAAATGACATAGAGGTGTAGGGCATCAAAGATTGGCCCTAGTTTTCAGTTTCTCCTGGTTATTCTTAGAACTCTTATCCTTTTACATTCAGACTACATGAAAAGTTGGACTTCCTCCTGTCCATAAACTCCTTTTAAGTACTGGAAGGCCAAAATGAGGTCTACCCTCTCTAGGAGCCTTCTCTTCTCCAGGCTGAAGATCCCAGCCTCAATGTTTCTTCATAGGAAAGGTGCTGCAGCCCTCTGATTGTCCTTGTGGCCCTCCTCTGGACACACTCCAACAACTCCACATCCATCTTGTGCTGAGGGCTCCAGACCTGGATACAGCACTCCAGATGGAGCCTAACAGGGGCAGAGCAGAAGGACACAATCCCCTTCGTTGCCCTGCTGTCACCCCTCTGCTGATGCAGCTCAGGACACAGACCACGAAGCAAAGATTATTCGTCAATAAAGCAAGAGATGAAGTCAACTCTTCTAGTAATCTAGGGGTTTTTTTCAGAAATGCCTGCTGTCATATATGGAAATGACACCAAATGAGAAAACGGATTTCAGAGAATTTCTACTGAAAACTCTCACTGCGACAATGGCAACTTGTTTGCAGCTACAAGTGCCTCAGCTCTGTGAAGGGCCCTGGGAGACTGGCTTTCAGATTTCCCAGGGCAGAGCTGCCATACAGTTCAAGGACAGGAGAGCAAATAACAGCTGTACCAGGTCCTGAGCTCAGTATCCTTACTGCTGGACAGTGCTTGGGGTGAGATCTGCAGATGCAAGAGACAGATTCAGGAAACTAATCCCAGCCCTCCTACGCTGCAGGATGTCTTTCAGATCACCAGGACAGGTCTACCAATTGCAGTTCATCTAGCATGTCTAACACACCCATGCTCAGGTAGACACTGACTATCCCATTCCTCCCCATTTTGCAGCAAAGTCCACTGCTGCCAGAACACAGCAATACAAAGTGCTATATTCCTCTCCACTGCTGGATGTGGTGTTGTTGTCAGTAACACTAATTTTGTTTCCAGACACAGAAAACCACTAAAAGGCTTTTTAATAAATTAGTAGGGATGTTCATAGTGTAATTAAATAAAATGATAACTATTGCATTTTCTCACTGTGAGTGAGTCTTGCCTCCTCCCACCAATTTCTATCTGCTAAGCTACCTTAAGATAAATTTCATTTATTATGCCTTCATACAAATCTCATTACTTGCTCAATAAACAGTTTTGTTTTCCTGTCTGGGCAACCCTCCAAAGAAAGTCTGTGTGCATGCTTTTGCAATTACTGATACACTGTATAAGAAACTATGGCATGTTTCTGACAGACTAATTAAAGGCGAAGAACGCTCTTCCTGAGACCTTGATTCAGTTGTTTTTCTCTGTAATTTCCACTGAGCGATATAACCTCTCTGTTTCATTTCCCCACCCGTAAAGCAGAAATGGGAACCTTTCATCTGCCTCACCAGGATCCCGGTACAGTACACCATGACCTTAACTGCCTCCTAAGAGATGCTGTAATATATATGTGTGCTTTAATACAGACGTTGGGCAAACCTAACCCTGCAGGTCAACAAAGTTGTCCTCGTAGGCTCCTCCAGCAGTGACACAGCTCTTGTTCAGCAACTTTGCACATCCACAGCTGTCACACAGGGAACAGCAGACTACAAATACAGCGAGGGAAAGACAGAACTTGAGGAAATAACCCAATTGTTCATTCCCTGAGCTGCAGCCCAGGGTCTGCTTGTCATAGGATCAGGACTAGAGGCAACAGGCAGAAACTGGAATGTAGGAAGTTCCATATAAACATAAGACCTTCCTTGTTGTGAAGGTAACAGAGCATAGGAACAAGCTGCCCAGAGAGGTTGTGGAGTCCCTCTCTCCGGAGAGATTCAAAACTTGTTGGGACACTTCCCTATATAAACTACTGCAGGGAACCTGCTTTAGCAAGAGGTTGAGTAAGGTGATTTCCAAAGCTCCCTTCCAACCCCTACAATTCTGTGACCACTCAGTCTCACCCCAGCTGCCCCGCACCAATCTCAGGCTGCCCAGGGTCCCATCCAGCCTGACCTTAAGCACCTCCAAGGATGAGGCACCCACAGCTTCTCTGGGCAGCTGTGCCAGTGCCTCACCACACTCTAAGTAAAGAACTTCCCCCTAATATCTAATCTAAATTTCCTCTCTTTTAATTTAAAACCGCCCCCCCGTCTATCGCTACCAGACCATGTAAAAAGTCAGTCTCTGTTAAGCTCCATTTACAATTCTGAAAGGTCACAATGAGGTCTCCCTGACGTCTTTTCTTCTCTGGCCCCTCTCCTCTCAGCCATGTGAAAATGGCTCTCAGTAATACTCTCTGCACGTGGCACCGTCCCTCAGGTCCCACACCGTGTCCCTGTCAGGCTGCACGATCAGGATGGCTGCAGGGCCTCATGGTCACTCCTCTGCTCCCTGCAGAGGAGAAAGCTCATACTCCGTTGTCTACCACTCCCTAATCTCCTCCCTGCCACTGGGAACTGCCTCAGTTATTTTGCACATTCTGGTTTATTTCATTATGAAGCGGCAAAAGCTATCTGCAGTTACTCTACTAATCACATTTTTCTTCTTATTCCAGAACATGGTTTCTTCATCTATTGTGCTTAAGTCTAGGCTTATTAGGAGAAAGAAGAGGGGTAGAGGAGCAAGTACATTGTTTTTTTCTGGCTTTATCCACCTTTCCAGCCCCTAAACAAGCACTTTGGTGCATCAATACAGACCTAAAAGCAGCTTTTTCTTCAAGCATGTGTTTGGGACATCTCTCTCGTTAATATACTTTTCTTACAGTGTAAAACCGAGGGGAAATAACTGTTATCCACACTAGGAGATCGGGGGAAAAAAAGAAGGGAGGAAACTTTAAAAGTTCATTATGCAAATTCCTGTGGCTTCTGTAATATCTTGGTGCTTATTAAAATGAAACAGCTGTCATTTTGAACCAAAAGTCACGTGTTTGGGTTAAATATTTTGTGCAAATATAAAGTTCAGAGGAATAATAGAAGTTGAAATGTCAAAGCAGCCTCCAACACTGCTGGTCTCTGCTACTGGCTATGGGATTTCACCTCCAACTTGTTAGTGCAATGCAGAATTTTTCTTGACTAAGCACAATTTTCATCCAATTTGCACCTTTCATGCTCTACTGTAAGTGTATAATATCAACAATAATGAAAAAGACACTTTGATGGACAGATAATGCTAAGGCTTCAATTGTGGGATTGGAAGAAAGTATCTTATCCCCATGGAAGCACCAGAAATCAGGCAAACATTAACATAAATGTAGAGAGCATATTCTATATAAACTACCGTGGGTAGAAGCACTCACTACTGTTCAGTCCATTCGTGTCATTTAAGTATATAACTTCTTTGTTCTTACGACTTTTATAATCCAAATGAAATAGGGTGGCAACACCTGTCTAATATACTTTATTTTACAGGAATTGCTCATGTTAGAGAAGGGTTAAAGCATACATGCTAGGCTGGGAGGTCTTCATTTCTCTCCTCTCTTCAAGTGATGAAGATGGAGAGCAGGAATGGAAGTAGGATGAGGCAAAAAGAGAATGGTGGCATTATGCAGGCAAAATGCTGACTGCAAATTTATATATTATGCTAAGCTTTATTAAGAGGCAGACTAAGCCGAGCACCATAAACAGGAGTCCTGAATTCATAGTTTTAAAGTATAACTTATTTTTCTGAAATATATTAGAACATGAAAAAGATTCAAAAACAATAATTAAAAAAGATCTATTTTCCCAGCACCATATTGTTATTTTTCTCATTTGAGCATCAATTCAGCAATGGAACCAGGGAGTATGTTATCCAGACAGCACCAATACCAAACAAGCATGAGACTACATAGAGAGCACGTCTGGAAGAGTATATGCAGCTTTCAATAAGCCAAAAGGGGAACCACACTCCATAATGGTATTTCCAAGCAGGACATCCATAATCCTGACAAATGGGAATCCAGAGCCCCTGCAGCAACCCTGAGCCTGCTGCTGTCATGGGTAATACACTCCAGCCATGATGAGCTACTATGGTCAGCCTAGCTTAATAAGCTAGGTTATTTTTTCCTTCAACTGTATCTATTCCCCCTGCACTTTAAGTAACACCAACCCATGCTGCTTGTCTCTAATCAGGAATAGCCTCCCTGCCTGCAACCACAGCTGGAAGCAGGAGCCTCCCCCTCTAACCCAGAACAGCTGTTCCAACATTATGGTCCAGGCTAGCAACGAAAAACAGTCACCCATCCTGAAAACACATTTTCTAGAAAGCAACTTGGTCTTCTCTTCCCTACCTGACAAAAGACAAAAGCAGGTTGTGAAGGATATTGATGGAGAGCCAGGAAGAAGTCCCTGCGCCTTCCCAGCTTGGCAGCCTGCTCTCTCCTCTTTGCACTCTGAATTGTGTGAGGTATTAGCAGGGTGAACAGCGTGGCAGCAGAACAACAAGAAATTTACTTCTATAGTCAGAGGTTTTCACCTTCCTAAATTTTGGAGTTGCTATGTATTGATGAATAAAAAAGATTAACTTTGCAGGTATTGCAGCACATTCTATATTAATTCTCCAGTTTCTGAAAGAATTGGTGTCTTCTATACTTCAGACAAACACATTTTAGTCTACTTGCTCCAGAAGTATGATACACAACGGGTCCAATTCTACTTTCCAGTAAATGCTTCCACTGACTTTAGGAACATACTAGGGTCATGCAAATACAGGATTCTGTTTCCACTAGAATATATACTCAATGTTTTAAAGAGAGACAATGCATCTGTACAAAAGGAAGAGTTATATTCCTCCTGGCAATGACTACAAGCTGCATTTGGAGTTTTTCTTAATAGTTACTTTATTCCATCTTTGTGTTTTTCTTAGGAACAAATGTATGCAAAAGCAACGACTGGAAAGGAGGACTACCTATTACATTAAGGTTTGCTGCCAAATGCTATCGGCGTTTCAATCAGAACTCCCTCTAGATTACAAACACAGTTACATTAATGACAAATTAATTTTCCTTTTATGCAAAGAACTGCTTAGGAGAAAGAAAAGAACGATGCGCGGCTCTCCTGCAGCACTCTCAGCTCCTGTGCTGGAACAGTTTGCTCCTGCTGGCAAGCACTGTGCTCTCAAGGCAAAGAACACCAGCAAGTCACTCTGCAAACTTAAGGCAGCACATTTTTATACAGAAAAGATTTTGACCTCGACAACCCTATCCTTCCACCCCTTTGTATACACAAAACCCATCAGCCCAACAGCATCCAGCTGTCAGCTGCGATGAAAGATGGGGAAAAAGAGCAAGGAGGGAGCAAGTAAAGGGGAGAGAAAAATGCTCTTGTGACAATCAGATTTCCAATGTGGAAACAGTAGACTTAACTCCAGTTGCCACTGCAACTTCTTTGTGTCACGAAAACTGAGTGGGAAGAAATTGAAAAACTGAAATACAATAGCTGCACAGAAGTGCACTGATAAGAAAATGACTGACGTTTGCAGGGAAGATTACTGACATTTTCACCATGCCCATTTTGTCAATCTAGAAAAGGCTCAGCACGTCCCAGGCACTTAATGAATCACACAACGCATCACCTCGCAAACTGACTACAATCAAGATCAGGCAAATGGGGTGGATGTGATGAATGTGACATAAGATACATCTGACTTGATGAAGGCAAGCACAGGTTTATGTTTGAGCAACATTTGAACAATTCTGCTAAAGGGCAGTGGGCAAAGACCGATGAAGATAATAAAATGTGAATAAAAGTTTCCTAAAGCTGAGGCTGGAAATGAAGTCTTCATAAAGGTGGCCAAAACCATCACTGTAACCTCTCTCTAAGCATTGGCTACACTGACCTGGTGTGGAGTACAACTTTCAGCATTTCAAAACCTGTCAGCCAGGACTATGTTCAGCAACAGCAGAAAACATACTCACTTGTAGGAGAGATTTCTAGCAGTTAGCTTTCTCTTTGTTAGCTGTGAATCTTATCCTAACACTTAATCATTGCCTAACAAGGGTAGGAAGCTTATCAGATAAGACAGAACTAGATTAGAAGGCTGCTGGGATAACAGTCAAAATCTGGAGAGTGGGGGGCAAATCCAGAATGAAAGTTTCCAGAAATTTAAGGATGCTTATTGGCCTCACTCAAGTAATACTTCTTTTATCTCAATCTCTTAGATCAAAACTTTTCTACCATATAACTAACACCCTCTGCTTTATTTTTAACACTCCATTTATAAACTACAAGCTCCCAGAGCTGTTGAATTGTCTGTATTAGGAAGAAATGATTAGCCAGTGCTAAATGTGAAGTTTTCCAGCAAGCCAGGCTTTTTGGTGAGCTGTGTGAAAATCAAGCAGTCAGGAAAACGAAGGCTGCCAATTTAACTCCAAAGAGCAGAGAGCAGTAAGTGGGATGACCCATGGTACTGCAGTTTTCCCACTCACTCACTCTTACTTCTTAGCTATCAGGCAACACTTCTGTAGGCTGGTTAGTTTCTGTGGTTAGTATCATTGTTTTGTACAGTTAACATCCTTTCCAGTGGAACGGATGCTCTCACTCCCTCATTGCCATGATAACCTAAAAACCAACTATCTCTCCCTGCAGCAGATCAGCAAGCACCCAGGTAATACTTCTGCCAGCAGGACTGGGGAGAAGCAGGGGACATTGCCAGATGGAGTTCACACTAGCATCAAACAGTATCCTAGAAAGTCAAGGGAGCATCTCTTCTAATAAACCATCTCTGATGGCCACTGCCAGGCTATGCAGCCCTGATCTGCATTGCAGTAATTTACATATTGAGTGGTAGAGTCAGAGAAGGTGTATGTTAATGTTTTAACAGAAAATTGCCTTTTTCTGTTTTTGCAGTTGCTTTAAAACTTAAGAGTTGATCACTTTTTCTGCTGCTCCTGTCCTTGAATGTTCAGTTTGTGAGATAGATTAGTGTACAATGCCTTGGATTTCATTACTAAATGGGCTCATAAAGTAAGATGAAACAAGATTATATTCTCGCTCAGGAGCATAAGTTTAAGGTTAGATGGTTGCTTTTAGTACACTGGAGTAATGACCTTGAAAACAGAAGCTGCATGTTCTGCGGCCAGCACAGAGCACACTTGTACACCAGGCACTGTACAGGATTAAAAGTGCCCACAGAAAGGTGAGAGGATGCTAATTAATTGATGCTCATACAGTACTTTGAGGTCTTCTGATAGAAGGCAGTAAGAAGCACAGAGAATTATTAACTACAGAGACAGTAACTATGAATTTATGAATAATGAAGAAAGCAAAGGAAGAACAACCACACAGCTCAGTTTCCCCAATCACTGCCTCCTCAGCATTCACCCACACTGTCAGATTGGCAGACTGGAACTGCTGCTAATATCTTATGTAAAAAGGATGAAAATTTATTAATATAGCATTCCCTACGTAAGCCTCAATTTGCCAACTTACATAAGTTCATTCTTGAAGAGAAGCTCTTGCCTGTAAATGTTGCTGTGCACAGGTCTTGGCATCCAGCAGAGCACAAAGCGGGGGGGACACAAGGCAGCAGAGCCCAGCCATTATGGTCACAGGTGCCATCAACATACAATACTGAGCAGCAGATGCATCCTGGTGATGAGTGCAGACTTTTGACACACTGAAGGTTACATTAAAACGTGCTCAGTATTGCTAGATGGTAGCAGGGGTTTCTCTGTTTTCACTTGAGCATCCCTTCTATCACAGTGCTTTCCTAGCATGAGTACCTGACCAGCTAGGAACGTGTCACCAAGGCTCCTCTCATCTATTCATCTGTGCCCAGGCTCCTTGAAGAACAGTAATTGCCAGGTGTCTCACAAGCTGTCAGCTCATCATAAGAAGGGTCAAAAGAGAGCTCAGGAAGTAGACAGCAGTGACAACACCTGGCAAACACAATTCAATCTCTATCACGTAAAAAAACAAGACTGAAAATTACTACGTTTCACTGTCAGAGATTCCTTGACATTTGGTGGTAAGACATAACCACAAGGCCTACTTTACGACTGCAGCAGCCATAATGGAGTCCTGTTCTTTAAAACATGTTATTAATCCCATTTTAATCTCATGCTAACAGGCAGGAGTTTCATCTCTGTTTCATTTTGAACTGATTTAGTCATAAGGATTTGAATTATTGTGTATTGTCCAAATTTAGGGGTATATCTTCAAAGTCATTCCTTGGAGCAGCAGCTGCCAAAGACAAAAAGCAGCTGTGCTCTTGTGACACTGGTTGACAGCACAGTGCAATCTTCAGGACTTCAGTTTGAGTTTTGGTGGATGACTGAAACATCAGTAAAAATAACTGGGCAAGAGAAATGGTATCCTGACAGCTTTTTTTCAAGGCTTTTGTCAAAAGATAGTTATCTATGAAGGACGTATTTTCCATGTGAGCTTAAATATTAATTCATACAGTTATCTACAGAGGTATTATTTTTCAGATCAGAGCATCTCAACTGTCAGAAGCATTATCTGTTCCAAATTCAGGCAAATCCTGCACTGCTCCAGGTTTAACCTTAAATTGATAATGAAACTTTGTTTTTTTAATGGTAATCACCTCACACCCACCCAGTCAGGAAATCACCTTAAGACATTCACAGGGACTAAAAGCAAGCAGTATTTTCCTTCTTCAAAACATACTTTAGCTCTAAAAAGCAAAATGCAAAAACAGCACCGTGCAACTCCACAAAACCTGTTAGAGACACACAATCCTAAGGAATTACAAATAAATCCCAAGCCACCAACTGCTAAAATTCCCACAGGATTTTGCTGTTTTCAGCCCCCCAGAACCAGAGCCTAATTAAGAAAAAAAGACCAGTTTATACCCTATTTCTCCCGTTCCACCACCTAATAACCCTGCTGAGAGCGTTTCAGACTTGCACAATTCCCACTGCACCAAAGATAAGTTCAGCAAATTTACTGCATCCATCCTCTAGGACAGTGGCAAAGGGGTAAAGATAGGCCGCAGTGGAAACTCCAGTGACTGCTCCAGCCTCACTGGGGATGTTATTTGGTCTGCTGAGCATGTGTTTCTAATTGCAGAAGGGGAAAACAGAAGCAAAACACAAAAAAGGCCCAATTTTCAGAGCCCAAACCAAATTTCAAAACAAGAAGGTCAAGATGCCCCTCCTGTCATCAGCACACAACCTTAGAGGCAGCGTCAATATGAATGGGGCCAGGCTTTTTCTTGCAGTGACATGACATAAGACAATGGGGACAAACTGGAGCATATGAAGTTCCATATGAACGTGAAAAAGAACTTAATTATCTTGAAAATGACAGAGCACTGGAAGAAGCTGCCCAGAGAGGTTGTGGAGTCCCCTGTTCTGGAGATATTCAAAGCCTGTCTGGATGCTTTCCTATGGAAACTACTGGGGGAAATGTGCTTTAGTATCAGGGAATTGGACTAAGTGATCTCCAGAGGTCCCTTCCACACTCTATGATTCTGTGAAAATGCAAAGGAGGTATTTTCTGCCAAAGTTATGCTTTCATGTTCTCCGTGGTCCCATCTGCCTGGAGCACTACTCACAGTGATCCTAAAAACATATCTCACCTCTGTTGTGGGATCACGACAGCTACAGGAGTGAGCCCACGAGGGAAGAGCTCCTTTCACCAACACTGCAGCACAATGCTACCACTTACATGCTAACTCAGTAGCACATAGTCCTCATCAGACAGTGCAGGGAACGTCAGGTATGGCTACACAAATCCAGCAGAAAGCATCAGAGAAGAGACTGAACGGAGACACAGGCCCAACTTCAACTATAGATGTTCAAGTGATCTTTGAGGACCAGGAGAAATCCATTCCATTCAAGCTGTAGGGTCAGAATCTAATTTCCAGGGTCAATCTCTGTAGCTGTCTTTGTAAGATCTGAGGAATTACAAGTGACACATAGATGATGTACAAATAAGATACATGAGGGACATTGTGCTGGCAGTAAAATACTTGGTGCCAAGTGGCTGCGGAATGAGGGAAAGAAGACAAGAAGCAGATGAAGGCTTAGTTGGATGATTCAATCTAGCTTCAGGTTGATCAAGTCAGTAGTAACAAAAGCAAATCACTATTTCTTCATCAACCCTGGCCCCTTAAGCCCTGCAGAGACCAGGAGAAAGCACTGTGAGGAAAAGACATCACTCTGGGCTGCCAGCAGCTCCTGATGAGCCACAGACTGCCTGCAGCCAGAATACTGGAAGGCACCAAGTAACAAAAGCCAAAATGAGATTTACTTTATAAAACACAATTGGAAGAATTTAAACATTGTTCAATGGACTGATACACTGTTTTGTGTAATTGCTTGTTTGATAAATAGCAGGCAGGCAGAGCTCACATTTTTAGCCTTGAATTATTGCCAAGCTGAGTTATTTTGTGAGGTAGAACTGAATCAGCAGTTCACTTACAAAAATTAAGCCCTGGAGAACACGCAAGAATAAAATATTTTTTCTCATTAAAGAAGTTGTTGGTGCTGGATAATCAGCACACATACATAGCACAGAGAGGTGGTAAATTTATGTGCCCCACTCACTTTTCCTGAGATTTGTCTGGTATGCAAATTGTCTACAGCTTGATAATATCCTTTAAATTTATATCCCCCAAAGATTTACACCATGTCCTAACTACTGTTCTGCAGTGCAGGGCTCACACGAAAACCCTGCAGCCAAATGAGGCTCTCTGGGTCATCCCCATGAAGTTCAATTGTAAATCAGGCAACAGATGTACAGGCTGTGTTTGGTAGTGTCAAAGATTCTCCTGTATTCCTCATGCTCAGAGCATAACACAGGCACACCCTTTCCAAATGGGAATGCCCTCACCTGGAGGGCAGGGAGAGAGCACGTGCTCTTAAACACCTTACCTACTATCTAAATCTTCCCAACTCTAAAGTCACCATCATTACCTCTTAAACTAATTCTTCAATGGGAGCTGTCAGCATTCACACCACTTTTTTTCTGGTGTTGCTATCACTAGCTAAAAGAAAATAAAAAAGTTCTTGACGATAGACTCCAGAGGCTCAAAAGCCTGGAAGACAAGCTGTGGGACGCACAAAGCTCTCACCTCGAGCCATCAGTGCAGAGCCAAGCTGGTGTTATCACTCAAAGCCATTCAGTGGTGCACAGAAACAAATGCTGCGGTTGCACCACAGACACGTCCTAACCCTCAAGGCACAGCGCTATTTGGCAGTCAAGGAACTGATGGCTGAATGCTGCTCTTTTCACTCTGGTGAATGTGCTTGGGAACAGCAGCAGGAGATGTAACGTATCTGATTTGTGGTTAGAGCCACAGCTGACGCTTCAGCATCCTGCTGAAAAAAAAAAATCATGTCCACACATACGCACAAGTTACTTTTGGAGTGTATATAATAAAATAATTGGGGGCACTTTACATAGAAAATACTAGCAAGGGTTATTTGCTTCACAACAAAAAAGAATTTGGATCTATTTCCTCCTACAGTGCGAATACATTTCCCACTGGATAACATTAGCCTGAGCTGGAATATGTGCGAATTTTCATTCCAAGACAATTACACGTTTTGGAGCCAGTATTTCACAACTCATCAAAAGCAGAGACCAAAGCTTTCCAGGCTTTAGAAGGCAATATCTCATTTAACTAAAGAGAACCATGATGTTCTCTTCTAGTTTTCAGAGATGTTGAACCATCAGACTTATTTTCAATTTTCTCACAGATGGGAAAAGAAACTGAAGAAATTTGTAAGCATTACCCATTTTTTTAATTTGTTTATTTTAATTTCTTTTTTGGAGCCTCTGAGGTTACTGGAACATAGCTCTGCAAGTGGAACAGTATTGATGCAAGTCAGGAATGATGCAAAAACCATTGGGAGCAATGCTAAATCCACGCTGACAAGCCTTTCTCATCACATCTGCCTGCTAACTCCACAGCACTTTGGGAAGGATATATCTGCACCTATATGCCTGACCATGCCATCATTTTGGGATATAGGGGACTTTAGAACAGAAAGCGATAAAAAATAACAGATTAAAAGGAAAAAATATAAGTTGGCAGAGGTGCGTTATCCTGGGGAAAAATTTATGAATGTAAGATCCAACATTTATTTTGTAACCCTTTAAGGCTGAGAAGAGCCCAGTGGGATCCTTGGGATTATGGCAGTTTCCAGGTACTCTCCTGCCGCCATCCCCACTTACGCTGCAAAGTTGTCAAGGTTGCAGCTGAAGGTGCTCAGAGCCCACACACATCACAAGGATGCTCCAGATGGTATAATGCCTTTGTGGAAATTCCTTTCTGGATGCTATTTTTAATCCCTGGTATTAAACATGCTGACAGATATTCCATTTCCAGTACGGTTATTACTTATTCGATTCCCATGAATGTACGTGGTGGGTGCTGGTTAATGCCAAACCACGTGATGAAACGATTTCCTTTCCCAACTAGATTCCTGTTGTCTTAAATAAAAAAAAGACACCGATACACCAATGAGACCAGAGCTGAAGCACTCGTCCTGATCACATCCTACCATGTATTTCAGACAAAGCCTTTGTTCATGGGATAAAGCACATTGTGAGTGTTATCCTCTCTATCCTACCTAATGCACAGCGGATAATACTACGCTTACAAATATTAATGAAAAATGACTAATGACAACTAAATGATTCACTTAGCTTGACTCTCTCTGTAATGCATTCTTCATACGGCAGGCATTTATCAGCTCTCACTGATGACTCCACAGACACCCCACTATGCACAGAGAGCCTGTCTACACATTAAAACTTAATGCACAACGTAAGAATTATTGATGTTAGCTCTGTTCTAAAAGGGCAGATCAGCACGATTTTGTTTTATTTTTTTTCCATCAAGGCTTTATTTTCCTTGTCTACTGAATAATTGTGGATTTTTAATTTTATCAGAAGCTAGTGTCCCAAAAAACCTACTAATTTCCCCATACTATTACTTTCTCCAAACTGTTGGATTTTTTTTTTCTCATGCACCTTTACAGATGCACTAAAATAAATTCATGTGTGATGCTTCAGGACTAAAAACCAGCTTGGAAATATCAGCAACTGCACACGATGTTCTATCTGTATGCACAGGGAAGCAGGGAGACTTAATGGAGCTCGTGTTCTCCATACAATTTCAGCACTTCTGAGAACAGCCAAATGCTGATAATTACCGGAGCCAAATACTGCAGGGAGATGAATGCTGCCTTGAATACATACACACAACCGTCTCCACTGTACTAAAGGGATGTATGCCATGAGAGGGCTGGAGCCAAACGCTTTGCTTTGCACCGATGGATGGAGCACCTCTAATGCTGACAGCAACAGCCCTGCAATTAGGGCTCTTCTCATTCAGGAGCTGCTGGCTCTGTTGGACCACGCATCACTGGATGCAAACCTCTTCTGTCACACACCTGTGCAGGGTTGCCTTGTGAAAGGCAAACGCAAAAAGGCATTTGGTAGATCAAGATACCTGGCTTCACTCCTTTGCTGATTCAAAGATCTTCGTAAAGCCTCTACAAAAATGGAAAAAATAAGCCTTAAAGACAAGCAATTGGAGCACTCCCTTAGTTTCTTTTCCTCTGACTGCAGATAGAAAAGGAAACGCTTTCCAAAGTGCCTGAATGCCTGGCCTTGAGACTTCACAGCCAGAAACCTGAATGAATCGCTCGCTTTTCTAATTGCCCCGGCCAGACTGGAAATAGATTTCAGCTGAAGACACACAGGCTTGTTTGAAGCTTTTATCCTACGTCTAAATATAATTTCCAGTGGCAGGCTGTGCTATACAGAGCAATGCAAATGGCAAGTTAAGAGCAGATATAGTAAGGAGCTATAATCTTTTAGCTATTTTTAAACAAATGAGGGGTCAATGAGCTATTTACTGAAATCTATTCTTAGGTTTCACAAAATTATAACATTAAAAAAAAAAAAACAAATCAAGCTTGGCCTTTATGGTTTGGAGAGAATGTCAGAGTGTGCTTAAGTGTACTTCTTTTTAGAAAGAATTGAAGATGGAAGGAAATTGAATGATTTGTTCAATGGATATATTTGACAAGGGACCATTAATGCATTTTTCAGCAATAAAAGCTAACAATGCTGTTCCAGCCAGATATTTCTTTTCATTTCTGCTATTCAGACAGTGCTCGATTACAGTTTAGGGAAATGAAGTGAAAGAGCAGATGTATCATCTTTCTGATAAGCAGTCAGAGGGGAGGAGTTGGAAGGCAGACCATTCAAAGGATAACTGAAGAATGATATTTGAACAGGTTACATTTATGCCCTCAGGCTTTAAGCATTGGATACTGCTGTTAATTTTCAGAGCTGGAGCATGCCTCACTCCAAAGCAAATGAGCACAATAAATAATTTTGTTTCTGAGACAGAGGAGACACCAGTTTGCAGCAGGGAAATCCTCCGCAATGGGAAATACAGTAAAATGACAACACTTTATCTGAAGTTATTTAGTCTGAGCCAGATGCTACTCAGGTTTAATACTCATCATAATTCATTGTGGTACATTATCATGTTTCCAGCCATTTCAGATCAGAGATCAGATGTGTTGGGGGGTAACATGCAGCCCCAGCTTGGGGACTGCCCCATGTGTGGGTTGCGGTGCAGGGCATGGCCTGGCAGGATGCTGAGGGCGCACAAGATTTCAGCATCATATGGTACTTCGTTCAAGCCATGTGTTCACATCAGAATGCAGAAAGGTAAGAGGAAACTTTCTAAATGTTTCAGCCCTTAAAAATCTGACTTCTGTGTTCTACAGCTGCAGCACAGCCTCTCTAAAAGCCCTTGGCTCTCAGCATCTGGTGCGTTCAAATCCTGCTTAACAACCAAGCAGGCATCAACCCTTTCCAATAAAAAATGCATATATTAATTAACACATTTCCTGTAGCACACATGGCATCCATGACAATGACACACTAGTGTACAACGAGTAACATTACGCGCTCCGTGCCATTGGAATTTCTAATAATCAGCCACTTAATTCCAATCTGAAACAATTAATCTCCCCATCAAGTATTGCTTTTTATTTATTTTTTTAAGCTCAAAGCAAGGGAATGAGAACAGAGAGAGAACCAACCATCCCCAGTCATGCAAACAGATTTTGTGGATTCAGAGTTCAAGCTTACTGATATACATTTGGTAGTATAATAAAGCACTGGGCATACAAAACCATTGCTTTTTTGACTGGTACAAAATCTGTTCACACCACTGAGCACTTCTTTAACTCATAGATCTCTGTGGTAGCTGGGCTATATAGCGACCCATGCTCACATTTGTACACAAGGAATAAGTTTACACATGGACTGTAAAGACCTTCACACAAACACTGGCTCTCCCTGATGTTACCACTGCTAACATTTTAGACTCTGTACATACTGGTGAACACTGCAGTAACAAGTCCGCATATCAGAAAACAGAGTTCAGATTCATTACATTCAGGACCAAATACTTGGCTTTCCTTCAAATAACTGAGGAATTTAAAAGACACAGCTCGTGGCAGGTGTGTAGTTCTGGTAGATGCACAATCTAACTAGGAACCAGTAATTATACCTGTCATTTTCTGTAATCAAAACACTACACAGACAGTGATAATATCACCACACCATCCCTAAGAAACAGGAAAACAGGCATCCCTCATTTTAGAAATGTGGAGACAGATACAAAATGATCTGGTGACAAAGAACTGCAAAACCAGCATTAAAATTTAGGATCTTCTCCCTGTTCTTATCACGCAAAACTGTACGAACAAGAGCACTGGGAGAACACAGGTACAAGCACTGCGCTTTGCTGAATGACCATTGCTTCAACATTATGGTGACTGCTGTATTACCAGGACAACAGTCCAGTGAAACTACACATAAAGATGCTGAATTCAGTATGGATGACTGAGTATCACAGTTCTGTATGATCAGTTGCTCAATATGGTATTTATAGCACAATCAGAGTGCAAACAACATGAATGGAATATTTCCCTCAAGCCTCTTCAACTGAGGAACTGACCCGAGGCCAAAATAAGCAATGGGAATCTTTCTGCTGACCTTGGGAGCCTTTGGATGAGACTCCCCTTATGCAGGATATCTAACAGCTGTGAAAGTCAGCAAAAAGATCTTCACTGACTTTCAAAAGACACTGGACCATAACATCGACCTACAAAGCAGTACAGCATTTAGATTTACTCCAGCTTTACAAGGAAACATACTGTGTAGGCCTCTTCTTACAGGTTAACTACTGATATGACGAGAAGGAAAGGCCTGAAGTTGCACCAGGGGACATTCAGTTTGGATATGAGGAAAAATTTCTTCTCAGAAGGAGTGGTGCTGCAGTGGCACAGGCTGCCCAGGGAGGTGATGGAGTCACCATCCCTGGAAGCGTTCCAGAACCGTGTGGATGTGGCACTGAGGGACAGCAGTTAGCATTATGGCGGTGTTACGCTGATGGTTGCACGTTCCCAATCTTGATGAGTCTGTGACACTCTAACGCTCCAGTGCAGGATTTGAGGCTTACAACACATGGCAGGGAAGACACACAAGGGAACACATTACTCTAAGACAACCTTGTAGTGACACGTGGATGTGTTACTCAGAGGAAAATCAGAACTTGCTCCTCAGAACTAATTTTGCAGGATGAAGTAATGGAAACTGTAACACTAATAATTTTTTATCTTTAATTTCTGAATCTTCAGCTTCATCTTTGCTTTGTCTCTGCAATTACCCTCCATTCTCTGCTTCTCTAAAGTAGAATCCATATGAAGGAATAAGAGTCCCGTATAGGACTCTTGAGCTGGACATGCTCAGTCACAACCAGACTGCTTCCCTATCCCATTTTCTTATTCCATCTGGCTTCTCTGATTTTTAAAACAGCAAAAGGAACCACAACAGCGATCACTTTCCTCATCTTGGTGAGTGACCAAAGTTAGAGACCTCCACAGTTCTGTGCCAAACCCATAGGAATAGCTGCACTGCCTAGTTGTGCCAAAATCCACATCCACAGGGAGCAGAGCATAGCCTCTTTGTATAAATCAAGAACCTAGAGTGTGCATTACTTTAAATCATTTCTATGCATAGCTTCCAGAGACAGTAGCAAGTTTGGCAAAGAAGGAAGGGAGCTTATTTAGGTTATTCGCTGATTCAGATAATGACTGAATGCATGGATTTTTTTTTATCATGCTGGTGCTCATACAGCACTGATTTGTTAGCAGCAAGACAGATCATGAACCTGCATGAGTGCTGGACAGTCTTAAATGCCAGATGGCAGTGCTTTGCCAGCAACTGAAGAAAGAGGCTCAGTGTCTAACAGATGATACCTTCTGTCTTACTTCTTCATCCACCGATTTAATTATACTGATAATGTTATGAGAAGCAGAAATCAATTATTCATTGAACCTGCCTAAGAAAATCATTCTTTTATCCCATGTATTTTGTTTCAAGATCATTTACACTTCGATAAAAAGGCAGTTTTCTTTCTTCAGCTTCAATATTTTATACACTAACTCACTTAACAGCCCAAGTGAAAACTGAAGACTCTGTCTTGTGCAAGGCAGGAAGGTGATGCTCTAAAACTCTCCTACACTGCCTGCTGCATCCCCATTGCTGTGCAAATCAGCAATCACAAGCAGGATGCACAGAGAGATCTATTACATCCCTCTGCAAAACAAAGCCCTCCGATGCACTCACATCTCAGACTCCCGTGGCTTTTTAAGAGGTTGTTGGAGGTGAAGCCACAGATCTTGCACTGCTTGTTTTCAAACCCTCTCCATTTTTAATAAGCACAATACTTGGCCAGCCATTATGTCCTTGGCACAACAGATCTTTTCACCATTCCCATTAAAAACAATACTGCTTTCTATAAATTAGAAGACACTGAGCTCACATTACCAGCTGATAGACAAAATTCTTTACTTTTGCCTGGGTTGTTTTTGCACTGGTTGGCTGAAATAATCAAATGAATGACAGTAAAATTTTCAGAGGAACAAGCATCTCCTCTCCGTCTGCTTTGCCATCAACTGCCCATTCTCAATCTTTAACTTGCTGCGCTTTCAGACAAAGCCACGGCCACAGACCTGCACAACACCTCATGTAAAAATATTCCAGCCTTTATCAGATAAAGGCCAGGTCAGTGGGACTCTGGGTAGAGTGAGCTGGTGGGTGGCAGCCCTACCCACAGCAGGGGGTTAGAACTGGGTGGGCTTTAAGGTCCCTTCCAACCTAAATAATTCTGATTCAATGATTCCATTAAAAAAAAAAAAAAAAAAAAGTAGAAAAGGGAGAGGAAGAATGAGCAGAGTGGAAGTCACTGGAGGTACTGGAAAAGGTTGCCCAGAGATGTGGTAGATGCCCTGTCCCTGGAGACTTTCAAGGTGAGGATGGAAAAGGCCCTGGGCAGCTTGGTCTAGCTGTGGTGTCCTTGTTCCCTGCAAGAGTTGGATTAGATAGCCTTCAGAGGTCCCTTCCTACTCTAAGGATTCTACGATACTAGACAGAGGAGACTCCAGGGTTGGATGAAATAGGGAGCACAAGACAAGAAAAGATGATGGTCTTGGCAAGGAGACAACCACACCTCCTGCACACAGCTGCCACAGTTGACTAAGCCATGTTTACATGACAGAAAGCAGCCAGAAGCAGTTCCACAGGGAGAAGCAGACCCTACCCCACCCTATGACCAGGCACTTGACTCTCTGGCCTTAATGTCGGACCACTCCCTGTGTGGCGTGAGTGAGCCCACGGCTGCTGGGGATGGGGACACAGGGCAGCTAGGCCTCACACTACCCCAGCACAGACATTTCTGATGCCTAAAATGTATCCTCAAATACACAAACTCAGTCCTTGCCAGAAGCTAACCTCAGCCTGGGGCAGAAACAGTATGGAAACAGAGGGGAGAGTGCCCATAGTGATCTGTGTGGCAGGCAGAGCAGTGCCTGGGCCCCTCATGCACTGGGGCAGCAGCAAGGCAGGCACAGAGCACACAGACAGGGTGACAGATGCCTACAGATATCCACTCAGGGACAGCATGTCCCCGTCTGAAAAAAGTGACGCGAGACAGTTTCAAGGTTGTAAATATATAGCATTTAAACGTAAGAAAGGCCATACACAGGCTTTTGTGGGTCCAAAGCTATGGAAGAAGGAAAAAAAAAAAAAAAAAAAAAAAAAAAAGGAAAAAGCCTGTGCTGTGCCTACATAAACTGCTCAAAGCAGTAATTCTTGGCTATTATTTTATGGAGTGATGTCATTGGCACAACAATCTCTTAAAGGAAGAAAGCAGTAATTGTGGAAGTACCTCGTACTGCACCTCACCTTCACCACGGGAACCTTCATTCAGTTCACATTAAGTAAGACATTACGCTTTGGAGAAGTTCCAGCGATTTCAGCTTCTCCTCACCAGTTCAATGAAACATTTCTTTTCTCTTTCAGCTGGGCTTGTTATGAATATTTAATGTATCGGAATGAACTGAAAGCTACCACTGTGCTTATGCTCTCCAGCTTTCCATCTATCTATTGACATCAAGGCTTAGCTTCCAAAATATGACATTAACTACATTGCTATGTAAATACAACTCCTTCAACCAACATTTCATAAGTCAAATGTATGCACAGCAAAAGCCAAACATGGCTTGAATAGATGAAACTGTCCTCTCACAGCCAGAGATGTCTTTGTTCCTTCAGCTCCCAGTGTCAATTCCCCACGCCAGCTTGTACATTTGTCTTCTGTCCTCTAATTGAATTAATATCCACTTCCTCTTACTAATCCCCAGACACTTGTCCAAAAATGATCTAAAAGACACAACCCACGCTTACAAGAGGAGGGGAAGGATTTATATTAGGTCATCACTTTGAATGCTATAGAGGCTTGCTAGCTTGCTGCGCAGCCAGGCAATCTCCATGCAAGTTGACTGCGGGAATATTGTGATTTTTTACCACATGTTTTGCTTTTAGCTCTGTGGTGGAACCACACTCAGAATGTTGTTCAGATTTATTTCAGATTGAAATGACAGAAACACTCCTTCCTGGGTTTTCCAGGCACTAGAAAGATATATAAACTTCACTGCATAGCAAGTGCAACTCTCTTTGGTCCACTTACAGTCATCTTACTACCAAACAAAAAAGAACAGAAAAAATTTTTTTTTTCAGCATCAGATTTACATTCCTCAGCACAGGGGATATGTGGAATGCTGAAAAAGAGAGAAAACAGAGGCTGCAATTACCCAGTCCCCTCTGCCTCTTCAGAGATGAGAAGTTTTGTCATTGACTTTCAAGAGATCAGGTTTCACTTTTCTCCCAAGGTTACAAATGGACAGAAACATCCATGCTGACAAGCACACTGGAAAACCTATTAGAGGAAGCCACTGGTCCCCTCCAGTGCAAGTACACTACAGTCTAAGCATGAGGGAAACAATTTTTTTCCCACATTTCACTACTGAGTTGCACGTTGCTTCTCAAACATAGAAAAGAATCAAACCAAATCCTAGCCACACCAGGATATACAACTGTTATAAGCTGTTTTTCTAGATAAGAAAGTGACACGTGCCTTATAAAAACTGTTTTTGCTACATTCATATGCAATAAAGCTATTAACTTGTAAACTCTGCTTTTTCACTTAATTTTTACATCTCTCCCACATCATTAAGAATTAAGAAGGTCTGAAAGCTACTGACTAAAAGCAGTCAAAGCGTGCCTGGCCCAGGTGATGACTGGTCAACTGATCATTCAGGCAGTACATAGGGTAAGCCTGCCTCACCAGAAAACCAGGCAAGTGGAGCAGGCATCACATAGACTTTAGCAAGGGCACATTACATAATCCAGGCTGGGTTTAACTAGCTACACCTTTGTTCTAAAACTCTACAGTTTGCCTCTCAGCAGTACTAGGAATTTCCTTGCATGCCAGTGCCAAAATGCATGGTGGCTTCTGCAGCCACATCTCTCCAGAGGCAGTATTTTAACCCTGCACTGCCTGAAGTACCCAGAGAAGAGCAATTCTCAATCTGCGTGCATAACCAGACAAGCAGATTACTGCACTCTGACTGAAAAAAGCTTGGGCAAGGTGCAGCCCATCACATTACTGAGGTGAATTTACATTTCATACTGAACAGAGCTAAAGAGCATGAATGAATGTTACAGGTCAGCTCGTGGGGCTTGAGAAGCTGCATCTGATACGGAATGGGACTTGGGGAATCTGATTTCTGGAAAATAATTGCCAATTTAATGTCTGCTCCTCCCTATCTTTAAATTTATATATGAATGAGAATTACAAGCACTATAGATAATTTTAAAATGTCTGTCTTCTCTCATTGTCATAATTATGCCTACTGGGATTCTTTACAGTTCTTTTGGGAGTGAGTGGCTGTAGCTGGGCTCCTGGGATTTGCAGAGATTGCCTTGCCCTGCTGAAAGCAGAGTATGGTTCTGCTGCACAGTTAGGAAACCTCTTTGATAACAAAGACTGTGGGGAAAAAAGGCAAATGCTTAAACAAACAGTTGCTACTCTGCAGTGAGGGGAGAAAGCTGTCCTGAGAATATCTGCACCAGAAATAAATGAGAGAGGCTACACTGTGAATTACCACAAGGTCCAGACTGAGGTTATTAGAACAGAGCCATATCTCTCTGCATTCTGAAGTATAATTATCCAAGTTTTCTCCACTGGTCAAACTGGTATAAAACCTTAACCTGGGAAGGAAAGAAAGGAATCTAATGCAGAGAAACAGGCAGGTGACTCAAATTGCTTGGTTCTGAGCAAGCAACACACTGATGCAACATGTTCAACTCAGCAGACACAAAAAGCCTCACTGATGCTGACCAGACCGCACAGCCCAGGTCTCCCCTCCGTCCAGCTGGTTCTGGTCTAACAGGGAGTCCACGTGTCACACACAGATGTTCAGCTGTAAAAATCGTGCTACCCTCTTTCCCCTCCAACACATAGAATTCTTTCAGTTTTGGCCACATCTCCTGTATTACTCCTTCTCATAATTGTATTCCTCCAGAAAGTATATTTAAATGCATGAACTCTCAAAATAATAAACTGGCTCAAGGACTGGAACAATTGAAAGAGAGATCTCTTTCTTTTCTAACAAGAAAATCAGAGCTTTTCTGAGGGACAACTATATTGTTTCATTTCATGCAGGTAATAAGTCTTCTATTAAACACAGGTGCCTAAAAATCATCCCAATGCACTGCAATAACTTGAATGAGCTTGTCCTGAAGATTATTCTGGCCCTAAGTGCCGGTAGTTACTGTACATATTTGTCTGATTAATTCCTCCTGACTGACAAAGGCATCCATCATGTCACAAGAAACAATATATGAAGCACAGTGTACCTGAATCCTTCCCCTCCCTATGTCATCTCCAGAGCATCTAAAACAGGCTCTTATCATTTGTAATCAGTAATTAATAACAAAGCATTCTCACTAGCGCAGTTCTTCTGCTAAGGTTAATGTTATATTTCATCCCAGGCCAGCTGCTGTTTTACGACTTGCAAGCACGACAGTAAGCAATGTTTTTGCATACGAAGTCATCCACAGAGTAAATCAATTACTTTTTCTTTCATCAACAGGCATTTGCTGCAGCAGGGAAGGATAATTAGATACGATATTGTTGTTTACCAACAGCATTATGTTCCCAAATTTTGGTACTGCACATTGAATTTTCTTCCCTGTGTCTCTATTCTGCATCTTTTCCATTACGATGTTTTTAATCTATGATCAATCAAATACTGCAATTAAGAGCTACACTTACCACGCTGCTATTATGTACATGAATGTGCCTACAAAGATCAGTATCAATCACACAGCCTACATTGTCAGTACTGGTAAAACTTCTGGGTCACTCCTTCTCCACAGAAGGACACACATACACTTACAACTGTTCACCCCAAATGCAAAGCATCAGTAAATGCTAATGTATTGTTCTCCAAGCTGCACTATTTCTTGTACTCCAAAGTTTAAATCAGGCTGCCCAAGGAAATGGTGGAGTCACTGTCCCTGGAGATGTTTAAGAACCATGTGGATGTGGCACCGAGGGACATGATTAGCGGCCATGGTGGGCATGGGCTGATGGATGGACTGGAAAATCTTAATGGCCTTTTCCAATCTTAATGACTCTTATCAGGGTATTATTGTCCTTGTGAGAAAATAAAGCAGCCAGAACATATACACATGAAAAGAGCAGAAAAGTTAGTGTACAGCTCTGGTGTAATCTTCCTTTGTTACTGAAACTGGCAAGTCACATTTTTTCCCTCCTGTTGATTGCTATAACTGTTTGGCAACTCAGACTCTTCTTGCATGACGTAGCTGACGAAGACACATGCTTGGCTCAGGAAGACCGTGAGCCACAGGCTGTTGTGTGCTGGCAGAGCATCATGAGTCATTTATCCTTCTGTTAGTCTGCCCTGGTCACCTGCTGTCAGTGACAAACTGGACTTTTGATCTTACTCAGTGACCTGCCCTTTGCTTCTTGTATTTCTAAGAATAAAAAGCTGCTGAACACAGAAATAAGCCGCAGAGCTCCCAGTACCTCAAGATCACCAAGGGCAGAAACACTGGTTTTAAGCATTTGAACCTTTGATTCAAAGTACTGTGGACAACATGTACACAGGGCTCAGACCACAAAGCTTCCCACAAACCTCTGTCCACTAACAGTTGCACTAACAGGGTCATTCTAGTGAGTGGAAATCAACTTGAAGATAGGAAATTACCAACCCAGATGAAAGTTAAGGGATATGGGCTGAACTGGGCTGATGTTTGCATATGCTATCCAGACAGCTTGAGCCACAGATAACCATACAGCATCTCCAAAAAAGGAGCACTTGCGGCCTGAAGTGATTGAAGATGTATAAACACTGTCTGCAAGGCAGCAGCTCACTTTGACTTTGTTTTCACTTGGCAGGAAGGAAGGGGAGAAAAAAAGTGGACATAATAAAAGAAATGGGTCATTTTGGAATGACTGCACTGAAACAGTCCAATGCAATTTCGTAACACAAAGGCAATGTGAGGTCTACAGCTCTGACTCACCAGGTTTAGAAACTCATGAGGCAACCTGGCTCCCGTTACACCAAAAAGCAGCCACTTAGAAGTGCAGTTCCTCGACAAAAAGAAACGTGTTTGAAAAGGAAAGTAACAAATGACAAACAGTTTGACCTTTGGTTAAACAGTCACGTTGACTCATTAGTCAGTTAGTTAGGCAATGTGTCAAACAAGAAATAGAAGCAAAGTTGTTCCTGGGATGTGGATCCTAATGGATAAAGTACTGTATCTCTGCCATGTTGCTTGCACCAGTGTAGGTAGTTAGATCAGACAAAGATTTCCTGGGAATTAGGTGGTAACCTTGACAAGGAGAAGACAAATCCTGACTTAAAGGTGCAGTTATTTCCTTTTCCTTCAACGTTAGGTCTATCTTGGCTTGCAGTATGTTGTAATCAGTAGCATTTTCATTGCTTCAAACAAATCCACATCAACCACTAATGGTGCACAAGCCTCAAGTACAATGTTATCCAATTCTGAACTTCTGGTAACTCCAGCTCAATGAGCCGATACCCAATTATCTGTTATTTTTGGAGCAATGGGGCTGTACTCAGTCATGCAGATTACAAGACACAGTTCCATATGTTGTCTGCCAAGAATAAATTTGAAAAATATTTGTTTATCCATGTTCTTAAATTCCTGGGGTTTGATATACAAAAAAATAAAAAATAAAAAGCCAATATGCAATGCAGACTTGTAACTGAACACAGATGAAGAGCCTTGCAGAAATGTAACATCTAGATTTTCTCTTTTGCAACTATGCCACATTACAACTATCTGGCAGAAGGAAAATAGTTCTAGTTAATACAGATCCAAGTTGGCTTTTTAACAAACCCATTAAAGAAATCAACCCTTTCATTCAGCCCTCAAAATTTGCCACTGGTACCTCTGCACCTTGTTAGTAATTTCTAACTGAAAGTGAAAGAAAAAAAGATAATAGAGTCTCAGAGACACGCTGCACGCTGTCTGCATGGACTCAGGGATCACACTTTCACTTACTCGTTGTAAATCCTGTTGAGTTATATTGACTTTTCTTTCCTTCGTGGTATATTAGTGCTCACAAAAAAAATCTTGCAGTAAAAGCCTTAGAGAAGAAACCTTTTGTCCACAGACAAATGCACTTCTTACTTTGTGCCCTATTAAGAAGGAAAAAGAGCAAAAGTATTGTTCCTACTTTTACAATACCCAGAAGGCCAGGCACTCAGCTATGACAGAAATAACACATGGGTTTTGTCATAGACACTTAATGTGATCCTAACTCAGTCCTATCTCCACCCCATTTATTCCCTCCTTCTCCATCAACCATCTGAACAATTATGATCAGTCTACTGAAAATCTAACTGCAGTTCTCAAAAATTCAGCTCCTGTACACCACTGGTTCAGTCACGCTTAGATCACTGCTACATTTGAATTTAGTCAAGTCCAAAATTTCTTCTTCCCCCTTTCCTTTTTTCTTTTCACGATCATTCACAAAGCCAAAAAGAGTCCCAAAAGACAAACGGTGGCATCTGCAACCAACTCAAACAACTCCATAGATGGAAACAAAACAGTGCAGGATCAGAAAGGCTGTTATATGTCAACACAGTAAATACCACAGTCAAATCCTCAGCTGGTGTAAATCAACCTGCCTCCATCTGGTTTTACAAAGGCAGTGCAACCTTATGCCAAACACACTAAAAAGTCTTATTCATATTAAAATACAGCATTTTAAATCTGAGAGATATTTGACTCTATCTAGCACTTAATTTTCAACTGACTGTGTTGTCATCTTCCCCTTGATATAGAGCAGCCATGAGGAGGCTGCAAGCTAGGATATATGGGCCCTAATATCATCTCAAAGCAGGGAGCCAGCTGGGACCATGAAGTCCCCTTCTCTGCCTGCCTCTCCTGGGGATGTTGAAGACAGCCCAGGAACAGCAGAATAGAAGTTAGACATGGTTGTGTACCTGAGGAAAGCCTACCTGAGGCTGTACCTGTACCTGTGAGCCTACCTGAGGAAAGCTGAAGCATGTGGAAAGTACTGCATAGCAGAGGATGATGAGCAACAGCTGGGTACTCCTGTTACTAGGTCATGCAAAAAACATACATGTGAACATACCAGATATTTAAAATTTCTTTAAAGTCACCCTTAAAGATTTACCACTAGCATCTAGCTTGTAGCAATCCAAAGCCATAGCTGCAGGGCTTCTTGCACTATGTTCTCAGCACCTGGAATTCAACAGGTTTTGAACATCAAGAGTTAAAGATCTACTGAAAGTTTCAATTATATGTTTCAGTAAGGGGGAGATCTTGCTTACAAATTCTTCTGCATATGTATTTTATCAGCTTCTGAGCTGACTTCACAAATGGCCAATCATGACTGCTTCAGTCAGGAACTGCAGAGACCAATTAGGGGCCCAATCTCCACTCCCCTCCTCACTACCACTCATGAACAACTGGAAGACAAGAACTCCACTGTCAAAATACAGACCCACCTCCCATCTGTCACTTAAGAAAGGTGAGACAGACATTTCTTTGGGCAAAAATGCAAAAAAGAAATATGACCCACATATCTGAAGGAATATTCTAAGGGTCATTTCCAGACTGATGTCTTTTATGTCAGCCCCTACTTGCTGCCTTTTCTTGTTCCTGCATGCACTTGCTTGCCTGATACATCACTCAGCGTCTGCAATATTACTGTCTGCAGTGTGCAAAGCCCCGTCTAAAAAGTAAATAACTACTAAAAACAAAGAAAGAAACAAAACATAAAAGCTTGATGAGAAGGGGTGTCACTGAGCAGATGGAAACACTTCAGAGTGAAAAATGTCATCTGCTTAGTTCAACATCAGCTGCAAGAAATGCTGTGCTTACTCAAACATTGACTTTTCTGCCTACCTACTAGGAGAGCCCAGAAAGGCAGGCAGATGCTTTACTTGGTCAAGCCATGCAGAAAGGAAGGAGAGGTGGGAATGAAGTTGCCTGCTGCATCCTCTGCTTCAGGAAGCTTAGTTGCTTCCGCAATGCTTGCCGGGGGAACTGGCCCTTCAATGGATGGAGATGCTTCTCTCTCATGGGGTTGTGTTTAACAATGTTAAAGGGTCAGTTAAAATCTCCTTACACACTGCACACCCTAGAGAGAACAATCAAACGTACAGCTTCTTCCCTTACCCATCCTTCTTGAGCAATTGCAAAGAGTGTTTAAATATTTAAATCTGACCCACAAATTCTAATATTTCTCCTTTGTAGCACCCAATTGTTACTCATCAGGGCTTTTAACACTTTCCATTTATGCAACACTAACTCCTACAATGGTCAATAAAGGCCAGTATATTAGTATGATAAGCTCATGCTCCCAGCCATGCACAAAATTCCAATTGAATTAGAAAGTCATCCTATATTCGAGAAGAGCACACGACGGAGTAAATGGAGCTTAACTACTTTATGTATCAGATATTACGTATCTTTGGGTTGTTGTCAATTCTTCATATAAATACTTTAAATCACTTAGATTTCATTTTGCACACTGTATAGCGAGCCTCTTCATAATCAAACAGTATTTAAAAGCATTTA